>NC_136001.1:14692500-15292500 GCF_048128805.1 Centroberyx gerrardi
ATATATTTCACAGGATTGGCTTTTGTATTCAGTCGGCGGCTCAATGGAGCACTCATCTTTATTTCATTTTGTGATGTTTTTAATTTTAGGGGAGATTGTTTTTTTTTTATTGTTTTATTAATTTTGCACCCTCCACCTCCTCCAATCCCCCCCCCCCCCCCCCCGACTGAATCTGTGACGACATTATGCGTCTCGTTCTCTGAGGCTTTTCAGCGAAGCGAACACCTACTTCTACCTAATCAGGATTCTGCCTTTACTGCACTGAGCTGGAGAAGGGTGAGATCCACTTTAAAAAAAACAAAAAAACAACAACCCTCACCCGACATTTTATTAACACAGATCTACATACCACCCATTGTGGCAACTAGGTCACGTTATGCTCAAGTTGTAAATACTATTCAGAAATTAATCTGTATTGAATAATGAGGTGATAGCTTAGATATACAGTATTAAATGTGATAATTTGAAGTGTTTATACATTCCAGATGTGTAATGAGACAGGAAGTCTTGCTATCTCCAGTTCTCCAGAGGCCCACACCTCTCTCTGTCTCTCTCTCTCTCTCCCCAAACACATGAATTTAGCACCAGTATTGTCTTTAGAGAGGCATCATTGTCTTCTCCACAGTGCTGACGGGTTCAGTATAGTCTATTCCAGCCGTCCCACAGCGACCAGGAAGGAGGACGGAGCTTTTAAGATCATCAGAGCTCATTAGAGCTGGCTGGGTCTCAGGGGGACAGTTAACCCACAAACACTACAATCTAAACACACTCACTTAGCTTTGCCAATAGACCCTCTAGCCAATATAGCCGGCGGCTCACTCTTTATTTACACATGTGTTTGTGGTCTTGGTAAAGCTGTTCACAGGCCCCTGGACTACCCTAATTAGCCCGTAGCTGAAATTGAGTGGTGTTAATGCCAGAATTATTACAACTCCTCAACAAATCCATTTAGTGTAGCCAAAACACCGTGTTCATGCTGTTTGCACCGCTGCACCGATTCTCCACCCCAAAATGGTATTTGGAAAATTCTGCAGTACTAATGCAACATAAAATGCAGTGTGGATGTTTTTTCTACAGTGACTCCCACTGCTATTGCGCCACTTTTGCCTCTTCCATTGATGTTAAAGAGACAGATAAATCTCTGACTCATCCAAACTATGTGTTATCAATTTCCAGAGTGGCTGTTCTCTATCTTTATAAAATGAAAGATAGTTCGGTCCTCAGTTCTGATTGATTGAGTCACATTCACAGCTGTTTTACAATACTAGAAAAAATGCACCTGTGAACACATAACATTTTCATTTAGATATTACAACCATAACCAAATATCAGAGCTCATACCAGTACTAAAACTGTATTGCTTGGCAGAAGAATAACATTTAATTATTATTTAATTATCATTGATTGATCTGTGCTCTTTTTTCAATAGTCCAATGGTGTTTTACTCCACTTTGTGTTATATCTATCAACACTTTCTGTTCAAGAAGTTCAAAATCACTGTTCAAAATCACTGTAAAGCACAGCTTTACATGGCTTACTGCTTTAATTTATTTTGTATTTTAGATCATAACAATACACAGAAACAATGTACCGTCGACAACGAAAATAAGAAAAACAATAGAATGATTTTCTCTTTTTCTACTCCCACTCACCCCATAACAACCGGGGCCAGTGGGGAGCAAGAAAGATTCACACATTATACATTTTAACACCTATTTTATTAAGTGTTACACAAGAGTAGGTCGGGGCAGGCAAACATGCTCCCCCAGGATTTTTCCCTCATACAGTGTCACACTTTAATCTTTTATCTGAAATGTAGATTAGATTTGAGATTAGTATTTATTTATTTAGTATTATACCACAAATAGCACGAACAGCATGTCTCTCTGAACAAAATTCTGTGAAAAACAGCGCTTTTCACTTATTGAAAAGGGGTTTGCCGCAGCCGATGGGAAAGATGCCCCTGGCCTGAGCTAAAACGCCCCTAAGGGAAATATTACCCAAATCAATGAGTCCTGTTATTTTCATGTCTTCTCAGTTTAGTCTAAATGTTTTTACAAGCTTTAAGAATCCTACAAGCTCTGAGAATCATCATAAATCAATCACATTTCATCAACACTTGCTACAGTAATGCCTTAGTCCTTGCACTACATAGCCAGAGATGAAATGATGTACCAGAAAAGATTTGAATCTCAACATATGGACCATTTGAATGCATTTTAAATCTTATACCAATTTCACATTTCACATATATGCCTTACTTATTTTCAAAACCATCTAAACTAAAAACAACATTCTTATCTTACTGAATTTATTGCCAGTTTACAAGTTGCCATCTAGCAATTCACAGATGAAGCTGTCACCTCTAAATAAGCCAGTGTCTGCACAATCTTTATGAAGCCACTTGTCACATCTCACCCACTCTCCACCACCAACTGAACCCTGCTAGGGTAGGGCATCTTCCCTCAAAAAAGAGGGAGGCTTTTTAACCAAAACTGATGGCAAATTTGTAATGAAAAAAGGAAAAAAAAAAGAAAAATCAAACATCAACTTGTACAAACAAGTTGAAGTAAAGTTTAAAACTTTTAATTTAATCTTCATATTCAAGAATGTCTTGATGGAATTTTGAGTTTGAGGTGTTTGTTGTTATTCCTTATTTGCATAGGGTTAGGGTTAGATAAGCATAGCATAACAATATTTAATAATTAGCATTATCTAAGAAATTCCCACAAAATCATGGTCATGTACATAGCAGCAACATATTCTAGCACAAATGTATGTTTATAAAGGAGGATATTCCCTCTCAGACGTGTTGAAATCAAATATTTTAGCATCATGTCCACAAAACAAAATTATAAGTGGTGAGCATCTTCCCCAATGGGACATTTCTGCCCACACTACCATAATGTTTTTACATATTGCCATGGACATTCACATGTGCTCTACTTAACTCCAAAATCAAATTCAGTTCAATGCCTTAAACATGCTGTTGCATAATTGCATTGTATGTACTGCATTGTAAACTTATGTCTCTCAATCAGCTGGTTGCCAAATAATTTCCTGCCTCATCTGATGCCTAAAAATAGAAAGACATTTTTTTTTAGAATTTCCCAACAATTCTTGCAGTCAGAGCAGCGATGTAACACCAATTCACTGCACGTGAATACATTCAGAAAAAAATCTGAGACTCCAGAGACTGCTATCTCTTTATCTGACATGATATTCACTCTGATCTATAAAACATAATACGAAATTATTAACTAAACCATTTGGCAACAGAATGTAATCTCTACAACATCGGATGTGGTGAATGAAAAAGGGACACTGAGGTTGATATCGCAATAAAGAACGAGAATGAAATCATTAACTAAACCATTTGGCAACAGAATCTAATCTTTGCTACATCAGACATGGTAAATGAAAATGGGAGGGTGGGTTGATATCTCAACAAAGAACATTTGTTATCGCAGATGAAAATCAATTCTTAGCAAGATAGAAATGATTACAGAAGTAGTGTGCATTAAGGCACGAGTGGTGTTTAGGTGCAGCAGTATTTACTGGTGGAGGGTAGAGGGCAACAAGAGCGTCAAGCAGGGTCCAAGACCTCCAAGAATTTCAGACCAAACTATTTTATTTGAAAAGGTAAGAACCTTGGACAAAATTCAAAGCCCATAGTAGACGATAACTAGATCAGATAATGTTCATTTCTGATAGTATCTTAGCTAAATGACAAGCAAGGTTTGTCTGAGAAATGTACAAAAAGGTGGGGAAGGAATGTGGATTACTAATTTAATATGGGTGAGTTCGGGGTGGGGTGTTGTGGGAAGGACTGACCTAGTGGATTAGACATCATTCATTCAAAAATCTCATTTCAATCTCTCTTTAGTGGGATGTGGCAAACTCCACACAACCAGTTAAATACAAATTGCATTCCTTGATGAGATTTTATAAGATATGGTAAACCTTGAGGCACAAAATTATGTAGGAGTAAGATTTGTGGACACATCGTTTTTGATATCACTCTAAGGTTAAGTCCTCAAGTCAATCACAAGAATGATGTTCAGCTAGTAAGCTACACCATAAATTCTGGGTGAGTGCTGCTCTTGAAGCTGGGGTTTACTCATTCAAGGTCTACATGGGGATTTTGATACCAGACGACTGTACTGCACAAGGATATAAATATATATCCTAAATTATATATATATCTATATATATATTAACCTTTTGGCAATTCTGTTTTACAAGGCAACAGGGTAGTTAATCTCTCACAGATATCTTTTCAATCTCTTTCTTTCTGCCTTTGTGTGTGTGTGTGTGTGTGTTTGTGTGTGTGTGTGTGTGTGTGTGTGTGTGTGTGTGTGTGATTTATGTGGCTCAACAGGCCATCTGGACAGGATTCTGGTCTCTCAATACTCTGCTGTCTGATGGACCAAGACATGAGATCACATGAGATCACACTGGCCTCCTTATCTCAACTACAAAAAAACATTGAGTTTTTAGAGTAGAGTAGAGTAGAGTAGAGTAGAGTAGAGTAGGGCAGAATAGAGAAGATCTAAGTAGAGGAGCAGGTAAGAGAAAGGAGAGAGCCACAAACATTTAGATAACTGAAAATACCACTGACCAGTCTTTGCACAGATAATTTAAAGTAATAATCTACAACTTTTTCATAGAAATAAATGTCTGTTTTGCTATTCTCTGTCGCCGCTTGATCTAACACAAAAGTAATTTAACCTACACCCAGTTCATGAAAGCTTTTACATTTGTCTGATCTAAACATCCGGTGTCTGGTAGGTCTTTCTGGGGAAAAATCCTCTGGCGCAGAGGAAGTGATGCGTTTTATGTCACCGGCAGCAGCAACATCAGTTTGTTTGGAATAAACAGAAGAAGAACTGGGTACTTAGCATGAGTAGCTTCACCGCATCGACCGTACTGCTTGATTGCCAAGTGATCTTTGGGAAGTGCCGTGCAAAAACACCACAGCAACGACCGCTTAGCACCAAGGACATCACCAATATTAAAACACGCACACACACACACACACACACAAACAAGAATCTTGCAGATTGCCAATTTAAGTGCAAATTATATGCCGCAGTACAGTAATACTGTTTTGGATGTCAACTTAAGTGCAACAAATATCTAAAAATTGAATTTGTAGTTATGATTGAAGAATTTTGTTGGGAAAAGAGTGTTTTATAATCCTGTAGTGTTCAGGATGGGTCATTTGGATCATACAACATGGAAATAAACAAGCAAGCAATCAAGCAATCATTCATTATTCATTCAAGCAATCGCTGGCTTTTCACCCTCTTGTACTTCATTCATTCACTCACACTGCATATTGCACTAGAGTAGACATGCAGTGAGAGCAGAAGGTTATATTGTTGCCAACTTCTCTCCCCAAAGTCATAAGGAGAGGAAGAAGAGTATGATCAGCACTCCCCTGTTGGTGCTTTGGGGATTACTCTGCTCTGTTCTGCTCTTGCCCTCCTTGTTTATGCTGCATTACACTGTTCACACTCCTCTCAGGTGAACAACATATAGAAGCTCAGCCCTCTCTTCACCCAGGCACCTTCTGTCTGTGTGTTCCTCTGTCTGTCAGTCTCTCTCTCTCTCTCCATCTCTTTTTCTCTCTCTGTCTGTTTCTCTAGGTGCCACATTATGTCACTGTCATTGACTGGTCATGTTGCTACATGCAGGTTGGGGCCTGGTCCAAGTCTTTGCCGATGGGAGGGTGACATCTGGCGAGCTAAGTGAACTGAGACTACTGGGGAACTGCTTTCCATCTGCGCTATTCCAACCAGGATACACAGAGAGAAAGCAATTTTTGGATACAGGCTTGTGTGATCCAGCTGTGACTCAGGGTGAGTGACAAGGGCTGCATTTTCAGCTATTTATAAGGCCAGAGTTCAAATATGTGTCATGTATTCAAGTTGCATCCAACGGCGTTGACGTTACATTCAACAGTGACGTCTTTGCTGAAGAGAGTCAGATAAGGTAATTTTGGTCTTAAATATTAAAATATAAAAATAGTTTTTGCCTCAGCTGTTAAAGCAAGCTGCAATGAAAATGATTGTGGTTCTGCCATCATTATGTTCAAAAATCTCCCAAGATTCAGGTCACATGTTGGTAACTCAAAGTCGTGGGTTTGAATCCGGCCCAGGACCTTTGTCGCATGTCATCCCCTTATCTCTCCCTCATCTTTCCTGTGTCTCTTCACTGTAAAGCTGTCCAATAAAGGCAAAAAAAAAATGCCCCCCCAAAAACACAAAAAACAACCTGTGGATGGCTACAGCCCTTCAATATAATTGCCTCATTTCAGAATATGTAACAATGTTAAAAGTGTAAGATGGTAAAATTCATGCCACGTTCCTCTAATACATTTTGACAGTGAAGCCCTGCGTGAGGAGTATAATGAAATTTGCCAACGTGAAGGCAGTTAAGGTGTGAGATGATTTTCTGATGCTCCCCTCTGCCCACACAGCCTCAAGTTCAGTTTTCTCTGCACTTCTCTCCTTCCTTAGCCCTGACCTCCACTCCCTCCCCAACAGCCTCCTTTGGGCGAACTTGGACCAAGTTAAAGGAGGGAAAGTCTACCCCCTCCCCTCCCTCCCTCCCGCCATCAATCCCCCCCCCCTCCCTTCCGCTTCTTCGTTACTCAGGCTAATTAACTAAAAATCAAGCTGAGATTTTATATAATTCAGCAGCGAGAACTGCCACGTCTTGATCCAGAAACACCCAGAGAGGATCACAACATGGCGACCGGAGCCAGAAACCGCCAGGCGAGGAAAGGAAAAATAAGCCACAGATCTCGTCCCCACCAGCAGGGCCGGCTACCAACTATCAGAGCTGGGAGCTAGGACTGTGGAATTCTCCTCACATATTTTATTTCTTCCAGGGCTACATTTTAATCAGACGCACTGGCAACGTAGTTGCGCGGCCGGGCACGACCAGTATCAATGTGGGGGAGCAGAGGAGAGGAGGAAGAGGACGAGGAAAGAGCATGCAAGGGGAGAAACGGGGCAGCGGAGGGAAAGATAGAGGCTTGATTGTGAGGGTTTCGTGAGGCAGGTGGCGGATGAGAGAGGTGAAAGATGAAAGACAGTGGGAGAGAGTGAAAGACAGGGAAATAGACAGGGAGAGGGAGAGTGAAAGAAACAGAGAGAGGTGCGAGCGAGGGATCCGTGACCAATGCTTCTGTGGAGTGCTGAATTCTCCTGGCCGCTCTCCATTAAGCTCGGGTCCCAGAAACAATATATAAAGAAAGGCTTGACATGGGCAAACAGTCCGCAGGAAACAAATCCAAAAACAACAGCTTGTAGGAGCATATTGTCTTGCTTTCATCTCAATAATGCATCCCATGTAGCGCCGGAAATCCTGAAAGGACAAACAAGAATGCAAACAAGACTCCATTATTGCATGCCTTCATAAAAATCCGTCAGATTCTTGAACGTCCAGTGGATTTCCGGAGGATCTTTTATTCATTATGGCTGTGTGATTGTCAAGGTTTAGTACATACCGTGTCCACATGGCTTACCAAAGGGGTCACCATTCCAGCTGGGTTACCTATGTCTGTGCTTTTTTTCTCTCCCTTCCTCTCACCCTGCCTCACTCTTCCAATAAATTCAATGCATGTCTGAATTAATGCATTACAAGCCATGCTGGAGATATTAAAAAATGATAAAAACTAATCCCTCCTCCACAGTCCCATCTGCGGCAGGGTCCTCACGCTGAGCTGACCCTGAGCATTCCCTGCCGTCTGCACCGTGAGTTATGATATTTGGTGTCTCTCGGATTACACTTTAATATTTCATTACATGCACAAAATCCTGCTCTATATATCTCCCCCAGGTGTGTCACTATTAATCATAGACATTGTGAAAACCCAAGGCTGTCTAATAACTCAGGCTATGTATGATACACACACACACACACACACGCAGACACGCATATTGTGTATGTGTGTGCACAAAAATATACACACACGCACATATATAGGCAGTTACACAGACACGACCACACACGCACACACACACACACACACACACACACACACACACACACACACACTGTCTCTCTCGGATTCTGAAGCAATTCAGGACTCTGTGTGAGCCTGTGTTCAGTTTGTGTGCTTGTCTCTCGCACCAGTAAACACACGTGAACATATCAAAATACACACTGCCATATCAAATAGTGAAAGTATGAAGCACAGCGTGCATTTTCTCCCAGCGGGAGGGGAGGCTAGGCACCACATTGACCACGGGCAGCGGCATTATGCCATAACTGGTGGCCCCCGCTGAGAGCCGAGCTACTCATCATGCATGTATGAAACAAACACGGTGCCCATCATCAGGAGCCAAGCGTCCCTTCAGATGTGATCTATTTCCAAAGCTCGACTCCTGCTCCTCACAGCCAGCAGAGAGAGAGAGAGAGAGTGAGAGAGAGAGAGAGATGAGGGAGACAAAGAGAGAGATGAGGGAGACAGATAGAGGGAGAGGGCAGAGAGAGAGAGAGAGAGAGAGAGAGAGAGAGATGGGAACACATTTACTCACTGCTCACATCACAGAGATGACTGGGGACCTCTCAAAGTGGAGCAACACCAGCAGAGCAATCTAAAGTAGGGCTGACCACTTCACACCCAAGCATCTTCCTCTGCTGCTTTATTTATTAAGACATGCAAAAGAGGACAACAACAACAAAACCCCGGAGGAGACTTGGGCAAACTAGTAGTTTAATAAATAGAAAAAATAAATAAATAAAAAATAAAAAATACACACGAAAAAACAAGAGTTGCGCTTGATTCTTGTTAATTTTTGCAGCTTTCAGGCTGCTTGCATGTCTGCCAAGGTAACTCGTACACGCAACATCAAGCAGCTCAAATAATATTTGAAGTAATACTCAAATATATTTTGGCCCTAGTCGGGATTAAAGTCAACATTAAAGAAGTGAGACGATGGATGAAATTGAGGAGGCCTCCAACCCCCCCTCCTCTTCAGGACAGTGTGCAGTGATGGATGGCCGCCCTCTTGGCAGAGAGTGTTACAGGGCCATGACACACCCAGCTATAATGTCCCTTTATCGGTTCCAGCTAAGTGTTCATTTTCTCCCCGCTGCCATCAGGCCTGTAATACCTCAGCGGTAATTGCTGCGTAATAAATAAGCTCTTTGTCTAGCCCACCTTGGTCATGACAACAGGGAACAATAGGGAAACCATGTAACCTGCATTGCTTAATTTTCCTTGTGTGTGTGTGTGTGTGTGTGCTTGGGGACATGGGAGATGGGGAATTTCTCTATTGGACAATTCATTTCTACCCACCATGATGCACGCATGTCTGTGTCACACAGCTTTATGACAAACTTATTACCAGTAATATTTTCAAATTGATTCCTTTTCAGACGTTATCGTCTACTCAGACATTCCTTTTTTTTTTTCTTTTTTTTTTTCTCGAACTCCTCTCGGGGAGCAATTTTCCACCGGTCGCTCCATAAGGCTGTTGGTGAGTCATACACAATACTATTGTAATAATGGTAGCTCATCCATCGAGGTAGGTGGAGATGCATTAGAATGCTGTGTGAGTGTGTGTTCTGCAGTATGGTTAGAGCTCAGTTCAAGACAGATCAGGTGTGGTTATCTTGACCTGGACCTCCATATGTGCCTCGCCTGCTCTGCCCTTCCCTCAACTCAGGGGAGAGAGGGGGGAAACAAAGAGAGGGAGGGAGGGAGGGAGGGAGAGAGAGAGAGAGAAAGAGAGAAAGCAAATGTTTGATATGGAGGAAACAGAACAAAAACCTGAGAGAATAAAAGAAGAAAGAAAACAGAGATGCAAAGAATGCGAAAACACAAACTAAACAATGAGACACATGGAGTTAAACACAGAGGTAGACCTCCTGCCTGCTCTCTGCGTCCCACCTCCCCCTCCAAAAGCCGCAACCTCCATCACCACCTCTTCCTCCTCCACTAGTCAAGCTGGCAGTGGCATAGAGAGCCGCATCGGAGGCTGAACGATGGCTCTGGCTGGGCGATGTGTGGCCCTCCTGGGGCCGAGGCAGCAGCTGTCCACAGGCCTTCTTCTCCAGATTATCCTGGCAGAGACACCCAGGTCTCATGGTCTGATGTGGAGCCCAGTGCTCTGCTTCTCTCGCTCCCTGGCTGTGTTTGCACTGGAGCTTAAGAACCAATTTTCCAATAACACTTCTGGGAGATTTTGTGTTCTTAACCTATTTTAATTTGTAATTACAGTATGGTGACTCTATAAACACCGTTACTCCCCTGATGGCTTTGTTTGCATAGGGCTCGATTCAAACTGTGCACAGTGGTTTCATATTCATCAACTGAAGTAGAACCGATATGCCTCCTGCAAGATACAAACTTAAGGTGATGAACATGTAAACCAAGGTGTGTCCACCTTAACATTACAATGTACAGATTCTAACTTTGACTTAAGTCCATTTGTATGCTCCTTTCCTTACAAACCCCAAAACCATGCAGTATGTCTAGCACTCACATAAATTGAGTCACAAAAACCTTAAGGAAATTAACTGACTGTTGGTGTTGATTGGTCTTTGAATAATTCAATGATATTTAAAGCAATTTGACGACTCTCCACAACTACACAAACAAGACGTGTCCTGCTATTTATGTGCTTTTTTAGGGGATCATCAAAGGAAATGGCACTACCACAGCACACGGAGGACGCCAAAAAAAACATTTAAATGTGATGAGTTTAATAGACGCCCAGTGCATCCAGTGTTTGCCTGTGGATAGGGCCTTGATCATAGGCCCGTGCCACCTTTTGATCAATGATTTGCAAAAGCCGACATCCCTCCCCTTGTTACTCCAGGTAACATGAATCCTAACCATCTTGACGATGGGTGCTGCGTCAGCCGGACAGGGAGTCTGGGCAAAAAGCAAAAAAGTCAAATTTTCCACCAGTGGGAAGAACAAAGGAGCTGAGATTTTCAGTAAACCTGTACACAAGCTAAGGAACACCCAAAATCCTCAGTATGAACGTCAAATGGTCCACGTCTGAATAGGAACAGCTCAAATGTGCATTTCTCAACCCGCATAATTTATTGCAATCTGAATTTGGCCCACAATGACTGACCATCAAAGCTATACGTATATTTAACATTTGTGAAAATGGTCATCTAAATTCTGGATTGAATCTTTGAGACCACAGAAATAGTCAAAATCTGGCTTGAAATGAAAACCACAATGACATTTTTTGGATAGTTTGGTATGATGACAAAGCCACAAAAGCCATGTTTACTCTGCATTATTAGGCCATTATTAGGTGCAGCGCTCTAAAACAGTTGGATATAGCTTTGGTGTATAAAGTATTTTCCGTAAACGATGAGTCAACATCCAAAATGAGACACAGGCCTGTTTCTGATGGATCACTGCATCACAAAACTACTGGTATATTTTCCTCAGACTGAGTCCTAGATTGAGACCAAATTCTACAAATTTAGCTCAAGAAGTTTAGGGACCCAATCTTAAAATCAGTTCCAAAGTCAGTTGCATGTGTGACAGTGAAAACACTGCAGTCTCTATTTCCGGCTGTGTGCCTGTCTGCCTGAAGAGGCATGATCTGCTTCTGCTTTTAAAACCGAGACACATCTGCTCTGCTCAAGACTGGAGCCGGTTGGAGCTGGTGAAATGTGCTGCGTTCTGGACTTTAGTAAATGAGGTAATATGTCAGAGACACTTATCTTCAAGCGGCTGGACATGGAAGTCCACTCCTCTCTTACCCTCATCATCACCTCCTTGGAGCCACAACTCACCTGCTTTTCATTCACCACCGTACCGCTTCTCCTCACCTACAGTATACTCCTGATTCACTCTCCCCTTGTCTCCCTCCCTCCAAGAGCCCAGACCTCGGGTTATTTTCAATGAGGCTCCATGGGAGCAGAATGCGAAGAGGGATGGTCTCTCCTTTAAATGGAAAAACTGGCTCATGAGAGGCCTGACACAATACATTTTATTTGGTATGTGCATGACCATGTTGTTTCCTCTGCACTGAAAATGACTTAGCAAATAGAAAACCCTTTAAATAAATTAAGCCTGAGTGCTTTTTTTAAAACAGTTTTCTGCAATTTGAAGACAATAAAAACAAATCACAAACAACGCAAAACTTTGACTTAGACAATAAAATGTGTAAGTGCTGTGTATATACTTCTGTCAAACCCCAACTCATTATCTGGGGCACTAACCTCAGAATACTGTCTAGGGTTTGAGGATTCACTCTGAAATCACAATTGAGATTCAGAACAATGAAAAAAAAAAAAAAAAACAGACTGAGAAAATGCATTTATTATGCATTAGTAGTGGTTGAATCTATGACCCAGGAACATCTTTAACACCCGCATATCAAACATGAACAGGTGGCTCCAGCAGAAAAGGAACAAAAATACACGTTCTGCCTCATAGTCACTCAGCAATAGGCTCTTTTCAGCTGTGAGAGTTGTAGCAGCTCTGTCCATGGTCCTGAATATTTTCTGGGTTTCTCTTGCTCTGTGCCTTAAAAATAATACCATCGCCTTATCAATAATTTCAGACATAATGCTCCCTTGCTTGGAACTTCAGGTATAGTCGACCTGTCAGTCAAACAGAAGGTGCATGCTTTGTTTGTAACTGAAATGTATTTTGGTGCCATAGTTTTCAGTTTTTGTGCCTGCTGTATGCCTCCATTCTATATTACCAGATTGATCTTGAACTGGGGTTATAATGAATATACTATACCTAAGGCAGTTATTATACATAGCTGATGTTATCAGTCGAAATTTTAAAAAAAAGGAACATCTTAATTGAATTACCAAATTTGCAATTATGTTAATGTCTAAAATCCTACATGATCCTCATTGCCTGAACACTGCTGACAGATTTCTCTGACTCCTGCAGACGGCAGAACCTCCATATATCTCTAAAATGACGGCTTATTTTACACTAGTCAAAAATATATGACAGCTTCATACTTTTTAAATGAAATTTTCCTCTCCTTAAGGCTAATACAAAGCCCGGGGTGTAAGTATTCACTGCACTAAGCAAGCAATGACTCATTTTAAAAGTAACAGATTGTCAAAAATGGGGCATAGGGCTATTGAAACAGAGAAAAAACCCAAATTAAATAAAAATGGATCTTTGTTTAACCTTGTAGCACACCGTGTTAAAATCCATTGAAATACTGTAGGAAACTGTGCCATTTTTTTAGGCTAAAGAATGCTTTGATCTCTGGGAACAATTTCAGAGGCAATAGATAGCAGTAATGTGATTGCTTCTGTCATCATGATTCAACAGATTACATATCTAATCGGTTTGTGAACAGAGAATATAATTTGCACAGATTACAGACCAATTGTGCCTCCTGCTTGTTGAAACTGGGCCGTTTGACAGTTAGGTGATCCAGAGATGGACAGATGGACAGACAGGCAGGCAGACAGACAGACAGACAGACAGACAGACAGACAGACAGACAGACAGACAGACAGGCAGACAGACAGACAGACAGACAGACAGACAGACAGACAGGCTGACAGACAGACAGGCTGACAGACAGACAGACAGACAGACAGACAGACAGACAGACAGGCTGACAGACAGACAGACAGACAGACAGACAGGCAGACAGACAGACAGACAGACAGGCAGACAGACAGACAGGCAGACAGACAGACAGGCAGACAGACAGGCTGACAGACAGACAGATAGACAGGCAGACAGACAGGCAGACAGACAGACAGGCAGACAGGCAGATAGATAGACAGGCAGACAGACAGGCAGACAGGCAGATAGACAGACAGGGTTAGTGGGAAGGAAACCACCAACCGCCTGGCTTAATCTGTGGTGGAAAACATCTGATCCTGCTGTTCTGATGGCTCAGGCTTTTTCCACAATGGCATGGATAAGTGTATAACACACATGGGCACAGACATGAAGCATGTAAACATTTGTATTTCTCATACACATTTTATAGAGACAGAGACTGGGATTGTACTGAAATGCAAAGCTGTGCAAAATACATGATGCACGAATGCAAAAGAAGTAGGACTATATATAATGAAATTAAAGTGACTCAGTCTCTGTAATATCCCTGGGGTATATAGCTAGTTGTTTTATGGGGGGGAGATAAGAGGATTTTGTCAGGTTGAGATGCTGGCTAATGCTATTGTTCCTACTGGGAGCGCAAAACAGAAAAGAAGCTTTTCACACATCTTTTCTTCTTTTGTAGTGCTGTTACTGTAGATATCACTACATAGTACAAGGTGGAGAAATTATAATGCGGCATATTGCAGTGTTGGACATCATATGCAGGAGATGTGAGTTGATTTGTTTTTTTAATACACATTTGAGAACCAACCTATAAACCTTTTCATTTAGGTATGTCAAAAAATCTTCATTAAATAAAAATACCCATTCCAAAACTAACGTATAAAATAAGTTATACAATCTTAATTCAGTCAAAGGCATAAATGCCAGTTTTAGGATATGCAACAATCGTCAAAAACAATTTATTATGCACTACCTTCAGAGGCCTCTCTTTC
Source organism: Centroberyx gerrardi (assembly GCF_048128805.1). Classification (NCBI taxonomy): domain Eukaryota; kingdom Metazoa; phylum Chordata; class Actinopteri; order Beryciformes; family Berycidae; genus Centroberyx; species Centroberyx gerrardi. Next base: position 14,707,042 of record NC_136001.1, read on the forward strand.
TTTCTATCTCTCTTTCTTTCTCTCTTCCTTTCTTCCTCTCTCCTTTCACAACTTCAACAAACGTTCACTACAATTCATATAGCATGCACTTCAATAGGCCTCCCAGCTTCTATAAATGGCAGCTAAGCATGCTTTTTGCTCATAGAGACCACCAAATGAAGTTAGAGATGGCTAATGCTCCCTTCCCTCCCCCCCTTCCCTCGCTTTCATCCTTCCTCCTCTCTGCTAAATCACTTTTTCATCTACCTTCACCTATCCACTCCCTCCTTTACTTCTTCACTCCTTAGTCCCTCAAGCTTGTGCTGCTCACAAGGATGTAACTTTTCATATTATCTCAGCCAATCGCTGACAAATGCTGTGTGACATCTGCACCGCACGGTCTTTAAAAACAAAATAAGATTATTATACCCCCCCCCCCCCCCCCCCCTAAAGAAAAAGGAAAAAAATATCAAACACATTGTCAAGATGGCACATTATTGAAAAGCGTGGCTGATATAGTCTAATACCAAGGCAATCCCAGTACTTGAACCCAAGTTGCACTCCCATGCGGAAGAGGCATAGCAGTTCCACTTTAGCAGTGAAATGATTTGCATTCAATCTTCAAAAGAAGCGTAGGTGTTATTACCTGTCACAATACAACCTAACCCCAATCTGCCAGCAGCCAACAGAGTGTTTTTAAAATCATACGCTAAACACAGCCGTCACATTTCATGTATAGAAAGAACGCTGGCTACTGTAGGCCACCAAGCAAATCTGTTAGCAGTGAAGGTTCCCCACCCATCCGCCCCCTCAGCACTTACAGTCCTCGCACTACGGTTTGTCACTTGAATCAAGTGATGTTCCTCCGCTATAAAGACTTGTTTTACACTTCAGGGCTGCTTTTTAAGCCGTGTAAAAATAGCAGATAAAAAAGCTAGCGTCTTGTCAAAGCCCCTGTGAGGTTTGACTCTGTCAGATTTTGTATAACTCTATTTGCAGATAAGTGGCACTTATGAAATCATAAGAATCGAGGGATGAAATGCAGTAAAACATGATGGAGGAGGAGGATAAAAGGGAGAGGAAACAGAAGGAAGTTGGAGACAGGGGTGGAGGAAGAGGCGGGAGAGGAGGACTTTGGTGAAAAGGTCATGTTTTTATTCTCTTTCTAGTAATGGTCACTAAGACACGCCAAGAGCTGATGGTGTATATCTGTTTGGGCAGACTCTGTTCTATTCTATTCTATTCTATTCTATTTTATTCTATTGTGTAATGTGCAAAAGTTTAGTGGTCATATTTCAATTAATACACTTAATTTAGGCCAAGTTGGCAATTAGTTCAAATTTAACAAGAATAATGACTGGGCAGATCTAGATTTTCTTTTTCTTCTTTTTCTATTACATCTATGCATGGAATAATTTCACTATTAAAATGATGGCATCAGATGTAGCTCTACAAAGTGAATCTCTCTCCTCATAAAGTGGCAAAATGTGACCCATGCAAAACAGGAACCCCAGCTTTTGAGGTTGTGTAGAGCAACCTTCATCAGGAAAACACTCACACACAGGCGCGCAAACACAGACAAAGATGGGTGCACGCACGCATAGCACAGACACACACACACACACACACACACACACACGCATGCACAGAAACACACAGAAACAGCAACCGCAGCAGCAGCAGAGCCAAACTAGGCTTCCAAACTCTTTGCCATAGCGATGCCGAGATAATAAAACAAGCCACGGGCGTGTTTAACTTCTGAAGAAAAATTAGAGGAAGTTGCTGGGAGCGCAAATAGATAAATAGATAAGGAGGGCTGCTTAACTGGGGGTAAAGGGGAAACGCTCAGACAGCAGAATCTGCGCGTTTGGAAATCAGGAGAAAATCGCACACGCGTTTTTCCAAACAAATAGAAAAAAATTAAGCAAAAAAGATAAAAAAAAAAAAAAAAACGCACATCGTGATTTATTTATAGTCTAGGCAGCTGTTGTGGCGATATTCTAATAACTTTGAATCAAGTTCCACTGAACACATTTTTATGGAGATTCCCGCACACACAGGCAAAATACGACACTATCAAAAACCCTATAAAATCACCCGCTCCTACTGAGTCTGATTCCGATAAAATACTTTATGTGAGCCAGTTAAAACGTTATTGCACGTTTTTTAGCTGAGTGACTTCTAGGAAACTACCGAGCCTCTAAAATCAGAAGACCTGTGTGCTTCCCTGCAAGCACTGCACCCCCAAAACCTCCGTCGCTGGACAGGAAGCATTTTCACTTTTTTTTTAATGGAGGATAATAAACTCACCTTCCGTAGGATCCACTGGCAGAGGAAAACTATCGTCCAACCGAGTACCTTCATCTCACCTTCCTTAGAGCGGACCACCCCGAAAAACTACGAGTCTCCCTGGATGAACATATAAAGACACACCGCGGAATCCAAGCAATCCAAGTGGCGGACGACAAGTAAAAAAACACACGCTAAAAGTTCTCAGTCAGTGTCACAGTGGTTTCTAGACAAACTTTCCGCGGTGGCTTCAGTTTCTCCGGTCCGCCTCATGTGGCATATCCATTGTTTTTGCCTCCGCTCATGCTGGACGACTGGAAGTTTGTGCGGAGACAAAGTCACCTTGGCAGGTGGAGGGAAAGGAGAGATCTCATTGGAGATCACCAGCGCATCTTCTGTTGTACTCACTGGTTGATTTAGGAAGATGAGTAGTCTCCCTCCCTCTCCTCTCCCCTCTCTCTCTCTCTCTCTCTCTCTCTCTCTCTCTCTCTCTCTCTCTCTGTCTCTCCCTCTCTCTCTCCCTGTGTGTTTGTGCGTGTGCGCGCGCGTCAGGGCGCACGGAGCCAAAGCTTTCGTCGGGCAGCCACATTAGCTACTGTTACTGTACATGCAGAATGTTTTTTTTTGCCATTCTAAATGTTTTTTGTTTTTTTTTCGATTGAAGATGCCAAATGAAGAGTTTATGGATGACAAGGTGTGCGTTTACATGCACCAAAGTATATCATCAGAATAAATGTTGAGAATAATGTTTTAGACTTTCTAAAACTCGCTGAAGTCTCTGCCTCTAAGTGGGCGAACAAAGCCTGTTATGTGTTACAACAAAAGAAAGTGGTTGGTTTAAATGTTTATATGGCTTTTAGCTGCTAACATTCTGCTATTGAATGGATTATCAAATGTTTATTCCACCATTTTCTTATTAATTCGGAATGGGCTAGGTGATTCAGTTTCAGTTGCATTTTTATTCCTATTGCGCTATTATTCTGAGTATTAATGGAATAATGACGTAATAGCATAACATAACATAACATAACATAACATGACATGACATGACATGACATGACAGTGACACTGACAGTGACAGTGGATTGGACAGGGATAATGGAAGAGTTTTGATAACTGTTTCTGGTTGTGCTCTGCTCTCTTCAGCCTCAGTCAGAAATGTTTCATCTTCACTGCCAGCAGTCAGCTGATGGACAGAACAGTCACACTCTTCTGGTCCCGGCAATTTAATTAGCAAAATTATTTTTTGCCCATTTAGACCCAACGTCCCAGCTCTTTGAAATGTAGAGGCTATTATCAACTTCTGAAATTCAAATTAAGATACCATACATGACAGCTAGGATTTGAATTTTGCTCAACATTATGTCTTTTCTAATTTTACACCAAAGACATTTCCTTTTAATGTGTGACTCTATGTGATGGCACTTTATTTGTGGCAACTGAAACTCAAATATACACAAGCAAATAGTAAACAATCCTTGTCTTTTACATAAAAAAATAAAAACATGACTGCTGCTTTAAAGTTATGTGATAGAAGCCAACACCACGAGCTAGCCAGACTATAACTTCCCAGAAAAACAATTTTGAAATATTAATGTTGCGTGGATATATTGGGGCAGTGTGGCCCCACATCTCTCCCTGTTGGCCAGTCCCAGCTGCTGCCTGCTTGATTGTGCCACCTTTTAATGTGAACTGATCTGGGATGCACAATGTCTGCTTGCCTGTCTAGCAAGTTGTCTGTCTGCCGATCAGTCTATCTGTTTGTTGACTGTCTGTCTGACCAGCATCCTGTCTGTCTGAGCAGCAAAATGTCTGTCTAATTGACTGACAGACTGACTGACTCTCTTCTGTATTAGCATATTGACTGTCTGTATGAAACCATCTGTATGAAATATTGTCTCCGTCTATATTTCTGTCTCACTGACTGAGCAGCTTACTGTCTCCTTGTCTTTCTCACTGTCTATCTGTTTGTCTGTCTGACTGTCTGTGGCTTTACCAAAAGTACCATCTGCGTTTTTGTCTGTTTAGCACAACGTCTCAGTCTCTCTGCCTGTGTAACTGAGTTGTGTCTGTCTGACTGCTTGACTGCAGGCAGACTATGGCTTTGCTGTGTTTCTGTGTCTCCGTCTATCTACATCCCTGTCTCTTTCCATAAGCCCCTGCCTTCTGTCTATCTTTACATTTCTGACTTGAAAGACCTTGTTTGGATTCCACATCATGTGAATACATAAAAGCACTGTATATGGCCCTGAACCCAAATGAGATAGGCCTGTAGGTGAAAAGCAGACATCTGCATCGCTGCGCTTTTTTCTATGAATATAGAACATTCTGGTTCACCTGTGGCATGTTGTCATACTTATGGCATGATTCAAATCTAATGTTTGAGAGATCTGACATTAGAGTGCTGTCTCGTCATCTTTTCATTTCATCTCACATATGAACTATAGTCCTGCATTGACAAGGCCAGTTACTGGGACTGCTAGCTAAAGTGCATATCATGTTGATGGGCTCAGATGGTAAAGTCAAGACTGAGAGCGGAGCTGCTCTGTTCTCTGACAGCCTGTCACAGATGGAGAGGAGTGTAAAATGAGTTGATCTGTAGTTATATGAGATTCTATATAATGTATATTAGCAATCTGTTATTACTCTCTGGAATGCAGGGTTTTTGCAGTCTGGCTGTGGCTCTCAGCAGTGTGAGAATGGCACAGCACTGCCCCCCTGCGAGGCAAAGAGTCACTGCATGCTGAGGCAAACCTGGTGTTTGACAAGGGAGAGAACGGCCTGGGAAGGAAATTCAAAATAGTTTAAAAATGGATACTGATGACAATGATGTAAGGCAGTACATTGTGGGTCTGCAAATGCCAAGACTACTAGAATGTTTTAATGCACTTGAGGCTCAGGTAGAGAAATGTACTCAATTGCTCATGGACTAAAATAGTTTGACAAACCATGATTTACAGTACTGTAGCTGTCACTACAAGTATTTAAGTGTGCAATAGCTTTACTGTTATAAGTATTGTTTGGCCATTGTAATTATAACCTGGCGAGCTACAAGGAAACACTAACAACTCTACTGTCAGAGTCTGACTCACATCGAGGTTGCTTTTACATTCTTAAAAACAAGCCTACTAAAGTATTCAGAACTATCAATGACCAACGGAGACTATGTACTAAGTAATATATCAAAATAAAGGTTGAAACCCTGTCAGTGAAGGAAAATGAGTTGCAACTCTCTCTCTCTCAGGTGGAAAAAAAAGTCTAATACTTTACGTTTCCTCTAATGTAAGGTTTAAAAAACAACATCATCAAAGGCCTTCATCAGAGAAAGTTACTCTTTTGCTTACTGGCAATCTTATGGTTTTGGGGCTGTGACTCAGGCTGTTACACCCATTGCCTCCTCTTCACTGGACTCTGAAACCCTGTCTATCAAACACAGCAGGTCTCAAAGTATGTGGCCATTTCCCATTTCCATCACTGCCATCCATTCCATCTACTGTCTGTGATTTGTATGGCCACAACACGCTCCGTCCCCCTCTTCCCCCTAAATTTTGTTTCCACAGTCGGGGTGTGAGAGGGGTTGCCGGTGTGAGTGCAATTTCTGATCCACATTGGAAGTGGCAGGTGAATTTCACCCAGCTGCTCCCCTTCTCTGTTCCACTTAGCAGCGGCGCTTCTGTTCCGAGTCACTCCATCGCCGCACGGTTATAGTAAATGAATGAACATGCTCTGGGAGAGAGCCGAGCGCAACCACTTTCACAAATATCATCCTCAACATCATTTAGTCCTCTTTTTTTCTCTTCCCTGTCATCAAGAATGATGACGGGAGAAAAATTAATCATTAACAAGCGTTAAAACTGCATATTTAAGAGGCCTGTCATGTTTACTATCTTTATGTTTACAAATAAGTGCCATAGTTAGTATGCATCATGAAAAGATACTGAATGAATGAGAGTCAAGTCTGAGTGTCTGTAAAAGTCTACATGCATTTCAGTTTTATTAGCATTTCACCATTGCTGCTTTATATTATAATTGGCCTGTATCTTCATACCATGTTTGGTGATGCTGACACCACACATGCCAAGGCTAAGCTAAGAGGAGGTGCAGGAGGAGGCATTGGTGATGGAAGGTGGTAGGGAAGGAAAAGAGGAGGACGAGGATGTGAGTGAGGAGGAGGAGGAGGAGGAGGAGGAGCAAGCAGAGGAGGAATAGGTGGTAGAAGTAGAAGAGGGAGTTAGGGGAGGGGAATGTCTAGAAAGACAGGGAGATGGAGGAGCAGGAGGAGGAATAGAAGGAAGGGAGGTGTTAGGGAAGGAGAGGGGAAGGAGGTAAGGAATTGAAGGAAGAGGAAGTGGCAGTAGAGCAATAGGATGGGAGGATGGAGGCAAGGCAAAGGAGAAGGAGGAGACAGAGGAGAGGGAGAAGGAGGTGGCAGAGGAATGTGGGGAGAGGAGAAGGAGGGGGAGGAGGAGGTGCAGAAGGCAGAGGAGGAAGAGTACGCCAGTAAATCACCCTGACAAGGTCGACCTGAAACACTCTTAATTACATCAACCCAATCTGAACACCCACTAAAACACACACATACATATTACACTCACACACACACACACACCACATACTCAGACTGTTTGTGGATGCATACACTTACACTTGCATGTAATAATACACACATACTCACAGATACACATCATTGATTAGAGAAAATTAGATATTATAGCATGGTAGCATTGCAAAACACTTAAATTCACCATCAACTACAGAACAGTGTGCCTTGTCCTGTCAATAATGTAAAACATTTTACTCTGGATAATTTATTACTCGGTGCGAAATATACAGGAAAAACCCAATTAGCCATGCCTTTGAAAATAATGTGCAGGTTTACATAAAGGATGGATTTTTTTTATGCTGAAAATGGAAGGTCAGGCAGTTAAGGAAAACATGATGGCGAAAAAAAAAAAATTGTAAGGATGAATGACAGATGGATTCCTTGCCTTCACATCAGGAGCTCTGGTACATACACAGTCGCCGTGCTCGCTCACACGTACACACACACACACACACACACACATATACACACACTCGCGCATGCTCACACATACATTGAAGCGCCGATCCCAGGGTGTCCAACTCGGAGGCTAAGGGATACAATGAGACGAGGTCACCTGGCAGTAATGGAGCCTTTTGTGTGTGGAAATAGTCATTTCCCTCTGTAGTCCTGGGGTATCACAGCAGTGATATGAAACCCTGTCATTTTGTTTTCCTTTTTATCGATTTCAGAAAGGAGAACCTGGGGAAAGGAGAGAGGGTGAGAGAGGCAGAGGAGAAGAGCATGAGCAGTGCGCCTGTTGCGGGTGTTAGGATTATGCCATTGTCATTCAAATGTTTTGTTGCGGGAAGGGAATTTGAGAGGAGAATGGGAGATGAGCACTAATGGGGAGCAAAGGGAGAAGTGGAATAATTGGATTTGATTATGTCTGTCTGTCAGAACAGGACAGGACATAATATGCCGCTGGAATGATTTTGACAGTCTCACAATGTAGATGACTCTCTTTGTGAAGTTGGTCCAATGTGAAGAACTTAAACTAAACTTAGAACAAGAGAATTGACTCAAGTGTGATTTTTAGATTTGTTTAGCAGGAAATGTCTGTACAAGTGTACATCTAGCCGTGACCAGGACCTTTGGACATTTTTTGCCATATTGGTTGCAGATCATTTTCTAAAGGTTGCTGTGGTCCTCACTAGCATTTTCTCCCCATCAATTACCTTACTTACTTTGAGTTTACTTTATTTACCATCAAAACCGTCGAGGCGGCAGAAAAGGCCTCAGGATGGCTGTGAATAATGAGGAACGATGCAGATATGGCTTGGACACAAGCTGGGAACTGACTGACTCCAGCCTGGAGGCGTAGGTGAGTGTGTTTGATGTTGAAAGACTCTAAACACCCGCTGCCCCCATGTTACATCACTGATGATGTGTCCGAGTGCATCAGATGATGTATGTCAAACCTGCCTGACAACATGCACATAATCCCTCACAGTATCCACTCTCATCCAGGCTGTAGGCGTTTGCATCTGCTATGAGTAAATAAACCTAAAACTCACTCTTAGATACAAACATACCCAAATCCCTCCGTCTGACGTTGCTCATGTAAACCATATATGAAGCAGAATTTTTGCCATAGTCCTCTCTGACTTCTGAAGGGATAAAATATCTAGTGCCGCAGGGCCCTTTGGAAAATTATTCACCCAATATGGACATTAGTCATGGCTAGAGTACATCACACTCTCTCTCTTCCTCGCACACTTAACACACACATACATATATGTTCCCGTGGTATATTTTCAGTCTCTCTTGCAAAGACACCAATCATTTTCTTGAGTGAGAGCGCCCCTACTCTCAAGCACCCCGCCACATACAAACACAAACCCACGCACATACACACACACACACACACACACACACACACAGCACAAACAAACGAGAGTAACCAGAGAGGCAGCCTACTGCAGCCATGGCAGTGTTGCTGTTGTTCGTGTGTTATATCAGTAACTGTTGGAGATAAAAGCTCCTTTAAGCAACAATGGTTATAAATTACCAAAAATAATCTGGCAGCCAGGCAGCATAGAGGGCCTGTCAGCACTCCACATCTCCCCATCTGTCACACACACATACACACACACACACACATACATAACAGCAGCAGCATGCATCAGCCCCCCCCCCCCCCCCTTATTAAGATTCATATCCCCGAAAGGTGACTTCTCAGTCGGGCACAAGTGACAAACCCCCCTCCCCCCGCCCCCCCTCCACCCCCCACAAGCTGCCTGGAGGTATAGGCAGTGACAGGTAGCTGTTCACTCCCCTGAGCCCTGGGCAGGGGCGTGGGGGGGGGGGGGGGAGTGGGGGGCAGGGAGGGGGGGGGGGGGGAGTGAGGAGAAAGGGGGAGTTCAGGGTGGTAAAGGTGACGAGGAGCAGGATTATCAAGTCAAAGATGCCCCCCTGTAGATAAGAAGTCTCCAGGGATGAGCGCCTGTCTGAGAGTGCTGGAACTGAAGCCTCTCTTTCCTGCTCTCTCGTTTGTTCTCTTACTCCCTGTCTTGTTCTAGCTCTCTTTCTGTTTCTCTCTCTCTCTCTCTCTCTCTCTCGACTTCTCTACCCCTCCCCTCCTACAGTTTGCCAATCTCTTTATCCTCTGACACTCATTCTTTCCCCTCTCCGCCCCCCCCTCTCTCTGTGCAACTCCTGACACTGAGCACTCCCTCTGCACTCCAAAAAATGAATCCAGCCACTTGACTCCTGATCCGGCATGCTGTTAAAGCAAATACCCAGCTCCCCACAGCAGCCATATGGGGGGGGCAAAGATTGCACTTCTTCTTGTTCCCCTCAGATTGTACCATTTTATAAGAGGTTGAAAGTTCCCTCTCTGTTTGCGCTCCTTGGGGGCTTAGCTGCCATTGTGTTTGCTGTGTTTCATCCAACCATGTTTACTGTGAACCGTTTGCAAAAGATTTGCCCCCCTCCCCATGTAGGTTTCCTCGCTAACTGCCACTGTAGATCTGACTGGATCACAAAAACATCAACAACAAAAATGCCTACATCATCACCAGTAGCAGAAGCACCATCAACATCAGTAAACCCAATTCTCTCATGATTTCTATTGATCATCTGACCAAATTGCAAATTTCATTTGAATATAAAATAAATTGAGATATCTGTGATTTAAAAAACTTGAAAAATTTGAGTTAATTCTGAAGTCAGAATTCACTTTATTCTCAGAATTCTGAGATTAATCTCAGAACTCCAATAAATGTTTCACATGTGGCCCTATGATAAGCGGTATAAAAGTAAAAATGACTACAGAACATCACTTGCTATTTCAAGACACTTATTCACAGAAATCTTAAAGAGGATGCAATCATTTATATGGATAAATAAAATGGATAAATATATGGCATTTTATGATGAAAATTGTTTCATGTCAGACAGCTGTCAAGTTTAATCATTGCTCAAATTAGACGCAGGTGATTGTTGAGGAGACATCTATGGCATGAGGGACCGGTGCTTTAGGCGGTACATGACAGCAGAGTAAGGTTAGTTGCAACAATGAGAGCTCGTCCTGTCAGGAAATCAGAGCAAAGAGACCCAAAAGGGCTGCTGTTGAAAGAAAACCTTGTAACTCCGAAAGAGTAAACTTTTCATGACTTAAGAAAATATATACTTTTTTTCCATTTGTTAGTTTTCATGTATTTTCAAAATTGCAGATTTAGTTTTGAAGGGGTTCATTTGCCCCAAGGTCATCGCATTTAGCTCAACACAAAGAGGACAATGTAAACTTACTGGTTCAAGTGTGAAAATGTACAGAGCCGAGGAGTGTGTGAATAGATATAAAATATGAGCATGAAGTAAGTTAATATATAGAGCCAGCACAACTGCACCAACCCCCTATCTAAGACTTGATGTTGGAGAACTTGTTGACCGATACTCTATAACTTTGGTACTCCATTCTGGTCCTTGGGGTCCAGTGTCCTGCAGGGTGTTGTTCCTCCCTGGTGGTTAATGAGCCAAACCTGGTCTGTATGACACTGGGTGTGACTCATTAACTATCAGGGACGAACAAAAACCTGCAGGACAGTGGACCCCAAGGACCGGAACCGAGTACCTAGGCTCTAGAACGTTCCTCCAGTCTGCATATTGACGATGTAGCGCCCATTAGCTCTCAATAGCCCCTTTCACACATGAAACAATGTAAAATTGACGTTTAAATTTTTCCGGTAAAGGTAGCAGTTTCTGTTGTTCACACAAGACATGCCTTTCCGCTTTTTTAACGTAATGCTACCATTTACGCAATACTGGCAACATCATTAAATTCCACTATTGTCATTCCGTTTAACTGCCTGAGTCACTGCAGTTTGAAAACATGGCGGGCTAATCTCTCCATCCGCCCGGACTCCAACGATCGCTCTTATTTCCACATCTGTCTATTTAATTTTTGTCAAAAAAGTAAAGTTACAGCCTGTTTAGTGGTTTGTATTTCCCTCCTACAGTTTTACAACAGAGCGTCCTGCTTCAGAGCATCCTGCGTCAGAGTGTCCTAACGTTCTGTGTGCTTTTGCCGTTAATGTTATGGCATTGTTCACAAATACGGTCGATACGGAAATTTACCAGTAATGTTACAATGTCTTGAGCAGTGAAATTGGTGGACCTGATTTACTGGCATTTCAACACCGGCTCCTTTTCACGCAGGAGCCCTGTGCCGTTAAAGTTACGGAACAGCCTGCATGTGTGGAAGGGGCTAATATGTCAATTACGACTTGCTTTTTACTAATAATAAAGCCTTGTATTGCAGCGTTGTCAGTAATAATAGCATAATAATGTGTAATAATGTTGTCATTCATAATGCTTTGCTAACTCATCCCAAGTTTTTTTCCCCAACGTAAACTTTTTTCAACAAATCCATCCATTATATCCAAAAGCCTCATTCATCTAAATATATTTTTATTCAACAAAATATCAGGCTAATTAATCAATGAAATCAAGTAAACTCACCTAATTATAGCAAGTGACTAGTACACGCATTAAAAACATACTTCATTCACTTGTGGGCATGTGTTGATTAATTTGTTCACACAAATTATGAAATTGTGCATAAAAAAATTATGAAAATGAGGGCACGAATTAACCAAAACAAGGCAACAATATGTATCTTGTGCACTCGAATTGATTAAAATGAGGGTACTAGAGCTACCTTGTGCCCTCGATTTACTAAATTGTGGACTCAAATTTAATTTTTTTTCTCTGTAAAAATGCGAAGCAATGTTGCAGAAGTAAGATATACATTACTGTACAAGGACACTTTGGAGGAAAGTGTCCTACCATTGCAGCACCGCTTCGGGACCAGAGAGCCTCTGAATGGCACCCATGGGGCTGATGTTGTCAGGGACACTCAGTGCAGAGTGGGGCTGAGCCGAGGGACTTAAGCTGAGGTTCTGGCTGGTGGCCCCCGCCAGGTGAGGTGTTTATTGAGGCGGTCCAACCAGACAGGCCAGGCTAATACCTTCACACCAGGCTGATTAGTGTGAACCTCCCCTAGGCTGCCAGCTGAGGCAGCTCTAGGTGCCAACCTGGCCCTCATTATTACCCTTCAAGTGAGGGGGAAAGAGACTACCTTCACTGGTCTGAGGAACGTGACAGTGGTGAAATCATTCATCCAAAACCATTCCCATGTTGTGATTGTTTTGTTGCTAACTCAGCTGGTTTGGTTTCCAGAGGATTACTGTAAAAACACATAACAAATGAAAATCTCCTTTCTTTACTTTTCCATAGAGGAGGTTAAAGTTGAATTACAATATGTACAAGCAGGTCTGTCTGGTGCTAGAATAAAGAATAGCAGCATCATATTGGTCAAGGATCTTAATTTTTTATTTTACTCTTGAATTTCAATACTCCGAAGGTGAAACACATATAGAGGAGCGGTTCTGATTCTCCATATAGAGCCAACACACATGGCCATCACATTCAAAATGTATGGATTATCATTGATTATTATTGGCTATTATTGAGGATCATAACTTCCATTTTGTGTGTTCTTTCCCTTTGAAATGTTCTCCAATCTTCTATTTGTAAGGAGAACATCACAACCATTCAATTGAATATACAGATACTGTATATTTCATGTGCTGTGTGAACTGTCTTTGCATTTAATAATAATAATAATAATAATAAAAAATAACTAGAAGAGTGGAATGGACTGGCACTAGATTATGTAAATTCATATAACCATGTAGTTGGTTATACAGTGTATTGGTAGAGCTAATCAACAGCTTGAGAACAGCTACTTTGACTCCTGCATTACTGGCTGAAAGAACCAAGTGATAACAACTGTGTGATTATGTATAAAGGGCCCTTGGCTGCCTGACTCATCATGGCTGGAAAAAAAGAAACATTGCACATTTACGACAGAAAAATGCAGCTAACGATGGTCCAGTGTTTTTCTTTTCACTATTTAACACAAAATGTTTGAGCACTCGACAATAGATGGCAAAAGCAATTAAATGTGTTAGCGAGTGACGAGTGGAAAGAAGCTTTTAATTGGAGAAGAAAGTTTCTTGAAGAGATATGCCATAAACTGGAGAACAAAAGAAATAAAGAGAGCAAGAATCCCGCTCTTCAATGTATTTTTATCTCTATGAATGAAATTTAAGTTTCTTCTATTTTTCTCTTTGCAAGCAGATGGTTATGGTCAGCTGCGATCTTTCACATCCACCTGATGCAATGCAGTCATGACAATATCCATGTCAGAGAGTTTCATTTATAAATGTATCCCCTTACAAAACTGCACTTTCACATGTGATATGCTTTATTCACATGTGAAATGAAATTTACACATGTGAAAATATAATGTGTGTCAAAGTCACATGTGAATTCAACATTTTCACATGTGATTATCTGTATTCACATGTGAAAAAACATTTTCACATGTGAAAATGAAGTCTATGTCATAAAGTCACATGTGAATTTGACATTTTCACATGTGATTGGCTTTATTCACATGTGAACTGAAATTTTTACATGTGAAAATAAAGTATGTTGCAAAGTCACATGAAAATTCGACATTTTGACATGTGATTGTCTCTATTCACATGTGAAAAAAGGTTTTCGCAGGTGAAAATGAAGTCTGTCAGTCACATGTGAATTTGACATTTTCATGTGATTGTATCTATTCACATGTGAACTGAATTTTTTACATGTGAAAATAAAGTATGTCAGTCACATGTGAATTCTACATTTTCACATGTGCTTGTCTCTATTCACATGTGAAAAAAGGTTTTCACAGGTGAAAATGAAGTCTGTCACAAAGTCACATGTGAATTTGACATGAGATGTGAAAATCACAAATCACAACATAAAAACATGTTTTGGCATGTGCCTTAAACAAGGCACATGTGAAAAACCAAAACAGATGTGTCCAAAAACCACGTGGTTCAAGATCACATGTGGGAACACTCATATGTGGTTTTCCACATGTTATTTCCACATGTGGTTTTTCTGTAAGGGTCATGATCAACCGGAAATACAATTCGGAAACGGCAAGCCCATTCAACATGCCAAAGCTAGCAACATTACAGCCTTTCTACAGACAAAGCAATTACACAAATAGATACCACCCACCGCCACCAACCATGCTCCCACCCACGCACACACAGCACACACACAGTTCATTAGCATGCATTGTCCAGAGTGGGATGCGATGCTCAGGTCCTGTCCTTCATTTGGAGATGCGAATGGAGCAGGGCAGGGCAGGAGATGGCAGGTTAGCAGGGTTGGGCTGTGGCTCTTAATGAGCTCCTCGGTGCCTTCCCACCAGCACAAGGCTGGGCTCCCCCCACCTGGCATCCTGGGAGCTCGTTAGGAGGCATTCCCTTTAAAACAATCATTCTCCTGCCTTCCATTTTTTTTATTACTATACACTCCCCTCTCTCTTTCTGCGTCTACATTCTGACACACACCTGTGCCATACCTTCTCTTTTTCTCTCTGCCTCCCATCTCACTCTCATTCCCCCCCCCCCGCTCTCCTCCCTCATCCCTCTTTCTCTCTCTCCCTCTCCTCGCTCAATTCTCTCGCTACCTCCTCCCTCCATCCACATCGCCTGTTATTCAGGCATTTTGCTCTGTATTCAGATTCCCCTGGAGCAGAGTCAGATGGTGGTAGTGGTGGCTTCCCTGGGGAGCAGATCCTGAGTCTGACATGTTTAAGAAGAAGGATCAGAATGACAGGGAGAGGAGAAAGGAAGAGAGCAGGCTGAAAGGCAGCTAGAAGTATGTATGCATCTCTACCACTGAGAGATGAGGGAGACAGAGAGGAGAGAAAGGCAGATAGTGGGGAAAGAAAGAAGTAAGTATTTGCCAATGAGAGGAGGAGAGAGAAGGGGATTGAGAAAGGGAAGGGGCTTATCGAGAGAGAAATTAGAGTGAAAGTGAGGGGAAAGGAAGTGGAAGAGAGAGTGGGGGTGAGATAAGTGAGAGGAGAGGTGGAAGAGCAGAGAAGTGTTATTATATTAAAGTGCATGTGTCAAATTCAAGGCCCGCAGGCCACCTGCCCACCACAACCCGCCACAAATTTTGATCTGGCTCGAATATGAATCTGGTTTTTTATTCAGTCTGGCCCTCTGGCCCAGCTTGTTTAAGGCACAATCTGTGGGAATACAACCATATGCCACACAAAGCACACAAGTGTAAGCTGTGTGCTAAACAGACACACCCTAACCTCCTCCAACACACTTTCAAAAACAGCCCAACTAGCCTACACTCACTGGCAAACAAGCTAGAAAGCTAGCTCAAAATGACTAAATAAACGAAGGTTAATGGTGAAGCCAGACAATTTGGTGAGAGGTGGGAAAGTGAGTACTTCTTTACAGATTGTAAAGAAAAGCCTGTGTCTCATTTGCCACAAGACCTTCCTGAATTTCAAGATGTGCCTTTTCACACAGGAGTATACTGGCTACGCTGAGGAAAGGTGCTGCGTCAATTCCATGAGATGTGTGAGGAAGTTTCATGATCAGCAAGGAGAAAACCATTAACAAGTTTGGGGATGAAAGGTGTTAATGCAACTCTGTTTTGTTTGACATAACAGAGCATCTCAACACTGAATGTGAAATGGCAGGGACGAAAACAGTGACGGACACAGTGAAAGCCTTCCAAATAAAACTGCATCTGTGAGAAAGCCAAAACTCTGTTCACTCTCTGAGTTGCAGACGTCCTCATGATCGCTATTTGCGAGTGGGCCACATACACAAATCAGACACACTTTGTGAAAAATATAGTCGATTTGTTGACCTCAAGGCTCATGATTCACTCTTGAAATTTATACAAATTCATTTGCAGGTGATGTGCAGACATCCTGGAATACTAGCAGATAGAACTGAATGAACTACAGTGCAACAGCGCACCAAGGGTCAGTCTGACTCCAGTGTCCACTCACTCCAGCCAGTGAGTTTACCCCTCTCATCCCAGACACAATGTCATAACTCCGCCTTTAGGCCATTTTCTACTGAGCATATTTGGAAGCACCTATTTGTGTGAACAAAATGCTCTCTGGAATGAAGATCAACAAATCATCCCTTTGGTCCCGCTGGGACAGATGAACACCATCTCTCCATTCCGAAAGAGGCCACAGTTCAAGATTTTACTTCAAGGTTTGATGAACTTGCATTACAACGGGGCCAATAGGTTAGATAGGAGCAAATAGGTTGTCTCTGTCATGCAGGACTTCCAAGTTGGCTGGCAGCATTGCATTTGCGTGCTATTTTGTCGGAAAATCAAACCCGGAAGACAATTACAAGGAAACATGTTCGTTGTGAAAAGGAAGATGTGGATTTGGCTGCTTCCTCCTTTAAAATAGTTATGATAGTTAGTCTGGCTAACTACCAAATAGGAAATTCATTTTTCCGATATACATTAGCACGTGAATGCACAATTCCTTTCTGCTTTCCATGCAGAGACACCAACACAACAACAGAATGTACACCTCCACCAGAAAATAGTCCCTGAAGATTTGTTGTTGTTGTTTTACAAACTAAATTCAAACATCCATGACTTAACCCGGGCACGAATGTTAGCCAGAGCAGCAGAGAATTTAAAGCTAGGTTTATCACCTGAACGTACTAAAAGTATGGTCATTAGTAATGTAAAGTATGCGTGCAGTGTAGTAAATGGGCTAAAACATGCACACAAAAAAAGGGTATGGAAAGGAAAAAGGAAAAATCCACCCTAAAACACTTTTAACACGGCTACTGGCAATGGAGTTTAACGAAGGAACAATTTGCAACTAACTAAAAAATATACAGTAAAGGTTTTGGTGTCCCTCAGAATTGAAGAGAAAGGGCTTCTTAGACTCACCATCTTGTACCGACATTCAACAATCATACAGGGGCGAAATCCATTGTAGAGGACGAAGAGATACTAATTTCTCCACTGACTGTAGCCTCAATAGGCCAGAATGCAACACAGTTGCAAAACGTGTTGCGTTTTAAGTAAATGGTAGCAGAAGTAGATGAGGCAAGTTGAGGGAAAGTGGACACAACAAAAAGGGTAAATTACAACACTTCATCACAAACAGAACTTGTGGAATACATTAAACATCACAGGTTGATGATGTAACAGTGGAGGAGAATCTGAGGGGGGAATCTTCCTTTAAAATGCCAAGTCTCTCGCCTCAGGGCTGCGTGCAAAAACCTGTCTATTAAGAAGGTAGACTGGACACTGACCAAAAACACCTCTCTTTGCCGTGGGCAAGGTGAATCCCTTGCTGTAGATAGCTTACTATCAAGCTGGCTAACTAGCATGCTTCTGCTGTTGTCATACTAGTCAACATACCCAACACATCAAATAGCCATGCTGGTTGAACTTGTGTAAATTGTTTAGCTAGCCTATTATTTCTGGCTCTGTCAGTGATATTAGGGCTGATCCAGCATTGGTGGTAATTTAGCCAGCAGCTAGCATAACTAGTGTTAGCGTACTGTACAAGCGGCCAAAACCTCAGGTGAATTTTGAAGCCAATAAGGAAGTGGCGGCAAGCGGCAATTCCTCTTACATCCACCAGATGCTGGCTCCAAAAAGCCTCCAAACCCGGCCCAACTCCATGAAAGTCAATGGGACCACAACCCAACTTCTCACTCAAAATATAAAGTACTTTTTTTTTTTTCGACAAGAGGTTATGGTCTCAATAGCTAATTTCACTTCTTATAATATGTGTCCATATGGCGATTTTCAAAATAATTGCATCATTAATGGGATATAATGGTTATAAAACGGGGTTGTTTTCCTAGTGATTGACAGGTCGCCGTCAGGTCGCCGATTACGGACCAATAGCAGGCGGAGCTGCGGCTCTGTGGACGACCCCCGGCTTTACTTTGGCCACACTGGCTCCAAAAAATGTCAACATGGTGGTGATCGTAAACCCAAAGCAGCCAGCTTCAAACAGCTTCAAAACGGGCCTTCAGAAACCTATGGGTGACGTCACACTCACTACGTCCATCTTTTTTTTTTACAGTCTATGGTACTGTATGGACATAATGCAGAGTCAGCACAAACATGCACACACACACACACACACACACACACACAATCAGCAAGTCAGAGGTGGGGGATTTGATGTTAGAGCTCTCACTCGAGTTCAAGTTCCTTATGTTTGTGTTTTGTGGTCTTCTGTTTTGCTTCAAACTACCCCCATAAAATGTTAGCTCTGCAGTAATAAAACTATGCCATGGTTTTATGTCTATGGTTAGCTCACCAAACCATGCCGTCTTTCTGAGGGACTTGCTTGGCTACACCGTCAGAGCCAGTTACCTTCTGAACAACAAACTAACAAAGTGGGCATCAAGTTAATTTCTTGAAGCAGGATTTCTCAGCCAGATAGCACAGTGTTGTTCATAGTGAGAGATCCTTTTGATTGGTTGGTATGGCCATAAGACATGCATGAACATATAGTTTGACAAATTATTCAAAACATCAACATTGACAAACATTTCTTTATGAGTTATCTGGCTGAGTAATCCTGCCTAAAGTATTGCCACACAACTGTACACACAACTATAATGTTTTACAGTTACCCTTGCTTTGTTGCCATGGAAAACAAACCTGTAGACTTACCAGTTCTTCTACTTACTAACTTTAATTCACCATGACATATCAACTTGGCCTTTGTATCTTATAATTCAAATCCTTTTTTTACCAGGCGCCAAAAGCCAGAACCCACTCAAGGTAAGAAAAACCAATAAGGTTTTCTTACCTCTCTTCTCCCTTACCACTTTTCCAAATTTGAGACCCAGGCACTGAAAAGAAACGGGGCAGTCGACAAGCTGGACAGAGGAGAGAGTGAGAATGAAGGAGCAGAGGGAATCGAGATGGTTAGAAGAGAGGCTGAAAAAGGAGAAGAGGGAGTTGAGATGGAGAGAGACACTGCAATGTAGTGCAGAGAAAGGGGGAGTACTTGGCAGATCCCTTTCAAAGTAATGGCAAGGAAAATGCATTAAAGCTGCACTAGGCAAGATTTGTATGTAAAAATCCACCCATCTTATCAGCCTAAATCACAAAGTGAGGCTGCAAAAGAGAAGAGCGTCCCATTTCCCCTATAGACGCTGTAGATTTGCCCAAATGAAATTCTGGTATGGCCACTAGCAGGAAATCTTCTCCACACAGAGGAAGTGACGAATCAAAACTTTAGAGCGAAATACTTCACAAAACTTGCTCCTAAACAGCAGTAAGCGAGCGCTCTGCCCTGACAAATTTCACCAGAGTTTCAACTGGCATGGGGCTGAGTAGATAATGACTGAATTTTTATTTTTGGGTGAACTATTTCTTTAATGTTCCCTGGTGTGATTGGATGATAATAGTCACATTGAAACTACAAGTGTATAACTGTAGCCTAATACTACTTTCACAAAGGACGTGATAACTCCACCCGTGTGCCCGTTATTTACAAAGGTTTGTGCTGTGCATAAACAAATTTCACTCACGCGGTCTACCTCAGTGCCCGCTGCACGTTGTGATGAAACCCTCACACAGCCAATAGACACAAGTGAAGTAGCCGGGAAAGAAGGGAAAGAAAATTGAGGAACAGTTAATTCCAGCAGTATCAAAATTTGCCGAAAAGTAAAAGCGAGCAAGATAATGAGCTAGGAATGACTCCCTACTTCTAGAAAACATTTTTTTTTCACGCTAGACCAACTTCCCCAAAATATGAGGTCAAGAGTTGCGCTGCACCAAGAAGCAAGTACCGAGCAAACCATGTCCTATCTGAAAATAGCAAGACTTTGCAATATAATAATGTTTTATTCTGCCCTAAAATAAAACCTACAAACTCACACATTCTATTCCAAATTATATTCTGTGCACAATGTTAAACCTTTAGTGAGAGAATTACGGCAATTAGTAGCACCGTTTTTGTGCCAGCAAGATAGAGTACATTTCAAACTACTGTTTAAATGATGATCTCTCTCTCTCTCTCTCTCTCTCTCTCTCAAACACACACACACACAACACTATTATGATTGCATCATTGCAAACTGTTGGTAAGTGCCATACTTTGCAATTCCCCACAGTTTGCAAAAATGCTGTCTGGAAAGTGAGTGTGTACATATTAAGCATTTTGACATTATTTTGTGCTTTTTGTTTCACACAAGGTTTCTAGCTAACATTAGCTCGGATGCTATGATAGCTTAGGTGCTACTAATTGCTAATTGTAAGTGCTTCTTTACCTGTCCTTTAAGCAGAAATATTTTCAGATGCTATATTCCTGATTCACTGACCCAGCCAGCTGCAGAGTATCTGTAAACACTGGCGCTTTTGTCAGTCGTGTACTGTAGAGGGATGATGCACTAGATAGATGTAATGTTAAACGTCATGAAGCGACAAATGAGGCAAGGTCTCCGTCGAGGTCAGGTGGCCTGAAAAGGTTTGGGGAGATGTCGTAAGGATCACACCCAATGACAAATAATTTAAGTGGGAAATTTTCCTTTTTTGCAAACTTTGCTATGCATTGAGTCCCCAATATGACAGCACTCAAATATAAACAACGAAAACATCTTGAGAAGTCACGTAACTGCAGGCCATCAGTATAGGACATTTAAGAACATGGCCAAGATCATTGGTTTGCTTTGTTCAGTTAAACAGCAATATCTAAATACTTGACTCTAATTTCTCAGTGTGACCATCACTTAGGGTTAAAGGATACACAATAGTCAGGAAAGAAAGAAAGTCAGAAAGAAAGAGTAAACAGTGGAGAAAGGGAGAGGAGAGAGAGGACTCCACCATACGCAGAGCTGATCTGTGTGTATATACCGTGATGTTTCCAAGCGGTCTCTCAGGTGGGGAAGGAGCACCTGTTTAATGAGGCACTAATGGCAGCGCTAATTGAAGTGGGATAATTTCATGTCATCATGAGCTCGTCATATACAGCGCCAAAGGAATTGGATCCACGGCGCAGGAAATATTCTGTGATAGCCCCCGGCCTGAACCCAAACTAGCCTGATCCCCCATCACCTCCCTGAATAAATCAATGATACAACTGCATCTGAATCACAATCGCACGAGCTTCTCGGAGCTCTTGAAATTGAAATACAGAGTTCTTCCAATTGGAATCAAACAGCTTATCATCATATTCATATTCAGCACTACAAGACATTGCCTAACGTGATCACAGTAATGTGCTTCTGAGCAACCATTCATTAGATATAAAACAGATTAAGTAAACAGGACATCTGGGGTCGGAAGCTCGCCTGCACAGAAAAACAGCAACATTACTGTAATGGGTAGTCTTTTGAAGCTTGGCTAAAGGTTTCAGTGGAGCGGTCTGAAGGATTGTAAGGCAGCGGACAGTGGAGAGTTGTAGCTGGGCTGAAGACACAATCCTCTCACACCCTCAGGCTTTTCCATTATCCCTTGGTTTCTGGATCATATAGCACAGGGTTGTGTGTGTATGTGTGTGTGTGTGTGAGAGTGTGTGTGTGTACTGTATTTGCGTGCGTGCGTTCACATCCATCTCACCAAGTCCCTGAGTATTCTTTCCACTGCCCTCCACTCTTGTCCTGTTATCCTTTCCTCTTAAATCGTTCTTTTTATTACTGTTAATATCTGCTTTGTTCTACCAACTGGGGCCGATGACAGGCACATGTTTGATATCAATTTGCCCGACGCCCCAGGTCCTGAGCACTTTGAGTGGGTGAGAGCAGAGGAGAAGAGGACAGGAAACACAGAGAAGTGAGGCGAAAGGAGAGAGATAAAGAGAATCTCTTGATTCGTTGTCTGATGCCGGATTCTCACGCCAGTTATTTCCCTCTTTTCTCTCCACACAGAGAGTTACACACTGTTAGGTGTACGGAGACAAAACGAGAGAGGAAAACAAATAGACTCACTGACAGATGCATGTGCACGCACACACACTTAATACTGTCAATCTAGCACATTATTCATGGTAGACACATTTGAAATTGCCTTTTTAGCTCATTGAAACTATCATACCATACATCTATTTGACAATTTATGCCAAAAAAATGCCCAAAAAAATATTTTCTTGTATTTTTCTATCAAAATTTCATTACTCTTACTCACTGGAAAATTGAAAATCTTTAGTGGTACATAAAAATAAAACCATTACTGATTTTTGAACAACCCCGCCCCACCCATAAAATAAAGCTACCTTTCTCTCCTTAACGGATATCCCATTGGTTTACACTTCTGAATTACCCTTTTATCCCCCCCCACCCCCCGTGTTATTTCCTGCCCCAGTATCCTGTTTCAACAGGAAACACATCACATTAAGGAAGCAAGATGCTCTCAAAATACGGTTTCATTGTGACTTTAACATGAAAACCAGTGCTGCTCCCATACAACTGCACACCACCTCCACACCCATAGTGCTCGTACGGGCTCCAGCGGGGCCCTGAACAGCCGGTGGACAGTCCGTGGTACTCCTCCACCTCTACGCCTCCCTCAGCACAGTCCAGCCCTCTGTACTCTGTGTGTTGATAGACACTCCATGGCAGCTCCCGTGCCCTGGGTCAGTGTACGCCTGCTCTCTCTTACCCACCGCACAGCCGCATGACTGTCTGCAGCCTCACAAAGCAATGGAGTAATGAGTCCCATGACAGTCCGACGGAAGAGGCTCTGAATAGGTAATGATGGAGTCTGAAAGGTGGTAGAGACGCCGGCCATGTCTGATCGGGGGGCTTTATAATGCAGTCGTGCTGCATTCTTCCCCCTGCTTGTCAGTCAGGGTTTTTGCCAGCAAGCTACCTAATACGCAGCTGTGTTGGATTCATGTTCTGCACGCACTGCCCGTCAAATCATACGTGATCCCTGTGCCTGGTTAATGATCCATGCGTGCAGTCCCCGTATATACGCTGTATACACCGTGCTGGACTCGTAATAGGGAGGTGTGCGGCTAGACAGACAGCCGCTATAATGACGCTTTATATTCAGGGGCTGTGGAGCTCAGACAATGACTAACCGACTGGCAGACTGGCTGGACTCAGGAACCTTGGGACCTCTGCTGACAGTTCCTGTGTTACATTCAAATGACTTGCGTTAATGTGCCATTCTTTGCAGCTCTGGTGATGCATTGTGTTGTGTGTGTGTGTGTGTGTGTGTGTTGATTGATTTTGTATGTGCGCCTGTCTGTCTGTCTCTCCACCTGTCTGTCTCTCCGTCTGTATGTTTTGTCTGTCTGTGCTCGTGTATTTATGCTTGCAGAGGGGGCCCGCCTGGTAGCGCCTAAGGCATAATTAAAGCCGGAGAGCAGCAGCAGAGGAAAAGGTCTGGGAGGTGAATCAGAAACAGAGGAGTGAAAGGCAGGTGCTGATAGATAGGAGTGGTCGGTCATCTCCGGACCTTCCAGCTCTGGAGGGACTGGACCCATAATGTCGCATTCCCCAATCTAATCTGCAGCACCAGATAGAAAGATAGGCCGCATATTCCAATTTATGGCTTATCTCATCTTCGTCTTTCTTCTATCTTTCTCGTTTTACTGTCCCAGAGATTCTATCATTGTTATAGAACCGGTAATCAGAGTTTGGAGAGTTACTTTTAAAACATAATGCGCTTCTGATTACTCTTAGCTGCTTGGTGTGCCTGTTGTGAACACTAAAATAATCAATCGGCTCGCTCTGTCTCTATAACATTCAGTTTACTCTGTTACTTGTGGATTACTTTGCCTCCAGAATCTATAGGCAATTTCCATACCTATTGATTAAGTGAAATTAACAATGTAGTCTATGTAACATCTGTAGTGTACAACCATGATTAAGCATTATTTCAAGTTAGATAAAATGTTATTGTGTCCATAGTCTCACACAATCACCTTAGACATACATACAGAGATGCATAGAGAAACATGATTATGTGGTGCACAATTGTCCTCCACTCATAGATTACCATCCACACCACGTATAGATTGGCAGTGAACCAAATCTGAAAATCTATTACCAGTATGTTAACTTTGTATTGTAATTACTTTTTAATGCTACCAAGCCTAGAGACTGATAGCAGTGCAAGGCTATCTATTCTATATCTATTCCTTTAACATTTTTTCTTTAACTATAACAGATTACACTTTAAAATTTTGAGATCAGACTGCTGTTAAATGCATACCATCACTCTCGAACTGTAACAGTAAGAAATTACATCATCTAGGGTTTCTGTTTACCAAGTATCTATTCATACTGTATTGACAACAACTCAAAAAACTGGATTCAAGAAATATAACCTGGAGGTCAGCCATTAATGTTACAGGAATCACTCGTGCTTTCTTTCAGGGTGAGTTGCTCACTACTCTTGAATCCACTAGCGCTGTGCCTACCAGCATGATTTACAGCCAGACCATCAAGCCAATCATGTACACCAATGTGTATATGTATTAAAGAGGAGGTTCCCCCCTCTGTCATTGGCTCTCCCCACGTGTTTCATGTTTTTTTTTTTTACCATTGTGCTCTTTTTTTAGAGCACACTTTGAACTCGTTGATTTTAATCTCTGTTTTGCTTTCTTGATTAAACAGACCTCAACATCTGCCTTAAGGCAAAGGACAAGCAACTGCTCAAATGAAATAAAAAGTAAATAAAATATACATGCACCATGCTTAGTCACCACTCTCTGTGCCAGCGATTTTTTCGGGACTGCAGCCCCATTTTTCACATGCTGTCTTCCAATGTAAAAATACATGAGTTGATTTTCTCACTCCACATACCTACTGCGCACATGATTGAAAATCTAGCCAAAAGCCAAGAACAGACTGTAGAAACAGACTAACACATCACACACACACACATATGCGCACACACCAGGAATCACTCATATCACAACTGGAGGAAATAGAAATAATATAAACACACAACACACACGCACGCACACACACACGCACACACACATTTCTATGAACACAACAGAATATACTCACATTCCCAATTTGATACACACTCGTTGATGTTCAGTAAAAATTAAACTTTTAATCTGTGTTTATTTTTCCCCTCAAACCCATGAAACAAACCTATGAGGAACAGATTATTCATTCAGTCATCAGATTATCTTTTATTCATTCACTTCCAACCAAATCAAGAAGGCCAGAGAAGCCACTTTAAAAACATTTCCCAAATGCAGCCTGCCTCTTCCCAGATTTGTTTCTGCGGAGGTCATGAGGCTCTCATGAGGGGAGTTTAATCAGGACACCACCGTAGACCAGCGAGAACGCTGAGGAACACAATGAGGTTTTTCAGCTTATGTCAGCATGATCGACGAAAGGTATGGCGGCTGAGGGAAAGGAGAAGAGGAGAAGGATGGTGAAGGAATGCATAAAAAACCCCACTAAGAGACTGTCAGCCATAAATCTTATGGCTCCTTCTCCAATCAAGTTGCAGTGGAGTGGTGCGCAAGGGGCTCTACCCCTTGCTCTCCATCTGTTAGGAACCTGTCTTGTATAGAATGGGATGGGTGTGGGTGGCACTGCGAGTGTGTCTGTATACATGTGCATCTTTATACTGTGTGCATTTGTGTCTATATGCATGCAAACTTTCAGACGTGTGTGTGTTTGTCTGTGTTTATGTGCATGCATGTAAAGTCACAGTAAAGTGCCGGTGTGTGTCAATCTGTCTTGGGTGGGCCAGCTGGTAAAGGGGACGTGGGCCGGCCCCCAACACGCTGTGCAGGGACCCATCCTGTCACCTCATGCAATTGATCAAAGATAACAGAGGCAGGGAGCTGGCTAACTATACACATTCACTGAGCAAAGTGTTTATACCACAGTATGCAACAGTACACAGGGCAGAGCAGCAGTTCACTGTTTAAGTGGGGTCAGACAAATGAGATGAATATGCAGTGTGTATTTGCTTCTAGGCTGATGCATACACACTGATACTCTTCATCCTTTGTCCTCTCTGTCTCTGTAACTCTCTTTCTCTCTCTCACACACATACACACACATACGCTCTTTCACACTCACTGTCTCAGTCTGGCCTTGAGAATATGGACATTTTTCATTGTCAGGAACCTGCTCGAGGAAAAACACCAACGGTAAGGTCTGCTGATTTCAGCAGGATAGGGATAAGAACATCGTACCTGCGCGGCATTGTTAGTGTGAGAGCCTCTTTATTGTGCTCGATAAAGTCAACCATAAAAATGTAATTATTGTTCTTTTTCTGGGTTGCGGGTTGTTGTCATAATGTTGTGGGAGTGAAGACTTCAAAAGGGCAGCACAGCCCAGATCCACACAGTCCTGTAACTGACTGGGGAGAAAGTATGTTGACCCTGTTTCTTGTGTAAATCAGACCTGGGTCAAAATAGTATTAAGCAATCAATTGTTCGTGTTTGTTTTACTGTAACCTACAGGTGGTGTTTACTACATCATGGCAATCAAGATAAGCTGTCACTCAGAACAGAATGACATCCAAATAGTCTATGCTTTCCGGCACAAATTGCATTTGAACTAAAGCAAACCCTATGAACTATTTGCAAATACTTTTTTCCCATCCAGCCTGACTCCCTACCCCCAACTCTTTCCTTCCTCCCACTGATCCCTGATCACGACTCTTATTAGTTGAACCTTTATGCATGAGTGCTGACCTTTCTGCAAGAATATGGGGAAGTAGGGCCAGAGGAATTAACCAAGTGTCTCCTCTGGATTTTCACATTCATACTGTGCCTTAATCAACCTGTTTATCTCAAGACATAAGGAGTTCTTGTCTTTCCTTAAGGAATTATGCTCCTCTGCAAAGCTTGACTAATTGTTTTTTTCCCCCCTCTTCATTGTGTGAAAAACGAAGACCTTGCACAATTACTTACATGTGCCCTTTCTCTGGGCCCATTGTCTGAGGAGAGTTTTGTTCCTTAACCTTTATGCAGTGATGTATGGGTTTAGTGGAGTGACTGCAGCCCTGTGCATCTATAATGTCAGAGAGGAGCGGAGTATGGCACAGAAGGAAGTGAGTGAGAGAGCCATGCACATGTCTGTTATCTCTAATCTGATATAAAAGTCTATCAATAGAAAAAAAAATCCTAACTCCATCTAATTCTGAAAGGATCTTTTTGTTGCTTTCGATACCAAAGAAGTTATAGTAGATTCCACATGGCTTTCTCACGATCAGATCAGCACATAACCATGTTACACGCGTAATCTAGTGCTGCTAATTAGGGGCTGCATCATTTATAATGTGTAGCTTACTACCAGCATACTGCAGGATGACACTGGTGGTAGAAACCCTTTTGACACGATAGGCTATTTATATCAGTAGAAGTTGTATCGATGTGGAAAATGGGTTTCATGATATCTGTAGGATGGCACGGTTTCACATCCTGATACATTACAGGTCCTCCTACATCAGGATGGAGTACTGAGTTCCCCACACTGACTAAATAATGTCTGTATTTGCCACATTTCCCGACTTGCACAATGTACCATATCTATAATGTTTGTTTTGTCACAATCATAAAGATGCGTGCACAGATACTGTCTCTGAAATGTGTGTTTTTTTCTGAGATACACAACTACTCACCTACCAGGCAAGTATACAGCCACAGCCATAATAGAGGCTTATCATTTGGAGGCAATTTCACACCATTCCGCCCCTAATTGAACAGTCTGTTTGTTACATTCCATTTTCCCCTCTCCGCCCTCTCGGCGAGCCTGTGGGACGGGGCTGAGAAATGACACTCTCCGCGTCTCATTGAGCATCCTCCAGCTCAAACAAAGCTCACAGAGCCACACACAGGAGCCACGCATGGTCGCCTTGACTCATTGCTTCTACTTTGTCTGCTTGTGAAGGAACGCAGCAGACAGAAGGAGGGACAAGAGGAGGGAGGGCGGGTTAGGATTGGCTTGGGGAGAATCTTTAAGATCCGTCGTCAAGGCCATTTTGCTGCACGGCACGATTGCATGTGTGCTTTTTAAATGGATATATATGGTGATAAAAAATAGACCTACTGTAACAAGATGATGGATGACACATGTTCTTTACACTCTCTCCTTTCCTTTGTCTCCCTAAACATCTATTCTTCTATTTCCATAAGACAGATGCTCACATATTTATTGATACAAAGACAGGGTGTGTGATGATTAGCGTGCGGTCAGTGACCGCTTGTTCGTTAATCCTAATTAATGTCCCTCTAATTGGGAGATAGCTGTATGCTCATCAGCTACAGAGGAAAGAGGCACAAAGTCACAAAAATACTTAATTGGGCTACTGATTGGCCAGTGCTAATTGAAGACGAGCATAGAGAGAGAGAGGGAGAGGGAAAAAGAGGAACAGAGGGAGGCAAGAGGGGATGCAGGGGGCTGTTGCTGATGGGAGCGATGCGACACCTCTGTATAGTGTGAGATGTTGTTCCAATTAAAACCACTGAAACTCTGTCTTTCTCTTTGCCTCTCCCTCCTCCTATGTCTCTCTGCTTGTTAATTACTGGTGGGAGTTTTGAACTATCTGCTTTTGTAAACGAACTGTCGGCTGTTTTCTTTTAAACATAACAGATTTATGGGAAGGTGTTTTTGGTGGTTGTGGAATGGAGAGGGAGAGAGACAAAGAAACATACAAATGTTTGTTAAAACTTTCTCACTCACCCTGACCTTTTGTGACTGGGGATTGCAATTGGGAGGCTATGATGATGATGATGATGATGATGAGAGGGAGGAGGAGAGGGATGATGATGATGATGATGACAATGATGGTGATGACAGTGATAATATCCCTGGATCACCCTGCCTCCTCACCACAGAAAGACATATTCTTCCTTCCTCCGTCTCAACATTTCTAACAGTGAGTCCTTCGTCTCTAAAGTTCCACTGCAAAATCTAAAAAGAGAAAGTGACAGTCAGACTGGGCAGTAATGAATATTCTAAAAATGCTGTGTGAACCTGGGAAGAGAACAGTGTAACCAAATCATTGAAAAGTATTCAGGTTTCACACTATCAGCCTGAATCAATGTTTTTAATTAGCAGAGTTTGTACAGCCTCTGGAACTTGTAATCACAACCAAGCCTGGGATGGTTGGGGTTTAAAGGGCCAGTCCAAATGTCATCCACCTATTAATCCAAATGTAAGTCTCAGCAAGAACCTATGTGAAAATTTAAACATCTGAAATAAATCCTGGTTGGCCGGCAAAGAGGCACAAGGCCTCTGATATCATGCATCTCATATTTAGATACAGATGGTGTACAAATGTGCCACTCAGGTATCTGCGAGGAACAACTATCTTGTAGCAGTGCTGCCAGTCTATCTTTATGCCTGTTAACAGTACAACGTTATTAATCATTACCACCATCTGTTGACAGTGCAAAGACAGCACCAAATATGTAAAAGTCAGTATGGCTAATGTCATAAATAAAAAATAAAAAATAAAAATAAGACATTTAGCTTTGATGATTTAAAAACACATGTACGAGAAATCTAAGAGCAGGGAGCAATGTGTGCCCCGCTCCTGCCGCTGTGTTTTATCCCGGCCACCTGTGTCTTTTCCACTTAACTCCACCTCTCCATGTGTACGTATCTATGCGCATTTGCCGACCTTAATAATCTTGCCAACTTTACACTGGTCACTTTTCAGCTTCTCTGGACCTCATGAAAGCCAATCCTCAATCCCCTGAGAACAAAACAAGACCCCGTCTACAACCTACCATCCCTGATAATAATCCACTCTCCCACTCCCCGCCAACTCCATTCCTCACTCATCTCCCATCCACTCTGCCTCTTAACCCCCCCGCTCCCTCCCCTCTTCCCAACACATCCCACCCACGTTTTGCCTCTTTCCCCTCCCTTCTCGTCCTCTTCCCCCCATCCCTTAGTCCCTCCATCTCCGTCCCCTGTCTACTCTCCCCCCTCATCCTTCCCATCACCCTCCCCCTGTTTCAGAGGCTGTCTGGGATATGATGAAGTGCACATATTGAGAGACTGTGGTTCCCATCTTCATTTCCCTTTATCTCCCCGTTTGGAGTGTCAGCGTTATTAATGCAGGCCCAGCGTCCACAATAGAGAGAGAGAGACACACAGAGAGAGAGAGTGAGAGAAGAAGGACTAGAAAGAGAGAGGTGGCACATAGACTTCCAGCAGCAGTAAATATACAAGTAGGAGTAGGAGAAGAGTAAGAGGTGCACCGCAGTGTGATTTATTACATGGGTTTCATTAGGCATAACAAAAGGTCAGGAAACCTTAAGGTGGGCCTTGGCGAGTGATAGAAAATGCAAACGGTCATAAGTATTCTTAGATACAATTAACCTTTTCCTTCTCTCCCTGTCTCTCTCTCCCTCTCTCTCTCTCTCTCTCTCTCTCTCTCTCTCTCTCTCTCTCTCTTCCTCTCTCTTACTCTGCAGCCTGTTTGCTGCAGGTTTTCATGACTGTCAGTGTCGGTGGCTGCTTTTCCCTGACACTTATTAGGCTATAATCACGGTTTTCAATTTCTCTCCTCTTCTTTCTCATTTCTTCCATTCTCTCACCCAACTGGGCTTGGCACTCTGAAATGACCTGTGCTTTGGCGTGGAATATTTTTCTCATCCTGATTTGTGGACAAATCACAAGCTGTCCATACTTTCGGCATAAAAAGAGTAATTTCATGAAAACTCATGTAAAGCTTCAGTGTAACTTTTTGCATTTCTTCTGGAAGAATCATAATACATTCATATGGTGCAGTGCTTTTCTGGGGCAATCAAAGAAATTTACAACCCATGGAGATAAAAGCAACAAAGAACATAATAAAGTAAAACAAGCTAGACAATATTCAGTGAAATTACAGATAGACTCTGAGAGACAGTTTTTAAAAAAAAGTGAGTTTGGAGAGACTCTTTGAAGGAAGAGAGTGTTTGATTTTATGATGTGCTTGGTAAAGTCTGGTAAAAGACAGGGATAGTCAGAAACAGAAGAGTTAGGAAGTAACTAGTTACCTGTAGCACTGCTCTAGTTAATTGGCTAGATTTTCAATGCTAAATTCCCAAGTATTTTTTAAAAGTTTGCATTTTTAATTCATCATGAGTAATGTTTAAAAGCATACTGAACAGGATCCCCCCTTGAAATAGCATAAACTCATTCAAAAATGTTCCTACTCAATCATTACTTATGGCTCAGTCTGTGACAGCATCTGTGTCTGCCTCCTGCCTTCTGGTGTCAACCTTTTGGCAGTGGGTGTGTCCGCCTGCAACCAAAACTACTGCTAAATCGTTGTATATCTAAAAGCTAAGTTGTCCACGGTAGCGATCCGTCAGAGCTAGTGTGTGTCGTGAACTGGCAGCTAACTACTGTTAGCATAGCTTCATTGTAGTAGAAAAGCTGATATAGCTAGCTAAGCTAACCGGCACCTACCTGTCCAACAGAAAACAGGCCAACTCCGCATCGCTCTTCATCCCCATCCTCTCCTTCAATACTCACCAACGGGTTGGCAACCGCAGGGAGTCAACTTTGCAAGTTGTGTTTACAAGCCACAACCAGCAAAATCCTGCTCAGTAGCCTATGCCTTTAAAGATCCAGTGCAATGATTTGAATTCAGTCAGGAATAGAGTAGAATAGAATTTGGTGAGTACCTTCAGTCATTTTCCAAACAGCGTGTACTCAGATTTGAGTGGATTTAACTGAAGCAGAGTGGGCCTAACTTCTATTTGAATAAAATATTCCAGTGTTTTTCCCTCTTTCCTTATGCAAAAGAAGTGTTTTGGACATGCAGTTAACATGTGGTTCAAATGGCATGAGTGAGTGGAGTGTACAATGTCTGAAAAGCTCTGAGTTTGGGTGGTGACAGTTGACCCATTGATGGAGAATTATATGCCTTCACTCTAACTAAACTTTCAAACTAATCCAGCCAGAGTATACATGCAATCCACCAAGACCTTGAAGACTGGAATGCAAAAGGAATTCCTTGCCACTCTCCCTGGAGGCCAAATAACATGTAACGACATCGTAAGACATCAACTGGACAAACAGTTATAGTTACATCTTTCTTCATTGATGAGGCGAGATTACACTGTCAATGTCATGGTAGGTTATGTCAGATGTAGGGCAAATGATCAAGATTTCAGGTTTGTTATGGTTCATTTCAGGATGTTTTGCTGCACTTGACATTTGATGTTGAGAAGACAGTGGTGAGGAAAGAGTGGTTCATTTATGGAAAATTGTGGAGATGCAATTGTGTGGTTTTAGCAAAGCAGTGGAAATGGTGATGATGGATGCAGACAAATTATCCAAGAGGAAGCAGAGAGAATTTAGAGTTTACCAAATACAGAATGTAGCAGGGCTACAGGTGACATACGTAGATGCTAGTTGTCTGTTTCCTGCACAACATAGTCTCGTAAAATTTTGTGAAATGAGCGCAAACTCTGAAATGCAGAAAACCTGTTGTGCACACAAATTATGTGAAGATTATATTTTTCCATCACAAACTGGATTACAATAATACAAATTTGACAAGCCATTTTCACCTGTTTGTACATTGGTACATTAGGCAATTTGGTCAGAGTTAGGGTCAGGTTTTGGTCATCATGGTTAAATAAGAAAAACAAAAAAAAAGGGGGGGGGGATGGAAACTTCTCTCATGGTAGAAAACCTCTTGGCATGAGTTGGGAATTGAACCAGAGTTGAAGGCAAGCATATACACCCATCCACCACACTGACCTCAGTGCCTTTACTTTCCCTTTTTATTTGCCCTTATTTCTCTCACTTTTTGTGCACAGAGCATATATCTGTACATTTCCCAACATTTCAGGAGACCAGGCTGAAAGCTAAGCCCACAATATAACCTGCAATTTAGGTCTCAACCAAGATGAACAGTATGAACATGTCCGTGATGTGCCAGGTGGCAAAGCCCAAAGATGGGACATATAGTACAGTGATGACTACACTGTAAAAAATGTCTGTAGATTTTACGTAAAAAACTGTCAAACCATGACAGTAAAAGACCGTAAACTGTAAATAGGTTGAATACAGTTTCTGTAACAGTGAAACACCGTAAATATATATATCAGCCAAAACAATAATTTTTGCATCTCTTTTCTGGAAAAAACACATTACTCCACTGTTAAATACACTACCTATTGTGCTGATAACAGAAATATGATGTATTTTGCCAAACTATACTTCACCTTTAATTTTTCAGAATGAAGCGGTTAAAATAAGAATTTGATCTTTTAATGCAAGAACTTGACCCTTTTGATGTAGTAACCATCAATGTACATCGACATTAACATTGCATCATCGAGTCAGATGATGGGTGTGGTGCAATCACATCACATAATTTATTTTTCGTGTTCCTGCCCACCGTGTGTTTACAATTTGAGTGACATAAGTTTACAAACCACTCAAGATTTGCTACTTTTATATCCACTAGACTGATGCTGGAGGACTGCTTGCGCAAGTTACATCCATCTCACCTGATATTCACAATTGTATCGGAGGATGGATGTCACTTTCCCAGTGAGTGAGTATCAGGTGTATTCAGTAACATTATTGTGAGAGATGAGTCATAACGACTTCATTTTGGTCTGATATTAAGCAAATCATTATGCTATGGGTGGCTAGCCAGTTTTGTGGCCACTAATTGCCAACAGCTACACCAGACCATGACTAGACCATATAGCACAGCTACATCAGTAGCTGTATGGACATTCTAGCTAGCTAGGCTACTGTTGAAGGAAAAAGTTATTATTTGACGTAGCTAACCAATTCCGTTTGCTAACTTTGCTCAGTCCCACCGTGACTTTGAAGAAGACAGTGTGCTGTGACAGTTAGCACTAGACATAAATAAGAATAGAATGGCGATGACGTGGAAAGGCCATGCCCACAAGAGGGCTTTTCACACAGCACTTAGCTCAGGGCTAGTGCTTCCTTAGCCCTGGGCTAACAAACGTTTCACACAGGCAAATTCCAAAAGGACTTTTCACACAGCACAGACTTAGCCTAATGTTATCTTAACCCTGGGCTAACAGTTGGCCCAGGGTTAGCACCCTTTTAACTCTTAGCCTAGGGCTAATGATTCACACAGCATTCTTCTTAGCCCAGGGCTTACATGTCTGAATATTCTGTGGTAATAAAAAACACTCAAAAACAGTTATTTGATTGGACAATACACAAGTGACACAAAATGTTAGATAACCCTTTTCACACAGCCGACAGATAACCCTGGTTTTCAACGATTTTCTGGGGATAACCCTGAAAAGTTGTGAATAAGCCAGATGACCCCTAAAAACAGGGATCTGTTGGCTGTGTGAAATGGGGTAGAATACTTTTTTGTCACTTGTGACAGATCACAATCGATCGATTGATTGTCACAATCAATCACCAATCAATCATAATCGTTAGCCCTAGGCTAAGAGTAATAGCCATGGGTTAAATGTATGTGTGAAAAGCAACCACAGAAAATGCAGATTTATTGTTTTGCTCATAGAAATTAAATAGGGTTTTGCACTTGTACCGCACTTGAGGGCTTTTCACACAACACACACTTACGTAGGGTTATCTTAATCCTGGGCCAGGGTTAAGATAACCCTACGTAAGCGTAACCCTGGGCTTTAACCCTGGGCCAGGGTTAAAGGATACGGCTGGTGTTTTTAAATACATTTCTTATCGTCTACAAATCCTATGAAAACAACAAAATCAACAATGTGTTTGCTCTACTCCCATTACTTTACGACTTCCTACGTAGCCTTTTTAGCCTTCAAACCGGAAGTCATTGGCTCCAATTGTAAGCTAAAAACATTTAAATACAGCTCACAAAGACATAGTTTCCATTTTAAAAATCGCTAACTGTTACTGCCTGAAAAGTCAGGCTAAAATTGTAGTTATTACCAAATCAAATTCAAATGGGAACAAATTCTTCATTACGACGGGGACTAAAATAGTCCCCCGTAATAACCCCCCACAGTTTTTAATCGAACTCCTATGGGGCTAACCAGCAACAAGCAAACCAACTGTCATTATTTGACGCAACAGGTTAGTTAAAGTCAAATACAAAAAAAAAAACGTTTTATGGTATGTGCAGGGTGAAAATCAGAACTACAAGTGATTATGATAAATGGGTGTAACCTATTTCACAAGTTTTTGCTCTTTCTTACAGATGTTTTCTAACCAAACCCTATACTCAAGACCCTCAAGCCAACAGATCAAGGTTGTTTGCCTCGCCATCCAAAAGGTGTCAAAGGTATGCTAGCAAAGGTTAATGGAAAAAAGTACTATGACTCTATTCTGCTATGCTGCTTTAAAAAATACAGTTCAAGCATAGCTACCAAAAACTTCTATACTTCTGTCAGCTTTTAAATTTTAAAAGCAATTAATTTGGTTGAAATAACAACAAACATCATCACAGTACGATTCCAGTGAAAGGCAATTATAATAATATTTCATTATTGGCTGGTTCTAGATATTGGTCAGCCTATGTATAGAACTCTTAAGTGAGTATTGTTATAGCATAATATAGAGTTCTTTTTTAAACAACATTTCTCTTGTTTACCAAAAAAAGGTACTGGAGTACTCATTTGGACAAAGTGGCAAGTCAAGTCAAGTCAAGTCAATTTTATTGTCCCAGATGGGCGATTTGTGCTGCAGCAAGTATAAAACACATATGACAACATAAAACATATAGTATCACATAGAAACATTAAGATAAAGGAACCGAGGTGACTCACACCACTGCACCAAGTTCATTCCAAATCCAAGAGAATTGGCGCAAGTGTCCGTTCATGCCATACGGCTTACAATAAAATCATATACACCAACAACAGTCCTTACAAGACTGAACCATGTCATCATCAACAGCATCATCGACATCATCATCACCATCGACACAGGAGTAGTCAGTGGCATCATCAACGACAATACCTTGCCTACAGCTTATCAACATACCATACAAAAGTATGGTTATCAGTGCATTATCATTATCAACTTCACCACTAGAGCAATGACATCCTAACCAAGCAACATCGCTACTAGCAATGTAACATACCATACAGCAATAAAAAGTAATAATAATAATAATAATAATACAATTAGCGGTTACCTCCTCCTACCAGCAGCGTTTAAGGCTCGAATGGCAACAGGGATAAAGGAGTTCTTATACCTATTTTTTGTGGCAGCAGGGGACCTAAACCGTAGGCCAGATGGTAACAACTTAAACTCAGAATGTAAGGGATGAATGGCATGAATATATCCAAAGAAAAACAGAGAATGGACTACACCCTGTGGGATGGGGAAAGGATCCTAAGAGCCAACATTATCTGGGTACTTTCCTGAGATCGAAAACGTGTATACAGTCGGCTGATTTTAAGGTGAAGTCAATTTTAGTGAGGTAAACATTTAAATATGATTGGAATTATTTGGATTATCAAGGCGTTTGTGTGTGAGGAGAATGGGATAACAATGGCAGAAACTGTTGTTAAAGGA
This sequence comes from Centroberyx gerrardi, assembly GCF_048128805.1. Classification (NCBI taxonomy): domain Eukaryota; kingdom Metazoa; phylum Chordata; class Actinopteri; order Beryciformes; family Berycidae; genus Centroberyx; species Centroberyx gerrardi. Next base: position 14,743,690 of record NC_136001.1, read on the forward strand.
ACTCTTTACTGCATTGCTGGAGACAACTTGGGTTCGCATTGCATTGGTGCCTTTACTGAAAATTTCAGTTTCTCTGAATATTTCTGCAGATACTGTCTAATTTCTCGAACTCCATTTCAGGGTGCATGACCCAACTTCATGTGGACCAGAGCGCACCACTGAAAGTTACAGGTCTGTAGTTGATCGGTTACAGACTAATATAAATCATCAATTTATTCTACATAAATTCCCTTAAAATGCCGTATAAATAGACCTCGTAAGTCAAATGACATCAGCCTTGCCCATCACCTGCTGGTGGCGGTAGCGTAGGTCTCCCCCCCCCGGCAGACCTTCTCCCTCTCTCTCAACTCTCTCTTTCTCTCTCACTGATTATTTTAAAAAAGCTAAAAACTTGGAACATCTTAAAAAAAACGTGTGGGAGCAGTGAGGGTTGCTAAGCAATGTACAGACTCAGAGTAGATTGAAGCTGCCAGCGGGTGACAAAAATTATATGTGCTGAAGTGTTTAGCTTGTTGCTAGCAAAAATACTACTTAGACTAGAAAACGGTTACAGAAATCAACAGACCCAGTGCCATTAGAGACATAAATATACGTAGGTAAAAATGTACCGACTTTGAAAATCCTGCATTAAACGTAGACGTAAACGTGTGACAGAGACGATTATGTGAAACCCCATTCATTCTCCCTACAGAGAAATCGCTATGGAACCGTGAGCCATATTTGGGCAAGGCTGATGTCATTTGACTTACGAGGTCTATTTATATGGCATTTTAAGGGAATTTATGTAGAATAAATTGATGATTTATATTAGTCTGTAACCAATCAACTACAGACCTGTAACTTTCAGTGGTGCGCTCTGGTCAACATGAAGTTGGGTCATGCACCCTGAAATTGAGTTTGAGAAATTAGACAGTATCTGCAGAAATATTCAGAGGAACTGAAATTTTCAGTAAAGGCACCAATGCAATGCGAACCCAAGTTGTCTCCAGCAATGCAGTAAAGAGTTCCTTTAACAACAGTTTCATCTGCCATTGTTATCCCATTCTCCTCCAGTGGGCCATATCTGGGCAAGGCTGATGTCATTCGACTTACGAGGTCTATTTATACGGCATTTTAAGGGAATTTATGTAGAATAAATTGATTTATATTACAGACTGTTAATTGCACAGTAAAACACTGTCTTATATCATGGCAAAAACTTTATTTATACGGTATTCATATGGTATTTTAATGTTATTTATGTAGAATAAACACATACTTTATTTTTAATTAAATGGCAAAACAGCGTTTCTTTCTATGGTAAAAACTTGTATTTTACAATAAAATATGGAATCAAACTCCAACCTTAACCGTAAAATCAGCAGTACTAATATCCTTTTACCGGAATAGTAGAAAAAGTTCTACCGTATTTATTACGGTGAAGTTCTGGCAACCACAGCTGCCAGTCTTTTACCGTAAAAACAACAGTTTTGTTTTTTTTACAGTGATAGTAACCTCAGTTTCACCCCGAACTTGGTTAAAAAAATATAAACAAAAGAAACTCATGCTTTCAGTGAATATAATTCCCAAGTTTCTTCACACATATACAAACATGTAGAAGAGGCATTAAACAAACACATGCCCCTAGATTAATCAAGAGTGCGACAACTCAAATGTGCTACCTAGAAGTCATAGGTGACATCTCACAAGGTTTGAACTTGGAATGATCTGAAATTGAGAACAAAGCAATTTTTGGATAGTCTTACAAAAAAAGAACAAAAAAACAGAATGCCTACTCTGGAAATTCAAATGGGAGTAGCATGTTGTTTTCCCACTAAACTAAAACCCACCACCCCCAACCCCAGTTTGCTGGATTCCACACAGCAGAAAGTCTGCAGGTCTGCAGGGTTATTGACGGTCTTAAATGTCCTGCTGTGAGGCTCTTCTCTGCAAGCAGATGCTGAGGTAACTGCTAACTGGCCGGTTAGATGAACATTTGTGCTAGGCAGCCTCTAAAGCACCACGCCGATATCATAACACCACCTGTTCACTCCAGCTCCCAAAGAAGTGGAGTGAGTCTCTCTCTCTCACCTCTCTTCCTCCAACCTTTGTCCCCCCTGACTTTCCTCTCTATATTCCCATTTCCAACACTCTTCTTTCTCTATCTCTCATTCTGACTCTTTCTCTATCTCTCTCTTTTTTTTTAATTGCAAACAAATGATGATGATGTTGGCTGAGAGAGAGTAAAAGAGAGGCAGGGAAGAAAATATCCCTCTAAGTGGCTAATCTAAGCCTCCAACAAATGAGCGCTGTGATCTCTCCTCTGGAGGGGGCAAATGACAGTTTGTTGTCTGCGTGGGTTCATTGATTGGCAGGCTCCCCCGCCTCCTCGACGGAGAGGAGAGGCCAAGAAATAGAGAGGACTGGGTTGGTTGCTGCTGACAGACTCAGTACACATACATACACACACTCACACACACACATGCAGATAACGAGGCTGGAGCCGAAACGCCATGAAGGTTTTTTTTTCACACACTTCACACACTCACAGAAGTCAGATAAAGATGGCCGTCCTAATAATGTACATGTGGTCTTCACACACACACCACACATTCCACATGCACATTCGTACGCTGGTGCAAACAGCACTTGTGGTGATGTGTTGCCATGACAGCATTCTGTACATGAGTGTACTAAAGCATGTTTAAACTGTAAGCTCTAAGTGCAAGAGCAAGTGTCTGGAAAAAAACAACAACTTAATAGCTAATAATCAAAAGTTACAATAAACAAAAGTTGCCCATCAGTTGTCACTGTCTCAAAGTATTTTTCATCTAGTATTTTTTATTAACTGTGAATTCAACATGTAAAAGTACCATGGTCTGCATGAAGCTTTAGACCTGATACACTATACAGACTTTTCCCAGCGGTAGTGGTGCAGCTGGCTCCGGAGAGGAGTAAGCTGAGTGCAAACCAGCCTCTTTCACAACGAGATTTGATTTATACGGCAATGATATTAATGGTGGATGGATGGAGCTTGGAGCTCGTTGAACTGGATTTGAACTGAAGTTGGTTTGTAGTGTTAATATGATGGGCATGTAAAGCTAAGATATGTAACTTTACACAGTCACACTTCATTTTATGTTAAGTATGTAAGTACATTTTAAGAAAAGTCCTCAAGTTGAAAATGGACTACAAGTACATTTTTATAAATGATGCCCCAGCTTTCTTAGTCTGAGAAGCACTGTGGGGAAAAAAATTACCAGAAAAAAGGAAAATTCCAGGAAGCCTCAATGATATAGTCAACAACTTGGTGTCAGTAACGAGGAGGTTGATTTTGTTATAATTGGAACCAACCAAACATATGTGTCAGTTTGGACCCCTGCCTGACTGTTACTCATAATTTACAATTTTATAATTTCATCACCAATTAGTCATACTACCATAGCCTGGGAAATATCTTGAATATAATAGGTGCAACAAGAGATTACAAGGGTGACACCTTATCTCTGACAGAGAGGGGTGTCCCATGCAAGGCTGCACACTGTATCACCTGCTCAAGAAAATGATCAGAACCAAAAAAAGAAATGGATCTAATTATTTATTTTTGCTTTGACTGATGAAATTATCTCTTCCCCTTGTGCATGTGTATCTGCGTATTGTGTATTTGCATTTGCGTCTGCGTAGCAGCAGCGGTGACTTGTCAGCGTTGGGGCGACAGATGGGAGTGTGTGTATCTCTGTATGTGCAAGTGTACGTTTGTGTGTGTGTATATGTGTTTGAAGTGGTGAAGTGCTAGGTGACCTTTCGGGTGGTGTAGAGGTGGCATCACTGTGACAGTGTGACAGAGCGGGCCTCAGCCTGCCTGTAATGGATGAGCTCTCTCAAGGTGAACACCTCTCCTTCTCTCCCCTTCCTCTGTTCCTCTCTCTTCTCCCTCCATCCCATGTGTCCCCTTTCCACTGAGACTCTCCAAATGTTGTCCCAGTCTTCTGTGGTTGATTTTCTACATTGCTGTTTTGACCCAGTGAATTTGAATGATGCTTTCCTGTTTCTTTTTTGCTATTGCGCATATTAACAGAGTTGAAAATGTTTTTTTTAGGGCTGCATATATGTATCATCAAAGGACAAGAGCCTGTTTTTACCCACAAATATGTCTCAGAATATCGGCCCATGAGAGAAAAAACATGACTTAAGTATTATATACTGTATATTTTAATAGATGACAAAAGATGACAGTATGAACAGTCAGTACTGTAAGGTATTACAAAATTAATTCATATCAGAATGAAAAGGAAGACACTCACTTAGGCCCATCTGATCGCTTCACTACCAATTATGCTATACAATACTACTACCTATCCAATTATATCCCACAGGCCTATCCCTGTCAGTTGAATTACTGTATGTTCCTACAGTCCAGCTGACATTGCCCTTTCAAAGAGGGGAGATATGATAATGATGGAGAAAAGACACAGTGTGTTGTAATCCCTCAGAGAGCGGAGGTGGCGATGGTAGGGGCACAATCTGTTCTCCTTATTGATCTGGGCTGAAGGGACACGCATGGCAGGTCACAGCAGCATGCTTGCATGATATCGATGGGTGAGCAAGTAGGCGACCACCCACATCTCTGAGAAATGGATCCTGCTGTTCGTCCTTTAGATCCGGCAGACTGGGGGAGGCAGCATCCTGGTAGCATGGACGGCAACGGCTGTGAGCGATTTTGTCGACCGGTATGACCAACAGCATTGTTTGACATCACCTCAAAAAGTTGCCCCGCAAATTATCATTGTAAGTGGTTTGACAGAAGCTGTCATTGAACTCGATGTCTGGGCATCGTTTCCTCAAATGCATCTGAGCTCTAAAATAATCTTAGTTCTAGTGTAATGTAATGGAAAATGGAGGATCTTTTCGCTAAAATGTTTTTACGAATTCCAACTGTACTACTACTGAACATTGGTGGAACTTTGCAGTGTGAATTCGAATCATGCAGGGCTGTTAGTCAAGACCGCTTTAGTCAAGTCCAAGCCAATTGCAAGACCAAGTCCAGTCAAGTTTGAGTTAAGACCAGGTCCAAAGTGGGTTGAGACCAAGTCAAGATGGAGACTAGAGCAAATCGAGCCCTATTCAAGACCAAGACCAAAAGAGGAAATAAACAGTGTATTTCCTGATGTAAAAATTATGCTTGAGGAGTTTCTTAAAGATCAACAGAGATGTAGATCTACAGTTTATCAGGAGCTTTGACTGAAATCAAAGTTTGAGGACCGTTACATACTATACACAGGTGTAATCCCTTAAATTGTTTGTAATGGGGAGAAAATAAACAAAGATGGACCAGGTGGAGAAAAATTTGTTTTAGAATATTTTTAGCAGGAAAAAGTTGAGACGGAGTCAAAATAGGCACTAGACAGAGACAAATGGTCTTGAGACTGGACTGAAGTACTTGGAGGCCCTGGAATCATGTGGAACATCACTTTATGACTGCACATTTGTACCATGTGACAAATATCTGATCTCTTAGAAAACCATCAAATGGGTGGAAATTTGTGCGTACGTGTGTTTTCTTGTCTACATTCACACCAAAGGTTTTAACCATGAAGGGATTTTTCACCCTGCTGAACTAAACCCAACTGAACTGACCTGGTTACTCACTAATCACAGTTTTTGAAAATATGCAGATAAGGAGACTATGAGCCAGAACAGTCTTCAGGTAGCACAGCACAGGCGCATAGTTCAGTCAGTGTCACAATATGAAATGACCGTCATTATAAGCTTCATGTCACTTCAAGCGAAGGACAGCTACCACACATCGCTCGTTAATAATTGAATATGAACTTGCCTTAATTATCCAATATGTTACTGTAAACAAGTCTAACGAGATTACCATTTACATTAATATGACAAATTTGTTATACATATGTACTCTGTAGTAATTGAGTTAATTGTCAGATCATTAAACGTTAATTACATGATTATGGTCCTGCTATAAGTCGTTCAGCACAGCACTCAAGCCCTTCTCCTGAACTGGGAAACAGCAGAGCGATTCAAAGAAGATTGCATTTGTGACAAACACCATTCCCCACTCATCCATCATGCTTGCCAAACTTAGACATTCATTATAAAGTTTGCCGATGGATGCAGCCTGTTCTGCTCGGCCATTCATTTTTTAGACCCCTTCTCTCTCCCTCTCTCTCTCTCTCTCTCTCCCCCTCCCCCCACCCTTTCCATCTCGATCTTTTTGTCTCTCTCACTCTCTCTCTCCCCTACGTTCTCTGCGCATGTGCTTGTGTGTACAGCACGATGTGAATGAGTTTCTCTCTTGTTCCTTCTCTCCTTCCTTCCCTCCTACTGTGGATGGAAAGATGCTGAGCAGCAGTATAACAAAAGAGGCAGTGCATTAATTAAATACAGCAATTTGCTTTCCTCTCCTTTTTGTTGTGGGGACAGCACCACTAAGATTGATGAGGCACTGTCTGATACACGAGGAGCCACTACATCTATATCTGAGGCTAATTGTGATGGAACACCCATTAGGTGGCCAGTATGTATTAAGATGTCAAGTTTTATATTCAAAACTGCTTTCGTTTGTTTATTTATTTATTTATTTTCATTTATTAATCTTTTCTTTTTTTACTCTTTTGCATATAAGCGTATTTGTTTGCCAAGCAGCAGTCGTGCTAATAGCAGCAGTGCAAGCAGTGCAACAAGATAAGTGTTTTTGGAGGCAAGACCGAGAGGGAGGGGGAGGAGGAGTTGGAAGGGGAGGAGGAGTTGGAAGGGGAGGAGGAGAGGGAGCAAGAGGATGAGTAGGAATAGGACGAAGAGGAGGAGGAGAAGGAGGAGGAGAAAGGGAGCAGGAGAAGTCATGGAAGGAGAAATGATGTCGAAGAGCTAACGAGTGCTGCTGAAGAGCTAGAGGAGCCTTGAGGGCCTCTCATTATGATACAACCACAGAACTTGAATGGGTAGAACGGTCCTTCCACTGTTTACCGTGGTAATTTGGCTAGTACACCATAAAATGGCAAATATGTAATTTTAAGGGTTAGTTGCTATGGTGACAATGCAACGTCTGGGCATTAAGGCCGTAAAGTCTGTCACACTTGCTTGAGAACTGAGCAGATGTGTCTGTTGCAGAGTGCTTGCAGCTGACGTTAGCGGCTACGTAGCATTATCAATGATGATGCTTTTCTCGCTAGCTCTTCTAGTCAAAATCAGCATATTAGCAAATCTAGCTGGTAAGCATCATCAAACAGGTACCTTTAACATAATATAACCCCTCAAATGCAATAAACTAACGTAGCTTAGCTTACCTTAGTGTTCGCTAACTTTAAACAACTCATGGACATCGGCTGAAACTGACTCAACTAATGCTTCTACTAATTTTGCACAGATGTCAAAACTTTTTACCTAGCCTAATTAAAAACCGAAGCAAATTGTAAAAGACCGCCACCTAGTGGTGGCATGAGCGACAAGTTACTTTAGCTGCAAGTAGCCTCCGCCAGTTTTCCACTGCTTTGGTTCCTGCTGCACAACCTCTCACCTCAGCGACTTGCCGTAAGTCGGTTCATACGGAAGCTATCCCAACGGTAGGCCTAGACATAAAAACCAACCGACCATCCATGAACGTTGATTTGAATGGGAATGACCGTTCTATCCATTCAAGTTCTGTGGATACAACCCTGTATGGATTTCATATATCGCCATGAGATTGGAGGGACGTAACGACCACTTAATGAAGCTTTTCATCAGTCAAATTCACATCAATCAAGAGCAGACTTTTAATGTTTCTGTTTTTGGTTTAGGAGCAAGGCCGGCGGTAGCTAACGTGCGTCTTGCCCACCCAATCAAAAGTTAAGAAAAAAAATGTTTTTTGTTCAGCCAATGGAAAAATAGCACAGAAAATGCCAGTACCGTTTCCAACTTCTGATTGGGTGGGCAGCCTACAGCCCGCCTCTAAAGTCGCCCACTGCCCACCCCCCCTTCTCGTCGTGTTCAGGCACAAACACACAGAGCTCTGAAGCAGACCCGTCCGCTGCACAGTGTGGCCGTATTCACACCAAATCAGGCGTTGCGGCACTTCCTGCAGGGTTGTGCAGAGGTGTGCGGAGGTGTGGGCGTGTTTATTTGTGCTTTAGAACGTAACCGCTGTGAAACAATCAGAAAATAACGTTTTATTTCTCTGATTCACTGGCTTTCTCGCTACCACCGCTCCCTCTCTTCATTCACTCTCTAGCTCGCTCGACCACCGCTTCTCTCTCTCTCTCTCTCTCTCTCTCTCTCTCTCTCTCTCTATTCAATTCAATAGGCTTTATTGGCATGACATTTGACATGTGTTGCCAAAGCACAATTACGATTATGAAAGACAATGTTAAGGAATGAAATTAGCAAAAAATAATGTGAATAACAATATTAGTTAATAGAATATAATAGATAATGAAATAAATAAATTAAATAAAATAATATATATATAAGTAATATAAATAAGGGATCATGTACAAAAACTGCTTTGCACCAGATTACTAGCTACTAGCTAACAGCTACTAGTGAATTTCCATCAGCAGTCCATTTGCATCAACTCAAATTTATTCGATGAAGGGAGAAGGACAGACTGAGGAGAATGATCTGTGTCTGCCAGACCCCAGCAGAGAATAGATCCCCACCAATCGGTGATTACTATTGTTCCACACACTAACAGATACCATACTACTACCTTTTTAAAGATATAATTACGGTGACTTTTCTAGAAAGTTTACCCATTCTCTCAGTTTGTGAATGCTGTGCTGCTAGCAAAAGCTCATAGTTTGTTTTCTTTGTCACTTTTGAGTTTGAGTTTGAATAAGACTACCTTCTATTTTTGTAAATATTGGCTATGGTGAGAAGTCTCACTGGATTAGGTTTTAATTTTATTTGAGAACTAAGCTCATCCAATGAAAAGAAATGTTATGGAGTTGATTATGTTAAAATCTGGATGAAGGAATTTTTTTATTTTAGGGTAAATCAATCTGCCTTCCACTGACTCAAATCATAGGATAGCAGCAAACTTAGAAATGCTGCTTCACCACCTCCCAATTTCCCTGCTTCAAATTGTTCTTTATAAATTAGAATAGAATACTACTTTATTAATCCCCATGGGGAAATTAATCTTCTGCATTTAACCCATCCAAACACCCCATACACAAACACACAGCCATAAGCTGGATGGCACGATGGCAGGAGCTTGCATCTGATCTTGACTCTGACAACCCTCCGGTTGCCAGCTGTCATTTTGCCAGATTTTTGTGCCATCTGGCCAGGGATTCGAACCGGCAACCTTCGGACTACTAGTCTGCTTCTCTAACCTCTGGGCTACCTACCGCCCAAGTTGCCCACCTATTATTTCTACCAGCCCACCCTAATATAGCAGGCTAAAACCGGCCCTGTTTAGGAGCCCTACAGCCTGGGCTTTGTCCAAAGGCAGAGAGAGGCCATACTCCAAGTGTAGACTTTCCACTGAGGCGTTGTGGTGGCTCAGGGGGCTGCGATGTCCTGTACCATCTTTCCTGTCACTCTCATCTGTACACTCTGGCTTTTGGAATAATCTTTAATACAAATGGAAGTAACACTTTAATTCAAGTGTAGCTATCACAGAGCTTTGTGCCCACCTCCTTCCAACCAACACTGTTCCTTCTGTTTCTCTTCTGTCCCTCTCTCACCTCTGCCCTCCCCTGTGGTGCCGCAGCCTCTCTCCTCTTCACTCTAATTGATAGGAGCAGACTTAGTTAAGATGTCACCTGAACACATCCAGAACCCTTGAACGCGGCGACAGCCCACCATCGGCTTCCAATACCTTCCCATATAAACCCCATGCCACACATGGACTAACTGAGGGCTAAATTGGTATTGTAGGAGGGTCAGGAGTGTCCGGGGCCCTGAGGGAACAGTTGACCCTTCCTGTCACACACTTGCAAACTCTTACACGTGCTCCACACTTGAGCTGTTAAAGCTGAACCACTATGATCCATTTACTCCCACAGCAGCTCAATTAACACATACAGCCTGTAGCACATGTACTACAGGCTTTCAAGCATGCTGTACACACATGTGCATGCAAACCAATGTGTCTGTGCACAATGCACACATTTACACATACAGATATGCACACACACGCACAGTTCACTGGCTGCATGTATAATAATAGTAATTGGTAATTGCTTCCCTAGTTCTAACCTGGCTGTCATGATCACATGTGACCAGGTGATTAGACAAGACAAGCACCCAAAGCCATTGATTAGAGACATCTACTCCATAGGAATATATAGATTTATGAGCGCCTGCACCACACAATGAGTCAACCCAATGGGATTTCTTGTGTAAAGGTTACAAAAGGGTAGAGAATCTTCTCCTAAAGGATTTTCATTTCTAACAGGATGGAAGTGACCTTTTCAAGAAACTTTGTGAGAATAGTGAGCGATGCAGTAATTGTGGAGCATACATCTTTAAAATTCAGAATATGGATTCCTTTGTTTTCAGAGAAGGACTGCTACATACATTTTGTATAGATTGAAAAATCAAGTAATTACTCATTCTTCTAAAATGACAAATTTTCAGAAAGTTAGCAGAGAGCCCCTCGTTAATCAAGATTATTCAGTGAAGCTAATTGTTACCGTCACTGCGATACTGACTATAGGGTCAAACAAACGAATAGCAGCAATCACAATACTATAATCAAAGTTACTACTTATATTTTATAATACTACAATACTACTTATGAATCACATTGATTTTTAGAGTGGTATGTCCTTTCAGCATTCAAGCGTTCAGAAAAAAAAAAAAATCCACAACATAGAGACATTTAATATTCACAATAGGAAAGTTTTAAGTGTTTCCAGACCTCAAGTAATGCATTTCAAGTAATGTATAGCTGAATTAGATAGGATCAATACTCTACAGTTGTTATTGCTGAATGGAGCAAATCAATACACTGTAATATAATTGTTTTTTGTTGTGTGTGTAGATGATAGGCGGTAGTTCATTAAAGTGTATGTATGTAGCTGTGTGTGTGTGTGTGTGTGTGTACAGTATGTACAGTAGATGGGACAGATTCAATAGGGCCAGAATGCAGAATGGATGCAATTTTATTACTTTTTCAGCCAGAAGACAAATACATAAAAAAACAATAAACTTGCAAGGCTGCGTTTCTTACATACACCGAGTCCTAGACTTGCATGGCAGTCACAGCTTATTCAAAATATAAAACATGCGAGCATACGTATTCTGAAGCGAAATGTAAAGTATAATCTGTATGTTCAATACTGTATACTACTCCAAAAATGTCATGCAACAAACAGAAGATTTCTTCACATCATTGTATATTTTATTCATTATGCCACCTCAGCTGACAGTTCACTTTTGTTAACCACTGTGTTTGGATGTCTGAGGTTCGGATAAGTGAGCTTCTACAGTATTTAAAACTAGCTTGGGGAAAAATTTAACATCTTCTTTGAAAAAAACCTTTTATACTGCTCCTAATACCCCTTGCGTGCCCTGGAGGATGTCACTTGTGAAATAACTTAGATGAGATATGAAGCATTAACCTTATTCACAAGGAGGATAGGGAGAATTAAGAGAATGGAGAGAGAAACGGGACAGATATTATAATCCTTTCTATATTTCTGAGGGAGGGGGGTATCATTCATCTTATCCAAAGATACACATCCCAGCAATATTTCCGTGGATAAAAACTGCCTGCCTGCCTGGACTGTTGTGCCAATGTAAACTAAAAAGCAAGACAAAGCATCTTCTCCCCTGCTTTTCACCTGGTGATCAGCAGAAGAGTATCTCTTGAAACTCGCTGTCAGGCAAAATGGATTGTACTTAATTTCCAATAAGGTGCTTAAGAGCGATCCCTAATCATGCCTTTAATTAGAATCCCTTGGTCATTAAGGGGAGATAATTCAGTGAAAAATACCTCTGCTCTCTGTGGGAGCAGCAAAGCGGCAGACGGACGAACGGGCTGCTCTGTACACAGGCCAATTTCTCTCCTCTGTGCAAACTACCATAGGCTACATCACATAGGGCCTATTAATGCAAGTAAAAAATGAGGCTTTGTGCACCTGGCTTCCACCAGAGGTATAGTCGAGAAGAGATTTCTGTTGTAGTGTATTCCTTTGTCAACAGAATTTGACTTTGAAACTACCTTTGACCGTCCACCTCAGTAACACTTAAACCTGCAATAAGTGATTTCAGACCTTGTAACCAATCCTGAAACAAACGTGGGCTATGTGGAGATTTCCTTGAGCCTTGATCATATAAACATATAAACGCGGGCCAGCTGTGTTGCTGTTTTCACCTCTTTTCTAAAGTTTGTTGTCAAAACCTGTTTAATAAAACATAAAAAATAAAAAAGTGTTTAGTCAATGTGCCCTATAGTCTAGGTTCTTATATAATATGTAATATTGTGATTCTGTGTATTTTCAACTTGTTAAATTACCTTCTGTTAATGATTTTCTTCTGAAGAATTCATTGTAATCTTAGCCTTTCCGACTCGAAGCTCCTCCCAACCCATTCAGTAGCTTTTCATTTTTTAAAAACTAGCTTGTCTCCTCCCTCGCTGTTTAACAGTGGCGCTCTCTCCCACCCATTCCTGAAAAGATTTCTCATAATGGCGGAACCGATGAAACGAGCGAGTAAACTTGTTCAACTCGTAAACTTGCTACCTACCTCTTCACTTGTCATTGTGGGACATGTAACCTTCAGCGGGAGAAAAATCTGGCAAGACTGGTAACCGGTGACACTTCTCTGTAGGTACGTCTAGCCTTTATGCACAGTCCTTCACTATTGTCCTTTGGAGCCTCCGTAGTCCAGCAGCTTTGCTGTGGTTTATTTACAAATGTGTTGCAGTTCCTGTCACCCTCTAGTGGTCGGAAAATCGCTTAGTTCAGCTTTAACATGGAGGACAGTAAACCGATAAAACCATATGCCTTCCCCTTTTAATACCTTCAAATTTTCCACTGACTCCAACTAGGCTCATATACTCTGGGCAAGTGTTTTACGGCATGTTAAAAGCTTGACGCAACAAAATCAGTGGGTTAAAATTGGCCTGTTGGCCAATTTATCTAAACAGAAATGCTGTGAATCAAAAGATGGATCGGTAGATCAGGCACATACACATATCATGTGGCGGTATTAGCATGGGAGGTTCTGCGTGGCACTCAGCCCCTTGTTCAAACATTTTTCTGCGTGCTATGGGAATCCTGTGGCATGTAAACAGATCACTATCTATGTCATGTCTGTTTGTGTACTTCATCCACAACGTCCACGGTCTCCCGCTCTAGAAGAATGGTAGGAATGATTCAGAGATATTACAGGCTGTGCTCTCCCCGTTATTCTTTGTGTCATGCGTTTTCTCTATCATGTGCGCGTGTCACTTGTTTTCTCTGTTTCATTGCACGTGTTTGTCTTGTTTTCTGTTTGTGTGTGTGAGATTCAATCTGTGTGTGTGTGTGTGTGTGTGTGTGCATGTGGATATATAGTGGCGTTTGGTTAATAATCTCCTGACCGTTTCATTACAGTAATCAGGGCTGGGATCGGTGGCGGTGGCAGGATGACTTAGAGCTCTGGGCCTCGCCTCATTAACTCACTGTGACCAACGAGCGACGCCCTCGCGACAAATTGGAATTGCCTCAGCGGACCCGGGGCCCCGAGTCAGACTCTTCCATAGAGGGTCCAGTGAAAGTAAAGATACTGTCCCTCCATCCTCTCCTCTCCTCTCCTCTCCTTTCCTTTCCTTTCCTTTCCTCTCCTCTCCTCTCCCATGATTATAGCTGAGATCATGTCCCAAATACTGTAGCTTTTAGTTCTTTTTCCCTTGCTCCCTGTTCTGGTGGTGATGAGCCTGACCTTCTTTGACTTGAAATCCACTCCGCCGTGGCTATAGGACACATGTAGGACTGATGTGTTTCCCTAAAATCCTGGCTAATATTAGGTTCATAGTTGATAGTTCTTATATTTATCAAAACATTCATGTGTTTTGTAGTGTACTGTGAAGTTTGAATTGAGTATCTGCTTCCTCCTTTCCCTACTTTGTTTTTTTCTTTTACAACATATGTGTTTTTATACAATAAAATCACCTATCTTTCCCATCACTCATCCTATCGCACATTCATAAGACAATGCTCACTCTATCACTTTCTTTCTTTCACCCTCTATTTATTGTTAGAATCTCTCTTATTCATCTTCTCATGTGTGAGGAACCAAATATATTCTGTCCTTTACTGCGAATGATCTCATGCCTCCCAACAACCCACTGACAGAATTATTTTCAATCGAAACAGTCTGCAGGATGAAAAAACTGCTCTATAGTTAAAACACATATAGTAGCTGCTAAGGTATACGACTGCCTGGAAATCTGACTTCCAGTAGCATCTTTTTCTTCAGTGTTTCCATACTCACTAACTCGCATATGTACAAGGCATTACTTTTGAAGTGTGCTGCTTTTCTGAAGCTTGACCCATGTTTCCTGCAAGTCCCTTGGGTAAAATGAGCTATGGACTAAGAGAAGGATGTAGCGAGATTCAGTGGGTGGTCAATTATATTTGTTTGCCTGCATGTGACATCTGTGGGCAATGTGGTATGTGCTTGTGTGGCGTTTGTGTATGTGTGCTCATGTTCGTTTTAATTCACACATCTAAGATACCTAGGCACAGCGCCCAAGGCTGAAATAATGACCCGCTGTCATATCTGTGCCCCCTTAATCCCCTCCTCACCAGCCCCCTCCACGTGCCTCCATACAAGTTAATTAGCTGCCCACCAATGTCATTATTAAATATAATCACAACATCCCTACAAGGCTCAGGAGGGAAGGGTGTGTAACATTACTGTCATGTGAAAACGCTGCAAAATCACATCCTAGTGTTCTTTGTATTATTTTACTTTGGCGCAGCTGGCAGCTTTGGTGTCAGTTCATTTTCAGTTTAATACATTTAGTATGTTGATTTTCTGCAGAATTGAAAAAAAAACTCGCAATCTTTTGCCATAAACTGTCTAAACCTGTTGAATACCTTTAAACTAATCAGTGTCAATGGGACAAGAAGGAAAATAAAACAATCTCTCTCAATTCCTGAAAACCCTAACCCTAAGATTTTCACCCAACAACAATAAGTAAATTCAGAAAGACAGATCTCAATGTAATTTCAGAGTCAAGTCCTCATCCTGGCTGCAGTAGCAGTACTAGTAGCTTCCAGAGTCCACAAAGCAGGGGGTCTCTTAGTCATGACAGTCCCTGGCTCTGCATCCCACTATCGGAGCTAAATAACCTCCATATTTCCCCCCGTGGCTGACAGTAATGGGAACCACGCTGCGTCGCACCACTCGCCGCCCTGCTTGCGTGCGGCTCACTGATGCTCAACCTGCTGATTGGGTTGGTGACTGGGGTCATCTTTTACTGCGCTGACCACAAGTTATGGAGCAAAACTTCAATAACCCGCTGGGCTAATGCAATTAGTAGCCAACAACCTTATCACTTACAAAAGCAGTAAGAGTACTGTCCCGAGGGAATGAACGTTGTTTGGGTCTGCGCATGATAAACAATGAGGTCTTCACAAAAGAGGAGAAGGGAGGGAGAAGGGGAGAAGTAATGTGGTGATACAGCCTTGTTGTAATGTGTTATCAAGTCATCAGTGTAAGGTGGGGGAGAGAGAGAGAGAGAGAGAGAGAGAGAGAGAGATGGGAAGGTGTGAGCAGTGTGTTATCAACACGGCATAGGATGCTATCTCTCAGGATTGTCGTCAGTGTTACCCTCACTATCAGTGTTCTCTATCTGATGAACACTTCGTAGTTATGGAGTGTTTATATGGCCAGAGATATGGTACCAGTAAAAGTGTTTTCCTGCCACGCAAGCATAACAGGTAGATAGAGAGCAGAGAAATCACATGGTTTCCCTGGTTCAGTGGGAGTTTTGACCATTCATGTGTAGCATAGATACGTCACCAAAGGCTGGATTATATGTGGTTTCACACGTTTGATTGGATCTAGAGATTACTAAGCAATACTGGCAAAATAGCATTTAGGCAAATTCTAAAAATTCTGATACCAAAGCACATGTATGAACAATTCTTACCATTTTTCAGAAATTCAAAAATGCAATTACATGACCTTTTGACCATGCCTGGACCAGCTGCGATTATATCATGTATATATGTTCATATAATTGTGTGACATTTTCAATAGTTCAGTGTATCATGTTGCTATTTGGCTGAAGTGTTCCCCAGCACCAAAACAAAGTTGAGAACAACTGATCAAGAGTCTATTTCAGTCACAGTCATATTAAAAAGGACAATAGTAAACATGTCGTCCCCCATAAATGATGATGTCCCCGTCTGGGCCAGTCAGTAACAAATATCTCACCTTGTTTTGAGCTGTAATTGTAGTTCACCTTTGGTCCAATCAGTGTAATTTTGAATGCTGAAATGCAGTGGTGAGATGCATAATTTCCCCCCCAAGTTTTGTTAAAATCAGATCAGTCTGAGGTATTGCGTGTCACACGTGGATGAGCGAACAAATGATGTAGTGCCCCCCTGATCAGTGTAATTCTCAAAATGTGAGAACGCAGTGGTGAGATGCATCATTCCCCGAAGTTTCTGCAAAATCCAACAGGTAAAAGACAAACATTGTAGCTTCCCTCTTCGGCCAACCAGTGCAATTGTAAAATTTTAGTTTGTGAAAATCCGAACAGTGCATGATGTACATACATTAAACAAACGCTGATGACAAAAATCTGAGATGGGGGTCCCTGGGACAAAAGATTTGTCGAATGGGGGTCTTTAGTTTGGAGCATATCTATTTGGGGGTTCCTGCTGTAACTGAGTCATTTAGAGCTTATATCATCTTGTCTCTCACTCAGGTTTGACCTTCAACCTGATCACAATCAGCACTTGATGTAATTAATGAGGTGATTAATTGCTGGATTGATCCAAAGATCGATGGAATGTTTGCACCATCAAAAGGCCCTCGGATTGAAATTGGAATCCTAAACCCAGTGTAATTAACTGGAATATCAGGAGCTTAATTGGATCCTGATGCTCACTTTTGGTGAAAAGTGTTTGAATTTGTTGTGTGTGTATGTGGACCTTTGTGTGAAGTAAGTGTTGCAAATGTTCAATATATTTTGAAAAAAAATCTAATTCTAATCATTATAAACACTGGGGAAGTGATCACAGTGTAAGCATCAGTCCAGAGTGAAATTTGCCCTCAGTTTAATTTGTTATACATTTGAAATTGCTGGTTATCAGATGTCAACATCCATCTCCTTACAGTGATTAAACTGCACTTTTTGGGGTTGTTTTCTGTAGTTTGATTACGTTCTCACTCCTAATGAACCGCACCGCAGTTCAATTAGAAGAGGACAGCGATCTGCGTTTTCAGGTGGTCTTGGTGCAGTTATTTGGCACGGAATTGGAGTTGGAATAAGTCGGAATACAGTTGGAATAAACTGCCCCCAACATGCTTCATGTCAACATGAAGCATGCGACACCTGTGACGAGCTTACATGCTTGTCCCTATAGACAACTGTAATTATGGTGACATAGTTAGAAAGGAGAGCCGTGCCTGTGTGAAGAGTCAAAGGAAGAGTATGAGGGAGAGAGAGGGTAACAGTGACGACAGGGAGAGAAACGGAGACAGTGGAAGACACAGAGGAAAACAGAGAGAGAGAGAGAGAGAGACAGGAAGGTGGCGGTAGTGAGAGGCTCGGGGCTGGGGAAGGTGACCCTGAGATACTGGCAGGGCTGTTCATTTAAGCAGGCAGGGAGCAGGGCAGTGACAGCCAGCCCCCGACCGCTGCTGGACCCCCTGGAGAGAGGCACCGCAGCAGATGGAATAAGAGAATTTAGATGAAACAATCCCACACGGGGCAACGTGGCCATGTTGATGCTGTGCTCTCATTGGAGCTGCTTCTAGACTATAGCATCTGAGAAATCTGGCAGGAAAAAGTTCAAATCCACTGATATAACAACATTTATAGTCAATGTCCTACAAAAGCCGTGCATTTTTTTATTTCCAGGGTAACTGATGGCTGGCATTGTCCCTCACACAACGAATGTGTTTAATGAACCTGTGACACTGTGACAAAGCCTTTTGGAAAGTTTTTGTTTTGCGTGACATTAGATTAGATTAGATTAGATGCAAAACAAACAAAACAAAACAAACTAATCTAAATTTGTTTTGTTTTGTTTGTTTTTCAGCTTTAAAACAGTTACAGCAGACAACACTTATTTCAACATTCAGCGCACAATTATCACATGATAAAAGTGGAATCACCTATTAAAATAAAATCCATACTGTGCAGCAATAATATAGTTTCAGATGTATTGACTAATATTCTCAGAGTTTCTGAGTCAGACAAAGCTGGTCAAAAAATGAAAAACAGCACCCACACTGGAAGTTGTTCCCTTCAATACAGAATATAAGAGCTTTCAGCTGGTTCAGATGTTTGGCAGACAAGTCATACTAACTTTAGAGTAGACAATGACCACATGTGGAATCCAATCTGATCCTGAGAGAGAGAGAGAGAGAGAGAAAGAGCGTGAGATCAGATTGTGTGGACAGGGTTGGGTAAACTCATCATTACTGGGTGCTGGACTTCTAATTTTTCCACCTGACTCTCATTCTCCATTTCAAGGACACGCTGCCTGCTGGGAGCGCGATGGTACTGTAGCTGTAGCCGTAGCGAGCGCTGCTCCCTCCATTGTGGTCGGCCGGCCAGCTGCCTGATGCATTTATATCTTCTGATTACCACCCACCACACACACTGATAAGATCCCAGCTGGAATAGGACGGGGGCCAGAGTGTCAGCGCTCGGTGTGTATGTCTCTGTAAGCCAGTATCAGCATGCCTGAGCATATGTGCATGTTTGTGTGTGTACTTGAACATCAGCATGCCTGAATGTGTTAGTGAGTACCACCAGACGTCAGCACTTTACATCTGGGTGGTGTGAAACAGAAGGAAAACACAAAGACATCCCACTGGAGTGTCATACACACACACACACACACACATACAGATGTGCTCAACACACACACACATCACACACACGTATACGTACAGCTAAAAAATAGATGAAAATGTGTTTTGGTTCAAATTACAAACTTCCTCATCAAATGGATGAAAATAAATTACAAAATACTGGTGTCAAGAAATGTATTTTAATCAAAATATATGTCGTTTATATTGTAAAAATACCAAAAATATATAGAAAATATAAATAAAAGCATTCTTCCAACTAACATTTATAACTTCTAAAACAATGGGAAATTTGTCAAATATAAGACATTTTATAAATAAAGTACAAATGAGGAGCCGGAAATGAGGATTACATTCAGGCTTATAGAGCTCCACTGTATTCTATCTATTTTATTTAAAGTTCTTATTTAAAGATCTTTCCTGCATCTATCCGATATTAGTAATGCACCAACTACTCTCATCATTCAAATGAAGTAGAACTCGACAGACAGACATAGTTGTGCAAATCTGTCAGTCAGCTGGTCACCTGATTTTACAGTAACATCTTATGACTGAAATAAATCCTCTCATCGACAAAGCAAGAGCGCAGCAGTATTTCACCAGCATTATGGCTGGCTACATCCAGTCACACCGGTGTGTGGCAGATAAAGTCACGATTGGCTGAGCACAGAAAGTGTTGAACTGGGTACATACAGAGAGGTGTGATGCTCGCTAAATAATGTAGCTGGGTACACACCTGTCACCCTCTCGCAGATTACCATCCAAATATATACCATATATATTTAGATTACAGGTGAACCATGATGCCGGCCATGTCGACTTGCACAAGTTTGGTTGTCTTGGCTGTCCACAGACTATGAAAGAACTGTAAGAATGAATAACTTGTAATGCTAATAGGCATACAAAGAGAGACTGGTAGCATCACTAGCAAGTTAATAGTACTGTGCAAGTAGCCAGAAAGCGTGTGTGTAACTATGGTGTTTGCTGTTGTTGCTGTTATTGTGACCATCCAAGATGCTGAGAAGATCATTTCACTTTATTATCACCATCCTCATGACTTCTCTCCATGACAGAGCCATTTCTCACCAAGACACCCTTTTCTAACTAATTCATTTTCCTCAAACGGAATTTATCTTCCATTAGCCCCCACATACATACAGACACACAATCACTTTCCCTCTCCATTGAGAAAGAGGGGGGGAAAAAACAGGCTTTTGTTGCCAGAGAATGTCTCATCCTTCTTCCATGGCGGTAATGTTTCACCTCTGCATGTAAACTGTCTGAATTTGTAATGTGGCACTGACTGACGCATTCATTTTCTGGCCACTCGTCAGATTTAATATTATGTATTTATCTGAGAGTGCTGCCTCTTCTTCTCGCAACTAGTGCTGGAAAACCCATTTATTCTCAGCGGGTGGGGGGGTTCTCCTCGGAAAAATAATCACCCTCCAAAACTCACCTCTGAAAATTTCAAATGATAACTGAAAATAGCGATAAACAGATGTTAGCATATGGTTGAGTGTCTCTCCCTTCAGTCTAATGTTGATGTGACACTTGTCTGTCTTTCACTCGAAGGTGTTCTGCCTCTCTCCCAGGGGAATGGGTGTGTGTGTGTGTGTATGTGCCTGTGTGTGTGTGTGTGTGTGTGTGATAGTTGCTCCGCCGCTGATGATGCATCCAGAGCTGACTTGAAGAGGGAGCACACACACTCACTCACACACACACACACACACACACACACACACACACAGGCACCCAACCACACAGAACCTCTCCCAGAACGACAGAACACACACACATAAACACACATATGACACACACACACACACGAATACAGACAAACACATACTGCACACAGACTATGAAATGTTATATATATACACATATTGCATATTGCACACAGATACAGATACATTGACTTAATGCTGCTATTTTTCCTCAACTCTTCGCTCTCCTCTCACCTCTCCCTCTTCATCTCCTTCCATCTTTGCCTCGTCCTTCTTTGTCTCTCCCCTCGTCTCCTAACCCTCCAGAGGGTTCCTCCTGATTCATTATTCCCTGTCAGCATGCGTCTCCTGAGGCCTCCCATGCGTTCGAGCCCCTCTCTGACTCCACTTGAGCTGTTAAACGGGTACAGGCCCCCCCCTTCCTCCAACTTTTAAACAGGTAATGGGTGAGTTTTAAAGTAGACATAATAATATTCTGTATGTTTCAGTTCCACCTCCTCAACTGTTACATACACACAATCTGTCTGCCTTGATCAAGGCCATCTACTTGACATTAGCAGCTACGCAAATGCATCACACTCTACCTCAACTATTAAATGGAGACATATTCAGGTATAAAATCAGAATACAAAGGGGAAGGGAAAGAGCTCTCTCTCTCTCGCTCTCTCTCTCTCTCTCTCTCTCTCACACACACACACACACACACACACACACACACACACACACAAACGCCTTGCTCTGCATCTTGTTCTCTGCCCCTCCTCCTGCTAGGAGCCATTGATTCTGTCAAGCCAGCATCAGTCCGTCCTGTCTGTGCCTTTACTTGGTATTCCCATGTCTTCTCTGGAGAGCAGTATTTGGGGACATGGAGGCAAGAGAGAGAGAGAGAGAGAGAACGGATCAAGTGCGATTTATCTGGTGTTGGACAGCCAGCCAGTCAGCCATTAAACTATATAGGCTGAAGAGGATCAGGAGGGTTGCAGAGGGGAAGGTCACAACTGTATAAACACTGACACGGCAGTACTGGGACATGATTGGTGTGTGAAGAACTGTAGATGTGTGCGTGTGTGTTGGAGGTGGTACTGATTCAAGACTGTGTGTGTGAGTGTGTGTAGAGTGGTGGGCAGTCTAGGTGTGCAGTCACTGATATATACATGTATGTGTGCCTGTGAAAACACGTGTTGTATGTCCATGTTTGACGATGAAAACACACACAACTCGCATCTTACTGCGTAGCTTCGTCATACAGTACATCCCCATACCTCTCCCTTCTCGCTATTCAAACACATGCAGCGTTACTTTTGGCATGTGAAGGTAATTTTTCTGCTAACCTGAGAGAACGTGCTCATATCACGCTCACACCTGTCAGTTCACACCAAGGTTTTCTTAATGGGCTCTGTGAGTTACGGTTCAGCTGCAAAGCAATCTGACCCCGGGTTGGTCAGGTCAGACTTTTTGCTCTGACCTGAGACCTTGGTGTGTCACGTTGGGACTGGGAGTACAAACATAGGAGTGCTGCTCTTGTGAACGTGGTCGGGTGCTGTTTGGCAGGTCGTCACAGCACATCAAGGAACAGACCAACATACATATGCATTTGAGAGGTGATACTTTGACGGTGTAGGTCATTGCCGCAGCTACTTTGGATGTGAAATTTCTAACAGGTTAAAATTAGACAGTCAGCTTTACTCTGAGAATCCATAGCAGTATATGGTAATAATCCTCATAGTGCTAATTGAGGTGCAAAGTTCGAGGGTGCCTTCTTAAAACTGTTTCGTAAAGGCACACCGTCGCGCAAAGAATACCGTCTCATCTAACCAGGCAGTAAGTTAAATGTTGAATTCAAACACTGTATGGAGATAGGTTTTAATACTGAGAATATTTCACAATCATATTTTCATTGTGTCATCAGGCATTATTCTGACCAAAAACATATGAAAAACAGCTTTTTGAACAATTCTGAATTCATATTTTCAACTTGCTGTTCTTGACAGTTTTGCATAGTGGAACACTGTCATAATACCGTTGCCACGGAAAACACTTGTTTTAATATTGGGCCACATCACTGACAGGTCAGGCCTTCCTTTTTCTGTTTTGAAAGGTGGGCAACACATAGATCTATCTTTTAGAGATAACACTGGATGTTCTATGTGGATTTATAATCGCACTAACCGTCCTACTATCATCACAATATTATCACAGTTCCAATCGGAAATCTGGGCATTGTGCATAATGACATTCTCCTGTTTATAAGCAGGCAGCTCTTGCGCTCGCAGACGTTAAGTTTGCGTGGAGTTTTATGAATCAGGGCCTGGGAGTCTAGTTGTGTTTATGGGTTTCAGACTTCTAAAAGTCATTTCACATTTATACAAAACTTTCTAATTACTTAAATGACTGTTACAGTGATAACAATGTCGCATATAGGCAAGAAATATAGCATCATTAGCATGTGATTAGCAGCTGGCCAGCAATATTGCTCATACCGCTGCCAACTTTTCCTTGCAAACTGCTGCCAATACAAGCTGACCTGTCTCAGTTGCTCAGCTGATAGAAAACAAATGGACAGGATGATTGGTATGTCTCCAACTCCCTCTCTCAGTTTCTTTAAATCTATTGTTCAAGATCCTTTTTCCCTTTTACATGTGGCATCTAAACTCTAACCGTTTCTCCCCCATTTTTTCTGCCTCCCTCCCTCCTCCCTCCCACTGTGTCCTAGCAGCCCCGCGTTTGTGAAGGTCAGCCTGCCTCTCCCCACAGGAGACCCTGACTGATTGTGCTGCCTTTGGGGCAAGAACTCACGAGGAGTGCAGGTGTGTGTGTGTGTGTGTGTGTGTGTGTGTGTGTGTGTGTGTGTGTGTGTGTGTGTGTGTGTGTGTGTGTATGTGTGTGTGCGTGTGTGTGTGGGCTCTTACATGTATGTATAACATTGCTCTGGGATAGAAGTAGGTACTGAATGGATTGTCACATCCCAAACTTAACCAGGCGCCGGGCAGAATACAAGCCATGGAACAAAAGTTAAATTTGCACTCTGAAAGCTGCTCCTAAGGTGTGTGAATTTAATTTAACACCTAGACTTGTGACATTTGAAGCCCAGTGCTCAGACATTTTCTGTCTGATGAAGTGCACTCAGTTAAATTTATACAACTTGGGAGCAACTTTTAGGGTGCTGAGTCTATTCTGTTTGTCTATTGACTGAAGGGATTTGCTCCATGCAGCGACGGATCACCCACCATACCCACCATATAATATACTTGCAATAGCACTAGTTCCTAATATTCATTCATAAGGATGCAGTTACTAAAATTACAGGTGTTTCTGAGGTGTTTTGAGTGGGTATGACGGGGAAATGACACCTGCCTTGTTAACCCGAATTATTAAATGCATACACTTTGTTAAAACAATATCTGCTCTCCATTATTTAATTGTACAATCTGAACAAATATCCCACTGCAAGTTACTGCAAGACTACTTCCCTCAGGTTAGATTTGACAGTCCATCTTTCAAACTCTGTTTTTGTACAAACACAATATTCTCTAGTGGGTATTTGTTGATCACTGGCACCATTCTGTCATTCAACAACACCAATGATTTACCTAAACAAAGACTTGAAACAATACATTCAATACTCATCATTCTTTCTCTCTGTCAATCTTGTTCTTTCAAAGAACTGCCCCCACTGCCACTGCTTTCACTGATCCAAACCTCAGATATCCAAACTAGAAAGATGCTCAACAGGAGCAATGAATGCAGATATGAAGTAATGCAAAAAAATGTGAAAGGAATGAGGTTTGTGTTTTGAAAACATGCATAAGTGCAGAAACACCTAGCATGAGCAAGAGGTTTCTAAAATTGAGTGTTTATCATGATGACATTTCTGAACTGAATAAATCTTGTCTGCTTGACTGTACCTCTGTTTTCAAGCTGACCACTACTGGGGCAAACTTCTAGAAATAGGTTTTGGCCAGGAATTGCCCTTTTTCTCTCATTTTGCTAAGGTCCACGTTGAACTGCACATGTGTAAACTTCACTATAAGCACCTGTTGAAGTGAAAGCAACTGTTTCTTTTGTGGATTTTTTTTTTTTTTTTCATTTTAGTTTTTATGTGATTCAAATTGGTTGTGGAAGTGTTTTTGGAGCCACATTTCTTGAGAAGGTGAATTGATTCTACAACGTTGGTTTGTTTGATTTTATAGTTGAAGTTACTCTACCAAGGTGCATTGCGTTTGTTGGATGTTTAAAATGGTTGCTGGATGTAGGTTTTCATAATTATGTTGAAGTACTCTGTTGTAACTGAACTGAGGAATAAATTCACCATGGCCAGAGTTTTGGTAATAAAGTTAGGAGAGGCTAATGTTTGTATAGCTAAGCTAACGTTAACCACTTTGCAGGCCAAGCTGGAACAACAGAGTAATTTGAATTTCCACCTGAAAAGTTAAATACCTAATCTCACTGCAGACTATATGCGTAACTTTAGAGACTCAAAATGAAAAAAAAAAATTGGGATCATTTTTCCAAAAATATAGCAATTTCTTAGTCAGAAAAATGAGTCAAAATGAGACTGTCGGAATCATATATTCAGCTGGCCCATAGGATAATTTCAAGTAATTATGCACAGTACCTTGAATTGCCACAATGCCGAATGCAATTTAAGGACAATTAAATTGCAAATCAAGACTATAGGCCTATAGGGCATTTTACAATTTACCCAGATGCTGACATTTTTTTCATATTTTGAATAAGCGGTGCCTACAGATCACTGCCTTTCATTTGTCCCAACATTTCACTGGTTTGAAGGACTCCATGTTTTTCGGAATGGGGAGGTTCTACACCACTGTAGTTTTCCTGAACTTTTCTCAGGTGGGGAAAAACTGCTTACTTTCTATTGATTTCTCTTTTTTTATTTGCCTTTCCCATTCTGCAGACTCTTCACTTTTTCTGCCCATCTGTACATCCTGCATTTCCCCCCCAGTAGATAACGGCTATCTGCGCAATTATTTGTAGCGAAGTGACGATCAATAGAGCTAATATAAAATGGTTAAAGAACAAGCAGCTTGATATCCAAAAGGACATTAGCATAACTGGGTTTGAATGCAGGAGCCGCCAGGATGACTATTAAATGAGATGGGGGTTGGGGGGGGTGATGAGAGAAAGGGGAAATGTATTCTGAGTGTGTGGCTGGTAGCAGTGCCACCTCCACCGCCACCTGTCAACACACACTTGTATATCCACAAACACACACACACACACGTTACACAGAGAGAGAAAGAGAGAGAGACAGAGGAGGAAGAGGAAAAAAATAGCATGTGTCCTTACAGAAAATGTGTGCACGCACACACACACACACACACACACACACACACACACACATCAATCCAACCCTGCCGCCTCACTAACATTTACTCTACACTCTGAGCCACCAATGTGTGTCCAGCCCATCTGTTGAGAGGACAGCAAAATATCTCCATGCAAAACAACTGAGAGGAGAGGAGAGGAGAGGAGAGGAGAGGAGAGGAGCGAACGACAGTCATGTCCTGGACTGGTAACACTGACTGTCGAGAGAGCGTCAAAAATGCTAACAGAATGATGTACGAAAAATCACAGACAAACAGATGCAGAGGAACATGAACATATGCATACCTATACACACAGGTACATGATTATGCACACAGACGCACTGTATTGAAGCTCGCACACACACCAGAAACATATACATATGTGAATGGTACACAATGTGCACAAAAACATGGGCACACGCCACACACACACTCTGACACAGACAAACACACAAATTATGATTTAATATGTGCGCGAAAGCCACAGGTAACATCAGGCGCCAACATCATGACAGTGCACAGAGGCGTCAGTTGATGAAACATAGATGTACAATAAGAAACAAGTGAGAAAACAAATCTGAATCGTCATCGAACAAGGCTTTAAAGATTAAGAGAAAACAAATTTGTTAATAGTGGTATGCGTTTAAAACTAGGCTTGTACAGTGTTACTATCATAAATCCAACCTAGAGAAAACTGTAACTGACCACATGCGCAATTTGAGATTCCAAAGAAAGGATGGGTATTTTATGGGCCATTATTTTCGCAGATCATGCTCCAAAGTTTGTGTGTTTGTTTTCTCCAGTGTGTGAGTTTGTTTCTACTTTTGTAGCATGTGTGCTCCTTCAGAAAAAAATGTCAAAATAGAGTGCTGGATACATGGGAAATGTTTGTACAGCGAGTCTGAGAGACGGGGGGGTGGGGAGAGGCAGAGGGGGAGAGAGACAGAAATAGAGAGAGTTGTTTGTGAGTTTATTTTGAGCTCCATTACCCCTATTATAGATGAGTATCTGCTCTCCACCCTCTTCTAAACCCTGAGGATGCAGGTGGCCCAGTGAGAAAAACACCTATCAATCTCTCTCTGGCCATCTACTTATCTAGCTGCCCATTTATTCATCAGCTCATCTGATGACAATCCACCCATTCCATTCCACTATTCTTCCGCCTCTCCTCCATCTTTCAGATAATCAGTCCATCTACACATCCATCTGTGCACCCATCCAGCAATTCATCTACCTATCCACTTATCTCCCCATCATTCATCCATTTGTCTATCATCCATCCATCCGTCCATCCATACACCCTTGCTTCCATCAATCTCCAGCGGCACCATCGAGACTGCACCTCAGTTGTTTAAAGTGCTTCACATGAATACAAACAGGCTGGACGTTAGGCTTCCAACAGACATCAGAAAACCAGAGGAGCTTCTTAATCAATAGGCGGGGCGAGTTGTAATCACTCCTGTTACTCGATAGTGCTGAGAAAAACACAAAAATAAAGCAACAGGGGAAACAATTAAATGCATTGATGGAAAAGAATGTACAGTGATAGCGTTGATTAGCCGGAGAGTCTCTAGTCTCTGGAACTAATTACCAGTTCAGATATAAGCTGTAATTGAAATGGATTAGTGTTCAAGGAATATTCCCCTATCCCATGTACAGTAAGCCAGTGTTTTTCTAAAACCGGGTCCGGACCCACAATCAGTGTAGATTAAATTGAATCCTCAAAATATTTCAGAAACATTAGTGGTTTCAGCAGATGACGGTTTTGACGGACGGACATTTCATATTTTGTATGATGCCGCCATAGGCTCCCTAAGTCCCTGTAATGTATGGTAAGTCAATTAACATGTTGTTGGCTGGTTACATTTTGTTATATTAGTCTGCAGGAGCCTAGAGGTTAAAGGAGCAGGCTTGTGATTCGAAGTTCGCCCGTTAAAATCCCTGGACCAGCTGGGAAAATGTGTTTGGGTAAAATTAATGAATAACGCTTTTCCCTCCCTCAACAACTAGAGTCGAGATGCCTTTGAACCCCACACTGAACCCCCAACTGCTCGAGTCCAGCTGCCACCAGTAGAAGACTGTGGTTGTACTGGGCAGCTCCCAGGTGTGAAGGTGTGAACTGTATGAATGTGTAGCAGGGCATAGCTGAATAGAGCAAGTGTGCTCGGTCAATTTTCCTCAGATAAATTAAAAATAATTACTATCATAGTCTGCTAAAAGCAGCTTTGGTCTAAAGAAAAGATTTTTTTCTTAAATGGAGGTCCCTAGAGAAACAGGCAATGAACATTGATATTGAAAATACCAATTGTAAGTAAGCTGCAGCACTGTATGTTATTATGCTCACAGGAATAAAAACAGGAATAATTGACTTGAATATCTGACATTGTGAGGTTTGCTATTTGAGACAATTAATGAATTATTGAATTCTTATTGATTTGCCCTATTCTCTCAATGGAACTTCTGCGGTTGTCTGCAATGGCAAACCTCAATAGTAATATTATGGAGGGAGAACAGAGGGAACGAATGCAGAGGGAAGAGCTTAGCTGCGGATGTCATTCACTGAGACCCCTCCAGGCCAACCATTAGCAAGCAAGAGGCAATCATCATTTCATCAACGTTCGCCGCACGGTCTCTCTCCCTGTCTCTTTTATTCATTTCGCCTTTCTTTTTGTTTCGTTCTTCCTCCTCCATTTCTCATTTTCATGCTATTTCCATCACTCTCTCCCCTCTCTGTGGTCCTCCATCCTTCCCTCTCCCTTGGTTTACGGTGGTACCCGATACATCCATCCCTCCGCCTCTGTACACACTGATGAATGTTGATTCGAGTGAGGAATGTCATCCCAGTGCGAGAGAGAGAGAGTGTGTGTTGATGTATGTGTGCATGTATGTGGTGCCACCTCAGGGCGACCTGCTGCAGCCTGATGGCCGTGGAGAGGAGTAGAGGCGTCCAGCGGAGCCGCTGTTATGGGATAATGGAGGATGTATCACTCGTTCTTTCTCTCATTATAGGTCTCTCTCTGTCTCGCACACACACATAAACACTCACCTCTTACCAATCTCTTTCTTTTCACACAAATGTACACCACACACCTCTATCCCCTCTCTCTCCTCTCACACACCTTTTCCCCTGTATCTCTCTCTCTCCGTCCGCGAAGCTTCACTCACTACCTTATCGGCCTAAACCAGCTCTGACAGTGCTGGCCCCGCTCACACACACCTTGTCTCGGGGGCACACCACATTATGAAACAATTACTCCCTTAATTGACAGTTAATTAATCTAAAGTCAATTTGACCTTGCCAGCCTAACCTTGAGATTGAAAGCTGTGGTAGTCGTGACACGGAGCCAGAGAATGGGGTTGATGGTGGGATGGAGGGAGCAAGAGAAGGAGGGAGGGAAGGAGGGGAGCGACAGACTAATGTCTACTTATCTCTACACCGGCGGAGAAATCACTTGTGGTATCTTCTCGTCTGAGCAAAGACGGACTGCAGTGGTACGGGATATGTTTCTCTCCCCTTCTCTGTGTGTGTTTGTGGCTTGTTTGTGCGAGTGTGTGTGTGTGTGTGTGTGTGTATGCAACATTAGCCCTTATCACACAATGAGGTGATTGCCAGCTTATTTTGCTGAGTTCATCATTTAGGTGTTAATTACACCTCTCACCTGAAAACGCTGCAAAGCCTCACTTTTCGTTCTCACAGCTAACCATCTTGGCCGCGCACAGTGTGTGTGTGTGTGTGTGTGTGAGGTTCCAGAAGTCCTTACAGCTATGGTACAATTACCAGACAACTTGTGAGGGTGATTAAGTGGTCTAAGGCGCTTACCATGTAAACGCGCCGTCCTGGGTTTGAATCCGACCCAGGACCTTTGTCGCATGTCACCCCCCTCTCTCTCCCATTCTTTCCTGTCTCTCTCAACTTTGAACTGTCTAATAAAAGAAGCTTGTAAGGGTCAGGAGTTTAATTTATGATTACTATGGGTGCAAGGTTAAGGTTATGGTAAGTCATAAAGGCTACAGTTGGGGGTAAGGGAATGACTGTATCTAGATCTATATGTCTATAAATGTGTCTGTGTTATGTCGTGTTTTTTAATGCCCAAAATCAAATTGTCCTTCAGGGATTAATAAAGTTGTATTGTATTGTATTGTATTGTATAATTAGATGTCCTCACAAGTGTTGTACCAACTTGTGTGTGGCTGTGTGTGTGTGCTTATAAAACCAATCGTATTAGCATAATACTGTATTTGTCATAAAAATGTGCTCAGTGTCAGACAAACTAATGTCAAACAATTTCATAATCACAATGACAACAGCAATTGTTTAGACTGCTTACATCACACTTACACTTTACATTGTCATAGCTGTCAAATGAAAAGTTCAACTCTTTGCCTCGCAACAAACATCTCACTCAACACTCAACAATATCAGAGCCGACCTCGACACGAAGACCCCTATTTACATTTAGCCCCTTTTCTTCCCGAACGCCTCCGCGTTTTCTGTAACGAAATCTGCGGTGTGGCGGATAAATTTGTCTCCAGTTTGTGTTGCTTTGACAAGACAGAGCTCCGGCTTCATGGCCGACTGAATTCGTGTGATTAAAGAGACGACAAGCAAAACCATCTGCTTGTCACATCCATCTGTCATCGCCCAGCGTTCGCCATCAGCCGCACATCACTCAAAAACAACAGCAAGTCATGGAGAGAGGGCCCGTACGCCTCGACGCCTCGGAGAGACAGACAGAGACAGAGAGAGAGAGAGGGGGCAGCGGAAGAGAGCGGGAAGTGTAAGAATGAGAGGCAGAGGGTGTGAGTGGAAGTAGATGAGAGAGAGAGAGAGGGTGAGAAGAGAGAGCGCAGGGGTGAGAGAGGGAAAAGACAGCAAGGGAAGGAAGCGACATACAGAGAAAGAAGAACCCCGTCCTGTTTTGTGTTGAGCAGATGTGAGCCAGCCTGTTGATGTCGTCCTGTTGTGTCCAGAGGTTTTCAACTAGTTAACTTCCCTGCCAGCCTCCGCCGGCCTATGATCAAATCCCACCACAGCTTTCTTCCCTCGCCCTCTCCACTTCCCTACAGTGATATTACATAAAAAAAAATACTGAAGGTGAGCAGACTGCCCACTCTCCTTTTACAACGACAACAAAAAAAGATTGTCCTCTGGGGGGAAAAAAAAAGAAGCCACAGGACCGGCTATAAAATGATTCTGCTCTGTCAAGACTATACGAAATGAAGTCGGACAAAAACTCCAAAGCTGCTCCTTTTTTGTGCAGGAGGACAACGTCTTGTTTTTACAACGCATCTCTACTTGCTCTCTCTCCTTTCTCTTCCCCATGATTTCTCTGTTTCAGTCACTCTCTGCTCCTTCCCTCCCTCTCTCTCTCACTCCTTTCACCTCAACAATGTCCTCTCATCCTCAGATAAAAACACAGTCAGCAAAGGGGCCTTTGGGAGATTGTGGGAAAACCAGCCCTCATCTTTCATCTTCCCATCCTCAGCCCTCTTCTCCCTCTCCCTCTCCTTTCCCCTCCTCCTCCAGTCTTTTTCTCTCCCCCTCTCCTCCTCCTCCTCCTCCTCCTCCTCCTCCTCCTCCTCTCCTCTCTCTCTCTCTCAGCCACTCTCTCCCTTTCTCTCTCTCCCTCCCACCACCTATCTCCAGGATTATCGATTTAGCGTAGGCTGTGATTGAGTCTCACTGGGTGTAATGTGGGCCCTAAGGTGTCTTCTGAATGGAGAGCATCATGAGTTATGGACTAACTATAGTCACTCCTCCACAACACCTGATTCGCGGACGGACAGACGGACGGACACAACATCCACACACACACAAGCAAACAACAGCATATCCTCCATGTAAACCGACACGTGTGCACAGACACATACAAGAACACACGCAATGTGACAGTAACACACACACACACACACACACACACGCCACAGAGATCTGATCATCAATGTAGACATGGTAACTTCAGCTCGATGGAACTATAGCTCAAGGGCCTCGTCTAACCTCTTGTGCTGTTGCTAGGGCCGTAATTTGCATTCTGGGAGATTTCGTCCACTGGTGACCTCTGACATTCATGTTTTTTCATTTTCATTCCATTAGAGGTAAATGTAGAAAAGTTTAGAAAGTATAGATTGCCAGACTTCTTTTAAGTTAGGCATGAAAGTGTCCAAATTAAATATTGACGATGCATATTATAAAAACCACAAGCAGTTCTGGGAGCAGATGAGGTGGCTAAATTTGGACGAGGAAAACGCTGAACAAATCGGTCGGCACAGAGAAGACTCGGGGTGTAACTTTTCAATAAAGTAGAGAACGCGAGTCCTCCGAAGGAATAATATGTTATGGACTATGGCTTCCTCTCAGAGTGAGGCTCACCCTAGTCTTGAAACCCTGCTGCCCTGTACAGTGTGACCGACAGCTGCTCAAGCAAATTCAACAGCATGCTCCTGAATTAGCAGAAAGATTTTATTTCAGGGGGTTAGGTTAACTAACTTCTTCAAATCAGTTACACATAATGTGCCGTACTAGCAGGCATTACCACATACATTATTTATAATACTTAGGGAGCCGGGATTAGATCGATATAATTGCTTAAAAGGTGCATACGTTAAAATGAGCTATGCATTTATGTTTGCATAAGCCTGCTGTCTAGATGCAGCTTTGCGGCTGATGTTCCAAATGTATGTTCGCTTTTATCCATGTTTTAGCACCCCCCCCTCTCCCCAAGCCGTCCCACCTGCCCCAAAAGCAAGACGCTCATTGTAATTCGTGAATCCTATTAGGAGTGGCCCCAGAGTCGGCCTCTGCTTAGCAAATAAATAATGGTAATGATGATGATCCCTCATCTTGTCACCGGGGCTCTCCCCCGGGGGCCTCGCAGTGCAGGTGGAGGGAGCTTCTCCTGGCCTAATTGGTTCCAACCCTGCAGTCTTCTCTCCAGCCTTCTCTCCCTCGTTCTCTCTTAGGCTCGATCTCTCTCTCTGGGCCTCGGGACTGACTCGGTAAACTTGTCTTTCACGTTGCGTGTGTCATCAACATCTTTAATTTATTCTTGCGCAAGCACAAAAACACACATGTGCGCCAGCATTTTCTTTCTCTCTCTCTCTCTCCTTATACAGACGGATGGACAGACGTGCCAAAACACGTGCACACACACCGACATGGACTGCGGTAAAAGGCTACCAGTGTCTTGCCACTGTCTTCCCCTACCAGCCTGATGTCCTGAAATTTCAGGAAATGAACACGATGTCTTAAAATGCAAGTACACTGCACGTAAAGTGAGAAAAATAAATGTTCCCGCCCCAAAAGGATTATGTGGAGAAGGTACGACTCGAATCAGCAGTAGAAAGTAATGGTGTTGTGGTCGGGGTAGTAGATGGGCGTAAACATTTGCCTTCAACTCTGACGACCCGGGTTCGATTTCCAGTTCATACCAACATTCTACTGTGAGTGAAGATTTCATTTTTAACTAACCCTAATCGTATTTTTCTTATTTAACCATGACCAAAGCCTTTCCCTAACCTTAACCAAATTGTTTTAGTCACCTGAACCTAACCGTAACCTTAACCCAAACCTTACAGTTGTTTTAGTTGCCTAACCTTAACCGTTAGCTAACCTTTTCAGGTGAGGAACAGGTGAAAACAGCATGTCCAATTCATGCTATTGTCACATAATCCAATTTGTGATTGAGGAACATAATCTTCACATAATTTGTGTCCATGACACCTAGTTTCAGACTTTGTGGATATTTCACAAAATTTTATGGAGGTCAAGTTGTCCCCTATAATATGTTTTTGGTGGCCTGTGCAAAAAACACCTTAAGTTGCTCTGTGATGCCAGACAAGAATCTGTTTCCATCTTTCTATCCATCCATCTATCTGTCTGTCTAGTCAATGACTCCTAACCCTGCCCTAGGCCAAGCATATCTCCACCCATCTCCGTACCCCATTACATTTCCACTTAAAAAAGACACCGTTTTGTAACTCACGAGATTGGAAAATCATTTTGAAAGTATGAGTAATGGAGATTAATAATCATACAAATCAGATTAGATAATTGAATTTTGGCGCCTCAATGAAAAATGGAAGGAAATAAAAGGGGTGTTATTCTGCAACAGTTATTAAAAGAATCATGTCAGGGCTTTAATCTAACGCTTCAGAGGTTCAGTCAGGAAAATATGGGATTTGATGCACACACATGCTATCACACACTCACTCACACATGCACACACACACATATGCATACAACACGTCACAAAAAACAGATCGAACAAAAAAAAAAAAAAAACCTCTAAAAATAAAGCCAGTCCCCAAGCCTTGTGAAAAGCCTAAATGTTGTTTTGCAGCTTTGAGGGCTGGGAGAAGAAGCAGCATTAGCATCGGTCCGTGGAAGATACTTTCTGAAACATTGCTCTAAAAATCAATACCTTCTCTGCCAGACAAAGAGGAACTCTAATATAGTTTTATGTTATTATTTTTCCTCACACATTGCTACATTTCTCAGAGGCTGGTGGAGGGAAGATGGATTTTCTCTTCGACTGGATGCTAAATGCGATTCTGAATGCGGTGGGTCAATGAGATGATGCAGAGGCTGCACTCTTAGGATGCGTCATGTTCTGTACATCCATGGGTGGAGTTTGACACCTCGCAGAGTTACTTTTCAACACAACAGCGGCAAATGCTGCTCTCACAAGTGTTGCAGACATACATGTCTCACATGAATGTACCAAGACGTGTGAGAAGTAACAAGCTCAGTCCATTCAGGATCATATCCGGTATGAAAAAGGTTATTTTCAACTTTACATTGTATTTAGATCATTGCATTTAGAATGGGCTTACTGATATTATTTGATAGTGACCTATGACAGCCTTTTGAATGCAAGTGTAAATTTGATGTCTGCATTGCATTGTACCTAATGGTCAGGAAATTACTTAAATACTATAGAATTATGGGGGTTATTATGATTATTAGAAAGCTCATGAATTATTCCAGCAGCTGTACACAGTTTTTAAAGACCATGTGATCATTAGCATTAAAAATGAAAATAAATTCTTCACTCCAACTCGACTGGTATGCAGGCTGGTATCCATGGGCTCGAGCCTGCATAGAGTCGATGGTTCTTGCTTATAGACTGGACATCGGCCTCAGTACTGATTCAAACAGCATACACACTCTGCCCTTGTGCTGAGAATTATACTTTGGGTAATATCAGGTGCAACAGGGACCTCTGCTGGTCGAACTCCACATCACAGCCACCGTTACCTCTGTGTCTCAAAACAACACACGGCACGCAATTATCCAGGTGCAAAAAAGATGGACATGTCATACTGTTCCACAGCGCTCAGCAGCTAAATATCAAACATTTGGATGCTCCTCAAAGATTTTAGAGGATGTTTGGAAATGCTGGATGCATGTTGGGGATTGGATTTAGTTAAAAGTAGTCGAAAACGTTAACGCATTTTCTGTCCAAATGAACACAAAGGAATCCTCTTTGTTTGTTGCCTGACTGTCAATCCACTGCAGTATCGCTGGATGGAAGTCCTGCACAAATGCAGAAGACTGATGTGAAAATCCTTTTTGAAGCACCCAGGTATTGAAAGTTTGGCCAGGACTCCCAAGTTTGGCTCTTGATGTGGAGTCCCCGACAAAAATTGAATTCCCTTGAATTGCACGTATTCTGTGCCACAGCATCATGCTGACCCTCCTCTTTGCCCTTGCCCTCTCAGCAATGCACTCACATATATACAGGAACACACACAGAGAAAATCATCCACCCACACACATCCACACACACATTTCGGCAACCCTCCACCACCCTGCCTGTCTAGAGTGGCAGGGTCAGGGGGTCGGGGATGACAACATGGCAGCTGTGATATCCCTCTCAGCCCGGTCCCGTGGTCGGCAGTGGCATGAAGCAGAGGCTGTTTCCTGGGAGGAAGTGACCCGTGTCTGAAGGGGTGGTCTGTTGTCCAATCAGGGGACCGCTGAAGCCTAGCGGCGCTACCTGCTCAGGCCACCCTGTTTCTTTCCTCTGACAGACAACAGAGAAGGAAGGAGGCGTGACGCAACTCATCATCTGGATATGGACGTGGTTGTGAGTGTGTGTGAGGGAGAGGGAGAGGGAAACAGAGAGAGAGAGAGAGAGAGAGAGAGAGAGAGAGAGAGAGAGAATTAGGGAAATCAATATGGAAAAACAAACAGTGAAAGAGAAAGAGCAAAAGTACAAGAAAGAAAGAGGGCATTTATTAGTAACAACAATCAGAAAGCAACGGACAGGAGAATGCCTGGAGATGAAAAGATGGAGGGGTAAAAAAAAAAAAAAAAGAAAAACATACGGAAAATGAAGCTAAAATGAACCTGTGCCTGTCTGTCTAGGTGTCGTGTTTGTCGGGCCGGTGATTACCACTGGAATGTCTCTCGGGACGTACAGATGCCATTCCCTGCATTCCTGTTCTCTGAGCCATCCCTTTACATAGCAAACCGTCCCCACACAGTCTCCTTTCGCTAATTACACTGCGCTTGGAGCAGCTAGCAAGTGACCAAGAATGGCTCTACATCCTTTTGAACTATTGGAAATGCCTCTCTCTCTCATGTCTGAGGAAATTAACGCATTCTTCCCTTTACCATGAATGACCTCTTGCCTCCAACAACCAATTGATCACAATTCCTGCAGAGGAAATATGAACAAATCCTACAGGTTTCCACAAGTTCTTCTGTTTCTTTCTGTTTCCTTGACACTCACAGATTCTCTCTCACACACATTCATACACAGCCACACACACACACACACACACACACACACACACACACACACACACACACAAGAATTACAGTGTCTTAGCTAAAGCAGCATGTATAATGCAAAACACTCCTACAATGCTCATCAAAGACAGGCACGTGTCCCAATACTGTATCATGATGCCAACTGATGGAAAGAGGCACATGTGTCCTAACAGGCATACTGTAATAAGATAATTATATTTCTAACTTTGGAAAGATATGAGAGGCTTAATAGTCGCTGGGTGTGGTACATTTGTGCTGCAAGAGCATTATTGCCAAGGTGTTTTGTTCACATTTGACAAGGACAGTGGGAAGGTAAACTGTTGCTCTCCTTTTCCCCAAAGTCCACAGTTAAAAAGGGAGCTGCATGTCAAAATTTGTGCTGACAAGAGAAGTTGCCAGCCTCCCTCAAATAGCTCCCTGACTCCAGCTAATGTAGTTTTACAGCATGCTAACTAAACAGGCAGATGAGACACATAGGACTTCAACTTTAAAGGGCAAATAGAAATCAATGACATATAATCCTTGTTTGTGCAGTGAATTTCAGGAAAAGGAAGTTTCAGAAGAGTAATAATGCCTTTTTTTGCCTTTTGAATGCCAAGTATTCTCATTGGTAAACACAGCAGCCCAGAAATAGTATCACATTTGATGGAAAGGCCATTCCAGCCACTGAGGTGCTCACTGTCAGAGAGAGAAGGAAAAAGAGGCCCAGAGACACTGAAATCCCCTTATTAATTCTCTCATAACTGCATGTTCAATTCAAAACCCATATGGAAACAGTTACTATTGCACTTATTTAGAGATATACCTGTGAAGACTAACTTCAAAACTAAGGTTCCATTTATGCAGTCCTGCTATAATAATACTGTAGAGTAACTTAAATTATCTATAGTGGGCCTATATCAGAGATACGTAATGTGTTCAATGCTAGGCCTTGATGAAGCTAACGTGTGTACAGTCTTGGTATTGATATCAGATAAACACTTGCATGAACACACATAATTGTATGAAGACAAGAAGAAAAATCAGCATAACATTCCAGACAAAGTATATTGAAACAACTGCCTTTAACTTTCCTATCATGTGTCAATTTACAGTGACTTTTTGCTTACAGATATTGATATTTTTATTTGCCTGTTATTTATCTGTCTGCATACTGAGTGAGCTCAACACAATATATGTAGCACATAGGTAAAGATGTGCAAAGTGGACAGATAAACAATGAAAATACCAATATCTGCAGATTAAAATTCAAGTATGAGATGTTACTGCACAACGAGGGATGTTCAGGTCGTGATGGGCGGATCAGAAGAAAGTGTGCCAGCTGTGTGTTAAAACTGAGCGGCGAGCCTGCTGGCGGCCTGGCGTTCCTCCTCAGATCTCCTGCAGCAGGTTGGAGGGGAAGAAGCCGAGCTTCCGTCCTGTACTGACCTTCAGGTAGCCGTTCACCTCCTCGCCCTTCTTCACCACGATCTGAGGAGACACAACAAACTCAGGCTGGGAGAGAAGGGTTAGGCTGTGTGTGTGCGTGTGTGTGTGTGTGTGTGTGTGTGCACAAGTGTGAGTGAGCGTGTCAGTTTGTGTGTGCATGTGTGTGTATAGTTTTGTGTATGTGCACCCAAGTGTGTGTGTGTGTGTGTGTGTGTGTTTGTGTCTGTATATTTAATTCTGTCTGTGTGTATATGAGTGTGTGTATCTGTATCTGAGCGTGTATAGGTGCACATGTGTGTATTTCTTTGTATATGTGTGTGCATTTTGTGTGTGTGTGTGTGTGTGTGTGTGTACCTGTGTGTACATGAGTGTGTGTATCTGTGTGTGTTGTGTGTATGTACATGGGAGTGTGTTTATGTGTGCATGTGTGAGTGTGTATTTGTGTGTATTTCTTAATGTGTGTGTGTTTGTATGTATATTTCTTTTTGCATGTGTCTGTGTGCCCAAGAGTGCGTGTATGTGTGTACCAGCATATACACGTGTGGGTGTATTTCTTGATGCTTGTGTGCATGCGAGTGTGTGTCTTTGTGTCTGTGTGCGCCCAGTGTATGTCTGTTTGTGTGTGTGTGTGTGTGAGAGAGATTGCACATTGCACAAGTTTACTGCGGTTACCAGAAAAAGATTTGTAAGGATATTTTTTCCAATGTAATTTATGGTCAGAGGTTAATGTTAGCGTTAGGGTGAAGTTAGGGCGAGGGTTATATTTAGGCTTAGGTACAGGCATGCAGTTGTGAGAGTTAACATTAGGTTTGGAGGTGAGGGACTGAATGTAAATCAGTGGAACATCCTCAAGTATAGTAACTGCAACATTTGTGTGTCCTTGTCAACATGATGCATGCTTATGTATGTATAAATATGTATTATATGTGTGTGTGCCTCTGTGTCCATGCACATGATGATGGCATCTACATATACAGTACATGTATAGTTTCCCCATGTTTAATTCAGTGATATTGAATTCACCACGTGTTGGTTGTCTTTAACCTGTACACACTCCACTGGATCAATGTCTCTTAATTATGTGTATGAACAATAGACTTAACTGGAATTTACAAGTATGTGGAAGCCTGCTGTTTAACTAAGGCTTGCTTTAACTAAGATACCATGCAATCTGGATGTGTGTGTGTCTTCTTTGAGGATATGTGTCTGTCTTTGTATTTCCATACTTATGAGGACCACATGTCCACACAGGGATAGAAAGATGTGGACACTACAGTCCTTCAAAGTGAGGACATTTTGCCGGTCCTCACTTCTTTAAGATTTTAGAGTTAGGGCATGGTTTTAAGGTTAAGATTAGAATTAGGGTTAGTTTTAGGGTTAAGGCTAGGGTTAGGGGGAATGAATCTAGTCAATTATGTTCTTCACATGTATAGTATATGTATGTGTGTCTGCATGTGTGTGTGTGTGTTAACCTGGTCTTTCTTCAGAGTGATCTGGCCCATCTCTCTGTTGCCCACAAAGGAGCGTGTCACCTTGTAGACTCTCTCTCCTGCTCGCACTCGGATGATGTAGTTGGCGGGGAGGAAGCCTGTCCTGTCTCCTATCTTCCCCTGGTGGAGCACAAGCTTCAACAGTGAGGTGCTGTAATCTCAGTGTGTCAACAAGATTCTTAATTAATTGATAGTCCACTGCCTAATTGTGTAGCCTATTTAATATACAAATCTGCAAAGGTGTATATTAAGTTCTCCCATGTAATTGTCCCCCTGCAAATACATGCAGTCATGCTAATTGACATTAGAAGCTACACTGGGAAACTGGGCAGCAGATTCAGCCATCGTTGATAATAATCCATCTTTTTCTGGATGTAGCGCTCGCTCGTTGCTCTTTAGGACAAGTTTTGTATTTCGCTCGTAACTTTCGATTTGTCGCTTCTTGCACGCCAAGAAGATTTCCCGCCAGTAACCATACCTTACACCTGATTTTCATTTGTGCAAATAGGGCGAATCTACAGGGTCTTAACTGGGGAGTTTTAATGATTTAAACAAAAAAAAGAATGAATTACAAAACACTAACAACTGAATAGATAACTAATTGATTAAGACGAAGCAGCCCTATAGTAACCATTCATTGTGTAGAGTAATGGCTCGGAAATGTTTTCAGTCCAGGACCAAATTACTAATTTATCCTGTTGACCTGGAACCCAGTCCTGTTAAAAGGGATTACTATGAACTAGAAGGCACTAAGTAGAGCACAAACCTCCACCAACACTGAACAATTCACCAACTTGCAAAGCTGTAGCCTCTGTAAAAAATGATAACCGTCTAATGGCAGAAATCCCAGATCTGAATCATCACCAAAATTGAATCAACTGATCACTGGGCCAAGGGCTATCTGTCCACCAAATCTGTGTGTAACAGACAAACAAGAGTGAGAATGTAACCTCCCTCCAACTTAGCTGGCAGAGGTAATGAATACAGTGACATATGCTGCCTGAATAGTATGAGAAATCAAAACTAGGACTCACCCTCCACCATTCCTCATTGGAGTCGTCTATCACTGTGATGCGGTCCCCAGCACTTAGAAACAAGTAGGATACGGGTATGTCAATGAGAGCAGAAATATTGAGATACTGAAAAAGCAAGAGAGAGAGAGAGGGGTGTGGAGAAGGTGTAGAGCCACAGTGCTTACTGCAGGTCCAGGTCATCTTTCTCTATAGCCTTGAAGCGGTAGAGAGCCAAGTAGTAGTGAGACTGGCTGAACACACCGATCTTCCCTGGCTGGGGCTTCTTACTCTACAGAAACACACAGAGACACTGTCTTTACCACCATCATCATCATCTTTCATAGCTGTCTTTGATAATCCTATCACCACCACCACTACAGCCATCCACTATCTCCACTGTTGTTAGCCCATCACACTCGTCACTGTTGCTGTCATCATCATCGCTGTCAGCATTGTCACTGGCATCATTCTCATAATTCTCACTGTAATTAAAATCATCATAACTCTCATTGTCATTAAAATCATCATTATCATGACTCTCATTGTAATTAAAATAATCATTGTCACGGTCATCATCATCATCCTTAATTGCCATCTTCATCTCCACAATCTCTGACCTTTTCATCAGCCGGAGCTTTGTCTCCCTTCTTGTCTCCCTCTGTGTTTGCTAGTACACAACACAACAAAAAGTACGACAAGCAAACAAAGAAAAACATTATTAATTTGCCATGTGGAGAAAACTGAAACCCAACATATTTTCCAGTCACTAGAATGCTGACTATTTAGCACAGATTTTCTGCGGTGGAAAATCCAGATATGGAGACAAAAACTCTGAAACAAAGTGGTTAACATCTCAGCTCACCTCCTTCACCTCCTCCCTCCTCCTGTTTGGGCTGAGACTCATCTTCTTCCATCATCATCATCATCATCTGGACCGTTCAGGAATTTGCAGTTAATGAACAATCCATTGCCACATGTAATAATATAATAATATCATAGTAATAATAGTAATAAACTTTATATAGCACTTAGTATAGCACGTTTTAAGACAGAGTTTACAAAGTGCTTTAACAATCAAATAAAAGCAAACACCATACTCATGAAATAAATCTAAACAAGTAAAAACAAGAAGGCAACACAAGACAAACAGATTAAAATAGAGGGTAAAAACAATATAGTAAAAGAACAGGATAACAGACAAAATAAAAGCAAGAAATGATTTACAAATGAGATACTGAGTCTACGAGCCTACTGAGAGGCCCTGATGGCAAAACCCGGTCTCCTTTAGTATTAAAGTATAAGTTTGGCGATTTTGGACCTATATATAATTTGTCTCTTGCATACCTGCAGTACTTGGACCTGCAGACAATATCGTCTCCTGAGTCAACTGTCAGGTGAAACAGCGAGCTCTGTTGCTAGGCCTCCTGCTGCTAACAATGAGTCTAAACGGGGTTTGTCAAAATATCTCCAAAAAAGCCGTTTGTAGGCTCCACAGGGGAGTTGAGAGTAAACATGACACAATTCAGCCATTAGTCACACTTTCACTAATCAGGAAATCATTGAACTATTTTTCTCTGCTGCAGCGCAGACTGCTGTGGGGTGAAACTGCGTTACTGGTGGTGTGATCTGGTTTTGCAGGCAGTCAGGTCAGATTGTAAACAGTAGAGTTTGGTAGAAGACTATCCACTGACTGAAAATGGTGCGGTGCTGCTGCTTTCCGGGCTGTCAATATAAATACGTCGGTTGATCGGCATATCGTTTTCACAGACTGGCTTTTTTGGAGATATTTTGACAAACCCCGTTTGGACTCATTGTTAGCAGCAGGAGTCCTAACAACAAAGTTCACCGTTTCACTCGACAGCTGACTCTGGAGTCAATATTGTATGTGGGCCCACGTACTACAGGTATGTAAGAGACCAATTATATATAGGTCCAAAATCGCCGAACTTATCCTTTAAGCCTCGACTTTAGAACAGCCAAAGGCCCTTGCCTGAAAATCTGAGGCTGCACACTGGCTCATAGGTAGGGCTGGGTATCATTTAAAAAATTACGATACCAGTACCAATACCAGTACCCTTAAAGTGATACCGATACCAATAGAGTACTTCATTCGATACCTTTTTTTTACGTTTTGGTGGCATCTCGGCACGCTGAACTGCCAACTCTGTCACACACACCGCACTCGACTTCACCACCACAGACTGTATGGGTTGTAGCTGCTGTGGTAGTGGGCCAATCACACGTCGCATTAAATCGCAGAACGCTTTTGGTGATTGGCTGCGAGCAAAACCATACAAATAGTCATTTTTTTCTAGATCTGTGTACAAAAAGTATCGAATGCAGGTATCGCTTGACTGGAGAAGTTTCGATACTACTTGGTACTGGGTTATTTCAGTCGATACCTTAAAGGTATCGAGTACCGATACCCAGCCCTACTCATAGGGGGGAGGGAGTTAAAAGGTCTGCTATAGAGCCTAGGGCAGGACCTAACCATGCTTTAAAACATTCAATTATTCCACGGTGTGCACATTTTAAGTGGCTCTGTATTGGAGCATCATTTAAAAGTCTATTAATATTGGTGCTCTGAAAGCATTCACACTCACGTTCTTCTTGTCTTCTGATCCTTTCTTGCGCTCCTTGTTGGCCATGATCACACCGATGCGCAGCGTCTCAAACACAGGGTCAGTGCGGTTTGACTGCGCTGCCAATAAAAGGTCATCAATAAACAACCAGAGATCACACTGAGTCAAATGCAGTTAAGTGAAATGTTTCCATCAATACATTTGAGCTTTGCTAACCAGAAGTATTTTTTTAGGATTTGAGTTGAGTTTACAACTTAAGTGAAAAACTCAAAATGAAAATGTATCTATTATTCCTATAATCTTGGAAGGCTCATTTTAGATTTGATTTCATGAACAGCTCAAGACTGGAACAAGACAGCCAAGCCGCTCATCTGTAATGGCATCAAGCAACACTTCCAATACCTGCTCCATTACCAATGAAAAGCATACCAACTGTCCAGAGATGGATTTTTTAGGGACCATTCTCTGGTTCAGAGCTGTTAGCCCAACTATGAATTATAGTTTATCCCAAGTCATCCTTTCAATACATTGTCAGTGGAGCAGCGACAGATAAGAGCTAATAGTCTTCTGGAAATCCTTCTGGGAGAAAGTTAGTCATGTTCACAAT
This sequence comes from Centroberyx gerrardi, assembly GCF_048128805.1. Taxonomy (NCBI): domain Eukaryota; kingdom Metazoa; phylum Chordata; class Actinopteri; order Beryciformes; family Berycidae; genus Centroberyx; species Centroberyx gerrardi. The sequence continues at coordinate 14,787,616 of NC_136001.1, forward strand.
GATTGACTGGAGAGAAAATGTGGACCAGAGAGTTCATACGAACACTCAAACAAATAAAACATTGAATTGAGTGAGCATCTCATACACTGCCAGTAGCCTAGCTCCAGAAAATGTAGTCCTCTAGAAATTCATCATAGGAATAAATGACTCATTTGGTTTTAGGGTGAATTTTCTCTTTACGCAGCATGTAGGACAATGTGTGGAAGTTGGACTCACAAAAGGGCAGCAGCTGTGAGACTGTGGCATTCTGCTGACTGCTGTAGAGAGGAGAGCTGTAGGCCCTTCTGAAACCTGGAGGCTGTAGGAGAGAAGAAAACAAGAGAGGAGAGGAGAGGACAGGACACTTCAGACAAAAGATATGCTCTGCAGTGTAGTATTGAATTAAAGCTCAAGCACTGTGGAATATGGAAGGAAGCTTACAATTTTGCCAAAACATCTTTGGAACTCCACATAGGACTGACACTGGTGGTGGATGTTGGTTTTGCAGTTCTTACATCGCAATGCAAACTTATTGTTGACTGAAGAGAGAATGAGCAAAATGTAAGAAAAATTACATCATGAAACCACATTATAAAGAGTACAGCACACTGAAGTGCACTTTTTTTATCGTGCAGGACAGAGAACAGGAGACAAGAAGGACCTACGGACTATCATGCGTGCGCAGACGTCACAAAACTTTGGTTTCTTGCAGTAGTGGTCCTTGAACTTGTGAGGTTTGTCGTTGACTGGTTTTATTGGTTCTGAAGGAGGCGGATCCTCTTTCTCCTCCTCTTCTACCTCCTCATCATAGATGAAATATACCTGGATATGGATGTAGGGATGGGAATGCATGTTCAAAATCAATATAGAGGATAACAATGAGTTGTGTCTCCTGTCAGAAGACAAAACACAAGCAGGCTTAAGTTGAGTAAGAGGTTTGACTTCAATACTGGTCTTAGATCGGAGGTTCTGGTTGTTAAAATCAAAACTTTTTAATTGGGTGTGGTAATAGAGAGGTACCAACAAAACTGTAAGATATTACGAAGCCATGGTACTATATAGTAGGAGTCAAGCAAGCTAAGCCTAAGCCTAAACCAGCCAACTAAATTTACCTAAAGGATTCAGTCTCAGGACTGATAGCAGCTCCAGTGGATTGTTCTCTTCTGCTTGCTCTTCATTTAACCAAAACAGTCCCAGTATCCCTGTACTGTACCTCCCACTGCATGCCAGATTTTCTATTAGAAAGCTTCTATTAATACTGAATCACCCTGGGGTGTGAGTCATATGGAGTCTGCCTGTCTGGTCTGTGTCGAGGGCTGCAGTGAACACGGTATGAGCCAGATCCACGCATAATGTGTTAAAACTGATGAATGGAGCGACTATGTCATTATTGAAATAAGCTTTTTTTTTGGGACGTTTTCATCTCCCCTAACATTCATAGAAACTGTCCAAATTTGAGAAAGTGGTTATGCATGCTACTGCTAGATTTTTGGACATACAATCACACACACACACACACATACACACACACACAGAACCACAGGTGGGGTAGATTGAAAGGGCTTAGATCTTAAAATAGCCTTCAACAGGGACCGTCAGAATTCCCCGCTGCACGTAATAAAGAGTCTGACATTGCTCCTCCTAAATATACTACAGTCCAGTCAAACAGAGCCATAGCGTTCATGTACACACACACACACACACACACACACACACACACACACACAGAAAGAGAGAGGCCTGACAGACTGAACTGGCTCCAAGCTCTCCATCACTGGCAGGATTAGAAGGCAGGCAGGCCGGTGATTTACACTACAATAGCTGACTAATACCAGGGACAGTTCACACATTACAGGACCATCACTCTGCAACTCCGTTTAGCTGTCAGTATTCCAAAGCAAAACCGCTATGACGCCTCAATATGGCCGTCAGCTTAGAATTAACTCATTCATGCTCACTTATACTCAGCAATCCTCCACAAATCAAGAAACATCAATAACAGGCAATGACATGTCTATCAAGTATTTCAAAGGACTGCTAATGAAGAGTGAAGCTTAAGACAGATCAATATGTGTTAAATGATTGGATTTATATTACCAGGGTGTGAGACAGTGTCTAATTCATTGATTCTTCGTCAATACAACCCCTGATACCTCTAAAAATACCTTAAAGTAGCCTCTGACTTTGATCACAAATAGAGATTATCATTCCTATTGCCAGGTGACACATTTTCAGAGCTACCTGGCATTGGGAAGTCAGTTGTCTGGCTATCTGGCTAATAAATAGCCCCTGGATGTATGCATAGCGTGCTAAGAGGTGGATACTGGATCTCTCACCGTGTTGTCCTCCTCTTTCACCACGTTATCAGGGAGAGGTGGGTTGTCGTGAATATCCACCGAGTCCTTGTCATCCAATCTGTCATCGAGCAGCAAAGGTCAAATGTTGATACAGAAGACAAATTGTGACTAATATTTCCTCATGCTCAGCTAGGCCTATCAGTGCTTTCCTTGCCCATTACGCTCATAGGTGGACCACCTGGGTTCCTTTTTTTCTGGCCTCCTATGTATTATGAAATGTAAACTTTATTGTGTATATTTTTCATACAAGGCCCTTAAATGATTTCCAGCAGTGCTTTGTTTGTTCCTAAAGGTTATTTTGGGGTCTTCAGAGATTCTTCAACCCCCTAACCCCATGGAAATCCCCCTCCCACACAGGCAGCCTTACCCGCCTAGGCCCGTCTAAAAGTCAGGGAAAACTCATAGACATTTATGGGGACAATCCACGCAAGTTAAGTGACTTGTCAAGAGGATTTAACAAATTTCCTGCTCCCTTCTTCAGTAAAAAAAAGACTGGACTCACGAATCATAATGAGCCATGGTGTTGCACTGTCAGTCAGGGTTTAGTTCCTCCAGGTAGTTGGGCTTTGGGCCAGTAGAGGGCACTGTGAACAAAAAGCACACCGGCATCACTGCTGTCACTGCCACATGCCATACTGGGATTTCCCATAAAGTGTGCAACTAAATCCATATAAGTGTCTGATGGTAAAGCAAAACTTTTTGGCATCCAGTCACAATCAATAATCAACCAATTCTGTTTGATATATCAGATTTGTCCACAAATTGACAGGTAAGCATGACTACACACCTATTCACCATAATAGCATTACATTATCAGTGTAGTGTGACAATAAGGTGCGGTTAATTTCAAGATGCAGCCAACAGTGCGGCCTATTCTGGGGAAGCAACTTGATCTCGGCAAAGTTAAAACAGGAACAGTCACAACCTGGCAAAAGATACGGCTGAAGCATCTACAGAGGGTATCCCCCTTCTCATCTCATGTTGCTCTACATGCAAAAATACATCTTCAGTACATGCACAGGAAAACATTCAACAATCTACCACTAAACTAGTACCTAGGAGGTATTAGTAAGCAGTTAAGAATGATGAGAGCAAGTTGGTCAGATCATTATTTTGGATGAGTACCCATGCATGCCTAATATCAACCAACCGTGAAGCTTGAATGCAGGTCTTCACTGAGTGAGGGGGTTTTCACACACTGTGCCGTCAGGAGGGATCCTCTACAGCTCAGTGCCACAAGGAACTTCATAGGACTCTTTCCAGCTTTTTCTGCCACCCCCTTTGTTTGGTCCTTTACATGGTCAACTTTCCAAATGAGGCTTCAACAGGTGGGAGATTGGGATGAGTAATGCCAGCAGTCCAGCCCAGCCCAGCCTCTGTATGTATATGTGGGTGTGTGTGTGTATGTGTGTGTGTCCATGTGACTGCTTGGGACAGCTGAGCACTTTAAAAGCTGACAAGCCCCCCGGCTGAGTGGTAAAAACGAGAGGGCCCTGTTTCAGGTTCCTCACTCAGTAATGAGAGTTATAAGTTACTTATCATATTAACACACTCACAGACTACTTGTGGACTTAACTTTTGACAATTGCCTGTTTTATGATTTTACTAAATGAACCGCCAGAGGACACCAAATAAACTTGTACTAATGAGATGCAGTGGAGGAATGGAAAGCTCCCGAAACACAAGTAAACAAGAGAATCCCTTTCAACCAAACAAAAATAGCTTGGTGAGAGTTAAATCAACCTAATCTAAATCACAAAATGTTCCTTTAAGATTACAACTGAAATGTGGCATCCAGATTGACTCACACACACTTTGTTTGCTCGGTGTATCAGTAAATCTGATGCAATAGTTCCATCCAGTGACCGTAAGTTAGAGCGCTGACTGTCAAATCATACAGCCAAGGACATTTTGACTCAAGCCCCACAAAATAATACTGAGGAGTCTCGTGTCAGACGGTAAACTGGCCTGACAAATTAAATCAACACTTGTAAAAGTTTCAGTGTTGCGCCATAAACATCCAGACAGTGGGTTTAAAAGAGCACTGTCTATGAAATTGGATTGGACCATCAACATGGTTTTTCTGCCTCTAGTGTGACGACAGCCCACTATGATTCACCTCTCAGGTGTATTTCTGGAAATCGACAATTAATAATATCAATAACACCTCCTGTGTATGTGTGTGTGTAGCTATTTATATATCCCAGCTTCCAGAATCTGCTTCAGTGAATCAAATAACGAACCACATGACACCGAGGATGTTTTGATAGATTTTTTTCTTGACTTTTATATTTTTAAAAACAAACAAAAAATAACAGATTAAATAAAATTTACAGTAGACATATGCAATCATTGTGCACTTTAACTACTTCTTCTGATACGTTCTGCACAGCTGTCAACGAAAAAACGCAAACACAATGGGGTTGGGGTTGGGGGGTTGGGGTTGGGGTTGGGGGGGTGGGGGGGGGGGGCAGTGGTGGGAGAGAGAAGGGGACAGAAGAAGAGAGGTAGAGGGCAGTAAGGAGGCAACGAATGGAGAGACTGTGGGAAGGAAAAGAGGGTTGAAGAGGGAAGGAGTAAAGGATAAAGGAAGGCCTAAACTTATCCACTGGGGGTGGGGGGGTGGGGGGGGGGGAGAAAAAAAAAATCACTGAATATATAGATTTCTTTTATTCCTTACATCACTTATATAAATATATCGAACCAAAAAAAAAAAAGAAAAAAAAAAGAACAATACTCTTCTGAGAAAAAACAGCGCAATACAGAAACCCACAACAGCAGTAAGGCAAACAGAAAGCAAGAGAGGAGAGAGCAGTGAGAGAGTACATGAGAGGGAGAGAGGGACAGAGAGAGGAAGATAGAGCAAGGGGAGGCAGTATGAGACGTGGCAAGAAAAGAGAGAGAGAGAGAGAGGGGTGGGGGGGGGAGCAAAAGGCAGAGAGAGCGCGCAACTGTGCGTATGAAAGTTTATAAATATGTGAGATTAAGAGAGGATAGGGGCAGATGGGAGAGTGGAGGTAGGAGGAGGGAGGGAGGAGAGAAAGCATAGACAGAAAAGAGGAGGAAAGGGAGGAAGGCTGGAGAGCGGAGGGACGAGGAAGAGGAGGGGAAGGTTTGACTGAGGTCGACTGTCCAGTGTGTTCTTGTTATGTGCTACGTGACCCTGTTGCCTGCGTTTGTGTGCGAGATCTGCATGTGTGTCTGTGTGGGAGAGTGTGTGTATGCATGCGTGTGTGTGCGTGTGTGTGTGTGCGTGTGTGTGTGTGTGTGTGTGTGGAATTGCACGTGTTTTTTGTATAATTGGCAGCACACATTCCACGGCAACAGTGAAACATGCTCACGTGTCTTGTGTGCTCTTCTGGTATATAAATATAAAACAAAAAACAAAGAATAAAAACAAACAAAAAATCATATTTGCAAACAAACACCAGCCACCTTATGATTCACACCTTCTTCCCTTTTATGCATTTGACACACCTTGATCATCGTCCAAGTTTCCATTTTTTTTTATTTTACACTGAGAGCAGTCCCCCTCAGTCCTCCTTCCTTTTCCACCACTCGACCAGGAGTCTCTCTCTTTCTTTGTCTTTCTTTCCCTCTCTTTCTTTCCTCCCCCTCTCTTTTACTTTCACTGAGAACTGGCCCTCTCCAGCACACGCAGGTCATAGTTCTTTTTGGCGGCCCTCAGTTTGAAGAGGCAGGCCCCGCTGTTGTTGAGTTTGAAGGAAGCACTCTGTGCAGCCATGGTGCTGGGGAACACTGCCACCACTGTGTAGAGGTGGGCCGGGTCGTGGCCGTCGCCCTTCCCTCCCCCGGGCCCGGCACCGGCTCCCGCCCCGGCAGGCCCTGCACCAGGGCAGGGGCCGCAGCCTCCTGCTCCTCCCCGGCCTCCCTGGGGGTCCTTCAGCCACTGGATCTTGGCACCGCACATCGACAGCTGATTGAAGAGCTTCTCAGCTTCGGGGCGTGAAATCCCCTCTGGCAGGTCCGTTACCTCGAGAACTCGACTTACCACTGGGTTGAGGAGAAACAGGGAGAATCAGAGCGAGAGATGAGATGTAGAGCAGGCTCGATTGCTCAAACTGTATTTTTCACTTCTCTCTATAATAGCTGGACTCTGTGTTTGTTCATGCAAAATGATTTTTGCAATACATAGTGCTTAGTGGAATTACAATATGCACTCTTTAGGCTGCGCAGAGCCCTACATAATGGAAATACAGTGTGCACTCGTACACCAGACAGTAAAAGACAGTAAGTCAAACCAGCATGAGCCGGCTCTAGGTTGGTGCACGGAACATCCACATACCAGGAAGTAGCTTGGTGATTTCCGAACTTAAGTGCATGAACAAAAATATTTTGTTCAGCCATTCTCTTGGTTACAACAACACTGTCCTATCACAGCACTTTGGTGTGTACAGGTGGAGTTTTTAAAGTCAATAGTTTCACTCGCTCCCATCATGCATAAACCCCACCCCTCCACCTGAGCACCTTGAAAGTGTTAGCGCACTTGATAATTAAGAGCAAAGTGGCTTGGGGAATTGAAATCAGAGCGGTTTGAAAATAGAAGACCTTGTAGGAGTGTTTATAGCAAAACCTGCAGGAAAACACGATCATGTCCTAACACTGGTAGAGGATGTTATGCTCATCTGTATCTTCAAAGAACAAAACTTCCCGCACACCGTCTCATCACTTGTACTCACTTTATTCAAATGACGTTCCGGTCATTAGACCTTCATCAGGAGAGAGTGTGCATGAAGTTTTGTTCTTTTAATTTTCATGGTTATTTTTTCCTACATGTCACTAAGGCATTGCAGGTGTGCAAGAGCTTTTTATCTTTTTGTGAAGCACATCTGTATCTTACCAACATCGGTGGTGCCGAGATCCGTTGATGCAGATTTGAGGGTTTGTTTTTTCCCTCGTGCCCCATGTTTCATTACTCCTTGGCCCTTTAATACAATAAAACAGATTATATGGCTGATTATTAACATGCAATAATACAGCAGGACAGTAGATGGGGGTATAAGCAGTCAATAGGAGGCTTAGACTGAGTTGTGTGGTAGTTGGAGATGCAGACAATCGTAACGTACAGCAGAGGGCACAAGAGAAGTGGGGTAGGCTGCAGCAGAGGAGAGAATCATGACCAGGTTATCAGTCAGTATTCGGCCTCCAATTGGATGGTCGAAAAAAGAAAACTTTTACCTTCTCACAACTACACAAAAAGGCGCTGAGATGAAAAGATTTTAAATAAATTTCAACACAGCCCACGTTTTGTGAGAAAAAAGTGCTGAGACATTAAATTTTTGGTTGCTGCTATACATTTAAGATCCTGTAATCCTGTAAATGTGGTGGAAATGAATTTAACTATACAGAATTTTAATTAGTCTAGAATTTTTTTTTTTCACAAATATTTGATCCTACTTTGTTGAAATGTTTATTTACAATAAAAAAGCCAGAGAAAGGAATGCAAATAGCCATTTGAGTGTTTAATAAATTTGAACACAGTATGAGCAAACTAATTAGCTATAATCAGCTTAAACTCTTGTTTTTCTTATTTTTGTTATATTTGCATAGGACAGATCAATTTACCACCATGGAAGCCCAAGAGCTCCAAGCTCATTCAGTGAATTCCAAGCAGCGCTTTGATGGCTTGTGTGATATTGAGGTGGGGAGGACACTTGAATCAATAGCTTGGCGCTTACTGATGGTGACAACTTAAACACTATATTTTCAGTGATTGTGCATGATTCTGCAGCTCATCTCATCTCACACAGAAGATCAAGAATTCTGTGGCTGAAGTCCAACTCCACAACAACGTCTACCTTCACAGAACCAGAGAATTCTATGGCAACTAGTTTGTCGCAATTAAATGAAAACTGACTTTTCCACCTTGTTAGCCATTTCTCCATATCATAATGTACACCTATGTAACAATACATGTAAAAAAAAATTACAAAATGTTTACATTACAAAAAGTTTTTATATCAAAATTCTATTCCTTGTACTTCTTGGAAAACGGCATATTACCAGTAGGCCTACATAAAAATAGTACCATCATAGATGTTTAACAACCCCCCCTCTGCCTCTGTCATATAAAACCTGCAATAACTTTCCACAACTTTCAAAGTGACACGAGTGGCAACATGGTGCGACAATGTATTTGTGTTCACACCTGAAAACACAGTCTCCTTTTCCAAGGACAGATTAACTGTAGTTAATCTGTACTTTTAGTACCTTTGGTACTGTTCGTCACATGTGAGCATAAGAATATAAAAAGTTCTATGCAAGCCTCAACTTGATAGAGAATCCTTTCTCTTTTTTGGTAAGCAGTTTTCGGGTCCTCTCTACCCTTAGTCCTTTTCCCAGGACGCCATGGTTGTGGTTGCGGCGGCCGGAATTTATTCATTTGTAAGAATCTGGAATTTGTGACAGCTCAAGATTAAGTGCAAAGCATTTTTGAACTTTTGAACAGTCCTTCCCCTGCATTATATCTCGCCCCAACATCTCCGGAAATAAATCAAATTAAGGAAGCAAGACACCATCAAATTGCCGCTTCCTTGTGACTCTAAGAGCAGATTCAATTATCAAGCAAGACTTTGGCTACTGAAAGTCACCAAGGACCTAAAAGACCTAAATGTTTCCTAACATAATGTTCACTAAGCAAATGCTGCCAGTCACCTGATACTGACTGAATAACTGGAAGTAAAAAAAAAAAAAAGAAAAGAAATTCAGACCCTTCAATGTCACAATCTTTTTAGGTAGAAGGGCTAAGGCCACATCCACACTAATACGTTTTCGTTTTAAAACGCATAACTTTTGCTACGTTTACGGCTAGCGTCCACACTACTCCGGTGTTTTCGGACCCCTAAAACGGAGACTTTTGAAAACGCTGCTGACTCCGTTTTAGTTCGAAAACTCCGGGATTGCGTTTTAGTCTGGACGGGCGGAAACGGAGACTTTTGAAAACGATGACGCAGACACCCACGTTCGCTTCCTGATTGGGTCTTATCAGTCACGACGTCCGCCTTGACCGCCTTATACTCGTGTGTTACTTTCAGCAACAGTTCCACCTCGTCGTCGGTCCAAGCAAAGAAATCTCTGGTCGTACTTTTCGCCATTGCTGTTCTTCCTCCGTAGTATTTTCTGCAACTAAGCAACCAACTGCAGAGTAGACAATCTGCTTCCTGTTTACACTGGCACGCGCATGCCCAGTGTACGTGAATGGTCATGTGATATGCGTTTTCAGGCATGTTAGTATGGACGGAGATTATTTCTGAAACGCTCGTGTGGACGGAGATCGTTTTCGTTTTAAAACGGCGTTTTAAAACGAAAACGTATTAGTGTGGATGTGGCCTAAGTTGGGAGGGGATCCAGTACTGACCTGATGGGAGCTGTAGGAGGACTGGCCGTGCATGAGGGGAGGAGGACACAGGCTATACTGGAGAGGCTGGCCCAGCAGAGAGTAGCGCCCGTCACCTAAACAACATACGCCACAAGTTAAAGTGAAAAAGATGAATCCCGAAATACTTAATTTAGTATTATACTGTTCCAGCAGAGAACAGTTGGACCTTTTTACCAAACTAACATACAGCAATAAGCAATAAAACAGGAGATGGAGAAGGAGTTCAAAATTAATTTCCAATATTGTAAAACTGGAAGAATTAAAGTATCTCAATGGAGTCACTTCTCCTTGCTAAATGTGGCTGTCATACAGAAGTTAAAAGATGAAGCTTGATATGGAAAAGAGTCCATGATCTCTACACATGACTTGGAGTAGAGTTACGTGTAGGCCTGCACCTGCAAAGCAACCAAAGCCATTCGGATTTGGGTCAAAGGGCTTGAACGTGGCTCACTATTTGGGTGTTTTTGTCTTGTGAAGATGGTGTGATGAAGGCTTGCGTCATTGTGGTATTATGGGGATGGTGGACTGATGAAAGTCTCTGTTTGTACGTGTGCTCATGCATTCGTAAGTGTGTGTGTATTTGGCAGGTAAAGGTATTGTGGCTCTGACTGTGAGTATAGGTCAGAGGATTGGGGCAGGGTAAAGCATGTGTGGGTGCGAGGGGTTTGAGCGGCACGGTGCCAGTCGTGAGTCTGCTGCCGTGAGGTGGTCAAGGCCCTTTGGTTTGGGGCCAACAGCAACATGACAAGGTTTAGAGGTTCACTGTGGAAGTGGGTGAAAGGGCGAGAGCCGGAGCAGGGGTTAAAAAACACAGCTGCAACAACTTGAAAGGCAGTTGGTGTGTATTTGCACGTGGACTTAATGGTAATAGTTGATGCTGATGTGCACAGAAAGCGCATGTAATGTGTAGTATGTATGTGTGTTGCTGTGCATGTGTAACATTTATGTGTACATCTGTGAGTGTGGATGGTGTAGTGGTGACGACAGTGTTTCCAGTGTCAGGACCATGACCACTCTCACTGTACTTAAAATGTACTTTCAACACAAATCATTTTGATATGAAATCTTGTTACCAAGGAGAACATAAAATAAGGCAGCCTCATCGCCCGCTACATGAGTTTAACTTGTCTACCCTGAGGCTAGATAAGACTGTCAGACTGGCGGCAGAATGTGGCGACATATTGTTGGAGTTAAGAGGCCACCAGAAATGGATAATAAGGGAAGTGTTGCGTTGCTGCAAGCAAAGGAGACAGCGAGGCCAAAGAAAAAAACAAAAAACTTTTTTTTTTTTTCGAACAGTCTAGCTAAACTGTAACTGTATCCAATTCCAGGAAAAACCCCGGGAACCCTGTTACCTTGCGCTGGTCCTCCAGGCCGGGGAAACTGGGAGATGAGGGGTAATGGTCCCAGGCCTGGACAGACGCTGCTGACGCTGCCGGAGGGAGACGGGGTGGGAGACTGTGTGGGGGAGGCCAGGGGGCTGGTCAGCTGGGTACTGGCCTGGACACACAAGGAGAAATGGAGAGGAAAAGTACTATTTGATTAGGGGTGTCACGATTCCGATTCTAAATCGAAAATCGATCGAAATGAGCGTTCGATTTCGACCTTCGAAATCACAAGCAGGTTCGCGATTCTCCCAGTATTTTTTTTCTCTCCAACCCTGCCTACTTGCACGCGTCTGAAGAAAAAAAAACAACAACAACGTTTCAACGACGACACAGCGTAGCTGCTAGAGAGCGCCCGTTCTATATTTCACTATAGCGCCCAAGAGCGCCCGTCATTTTAAAATCGTTTAAAATGTACCAAAAGCTGAAAATCAAGTTATCAGCTTTGTTTTATATATACACTTTACGGACGGAAGGATCTGTTTTGTTGTCATAATGTGAATGTTGACACTGAAGTAATGGACGCCCTGAATCGCCTTGCCATGTATTTGGTACCAAATTAAAGGGAAAGTTGTGTTTTTTTTAAATGGAAAAACTTTGAAAAAATTTGACCATATGGCCTTAGTGTGGTACATTCCAAAAAAAAAATATGGCAGTTATATCACACTTGATACCATCTTTTTAAAGAAGAATTTGAAAATGTAAATGACAGTTGTCAGGGCATAAAACCAATGATCTGTCTTTACAAATCCAGACTCGATAGTCTAACCTGACCTTAAAATCGAAAGTCAAATCGAATCGTGGATTTGGAGAATCGTGACACCCCTATATTTGATAGATGAACCCCATGTTCCTGGTCACATTATACACACATCCTCAGCACTTCATCACTCCACTCAAACTTTTTTTTTTTTTTAATACAAAACACACAATAGACAAGGCAATTCAAAAGACAACACTGCATAACAAAACAACAAAACAGAAATAAAGATAACAAGGGGGGGGGGGATGCAAGGGTGACACCCAGAGCCCGCAACAGCATTCGACAGGCTTTTACTCCACTCAAACTCAAAGGGTCATACACATAAGCTACACACACACACACACACTACAGAAACATGAGATCCCCTGCAGATATCATCATGACCTTGCTGGTGGAGCAAGGTCATGATGGGCTCAGGATTTTTTTTGTTTTGTTTTTTGAAAGAGTTCCCCTTTGCCTATTAATGGACTGTTGCCAATATTAATCCAGACGTGTTTTTGGAGGGGACCTTTGCGTGTGTGTGTGTGTGCGTGTGTGTGTGTGTACCTGTGGAGTGTTGTCAGGTTTGTAGAGCTCTCCTGGCTTGCTGGGCCTCTGCTCTATGCTGTAGTACTTGCATGGGTTCCACTGGACCAGAGGAGGATTCTGGGAAGGCTGTGGTCCATTGGGGACGCTGAGCTGCATGACCATGACCCCAGGCCCGGGGGGTGGTACTCCTGAAAATGGACACAAACACAGACACACACAAATAGTTAAAAGGGGAATTAAGTAATTTATGACATTTATCGACTTCTATAGGCCACCAAGAAATTGCAACACTGCCAGGTGATGTACAGTATATGTAGTATGTATATGATGTAAATGTAGTATGGTATATAGTGATGTTATGTGCTTGTGATAAGTCTATATAAATAAACATGACTAGACTAGGTCTCTGGCACAGCTTACGTTGGCCTGTAATTGACACAAATAATGTCACATTTTCACAAAAGAATGAGTAAGCTAGCTAATTAAAACAGAGATCCAACAAATCTAGTGAAGATGCAATACATCACAATGCAAAACTGAACACTAGATTGGTGCTAGTTTCAAGCTCACCACCTGTTTTGTCTACCAACATAACAGCTTAAAGTATCAAACCCAAGCAGATCAATTGTACATTCACAATTTCCGATAATTCCCAACATCTAGGCTAAGCTGATGACATCACACAAACAACAGAAATCAAGACGACCCAAGGCAACCTGCTTAGGCCTATGCATGATTTTAGTCTCAGAGGAGGTGAATCTTCAAGTGCATGGCATTCACACTGCTTTTGGAATAAATAATGAATTTAGCTTGGAAAAAGGAAATACGAATGAAAATTTGACCAATCCATTACTATTTTAACAAATAATTTTAAACTATATTATAAAAAATGTAATTATAATTATCATCATCATATAGAGTCATCAGTAAACAGGTAGTTGCAGTCTATGAGGCCTACTCGTACAAAATGTTCCTCATTGTGACAGTCAGCCAATGACTCCAACAGGTCAGTTGGACAAACTTGGCAAGTTGCCTTGATGACCAACTAGTGTACCGATGTTTCACACCTGAGCACACAGCACAAAACAAAGCTGATGTTGAAAGGTTAGAGTGATCATCAACTTAAGCCAAACTGAGTGCTTAAGGCCTTTGCAAAATTTAGGTTTTCCAGGTTTTCTTTAAACATTACCTTTTCTAAGGACAATAATTTTGAGGTTTAACAAGTGAACCCTGCCTCCCTCTATCTAACCTTTTCTCTGTAAACCTTTCACCTATTTTCCACCATGAGTCAATGCACTGTTTGCAGTGACACAGCACGATGGGATTTTATAGTTTAGTGTTTATATTGGCATTTATACAGTACATCTGTCCAGTCTGATCACTTATGTTTGGGATGGCACTGGGATGGGCTTTACTTTGTTCTAGGGGATGAAGTCCTGATGAGGCTAATGCAACCCATTCTGGAAATCAATTAAATGAAAAACAATTCTTAGGTGTGTGTAGATGTGTCTGTTTTTGCCCTATTTTGCTCATTCATTTTGAAGCATTATGCCTATAAATAAAATTTAAAAAAGAAATTCATAGAATATTGCTAGTCAGAAAAAATGCTTAGGTGGGCCATCAGTCAGTTCAATTGCCAGGTGAAGCTATACCACTACGCCACCTCGGGCCACCAAGTCTCACCTGAATATTGCTGCTGCAACTGCTGAGGGTTGCAGGGGGACGGTGACTGTGTGATCTGATACTGCTCAGAGCTGGGGGGCTGCAGGTAACCTACTGACGGACTGGAAAGACAGACAGTCACACACAGTTGAGAAAAAGACACACATAGGGAATTCAGCACACACGTGCGGAGGACATGTGTGTTGCAGAATACACATATTGCAGAAAGAATGATAAAGGAAATTCATATACCAAGGAGTCACACACACACAAAAAGACACTTTCAGTGTTTGGCAGTCATCTGTAAACATATCACACCCATACACGGCTACGCTCTGCTGAGCTTAAATTACAATGTTAATGGTTTGCTTCAGCGGGCAAGTTAGCGAGAAGAATGCGGATGCACTCAGAGAAAACCCAAATACAGGAAGATAAAACATTTAAGGCATTATTGATTCCACTGGTGAGAATCTATACAACATTTAGCAACTTCATTTACAATATGCCAGCAGGTTCGGCCATTTACAGCTTGCTCATGCGGATGACAACGACATCAGCACAGTTAATGTAGCGAAAACAGCTTAATTGATATGTGGAAAGACTCCCACAAACAATTAACTGACTGCTATTTAGACAGTTTCCACCACGCAACAATGTCTACAGATGTAACATGTCACATTAATGACAACATACTTTGCATTGTTATGTGCATCTTATACATCGTGCCTAATGTTTATGTACTATGCATAGTGCTTTATATTTTACGCTATTCCTATGCCCCAGGGCCATTCACAGAGTATTAGTGAAAGGCTAATGGCTTGTCTGACCCTCTAATTCGTGTTATACTGATGTATAGTTCCACAAGCAATGAAGTGGAAAAAATGGAAAAGGCAGCTGTGACACCCAGCAGGGTCTTCTGGGGATTGTTTACAGCAAATTGTAAAAGTAAAAAACAAAACTTTATATGAATACAAAGTTCAGACAAACATTCTTTGAATTCACAGTGTTAGTCTCCTATTGATTATCAATGGAGTGACTGAAGGATATGGGTATGGCATAGTTTATTTTATTTCAACTATTGTAAAAAAAAAAGAGCATTGTCAAGGATTACACAATAAAGCCAGACTTATTTCCATCGTGGTCCTTGATTGTAAAAAGAAATATGACTGAAGGGTGAATGGCACCATAAATGAACATGAACATTTAAAAGAGGAAATTAAAGTGCAATTATCTTATGTTACAGAGGAGTCTGTATATAATTTGTAAAAAAAAAAAAAATGACTACAGTCTAGAATGGGGCTAACACTACTGTGGTTTGATACCTTGTGCTGTTCTGCTGTGTGGGGGTGATGACACTGTAGTAGACAGGCATGGGCCCCTGGACAGACTGGCTGACTGGCACCATCACCTGCTGCTGGTACTGCTGCTGCACCACCTGCTGAGACTCATTTCCCACTGGCACCTGGATAAGGGGAAAGGGTCAAGCAAAATGACACTATTTACAATAAATTAAAATTAATAGGTGATAATATCTGACTGCTGCCAAGGCCTACAAGTCAAAGACTAATGGGGGAGGTTATAAAGCAGAGACATGTTTGTTGAGCTACAAAACCCAATGGTAAGTTTATCATGGATTCTATGATGCCAGCATGAGAGACAACTGACCTGCAGTGAGTGTGAAATTGCTTTCAGTGGGAACTATCTCCCTTAAGCTCATTTATCTGGGAAAATGTAGCCATGTGTACTCAAGTGTCAGGGAACTGCTGCTTTATTTACCCTTTACTACTTACATTCTCTGACTGACTGAACACCAAGTCCTGTACCTGATATGAGGGCATCTGTGGGTATTGGACCATCATGCTTTGCATCTGTCCTCCCATGCCTGCCCTCTGGGAATTGAGCAGACCAGGATTTTGGGGCTGCTGCACCCCCATCATGCCCTGGTAGCTAGGCTGCTGGCTGGGCATCATGGTCTGGAGACCTGATGGGACGAGAGACGACAGGTGGAAAAGAGTTAGGCTAAGGTAGGAGAGGGAGAGGAGGGTACATTAGAGGAGAAAAGGGGAGGAAGGAGGAGGTAGAAGAGGGGAAAGCATGGTAGCTGGGATGTTGGCTTGGAGGAGAAACATCCTGTACAAGAGTAAGACTATGGTAGCGTGGCAGAGATGAATTGCATAGTTGTGTCCTGATTAAGCCCTGGTAGCATGAACACGGGCTGGGTATCATCTGGAGAACTGTGGGAAAAAGGAAGCAGGACACTAGTGTTGATACTTACAATTCACTGAATTGTTGCAGGTTTCAAAACTGCAATGTCTTAAAAATTACATTTATCTAAAAAATGAATTCGTTCATAAACTAGTTTTCACACAGCCCAAAATAATATATAAGCCCAAAATATTATGTAACATACAATGTGTAGTCCTTGCTCATCAGCTAAAATTAAAACTACTGAGGTGGTGGATGAATGGACACAATCCTAAGTTTATGTATAGCTTTGCACAACATTTTCATAAGAATAGCATTTTTAGTGCTATTCTAGGTGCACAAAAGCAATGCTTCCATAAAACATTTGTAGAGATATTCAGACACCAAATGGGCTTCACATCAATTGTTATGTTTAATCAATAACAATTCCAAGAATTGAGGTGGAAGAATGCCAGTATAAATCTTCACCATCACAAAGCTCATGTTTCAGACAAATTACAGACCAGGCAGCAGCCATGGACTGATGCAAGGTTTCACTGACCGCCAGGCCGATCATTATCCATGTTGATTTGGCAGGCCTTCACTATGCGCCAGAGTCCATTCAGCTAGTCAACAATGTCTATCTGTCAGTTACTGTATAAACACACACAGTCAACCTTCACAGGTCCCTAATGAAAAGAGGCTGAAGTATAACGCTACCATGGTTTTCCAAGTAGAAAGGAAAGTCTATTTTGGTCCAAGCATATTTGACTTGGCAGAAGGTTATTTAAAATCCACCTTTCACCTGGTAAACTTAGACAGTATGATTTAGCAGTTTCTTTGCCTAGGTACAATTTAATACGATTATAAAATATACTGGATTGTTTAAAAAAAATAAAAAAATAGATGTCAATTAACTCCTTTGTGCTCTTACATGTGTTCTTAAGAAGAACGGTAGAATATATCACAATACTAGATCTAAAAGAAGGTTTTACATAGCAAACAAGCACAAAATTACAACTAACAGTGCAATCATCCTGTTAACATAATACATTTCCCAATGTAGTAAATGTATGTCTTCTAAATTGACATTTTGTTTGTTTTCAGCAAAAAGTAACCCCCATGCTGGATGAGCATAAACATACTATGCTAGAATCTCTGCAGTATTGATAGCACCATTGCTTTGACATTTGCTTTCAAAGTAAATTTTGTCACTTGGGCATCCAACCAATTGAGGCAAAGTCTGAAGCAGGGGAGTTTCACTCTGAGTTGTCAAATCAGCTGCGTGCAGATTGCCACTGGCTCGGTGGGTAGGGGAGGGAGGGGTTCAGCGCATTAGTCTTCCTGTTTTCCTTCAAACTTACCTACCATGGCTTTAAATATATCTATACAAATTAATAAAATCTGAGAAGTTACTTTGACCAACACTGCTTTAAGAAAGGTCTCGATGACATTAAACCCGAAAAAGTTGTAATCTTCTATGATCAACGTTTTCTTATCAAAGCCAACATCAGACCCTGTGCCATTCATTGCATTTCATACTGGTGGTGCCCCTTCCTCTCATTATTCCCTTCTCTCTAAATGTGTTTTCAAGTATGTGTGTGTGTATGTGTCTATATATGTATGTGCCTGTATGTGTGTGTGCAAGTGTGTGTGAATGTGGTGTATTGGGGACTCAGGGAAGACGGGGAATATACACTATATATAAGTTGCATATAAGTTGCTTACCGTCTATCTGCCACTTCAAAAAAAATTCAAAATGTTCTACAATATAGTACTTAAAGCTACACTTGGCAATTTCGCATGTTGGCAGCTCCAATTGGCAATGGTTACATCAATACCTAGAAATGATGAAATATGACGTCAGTAAATTGTACACAGCACACTCATGTTTACCAACCTGGCTGGTCTGTGATTGCTTTATACCAAAAGATACCAAAGGGCCGAGAGAGGCAAAAGATCTGGTGTCACACTGGTGAGTTCAGCTTTCTCTGGACGGAGAGCTTGCTCGCTGCTGTTCAAGAGATAGTTTGTATTTCACTCTTAAGTTTTGATTCCTCGCTTTCTGTGGGCTGAGAAGTGTCCATATCCAACACCAGAAACTATGGCATCTCAATTGGGATGATGGGATGCTCCTCTCTATTGCAGCCACGCTTTGTGATTTAGGCTGATAAGATGGGTGTATTTTTACATGAAAATATTGTGTCCAGCTTTATAGTATAACATTTATAACATTATTAACTTATGAGTATCCCCACACCTGCCTGTCCTTTTTTTCAACTAATGCGAATATTTCAAAGTCCTCAAGTTTATTGTTGTGCCCATTCCAAAAGCTACTCAGAGCCTGCAAGCCTCCACCACGCACCAACAACAACCTACTATAGTCTGCTTTTAAGTGTCATGTCATTTTTTTTCTGTTTAATTTCCACTAACTAAATGTAACCATTTGAAAGGAAAATAAAAGTAATGAAATGCAAGAAAGTATCTAACAACTGATTACATATACATTGAAAAAAGGAATGTGTTAAGTTACTTGTGTGTAAGTGTGTAAGCACAGAACCTTTATTTTGACAACACTAACGTGACGTGATCAATTGGTCTGGGACAGAAGCATAGGAATGGATACAGTTTGGAGATTTTAAGCCTTCATTTTATATATTAAGAAATGGCCAGGTGAATCATGCATAGTATTGACAAGTGAGAAGCACTCCTCTGTAATCGTTCTGCATAAATTAGGTGTGTGTAGACATGTCCGTTTTTGCTCTATTTTGCTCATAGCAGCAAGTGTGCCTTTCTGTACAAATCGTAACTGAACGCAGTGAATGTACAGGTCCGTTTAAGGTCTGTTTATATCTATCTATCTAAAATCCTGGTATAATCTACTACAGTATAGTGTGGTAAAATACTAACCTGACTGCTGTGTGGGTTGAGGCATGGGTTGTGTGCGCTGGGCAGGGTAAGACACCTGGTGGGACATGGGCTGGGGCACACGGTACTGCTGGCCCGAACTGGGGTACTGACCAGGGGGGTAGTATGACACCTGTATCTGCAGAGAGAAAATAAGAAAAGGGGGAAGAGACAAAGGAGAGTTACTTTAGGGGACAATACACCTTGACTGAAGAGAAATAAATTAGAATCAAGAAGATAAAAGAGTAACTGTTGGTAAATCACACTGAATCAGATGGTCAGTAAAGCAATAAGCCATGGGAGACATAACTGTTCTAAAATCACTGAAAATCACAGAGGTGTTAGGCACAATTCAAAGAGACGTTTCTTCTGCCAAGCAATATGGTTCTTGAACAATAGCTTTAGTGCATTCATATTTTTAAACAGTTATGCTGTTACAAGTTTACATAATTATTTGACACACGTTTTGAATGTGACTCAGCCAATCAGAACTGAGGACCAGAACTATCCATTTTATAAAAGAGGGGTCTGCTTTATAAGCCAGTTGGTGCAAAATGAGCTCAGTAAGCAAATTGTCAGGGCCTCGCTATCATGGATCAGTTGGAACACATTGGTGGTTTAGCAGTACACCAAAAGAATTCCAGCCTCTGTTTCCTCATTAGTGTGCGGCAGCAACAATGAGGCGCACAAACAATGAGACTGTTCAGTGGAAAGAGTATCAACTAAACACAATGCACAGTGGTTATGGAGGCACAAGAGTTGAAGCTTGCTCCCTTTAGTTACCAGTTTGGGTTTCAGAGCACTGTGGCTTACACAACTAGGCTAAATGTAGCTGCCCCCCCTCCACCCCTTCCCAAAAGAGGCAACAAAAGGACACAGAGAGGAAGTGAAAGTTAGGAGGATCGATAGCTGCTGCCTCCACCTTCATCTGCATACATGACAACATTCAGCCAGTCTACAGGCTGCAGGGGTGTCAATATTTGCACTCCTGTTACATTGTCGACCACCCACACACCAAAGAACACCGTGCATCTTCCTTTCTCAGGCAATACTGTTTATACAAGTATGAATATCACAGGACAAGGAGGATATAGAGAGGTGTGTAGGGTGATAAAAGGCACAAGGAGACAGTGTCTATATGGATCAGAGCTTGGAACTACAAAATAAAAAGTGTTAGTATCAGAGTACAGGGATGGAAAGGTGTAAAAAAACATAGGAAACTGGAAGAGAGATAGAATAACACTGGAAAAATTCCACAAAGAGCTTTTTTTTTTAAACATACAGTTACATGCCAAAACAACACTATTTGCAAGCTCTACAATTGCAAACAGATGCTACATATGAGTATATTATTTAATAACAAAATCACACAAGTAGATGAAAAATATACATATAAAAACAATACAGTCTTTGGGTTGCAATGTAGTCTATGTACAATGTAAAATGTGCACCTGATTTACTGTGACAGAGATAGACTGTGGCTCTGGGCTAGTCTAATTTACTAGTGATTTGAAGGGCATGCTCTAGTGGACCAGCTGCTTTAAGGGGGCATTGCTGACCCTAAATTTCCCTCACAACAATGAACCAGTGTTGGATGTGTTAACTAAACTCCTAAAAACACCCCTACAGACTCTTGCCCTCTACAACTTGGCCCCAAAGCTACATTACAGGTCCTAATTTCCCCCATGGGGTGCAGAGTGGTCAATTCAGTTTAGCCCTCTCTCCTCCAATGAATTCTAATAAATACTTTATGGATTCAAGCAAGAGCCAAAGGGAGGGAAGGAAGAGAGTGTGTGAGCGAGAAAAAGAGTGCGAGAACTCATTATTGTCACCACCTCTGCAATCAGAAGAATGTGACAATCTAGCTCACTGGCTGACTGACTGAGACCAAGCTTGTGAAGGTGATGCATGGCGTTCTGAGTGAGAAGATCAGACTCCCCACTGGCTGAACCCTGCTACATCACAGGAATCATAATACTGACATCACACTTCGCACACAGTCTGAGAGCTGGTTCACTGGGTACAAGTTTACAGAAGAAAAGTTACTGTCAAGACTGAATGTTTCCACCTTTCAAAAACTTTATTGAGTTTGTTTTGTTTAGATTTCCATGGCATATCTGCATTATTGGATAGTTTTACAGTGGAGAGAGTCAGGCAAGATGTAGAGAGAGAGCGAGGGGGAAGACATGCAACAAAGGTCCAGATTCTAACTTACGCCACTGCAGTTAAATGGTATGTGTCTGAGCCAACTGAGCCAGGACACACTCAGTTGTTGTTTTGACATGTAGCCTTACTTCTGGTTTGTATCTACTGACAAAGCAGTTGCTGTCTATGTAGGGGTGGGCAGTATGGACGAAATATCATATTGCAATATTTTCAGATATCACAATTCACGATATGCATCACAATATTTTTCATTTGGATTTTCTAAGGCTAAGTTGCAAGTTACTGAAAAGTACAACACAACTGATAACAGCACAGTACTCCATTTGTGGCTTTAAACAAAGTATATGCCAAAACAAAAGAAATTGTCATAACATTTATAATTTTTTGAACGCAAGTTAAGTTATAACTTAAAAGGAACCCCAAAATAAAAAAATTAAAAAATCAGTCATTACCCACTCAGCCCCATGTCAGTCGAAACTCCACTGAAATTAGTAGGAACACCAAACACAGTGAGTTAGCCCCCGTAGTTCCATCTCAGCAGTTAACAGGGCCATCTTTTTGCAGCTCCACAAAAAGCATATGTTCATTAAATTTCTCTCAACAGCTCGTGCAGTATAATCCAAGTGTTGTGAGTCCAACAGTCCAATATTTACATCATTATTTCCTATATTTTCCTCACTAACAATGTTCTGATCACGCACAAACCCTACATTTTGACAGAAGACTGGTGGTACTTGCTACTGTAGGGTGCACGCAAGTTGTATGCGCTGCTGGCACATTCTAGAACAAAGCATTGTCTGATTAAAATATAGTATGTAATGAGGTAAATATTGGACACTGGGAGCCACAGTGCAATTGTTTGCTACAGAACACTTGACTTATGCTGCACAAATTGAATTATGCTTTTTTTGGAGCTTCAAAGGAGTTTGAACATACATGGGAGTGAGTAGATGACATAAATCGCATTTCGGGGTGAACTGTTCAATTTATTAAAACAAAAATGCATGACAAATAAAAGCTAATCAGGAATTCTGAAATTTACATCAATACCGTTTCTGACAGGGCATCAGTGTTTGGTCAGTTTGGCTATCCTCAAAGATGTACTCGAGCAAGATGTTGAACACCACAATTCTACACTTTCAGTTCATGGACTAACCAGTTCCTAATGGAGGTTGAAGATGGTGCACTTAGTTCTATGTTTAAAAAGAGCTAAACTAATCCCCATTCTGGCGGTAATTTTTGAGTTTTCAAACAAAGTAAAAAAGGGAACCATTAATCATAGCAAATGACTACCATACATGAAACCAGTAAATGCATTTTTGAGGATTTGTTGATAAGGCAAGTTGTGCAGTAATGCACATCATGTATTACCTACCCCTATGTCTGAGTGATGCAAGGCAGAAATCAAGTTTCATCTCTGTGGATCTGGCTATGTGTGTTAACAAGGTGCAGTGATGATCACACTGTGTACCCTTCTCTCTTTCATCAGCAAATCTTTACATTAACACTCACTGATATGAGGTGTTAGGAACATGATCCTCCACACTGGTGCTCATCTGAAGGGAGCAGGAACACTCTGATGTAAACCAAGATGGTGTCCACAGCATGTTTGAAATAAATAAATGTTCAAAGGAAAAATACACCCTAAAAGACTAACAGCTATTAGTAATGCACCTCGCATTTCTGGTTCCATTTTGTTGTATTTTTCTTATTCCAATGGAAAATTGGCCAAATGTAGACGACATGACGTTGAGATATTTCCAGCGCAAATAAAATGGTGTTTAATAGGAGGAAAACTTGGGAATCTCTCAGAATCAAAGAGCAAGGTCTTCTTACTAGACTTATCACTTTGCACCAATGATCAACAATCATAATCATACAGGGAGAAATCCATCGTACAGATACCAATTTCTCCACCGACAGTAGCCTCAATAGACCATAATACAATGCAGCCACAAGACACATTGCATTTTGAGTAAAGGGCGCAGGACACTTTTTTCAACCTGAAACTCTCGCTCTCTTCTCTTACTAGTGCTCTCTCCACCTTCACCAAAAACCCAGCTGAATACCACAATTCCAGGTGAGTTCTCTGGGGAGTGTCAAAAGACATTCTGGGAAATGTAGGACATCACTAACTAAGTAGAAGTAATTGAGGCAGGTTGAGGGAAAGCGGATACAACAAAAAGGTAAATTATAATACATCATCACAAAATAACTGGAATTAACTGAACATCACAGATTGATGATATATAACAGTAAAAGTATCTGAGGGTGAAATTGTACTTTAAGCTATGCAAGCATGACCTGACCTCATACAATATGAGGTCAGGTTATTTTCCAATGGTCATTCACCCCTGTTAATTCAGCTGCTTTTAAAATATCTGTGGCCAGTCCTAGCATGTTACTGTGTACCCTGTTTGCACTTTAGATACTATGATATGAATTGATATGAATATCTCTATTAAACATTTGTAATGTCTTGCAAAACAAGCAGGAAGTCTCCTTGTTTAAACTGAATCTCAGTATCATCTCCCTCACCACTGGTCAACTGTACCTGAGCCACTTCTACAATCATTATGGTCACCCCACCATCATTAATGGGTTGTCTTTCACACACACACACACACACACACACACACACACACACACACAGGCAGGCAGTACCATAGACAACTGCAAAAGTTAGGTCGACAACATATCCTGCAGACCTGGAGCCAATAGTAACCATACAATATTTTATGGTATGTTTAAGCCTACAAAATGCAAAATGGGTGGTGTTTGCCACATAGCACAATACAAAGACTGCAATACAAAGAGCTTAGACAATTATAGAAAAATCTGTGACCATTTAGTAGATTTTTCTATGATGAACAATTTACCTGATACTATCTCACACAGTAATCTTGTTGAGGTAAACCCCTGCCATCTGCTACTCTAACCAGATTAAAACAAAAACTAACAATTATTTTGAAAAACCATTTCAGCTAGGTCTGATATCTTTTGTCTCGACCTGTGGAGAGTGCCATACCTGCTGGGGTGGAGGGGGCTGCATGTAGCCCTGTGGAGGCGGTGGGGCCTGCATGACGGGCTGGGATGGAGGAGGTGGAGGGGGTGGAGGATGGGGGTGTCCAGTGGTGGGCTGGTAGCCAGATGGAGGGGCCATAGGCTGAGCTGTGGTGGCCATGATGTAGCCTGTCTGAGGTGGAGGGTGCTGGGACAGCACAGTGGGAGGGGGCTGGTACATGGGGGGAGGCTCAGGGTTCTCACTGGAGCCCTGCCGACTCAGCGTCATCTGGCTGAACTGGGGCGGCAGCTCTTCTCCCTGGGAGGGATGGGAAGAATGTTATTGGTTTTGAGTAGGAAATTACCATTGTGATGAAATCTGGATTATAGCATACTGTATATAAAATACGCATCAACATTTTGACTGATATAGGTTAATTGTAATCATTGTGTTGACATTAACATTGTGTACATTGAGTGATGGTAATACAGTAGCCAATAGCAGGCTATAATGTGAAGCAGAAAAGATTAGTAGGAAGTTGGTGTGCAAGTTACTGTTGCGTAAATGATGAGCATGCTGAGTTATTGCCACATACAATGACATTATTCACTTTGATGCATCATGTATAGCATAATCTATGGGTCATGACCCCAAATGGTAAAGTGTGTGTCCGTCAGAGTTGTCAGTGCCCAAATGTATTAGCTAACCATAGTAAATAAGGGCAGATTATGGGAGTGCAAGAGCCACCAAGTACAATACAGCACTGCCTAACTGAATGAGGTTGTAAGTAGCTCCTGGGCCATAGAGTACAACCTAACTACCTAATGCAAGGGGCTTTAGCATGATAATGTAGTCTTAAAACTAAATTAAGGTAAAGTGAGAAGCTGCAAGAGCTGCAAGTACCATTGTGTACTGCTGGGGAGGAGAGACAGGCAGGAGGACCTGGGGGCAGGAAGGGCTGGAGTAGGAGACAGGCTGAGAGGGCTGCAGAGATGCCACCGGCTATACACACCGCCAGAAAGAGGGAGGAAATAGAGGTGGAGAAAAGAAAGAGAGAGGTGGGACCAAGCCAGTGAGAAGGAGAGTTGGAGAGCCAGATGGATAGAAAGAAATGAAGACACAGGAAAGATGTAGGTTAGAACACAGAGGAAAAGTTGTTAATGGAAAAAATGGATAGTTATGGAAAAATATGTTTAGTTCCAGAATACTTTGAAATAAGACTACGTGTACAAAAATAAAATAAATTGCTACTACTGAGGAAAGTAACAGAGGAAATTGGTGTCATCAGATGTCCTTTACAAGTTGTAATTGAGAGTACCGTGTTCTTACATATGGCCTGAGTCAGCCTCAGGCCACAGTCTTAACTTATTAATCATTCTTGCCAGAAGCAGAGTGTGGATGTAGAATCACTCACTACATCTTCTTGACCACCTCAGTTACTGAGGCAGAATACACGGGACAACATTTTGAGACATTTAAGATGGGCAACGTTGGCTCGAACAGGGATGGGGATGGGCAACTCAAGACAAAATTATTGTGGTTATCATAGCAGCCTATAAGAAAATATTTGAAGAAAAAAATGGTAAATTGAAGTTAAAAATCTACTTTGCCTGAAAATGTTGCCTGTACACCATGGCCTGTACTTGACAAAAATACAGATGCTAGAGGTACTTACCTGGGCCATCATGTGGTTGCCCATGGGGTGTTGCTGTGGGGTGGGTAGCAGGGCGGTCTGAGGTGGGGGCTGGGGCTGAGGCTGCTGTGGCTGGGGCTGCTGAGATGGACAGGGAAGCAGGCTACGGCTGGACTGGGGAGCTGGGGCCTGGGGACACACATCAGGACTGACCAGGGGCAGGCCTGGAGATGTGGAGAAAAGGCATAGTTAGATACAATTTAATTAAATTATTTATAATATTTTTTTATTTATGCACTCAGCAAAATGATGAACCCACTACAGGTTCCCTATCAAAACAATTTGATAACAGTAAGAGAAGAAACTAGTTTAGGGTGTTATTATTATATGCCTGTAATCATTCTTGTATCACCCTCTAGTCTACAACATGTGTATTTTGGACCACTAGAGGGCAAACTCAAGTTAACATTCTTGCAACACGTCTTTCTAAAGTTCAGTTCTCTTTGACCTGGGTCAAACAGGAGTTGCAAATAATTCCTGTTTGTGTTAACCTGCAGGGAATTTCAAATTTTCAAGTTTTCAATCACACAAAAAGTATAGTAAATTGATTTTTGAATGCTTTGCTGTTATTGTCTAAACTTTCTAGTACTCACTGTATTGTCCTATGTGGCAAATCCCAACTATCTGGCACCCACACTGGCACTCACATTCATAAGAATAAAAACCATCTTCAAATACTATTTAGTCTGATTCCTGGCAGGGCCCACCCAAGTAAGTAAGTTAGCAGCCGTGCAAGTAATTTTTCTTTTTATTATTGCTGCAACCGATATTGTGCTCCCCAAAATCTCGGTCAATGGATAGGTCAGGACACTTTCGGTCCCTTATATTCTGGCCAGGCATATTGTAGGCCAACTAAGGGTGGGCAGAAATTGGCAAATGGCAGTAGATTTGGGGGAAAAGTTCCACAGGAAATAGTGAGCACTAGCTAGAGGCCAGACTTGAAGTTGTGGATAGAAACACAGTGGATAGTGTATTTTATTGAGCTTAGTGCCACTGGAGGACGCAGTAGATGAGGCATATGAAAGGAAAATGCTTAGGTATACGAGTTGGTAGCAGAGGTGGAATAGCGGGGTTGGAAGCCTAGACTACACCCCTGGAGGTTGGATGCCAAGGGTTTGTAGCCAAGTCCACTTTAAGACTACTAGGCATTTGTTGGCAGAGCTTAAATCAGACAGTGAGGGGTATGTCTGAAGTGGCAATGGCAGCCAGTCAGTGGCTCTGGCAAAGTTTGCTTGTTGTCTGTTCGTTTGTAGCATGCTAGCTGACATTGTTTACTAATAGCATAGTTGCTATGGCTGTTCATTAGTAGCATGTTTTCTGGGATATTGCTTGTTATGTTGGCTTGTTAGCTTGTTCTTGTAGCATTCTAGTAGTTGGCAGTAGCATGGTCGCTCTGGTTAGTTAGTGGCATGCAAGTATATTGATTGCTTAGAATTATATGTTGGCTTGTTAGCTTTTGATATGGTTTGCAGGTAGCATGGCTGGTCTGGCTGTTTGTTGGTAGCATGGTTGCTGGTCTATTGATTCTACTATAGAAGGTTCATGTTGGCTTGTTAGTTGTCTGTAGCATGCTAGCTGACATATTGTTTGTAAGTAGGATGGTTACTCTGGCTGTTTGTTAGTGGCATGGCATAATCAGCCATCCCCTTAGCCTATAAGTGTTGATACAGTTCGGTTTTCAAACTGCTGAGCGGGCCACTCCAAGCCAGCAGTGTCAGCCATCCCATTAGCCTGTGGTTGTTGTTGAAATCAATAGCAAGTTTAGAAATTATTGAGTAATGTTGGGAACTAGGGATAAACTATGTGTAGGTCCAGTGGAAGCAACTTTAGCTGTAAGTGGTGTTGAAAGCAGATGTCAAGGAGGATGGTTCTGGGATGCCAGAAATCATTGTTGAGCCTTGTGGTTCAACAATGAGACCTAATTCAATGAAACATCTGTGATTGAAGGTGGCCACTTGACAACCTCAGTGACATTACAGTACCTGCACTCACACACACTCAACCCTGTAACCTTTAGATTAGGTGGCTAGTAAATGGCACTGCTTGTCTGATGGTCCTGTAGATTTATGACAGCATAGCCTGATGTTGTCTATAGTGGCCATTTTGTGGGTTAGTACATTATTCTTTCGACATCTGAATTTGGCTTCTGTATGAAGGCTCACCTTGGATTATGGCACAAAGGAACATCAAATCATGTTTATTGGTAAATGTTTAGATTTATTTCACGTGCTGTGATGCACGAGGCTGACATTCAAACCTGGCACTTCTCGTCAATGTAGTTTAAAAAAAAAAAAAAAAAAGATTTAATTCTGTCAAGTACTGAAAGTGTATTAGTGAACTACAATGACCATAATTAATTGCGCGAATGACGCATCACGCTGTCCTTCAAATGTAGCCTTCATGAGATGAAGAGATAACCCATTTGTAATTATCTGTATGTTGTACTTGCTTCACTAAAATAGTGATAATCAGATGGAAGTAAAAAAGTCAGCTAATGCTGCAGTAGCAAGTTTGCTAATGCTAGCCTCATTAACTTACACTACACTAGAGAGACTTAAGTATCTCTCTCTTACTCTTTCCCTCTTCAACTTTTCCCTCCAGTCCTTACCAGAGCGAGAGCCTCTGCAGCTGCCCTGTGAGCCTTTGCTGCTGCCCAGGCTATCCCCTCTGGTAAGGATGGAGATGCCAGAGAAGCTGCTGGCCTTAGTGACAGGCGGCCGCAGGGTGCGGTTGGAGCTGTCCGAGTCGGTGCTGCTCCAGGGCCGTGGCTCCAGGCACTTCATGTCGCTGTCCGTGCTGCTTTGACGGCTGCTGGACGCCCGGCTGGAACTCTCGCGGTTCCCCCTGGGAGAGGAGAGAGCGGGGAGGAAGAAGGAGAGAAAGCGGTGAAGTGAAGGGGATAAAAGGGGGAGAGAGATAGGAAAGGGGAAAAGGTCAAGTAACAGATGGAAGTGTTAAAGCAGAGGCAGAAAGGGAGGGAAATGTGCATACAAGGGAGAGCAGAGTTGAAGGGTGGTTAGTATGAGAGGACAGAGGAGGAGAGAGGTAACAGTGTGTAGGACAGGGAATAGGTAGAAAGAAACAGTGGGGGGAGAAGGATAGATGTGTAGAATGGGAAGCAGAGAAGAATGTAGGTGGAGGCAGAAACAGAGAGGGACAGCAGAAGGGAGAGGAGGACAGGATAGAGGGGGGAGAGCAGAGGCAGAGGAGCACAGTAAGGTCATCAACAGGTAGAGAGGACGTACAATGTGACAGGCTTTAGGATGGGGCATTCAACACAGATGCATGTTGGCTGGTTGAGTGAAACCACAATACAAAATCAGGCAACAAACCACCCCACGCCACTATCCCACCATATACATACAACCACACACCCACACAAACCCATTCACAGAAGAAAACACACATGCAGGTAGAACAGATGCTCCAGACAATCAACACCGGGGTGAAAGAAGACATTAGAGTGACACTGAATGAGACAAAGGTCCATGAGTCTGACACACAAACCATCCAAGACTGGAGACACATTCACATTAGGGACTTAACAGAATGAGTACTCACATCAATGTTATACAGTTCATACAGAGATACAAAAAAAACACATGCACACAGAATATACTGAACACACCGTATCACAGACATAAAAAACTGACAGACACACACACACACAACTGTACATTAAGACCAGATATACATAAACACTCAGACTCACACACACTATCTACGAAATAACCACTTGCTAGCACTGGTTCACCACTACGGTTTTTTCAACTATATTTCTGTATACACACTCATTGCCTTTGTGGTGTGTTGTTGTGATGCTGTCACCCTGGATAAGGGCAGCTGCCAAGAAAACCAACGATCAGACTGTAAGCGTAACCACCACTCTGGAAAACCCCTCCATCACAGGTCATGGCTGGGTTTCCCAATGACATATCAGCATTAACATTACTGTTCCAATTAACGATAGGATAGTGATGGTCTTAGTGCTCTTGTGCTTGCAGACATATAACCCGTGTATTCATAAAAATTACAAGAGCCATGAAATTCAATGAAAAAAGAAAAAAATATATATCAGTTATAAATGGTGTGGCATCTAATTTATGTGGATAACAAGCCTTGTAGACCAACAGAGAACTACAAGTCTACATTGAAGACAGCAGAGACAAAACAGCCAAGTCAGCTGTAAACCGTTATTTTTGCATCCTCTGAGAACTGGGCGGAAGGGGGAGATGAACAGAGTAGGTTCAGGTAGAGAACAAGAGTGAAAATGAATTAAAAACAGGTATGGATGATTCTGGGGAATCTCGACGAGGAGAACAGGGAGGTGGAAAGGGCTGTAAAACCCAAGCGATAGTGAGTGGTGTTTGAAGGTGGCAGCAGTTGATAAATATTTCAGAGAGACTGTAATTAATGGAGGACCTATTTTAAGCCCTCTCTCTGCACAGCCTATTTTAAGGAAGGGCGGGTGCTCTGCCGCTTTCTCGCACAGCGCACACTTGTTCGCTTCGCTCTGCAGACAAAGATGAGAGCAGGGAGAGGGGGAGGAGAAGGAGGAGGGATTCTGCTGTTGATCACATGATATTCCATCTCCCCTGTATTCTCACGACAGCATCTCTCATCTCATCACACACACACACACACACACACACACACACACACTGGGGAAGCCAAGCTGTTATTTTTCTTCTGCGCTTTTATCACTCAGTCTTTATTAGACAGATTAATTAAGGTCTGTCTCACTAAGAGCTCATTATTTTTCCTATGTGTTTAAAAAGATGTTTTTTTTGTTGTTTTTTTATATAAAACCTGTGGTTTTATGGTATTCTTACAGTTTACTCACATGTGTTCTGTAAACTAGGTTTATCATCAAATATACTCTATATGAATGTATATTTTCATATGACTGAAATGTGAAAAGACTAACATAAAGAGCCAAAACGTAAAACATATATCACTTATGCCATATATTCAAAGTCTACTGTACAATTGACTGCTACATCCTACTATGTACAATATGCTGTTATTTGCAAAATTTTAGATTATATATAATTTACAATTCTCTCAGTCCTCAGACATGTTTGTGTATCTTGATAAATGAAACTGAAAAGAAATTTCAATTAGTCTGGCTGTTCAATACAGCTGCTAAAATGCTTTACCTTACAAAGAGAACAATAACAATTTAATAATCAGCTTGAAAACCTGAGGAACACGGGTTTTGACTGGATGAAACCCTAGATCTCAAGAGCAGTCACTCTAATGAAACTGAAATCTATGCAAGCAGCACAAATAAAAGGAATTGCAAGGAGGTGAAAGGGTGGATATCAATTCATTGGTTGGTTTAATGGTTTCAGATAAAAAACATAAAGAGTCTTAGAACTGTATAAGAAATAGATTTGCAAAAAACATGACAAATGATTTTTGCAGCTAAAAACTAATCTTAAAGAATCTACTATACATGCTGAGCATAGGAGGCGTATGTGTGCACAACCAATGGCCAACAACTGAAAGTATAATATACCTTTACACAATGAAAGGAAACAAATAATCAACAGAATATGGTGTTGCACTCTTTGAATGAAACATGATAACACATGTGATTGTGAATAGCCTAAGCCTACAAAGAAAAAATATATATCCTTCACAAAATGCAGTACTTGACTGATTTATTTTCTTTTCCGGTCAATTTTTTTTGGCAGTTAAACTGCAACAATGTCAAAAGCACTAAAGGTATTGCTTACATTTGTATGTGCTACTATGCAACAGGTGACATGTTTACAAAAACCAGAAGACCAAATCAACCACAAAACAAACAAATTATTGTGGAAGCAATGCAGTTACTGCATATAAAAATGTAGTGACGGTGGACGGAGTGGAAGGGTAAGTTGTTCAATCAGTCCCCAGTGAAACCACAAAGCAGCCATGCATGGGCCATGGGAAGCCCCACGGTGCAGTGCTGGAATAGCCATCAATCAGCCGACTACGCCAAGCAAAGATATAACACCACCACAAGTCAAGTCACCACTACCACCACCAAACCACTTTCAGAGATGGGCATGGCAACACACAAGTCAAAGTCAGCAGCACCCCAGTACCTAAAGATCTGCCTCCTCTTTTGAGAGCTAGAGGAGTAGCCCTCAGTGGAAAGTCTGTTGGGGTTAACATTGGGAGAAAAATGCTAGGATTACAGGACTGGATTGGAGAAGAGGAGAAGGTGTTGGGGAGGGTGGGGTAGGGTGAGAGAAAAGGAGGGGTGGGGGTTGAGGTAGGCATAGAGCAGAACTTTTACCCCTGGAAAAAAATGCACACAAAGCAGAAACTTTGACTGTTGAAAGGCCCACGCTTCTTTTCTCTCCCTCTCAGCATATTGTCTCCTAATCTTTCATTCTCAACAGTCAGGGGGCCTAGGGAAGGAGGCTGACTGTAACTGCCCGCGCTAGCTAACTTTTATTCCTAGAAAACGGTTTTCCACTACCTACACATCTTTGTCACAGACATTATGTCCCCTGCAGTCAATCTCAGCTTAAACCCATAGCACAGGACAACCCTTTTGTCATTACAAGTTACTTAAATCTGGCATAGGAGTAGAAAATGACAAATGAATATTGAGAATTTGGCTGGAACTCAAAATAAAATAAACAAGTAATGCTCCTTTACTACAAGATATTGCATGAAGTGAACTTTGTGAGGAGCTAGATTACTGTAAGTGGTCCTATTAATATATTCTGTTAAGACTTCTATCTTTATGGGTGGATAGCTCCCTACCTTTTATAATTGAAGTCTGACAAGCAGACTATAACCTTAGGGGGGCAGGGACGTCTCAGTCTTATAAAGTGCACACAATAGAGTCTCCAGTAGGATGCATCATCTTACCTGTTGTCGTTGATGTATCCATTTTGAGAGGACTGTAAAGAAAAAGACACCTGCACATTACGAATAGCTTCATTCATCCATCCAACCAGAAGCACTTAGGCCCAAAGCTAAACCTTCGCAGATCAGCATTTCAAAACTTCTCAAAGTTGACATCACAGGGATTTAGAATGGGGTAACAAAGCATCGAGATTACCGTGTTTCAATGTAAACAGTTATTGCAAACATATGGTCCTCACTCTTCTCTGAGAAAGAAATACTGTGTCTAAGGATTCTCATTTCTCACGCCTATCTTTCCTCGGGCCCATACAGAGTTATGCGTTGTTAGTCAAGAGAGCAGGGGGAAACCGTTAATGGATCAGAACATGGCTTGTGAATTGAGTGTTAATCTGTCCAGTCGAGGTCCTACACTTACTTCTCGGGCAAAGATCCGGTCTCGTACCCGCTGATACTCTTCCTCACGCTCCTCAATGGACTTGCTACGCCGCCCGTCCTGCAGCGGCACACGGATCTGCCATTTGGGACGACAATACAGAATTGAACATTACTTCACTGATCATCCAAAATCAACTAGGGTGACAAAAAACAGCAAAGCAACACCTGATACAACAACACAACGCATCAAATGTAATTCCAATGCACAATACTCAGGTAGAGGTAAATGAAAACATTTTTTTTTTTCATACATACATGATGCACCACGGATAAGGAGTCAGGAATCACAACTAATGTAAAAAATCAACTATCTTGATTTTCTCAACAGCAATTAAACAAAAACATTTTGCATACAGAAAACCTGTCATGTGTTGATCTTGCAAATAATGCAGAATTTCTGGTACACTACCCTCCCCTCGCTTGGGTGAAAAAAAGTTTAGTCGCATTTGCCAAATTCACATCTAGTTGAAGGGCTACTGCTGCTTGTTGGACATTTGTGGACAATTTAACTGCATTTTGTGGCAGGCCTAGCCCATTTAGACTGGACGCATGGCACCCAAGTAGGACTGGCTCTCTGTTACTGGCTAGGAACACTGAACTTGCTCTGAAGTCCTGCAAGGCTTCAAGCTTTTGACGTCAGGGTGAGTCAGTCCCATCATAATGTTTTCCGTTCATTTGCATCTAAAAACTCCTGCCAGAGTCCGTAATATGCTTAGAAATCCATGTTATTTTCAGAAATTATAATTATGGCTCAAACTGTGCACTACACTTCCGCTATTATTAGTAGCTCTCCTGATCTTAGATTGTGGCATCTTCTAACACATTCCTGTTCACATATCTGTCAGACATTCTGTTTCATACCCACCTGCCACCTCTGTAAACTACAATAATATAATCACTATTCAACCCCTGCCTGCTCTCTGCACAGCTTCCATTGAAAAATCCATTAAGATTGCGCTGTTAAATGTCAGGTCTCTTGCCAACAAATCTTTTATCTGGCGGAATTGTATTATTTCAAATAATTTAGAGTTCTTTTTAATTACTGAATCGTGGCTAGGTCAAGGTGATGCTGCATCACTTGTTGAGGCCACTTTCCCCTGACTACTCCCACTTCCATATGCCCAGATTGCCCAAGCTGAATATAAACACTTGCCCGTTTCATTTGGCAGTTTTAGCTCCTTTGAGAATCTCAGGTTTTTAATTATGGGCAAGGCCGCTCTGTTATGCATTTGAGTCTACAAAAAAAAACCCAAAAAACAATTAAGGCTTTCATTGATGAATTCGCTCCTATGTATTATCATGCCCACTTGTGACAGACATTTTAGGTGATTTCAATATCCATGTATGCTGTCTGCACCTTAATCTTAGCCATGATTTTATTCATTTTATAGAATCCTCCAATCTGGTACACTCTGTGACAGGCCCCACTCAAGTGAAAGGTCATATTCTTGATATAGTTCGACTGGTTTTATTCCTCATAAGTTGGTTTTTGAAGATGTATGTGTGTCTGATCATAAAGCCGATTCCAAGCCTTCCACCACACATGTCCACTCTCGCATCCTTGCCTCAACCTCTGCTACCAAATTCTGTGAAGCTTTCATTGCTGCTACCTACAGTAGTCCTCATGACCTACTCCCACGGCCCACTAAGGAATTAGTCAATGATTTTAATAGTTTCCCTGGCCATTTTAGACTCCATAGCCCCTTTAAAAAACAGAAAGGCTAAACCTAAAGCCATTCTCTGGCTAAACAAGCACACACAGGCTCTATAGAGGAAATGTAGACAAGCCAAATGGAAATGGAAAGCCAAGAATCTACAAATCAATTTGGACATCCTTAAGAAAGAACTTATGTGACAGTATCAGAGAGCAGTTAAGGATACGTGCACAACATACTTCTCTGATATAGTCTCTAGAAACAAGCATGTAATTTGTGATAAGATGCAACTAAAATGGTGCAGCTTACCGTATTGGGGCAGTTGTGACAAGTGGTAGCCTAAAAAAGGCCTCTAACTTGTCCCTAGATTTATTAACTTTTACTGGCTTTGTTGTAACTATTACTACCATTTTCTGTCCTATGCTTTTGTCTGATTCTATTACCTCTGTTTTACTTCACTATCTCTGTAAAGCACTTTGTAACCTGGTTTTGAAGTTCTGAAGTTCTATATTATAATGTTATTATAATTATTTATATAATTACACTTCAGAAAAAAATTCTGTATTCCAGTCTCCCCTTGTACAGTGAAGTCATTGTATGTGAACTGGACTATAATTTTGGGTGAAGTGGAACAGACTCGCTGAAGGCAGTGCAGTGTACCTGATTATCGTCCTTGTCCATGCTGGCATCATCTCTCTTGAGGATGAACTTCTTCTGGAAGTCCATGTTGCGCTCATCCTTAATGTGTTCAGAGAACCTTTGTTCTGGTCTGCAGGAAGAAAAAGAGGACAAAGGCCATGCTTACCAACATACTACCAACACACTGTCATACTGTATCCGCATACCAGCCAGCATATAGAATCCAGCGAACACAGTTCCTTCTAAGTACATACAGTCGATTAAATATCTTCCATCATGGATGCAGTTGCAAAAGGTATAAACAATGGCTGAAATCAAACTTTCTGTCAGATTTTGTGTGGACATTTCAAATTAAAACCATTGTCAGATTTGCAATGAACTGCTGATAAAATAAGACGGATGGATGACAGAAGTGTTAAAACAAACAAAATATTACACACGGCTGCCTACGTTTGGCTGCCTGTAGTGATAACATTAAAGAAAGGCAACACCGCAAAAACAACACATATCTTATAGTAGGTCTGTAGGCAGATATAGGAGTATCAGTGCTTCTGATCGGAAATACCACCTATACCCAGATATTTTTGTTTTCCTACTTCTGGGTTACAGGATTTGCAAAGTCAAAATTGCATTTTCAATCCTAATGCAGTGATTTTGAAAACGACAACTGTTAGGAGGTGGCTCTTTGTCAACCTTATTATTGGCATTATCTGGCCTATGGGCTGTGCACATGTGTGTAATTATATGTGCTTTGCTCTGTTTTGTGTAAGACAATCATTTTTTGGTTGCTACCAGTCACTGAGCAAGGGACAGACAGGTTTGGTTCCTTTTTTTTAATTTATTTACCATTTCTAGGTCTCCTTGCCAACTACTGCTAGCCTACTCCTGTCTAGTTAGTTAGCTTTGTGCTAAGCAATCTTCTGTCTCGGTTTGCCGCACCCCCTTTTTGAATTGGCCACAGCCTGACATATTTCCATTGGTCTAGCCATGTGTTTAGTGCTCAGTGTAGCACAAGACATGTTGGAAAATTGATCATCTAAACAATTTCAGGAAGCTGGCTACTCTTTCTCCTCACGCTGTTCCCTGCAAAACTGGTGCACAACCCAGGCTGCTATGAAATATAGGCATGGTTAAGCCTGTTTATATCCATTAACCCTCCCAGGGTCACATTCCTCATACACTGAGTGTAACATGCATGCAAAGTATTTGCTTAACCTCCCAACCCTGTTAAATAATGAAAAAGTACCACTCTGTGCGTGAAACCAGATCAACAAATGTCAGTTTTAAATCCTTCTCTTCAACTAATGGTTTAACTAATCTAGAACCACACTTAACTTATATTTGTGAAACCGGCCATTACACCTTATGCAGTGAGCCACTCACATGCGTGTGTTGCCCGTCTTGTTGATGATGACGGCCTTGCCTGTCTGGTCCACATTATGGTCCATGCCGAAGTAGGCCGCCACACGGTGCAGCAGCATGCGGTGATACGAGGTCATCTGAGGAAACTTCTTATACTGGTTACTGCAGAGGGCAAACAAGTGCATA
Organism: Centroberyx gerrardi; assembly: GCF_048128805.1. Lineage (NCBI taxonomy): Eukaryota > Metazoa > Chordata > Actinopteri > Beryciformes > Berycidae > Centroberyx > Centroberyx gerrardi. The sequence continues at coordinate 14,824,790 of NC_136001.1, forward strand.
TAGTAGTCAGAAAACATGTCATATGGGCTATGGAAGGGAGGCTACAATTAAATATTACTCCAAAAGACTGCAAGGCACTGAAAAAAAAATACAACTATGAACTATTGCTGTTTTTTGCTTTTTTGCTTAATGTTGCGATGTAAACGGTCATAATGTGTAAAATTATTTTTCAGCAATTAAACAAATTAAATAACTTGGGAGAAAAAACTGTAAACTGCCTTTCTGAAGTGTTTGACAAACAAGGTCTGAACTTTAATGACAATTCATTTGGCTCCACTGTGCACAAGGGGATTTATTGCAGAAGTATTTCAAATACATTTCAACACAGTAGCACTAGCGATGATACCATCCCAGTGACAGGGGAACACAGAGTCCCAGCCAAAAATACCGTATGGTTAAAATACAAGAGGGAACTGTCAGTCTAAACTGGCTCCATAATATCAACTACAACTTGCCATATTTATCTCATTACCACAGCAGTCTATAAATAAAAAGGGATGGACTTAGAAGAGCTAAATTTAAATGTGAGTGAGTGGTTGTGAAGACGTGGCTCACTTGTCGTCATTAATGAACTCTAGGATATCTTGTTCTAGTTTGAGCAGCATCATTCGATCCCTGTTGAGGTAAGGGGGAGAGACGGGGAAAGGGCGGGGTCGAGCGAGAGAGAGAGAGAGAGAGAGAGAGAGAGAGAGAGAGAGAGAAAATTATTGGACAGAGTGCAGACAGTGTACCAAGCAAAGATCAAAGACAAGAGGCACTGCAATAAATACTTTTTCAATCCATCTAAAGTGAGGATGGGCAGTTATCCTCAACCACCCCCCCCCCCCAGAGGCTTACAGCAGGGGCCACATTCAATGCCAAACACCACAGAAACCTCAAAACAGAAATTCAATAATGAGAAAGGATGGGATTCCCCTCTCTGTATGTTACAGAGGCCTATCTTGTCCCACACTAGGGCTGGGTATTTTGGTCCTTTTTTGATACATATGTTGGATAAAAGTGTATTATATAGTAATAATAGCCTAAATAATAGCAGTAGACAATTTTATTGACCATCATATAATTTATGCAATTTTCCCAACCAAAAGAAATAACATTTGAACTCTCAAGTATGAATTTTTTATGAATTTATTGTTCTCCATCAGTGAAACATTATTAAAGAAGCCCTTGAGAACAAAGTATTTGTGTGTTTAAAATGCAATTTTACAATATAAAAGAAAATAAAAAACACTTTGGTTTAATCAACACTATCAGATTCAAGACCTTATTATAACTATTAAAACTATTTAATAGCCTACATTTTAAATATTTATAACTATGTCATCAATGTTTCACATTTAGAACCATTTCAAGAATATCAAGGTCTAATAAATTGTATATGCATTTGTGTAAAATGCAGTTTAAAAAAAAAAAAAAAAAAAAAATTCTTGTCATTTTTCTCTTGCAGTCAAACATGGTATAGCTCTCTTGCTTCAGGTTAAAATTGTGCACTACATTGTGCTTCATTTGGGTCGAGGTGTTGCCGGACTTGAAAGTTATGTTCTTGTCACAGATATTGCACCACATGCTGTCGCCATCAATTTTAGTAAAATTTTACTTTGGACTGTTTCTGCAACATGTGTACTAACTTTGAACAAACAGAGATGAAGGTGCAGTGATGCCAGGACAAATTTGTTTTTCCTGCCTGTGTTTTTCCTGCCTGTGGCAAGTAGTTACCTAGTATGCTAATCCGCAGTCATTTTAGTTATTAGTTATAGATAGAATATGAAGATAGAATAGGTATAGTTACTGAATCAAAGATGATGTAAGATTAACTATTAAAGTACAGAACTTTACCAGCAAATGTTTTAACATATTTTGGTAATCAGTAGTACCGGCATGATTCGGTCGGCGCCAACCGTCGGTACCCAGCCCTATCCCACACAATTATTTTCTATATGAACACTGGTCAGTGTGTCTCCTTGGTGCAGTAGAGGTGCCACTTTCACAGCTACAGAGACCGAATCAATCTTGTGTGGCAGTCTCATACCTGGGATTGTTTTTCAGTGTGTTGACCAGAAACTCGTGAACATCGATGCCCGTGGAGTCAGTGTACTCTTGACTGGAGTCTGACGGAGAGAGGAAAAGAAAAATGGAAAGAAAATAGCCAGGGGAGAGAAAGAAAAAGTTGGCATTTGTGAGATTGGATGGGAAGAGAGAGCTAGTGATTAAGACATTGTCACAAGAGTGCAAGAGAGATAGAAAGAGTTAAATCAGGATGCTAAGCATAGCTGCTAAAATGACCCCCCACCACACCAGCAACAACATGCCAGGTTGTTCAGGGAGAATAAACATCAGCAGCAGATACACTGAGACACCGGCTAGCTCCAAGGTAGTGGTTCTTATGCACGCGCACACACACACACACACACACACACACACACACACACACACACACACACACACACACACACACACTCTTCAGGGGGATCATTTTCCACTATTTTCCGCCACACTAGACAGTCAGGCTAGCCGTTTCATCTCTGCTGCTCTCAGATTCTAATGAGGCCTGAAGGCCTCAGTGGAGGGAGGGAGGGAGGGAGAGGGGCAGAGAGAGAGAAAGAAAGAGAATGAAAGAAAAAGAAGAGAGGGATCCCTTTGCCTTTCTAAGAAATTACCGTGACATCATTGCATTTTGGTTTGTAATAATTCAGTGGATATCAATGGTACATGTATCACTCCTGAAAACATCCATTTAAAAATGACAAATGTAGGATATTTTCACTTATACTGAAGTGGTGATACAGCATTCATCATGTTAGTATGAGGGGAAAAAATGACTCAACTCATCACATATTTAGCAGGGCTTGTGGTCTTGTTTTGTGTACAGCAAGTAGATTATGGCACCAAAACTGATGTTATCAGGGGTTTGATTACGACTAGGACAACATGCCACAAAATGCATACAATGCATCTTACCACGTGACAACATCTTGCGTGGAGTCTTGTCCTTCTTCTCCTTCTCTTCATTTTCATACTCGTCCTTGGAGGACTTCTCCTCTTCCTTGTCTGATGGACAGCTGATGTGAAGTTGGATGATATCCTGGAAAATCACAATCCATTGCTATAATTGAAGATGGTAACATTTTGTATTTTAATTCTGTTCATTTTGCTGTCTGTCACGTATTATTGATCCTCCACAAACCACAGCTGCATGCAAAAAAAACTGCAAGCTAGACTAACAGTAGAGATTACAGTATTGACTAAGGATTTCTAAATCCATATGGGATATAGGAATGTTACCGATTCTGGAGGTCCATCATTGGAGAACGGACCAGAGGACTCCTCACACACTGCCAGACTCCGTACTAGCTTCAGCTTGGCATTAGACTGAAATATAATCAAATACACTTTCCTTGTAGCATCTGTTGTACATCTCTCAATATTAGACTTTACAACATGAAATAATAATAAACAAGTACAGATGCTGTACAGTCCCATGACACCTAGCTAGGTGTGCAGCATCAAATGTTGCTGTAGTTACTACAGTCCTGGAATAATCAAAATAACCACATCATTCACCCAATATATTGTCAAGAGGAACAGATCCATTCTACACTCCATAGCTTCACTGTCTTTTAGTTATCATGACATAGTGGCTCTCAAAATGTTTTACTAGTATTAGGGATGGACATTTTCAAAAAAAATCTTGATCGATTTGCACTGTTAGTTAACGATCAAATATGGATATTTGTTAGGCCCAAATATGTTACAACGCGTATGTTACAAAGCCTTGTTTGAGAAGAATTCCATATACTAATATACAGATATAAGCATCTCTATATCACAAAGTTAACCCTTTTTTCGCTATACAATATGTAAGTTCTGCTGTTGCTTTTTTTGTTTTGATTCCATAAGCAAGTGCTTAGAAACTGTCTAAATCCCTCTTGAGACTGTAACGCTTACATAAACCCTGAATAATGAGTGATGATAGAGTTCCCTGAGGAAGAGAGGAGGAGCTGAAGGGAGACCGGGAGAACACAGGGAACATCAATACAATGTAGCTGATTAGGGCGCTGTCCCTTGGCAGATTATGGACTAAAACCGAGAGGAAAACACACAATGAGGGTGATCTATCTTCACAATTCTATCATTGTGGTAATAGTGTTTTTGTCTTAAGAGGATGCCACTGACACACTTGGCATCTTAGCCATCCAGTGGTATGTGGAGATGAGAGGATCCACACAGCAGAAATGAGGTCAGGACAAGAGAGGTTTTGCTGCAAAGACATCGCCCAGATGATGAATGGAGGCTGTATGAGTGTGTGTGTGTGCATGTGTGTTCAAGCTCATGTATGGTGTAATAGTGTGTGCAAACATAGCTATGCAGAAGAGCAAAAAGAAAAGAAGATTTGATCTGATCCCACTTACAGGAAGGCATTATGAGCAGCTCACGTACAGGATGTAGTGTGAGAAAGCCACTCCCATAAATACACACAGTAATAGGGCTCAACTCTTATGTTCAGCATTACTAACCTCTGCCCTGGCCTCTTTAAAGCTGCACTCAAGAGGTAAAACAAATACAAACACATCTTCATGTTCAGAGTAAGATATCTGAACAGTGATGATGGTTGTAACAGCCAAAACATGATGGTTTGAACAGAATTAATTTATCTTAATTTCTATATCGTAGTATCCTATGAATATGTTATGTGTTTACATTGTCTTGGGTCAATATAATAAGTTTAGACACTCACAGGAAAATATCTGAAAATCAATTTAGCATACATTTCTGTGATTTACAATATAGTTTTTTCAACCAGTTTTGATGTTTTTTTCCCCAAAATATGCTCCAATATATATATATATATTTTTTTTATCTCATTTTCAGGAAGAACTCTTACTCTTATAGCATGGCAGCAGACCTGTGTGGAGAAAGAGTACCAATGGACAACCCAAGGGTTATGAAATGAACAATGAACTGGTTGCATCATATTGAAAGCCCCTCTTTAGCTCCACTGATAAAACGTGGATTGACTGCCTAGTTGCAAAGGTTATTGGTACAATTCCACTGAGCCTAAAATTATATTACCGTAACTGGCTTAAATGTATTCTCCTTTTTGGGCTTCTATGGCCTCAGTGAGATCAATCTGCCACACCTACTTTTAAACCTCTCATCGGAATTATAATTATAAGCCACTGATAATGAGGGGTGTCTGACTATTAGACTGTAGTTGAGAGGATAAGAATGTTAATAATGTAAGGTCAGCCACTGGGGCACCAAAGATGAATCAGTCACTTACCTTGGCCCTTTTCCTGCCATGGCCATGGTTAGGAGCCCGTCTCTGCAAGACAGAATTGATATTTTAGCTCTTACTGTACGCTACAGTATCCCTTGTACTGTATATGAAGTTGTACATTAAACACGTAAGGTATTACTGATATGACAAAGTAACAATCAAAATGAAACAAGATGAGCAAAATCACGAAAAGGGCTGGTGTAATGCTCAAAGTGAACCGTAAAATTAAAAAAAATATATACATTTGTTGAATAAATAAATTTAAAAAATTGGATTTGTAAGGCACAATTTGAAATAATATATATATATATATATATATATATATATATATATATATATATGTATATATATATATACACATAAAGGTAGGTCCTCATTCATTTTCAATGAGAGGCTCGCTATCGTGAAAATAGTGCATTCGTGCTCGTATCCTGCACACGCCCGCCTGCCTGCCCACCTGCTCAACCAAAGTTGAATTGTCTTGAACTTTTTGACACCGCAACGCAGAGTTTCACCACACAATTGATTAATCAGGGGACACCATTTTGCCTGACTAGTGAAATGAGAGTTTGCTCTGTTGTTGCCAAGTTTGAAAAATGGAGGAAAATGTATTATTGCGGTCTGTGATATCCCAGAACTGCATGACTGCTTTCTAAGGAGTTCAGGGTTCATACACTTTTTCACCAATGATTTTCAATGACTTTTCCATGACTTCCACAACCTTTAACTTAATTTCCATGACCAAAAGAAATGACTTCTCTGCGGTACCACTGAAAATTTTGTACTGTAACACTGTATAAGTAAAATTAGGTCTGCATTTCAAACATATGGTGCCTCTCTAGAACAAATAAACACCAGATAGACACACCTAGATACATTTTGTCATATTTTAAATCCAATGCCAGTTTAAAATTTTTGTCAGTGTCTCAAAAGATAAATCAAAAATGCCATCACATTTTCTATCAGAGAGAGAGCATGAGAAAAAGAGAGAATGAAAGAGAGAGAGAGACAGACAAAGAGAATGAATGAGAAAGACAGAGAGAGACAGAGAGAAATAGTGCATTGGGGTAGGAATGCCAGTGTTAACTACTGATTCCCCAGCTCACAGTACACTTTCTCTCACCACAGACAAATCTTGCTGCAATCTGGCTGTCCGGGAACTTGAACGAGTAGTGCGAATTCATAATTTTTAATGCCCATAGTATCTCAGCTTTGATGTACGGCAGCGTATTGATGCCACAGTGGGAAAAACACACACACACACACACACACACACAGTAATCTCTTACACACACAGTCACACAAGAAATCAGTATGGTGCTATGTCTACAACATATAATGGGATGCTACAAGCTCCACACTGCATCAACAATGAACTGCACAAACATTTCACAATGCTCAGCACTGCAGCCAGCTGGCTAATACAGTCAACTCAACTCATCCTGACTCAGACACAATCAATATCTCGTTATAAGGAGAAAAGTTTCTCCTTATAACGAGATATGTTGGTATGTCGTAATAACGAGAAAAGATGTCATTATAACGAGAAAATATCTTGTTATAATGAGAAAAAGATCTCATTAGAACGAGAAAGGTTTCTCGTTATAACGAGATACTGAGCCGATTTTTTTTTCCCACTGTGGCATCAAAACGCTGCCGTATTGATGACTTTGTTTTTGGTTGAAACTATACACTTGTCTGTTTCTTTGCGGTGGAAACTGCAGTAGCGTCGGTGGATGTCTTTGCTGCACCAGCACTTACGTTCATAAACTCACTGATAGGAATTGTGCTGCCTGCAACAGCGGCTGCGGTCTGGTGCTTTTTCCCCCTTCACGTGGCTAGTAAGCGCGGCCTCTCCCATATTCTAAATATCGAAGGTTTTACAGCACAGTTCGCGTGTAGCACGTCTTGGGTCAGTGTCTTTTGCCAGCCATACTTGGTACTTTTCCTTAAAAAGCCTTCTGTTGTTTAAGCTGCACTTGCCTGGCATATTGTCGGTAAAGTAAGTTCGCTAACTGCTACAATAGCAGAAAGCAACTGTAGTGGGCGAGCATGTAAACAGAATGAGTCAGACTGAACTAACTTCTCACACCACCGAAATGCCACGATGGTTATGTGCGATGGTTAAGTGCCAATTTACGTGACTATTTTCATGCTTGGATTAATCAGTAATTATATTTGATGCAACTTTAGCTATATTTCCAGGACTTTTCCAAAAATATTATTTTCCATAACTTTTCCAGGGCCTGGAAATTGCATTTTAAATTTCAATGACTTTTCCAGGTTTTTCATGACCGTACGAACCCTGGGAGTTACTGGAACATTAATAAGAGCCTTTGCATGGTAAAGTTACAAGTTACAATTAGGTAGTTATAAATAGCTACGTAAACGTATGCAAACGTTAGCTAGCTAGCTATCATTATAGCAGCATCTTAGTAGCAACTCATAGTGTGGCTGTTTCTATGGTTACCATGCGCAGTGCACCAGGTGTTGAGTCCACATGTGGCTGTCGTATCTTGTTTAAAAAGCCCTTAATACTTTAAACTCTGGGACAAGACTTAACTCATTGTGATGTGCCATATCTTGGTCCAAAATTCCTTGCAGCACCCTTACTCCCTGCCTCCCTCTCACCTGTGCATCCTGCGGGGTGCTGTCCTCGGGCTCCAGGCCCTCTCCTGTCCCCTCCTTGGTGCCCTGTGGTTGAGGGGAGGTCTTGCCTCGGCTGCAGGGCTCGATGAGTGGCCCACTCTCTCCCTCCTGCTGGATGTCTGTTGCCAGGCTCACTGACATCTTCTTAGGGGAGGGGAGAGGGTGGGAGTTGGGGAGGGGAGGGGGGGGCGGGTGGACGACCCAGGAGAGGCTGGGGGAAAAGGGATGAGAGAAAAGAGGGGAAACAGTTAGGCTCTGACAGATGAAAGCTCCAATAGACTGCACAATTTTGTGTGAGAGAGGGAGACAGAGAGAAGGGAGATTGAGAGCACATGTGCATGTGTGTGTGTGTCTATATGCAAGTCTGTGTGAGTGTACTACTATACTGACTACCTGTGGCTGGTATCAGATCTGTGCTGACTCGCTGTACCGTGAGTCTGAATGGGAACCACACGCAGGAAGAGGAGGGGAACCCGCTAGAGTGGTGTACTGGGCTGGGCTGCAGCAGGGGGGGCAGGGCAGTCCATAGCAAGCCTTAGCCAGGGCCTCGGGGGTGGGGCTGCGAGGAGACAACAGACAGAGGAATAAAATGCAACAATTACAATGAATAAACAATACACAATTACATATTTACTTGGTGAAATGATTGCTCTTTGCAGTAAAATTATTAACCTCCTGACACTATCTGGTAACAACCAGTGAAAATAGAAATGAGTTGGTCATATTCAGTCACCTTGCACCATTCACCTTCCATCATCTTGATGCATCCAAAACAAAACTACTTTGTAAGCAAAGGTGTAAAGAATATTCAACCCATAATGTGCTTTACTTTCATACAGAGATTATATTTTGTAAGAGTAGATAGCAGTCTATTTCAAATTGTCGCTCTCTAATATTAGAATGAAACTGCTGATATTACTGCCCTGCTAGTCTGCTTTGATAGTAATAATGTACAGCATGGGTAGGCCGATACACTCTATATACTGTGGTAAACAAAACTTGAAAGTAGCACCAACACCACCAAGTTTTACTATGACTGCAATGATAGCCAACTTTTTCACTTCACGTCACTATACTATGATGACTATTTACTGTTCAAAGTATTAAAAAGTCCAGATGTGAATATTTAGATAGAACAAAAGCTGCTACATGTTCAGTATAGTGTAAAATGTAAAAATGTGTATAGATTTAAAGAGAACAGTAAATGTCACATGTTCTGTGTGTTTTGCAATGCAAAATATGCAGTGGTGATTCAGCATTGATGGAAAAAATTAGCTGGACTTTTTCAGCCAATTTTGAAACATTAACAGTAGGTTGAATTATGCACTGAAAACTGACCTGAATGGACTGCAAAGAATGCAAACCCAACCAGATAGTTAACCTAGATATCTGACTTTTACTTTCTTTGATTTTACTTTGTGTATTTTGTGTAAGAATACAGCACATACATTTAAAAAGGGATGTTGTTTGGCATGATTTGGTTCAATTATGTTTTCAGCTAGGTTTATCAATAATATCTTAGCTGACACTATAATCATCTCTGTTCCACTCCAAGTAAATGTTAAAAAATATGATCTTCTGGCCGAGGTGCCAAGATGTTTTAGGGAAACCCAGACCTAATCCAGCCCTGATAATTAGTTTGAAAATCCATTGCCCCTAGGATCAAATTTGTACTTTTGAAAAACTAACTAATAAAAAGAAAAACACTAAGGTTTAATTCCCTGGCATGGATATAAACTCATTCCAAAACGTGCACATTTAGGAAAACAATATGACAAGCAAATCAACACAAAAATTTTAACAACAAAAAATAGGCAGCAATATTTACAGTGATCAGGTGAACGGAAGGGGCAGCAGCTAGCCAGCCAGATAGAAGGGAAGGGGGGAGGGGGACACCGACAGACCAGCCACCACCTCAACGTTCCTCCTGGGAAATCTCTCTCGCTCTCTCTTCTCTCTCCCTCCAGCTCAGTGCAGCAACATGGTCTGCCCTCCACTCAGGAGCCCTGGAGACCGAGAGGAAAAGAGGAAGACACGGATGACGTCATGTTTCACACACTGAGTGACTCATCGCTGCTGCTGCTGCTGCTTCTAGAAGGCAGGGAGGCAGAGCAGCTGAAAGCTCAGAAACCACTGGCACACAGAGCTCACAAATGAACACCAAACATCAGCAAAATTATAGTCAATTCAGTTTATTCTACCAAAAACAATTGGTAAGATGTTTATTTTTTTATTCCCTTGCCACTGTTTAAAAATTAGTTCTCCAAAGTGTAGGCACCATTACTTTTGAATGGGAAAGGTCTTTGTTTTACCATTAAATGTCTTACTATGTCTTACACTAATGGAGGATCAAAATGAAAATAGAATACCTAATGTTGAATGCTTTATTATTTACTGTTCCATTAGGAGTAATAATGTCACAATAAAATGTTAGTAAGAAACAGAGAAGATGCAACTGTAATTATAAAATAAATCTAAAATTAAAAAATGCAAATGGAAAATAAACTGTAACCTAAAAGATGAAAAGAAATTGACTTCTTCCAATTAAACTACTAACTCTTAATTAAACTTCCTCCAATCAGAAAAAAACACAGCTAACAAAATTGTTAAATTACAGCAATCATTATGCTGATCATATCCTTATCATCATGACTCCTATCCTCTCTTGCTCTCACTCTCAGCATCATTGACATCATTAAACCAGTTTTCCCAGCATGGAAAAACATGACAGGGAATCACAAACAGCTTCAGGGTGAATCTTTGCACCAGTGCAGTAACTCTGACGACTTTAGCATATGTGCACTCACTCACACTCACACACACACACACACACACACACACACACACACAGTTGAGTAACATTCCATCTGTCCTACAAGCCTATTTCCTCTGGCGTCACAGGGTCAACAACAGCATGCGTTGTGTGTGGTTGTGTTGTATGTTGAGAGAAGGCCAGAGGAGAAAAGGATAAAAGAGGAAAAAAAGATTGAAAGAGCACAAGAGTGAATGAATCCAATCCTATGTGCATGCATGCAATTATAACACAAAGAGTGTGCAAGAGAAGAGCAAATTCAGGTTATGGAAGCATGATTATCTGCATGTGGGCATGCAGTCTGTGTGGATAAATGCCATTCGTGCGTGTGTGTGTGTGTGTGTGTGTCCCTGCCTGTACCGCCGTTCTGTGCTGTGCTGCAGGATAGATGAGATGAGCGAACAGACGAGGCAGGGATTCCCAGTGTGGGAAAGACCCAGGCAATGCAACAGCAAAGACGTCATCAGCAGCAGTAGCAGCAGCAGCATCACCACACTGCATCAATGACCAGGACACCCACACACCCCAACCCCACTCTGGAGACGCTTATACAAGCCTACGATGCAGCAGCACAGAACAGAACATAGCCACACTATCTAGGCAGATACAAAAGCTTGACACGGGCTCAGTCTCTTTTAATCTCCCTCTTTTGCTTGCTCGCACACACAGTGTACTGTTGCACAAAAAGAGTGAATATTGTTGGTCAGAGAGCAATGCAAATGTTTCATCTAAAGTGTCAATCACATGGCTGAGTGGCACTGTCCCCGCTATATGACAAAGAGAGGCGGTAAGACACACACACAGTGAATGAGAGCCACAGATGGGGGCGCTTATGAATGAACCAGCCTTGCCTATTCTCTCCTCCTCCACCCATTCCTCTCTCGCCCTCCCTCGGCTCTCTCTTCACTCCCTCCCCTCTTCCACGCACACACACACACACACACACACAGGCCCACAGGGTTGCCAAGGAGACAGCAACGTCATTCTCAACTGCTGCCATTTGCGTTGAGCGAGTACCAGTGAGAAGGGCAGGGAGAAGGATGATATTAAAAATAAATATGTGGAATGCAGTGAGCGGAGTGTGAAAGGGATGGAGAGACAGGAGGGGAGAGAACAGGGGAGGAGGTAGAGAAAGAGAGAGAGTGAGAGACCAGAATATGCATGTCGTTGGTATTCCAATTTCTTCTAAGCTCAAGCAATCTAAGACATTAATACTTGAACAACAATAGCACCTTAAACACGCAAATACAAAAACACATGCCTACATTCCACACACCCGTAAATATAACAAAGATGGCTGAACATCTAAATACAAAGGGACATGATACCCTGAATGAGCACATAACAGTGACACAGCTAACTATGTGTTCACATAGCAACTCAAAACAACCAGTTTCTGGAAATCAATTCATTTTGTATGATTTGAGACCAGTCGGTCTTCATGTCTTCTTCATCAGGGAGGAAGAGTTGGCCACAGCCGTCTTAGCAGCCAGTCATGTCCGAGCACTGCTACACGCCATGCCTGTTATTGCAATACCACTGGGAGCTACAGCTGGCAATCAGCTAGCTCAACTTGTCCACCAAACAGTAGCACAGCAATGTGATTGCTTGGGGTCTCAGAGTAATGTCAGGATCACACCTTATCTGCAATGCATCTGTGTTGCTAAAACACTATGTGCAGAGTTCTATTCAAGGATCCTGTGACTCAAATGTATTGTGATGAAACTGATTAGATGTGGTTATCAGTTGTAGTATTACAACATAAACTTTTGCTACAACTCCGATTCACTGACAAAATATTTTTAGCACAAAAACCTCTCCAAGAGGCAGCAAAACACAGGACACAATACTGGCTTTAGTTTACGCATGCATTATCTACGCATTTGCAGAAAAAAACACATGCAACACCCTAATCGCAACACAATGCATCTGTAACAGAATGATGCAGTGGTAATGAATTCTCTCATTTGAAATGAATGACCTTCCATTGAAGTGTAATGTATTCAACACGTTAAGTGTGATGCAGGTGTAAGACCAGACAGCCTAAACTACAGCGTGTCATAATAAGGATTGTACTCTGCAGATTCAACAACACCAATAACAGCAACAGCAGCACTGAACTCTGCCTGTTGTGTCCCAGTTCAGTCAGTGTGTCTGTGGGGCTGATGACAACGTCTGTCTGCCAGCCGTCTGGACTCATCACATCTGACTGCAGCCATGCAGCAGGGCAACACATTCAAGCAGGACTTGGGTCAGTCACATCGGAGCAGCAGAGATTATCGCACCATATTGGCCTAATTAGATCATATTAACCAAATATTTCAGCAGGATATCAAGTTTTGGATTCACTTTCAATAAATAGTGCACTGATAATTAGGGGTGTGCCATATCGTATCGTTCACGATAATACGGGTATCATTTTTAATATGATAAAAAAAAAATAATATCGTGATAATGGCAATATTCCGACTTGTTGACGTAATGACGTCACACCGTTACGCTGCGTAACGGTATGACGTACGTTACGTGCGTAACTTATGCTTAACTCCTCCACCTCCATGGTGGAGGAGTTAATTCCAAAAAGGGGAGCGACTTCAGTAGTGTGGAAGTGGTTTGGTTACAAAAGAGCAGATGTACAACAAACCACGGTAATATGTAAGCAGTGCAAGAAGAGTGTAACAACAAAAGGGGGCAATACATCGAACTTATTTCACCACCTCAAGCAGAAGCACCCGGTTCAGTAAGAGGAGAGCCAAAATCCCGCGAGGAGAGCTCAACAGCTACTATGAGTTAAAAACCAAGCAGAGAAAATACATTGGTTCAGCATAGCATCGCCGAATCTTTGGCAAGTTGTACTCCGTATGACAGAAAAAGCAAACGCTGGAAAGATATTACCGAAGCGGTCACATTTTGTTTGGCTAAAGATATGATGCCAATCCAAACAGTTGAGAAGGAAAGCTTCAAACAGCTTATTAAAAAGCTGGACCCTACTATTTATATTTTATACAGAATCTGAATCTCACTCTGAGTTACTGTTGTTGTTTACAAACTAAAGAACTGAGAGATAATTTTTGTTTAGTTTTTACTGTATATTTGAAGGCAAACTGTTACATTTATGTATAAAATATATAGATATAAAACTTGTTTTTATATGTCAGTCAACACTTATTTTGTTGCAATTGTATGTTCTTGAAATTAATAATAAAATATTTTTCAGTATTTTGTCATATCGTCAAGAATATCGTTATCGCAGAAATACCCTGAAATATCGTGATATTATTTTAGGGCCATATCGCCCACCCCTACTGATAATTCACAAAGACATTCACAAAATGCTCCTTTAAGGTTTTATGGTAAAACCCAGCAAAATAAAATGTACTGATAGATAACTCACAGCAACCATGTGAACATAGCGATGATCATCACCTTTAACATGAACACACAATAACAATCCCACACAATTTGGCTTCCAATCTTCAACGTTGGCATTAGTACCACAGAAGCCAAGCAAGCTTTGAGAATCCTACAAAATCTGACAACACCCCGCAGGTAAGCACACACACGGGCCACACAGGAACATACACACACCCACACACCACCCACAAAATCACCATCAACTCTCACAATGCGGTGCAGGGCACTCTGACCCACTTCACACATTAATGGCCATACAGTCTCTTATATTGGCCCTCCTGATGACAGGCAACCAGCTGAGAGACACAGGTCATACACTGCTCTGCCCACTGTGTCAGGTTACCACACAACAGACAGCCAATGCTGGGAGCTCTGAGTGATAGTGTGTGCGCGTGAGTGAGTGGGCGAGTCAGTGAGAGAGACAGAGAGAGTTGTCTGTGTGTAAGCACAAGAGAGAGTAGGCCTACGCTGTGTGTGTGTGTGTGTGTGTGAGTGAGTGAGTGAATGTGTGCGTGTTCTCTCGGGCACACAAGCAGGTGTATGACCACCTCGCAGACAGTAGGCTAGTCGGGCTAGATATTTAGTGCAGGTATGAGTCTCGCTGTCAAATTTAGCCACTCCAGGTCAAGCTGGGTCAGGGTCTCGGCAATAGTTAGCAGCGGGGCAAGCCACAGAAATGAGAGGAATTCTACTGCATGGTAGCGGCTAGGAGAGAAGAGCTTGGCTATATCAAGTCTTTTAACTGTTTAACTATTAAACTCTCAAGTGGCTGATCTAAGTGGATTTTGTTTTCCTGACCACGGAAGACTATGCACTCAATGTCATGCCAAATGATGTATCTACTCCCATGAATACATTAATCAATTTGAATGTGTTCCAACAGCTTTAGTTTGTTCCAAAAAGGTTGTTTTGTGCTCAGGGGAGAATTCTCAACATCTTATACAAGCAACATTGCCCCCTAAACCTTTTTAAAGAAACCTCTGCTCTATCATTGCTGTCTCCAAATAGTATCCCCAAGTTGAGGTTATGGTGTCCCATCTAAACATTATCCTTTACCACATAAATTAAATTGTCATATATTCATAGCCTAAAAATGTCCAGGAAATATTTTGACTTTTAAATTGCACAAGGTTTCCGAATGAGTTCAACTGATGCCTCCTCCTTTACATAGAGTTCTTGAATGGGATCTGATAGATTTGCAGCTTGTTTATTTAAGGTTGTTGTGTGCTCTTAGAGGGTCATCAACTACTTATACATGTTCTTACAAAAAACCCTTACACTACTGGCAGACATACAGAAGCAGCCTGATAGGCAGGGTTCTATGCAAACTGCTACCAAAGTGCGCCTATATGCAAATTCGAAAAGTATTATTTATTTTCACAAACAGGGGACATTGAGCTACAAGTTAAACTGCAGTGGCAGTCATTGTTGAGTCCCCCCCATCATGCATCTATCCCAACAGGCATACTGGAACACAAAACTCGATCAAATAGTTGCAAGATCATTACTTGCACTGAAAACAATACTGAATGAATGAATAAAAAAAATAATTCAGAAAAATAATTCACCAGCAGTGCAACAGTGCATCTCGATTTTCTGAATGCATGCAGTGCATACATTAAAAAATGGGGGCAATGGCTATATCTGTACTATCCTATCCTAGTTAATGCTCATTAATGACAGTCAGTACAAGTGAACGAAGAATGAACATTGTGTAATCCTACAATATCGTGAGTAATCTCTGAGAACCGCATCTGTAATCATAGTCATTTATCAAGGGAAATTTCATAATAGGACAGACATGCGGAGCACAGACATGTCTCTCCCTTTTCTCTGCAGAAGCTGAATGAAAGATGAAGGTGAATGGAAACGGAGCACGGTGCAAACAAGAGTGAGCAGGCACGTACGAACCCACAGACACAGCAGTGGGAGAGAAGTACAGAGGCAGCTCGACCCAATTCAGCTCCTCTGTATTCAGCCGCGCACCTAGCCCATTTGACGTCAGAGAGAACCCATTTCACAAAAGGCAGCAAGGTTATGTCTTCACAGTGGAGGCTGGTGTGTGATTGGTAGAGTCTGTGCAAGCTCAGTGTGTGCATATTATACATCAGCGGTGCTTGCGGTGTGTGCGCACCAGTGTGTGTTTGTCTGTGCATGTCAGAGAGGATTCCCCTTTCCGTCAGTTGCACTGTACGATTTCACACAGGGAGGGAATGAGGGCTGGCAGAGCGAGAGGGGTTGTAGAGGTGGAGGGGGAATGGTCTGGGAAGGGTAAGCTACTTTAACGACTCGCATCCACACCAATACAGAGACTGCTTTGCTCGACCAAAATGCATACACATAACTGGTGCAGTCATGCACTCTCTCACTCCGTCTCTCTCTCTCTCGCTCTCTCTCTCTTTCACACACACACACACACACACACACACACACAGCACTGTCGTGTGAAAGTGATGAAGACAAAAGTGTCTTCACAAAACAGGCGTCTCTAAGGCTCAAATGAACAAAGCGGGGAAACTAAGATGACAAGAGACAAAGATATGGAGAGAAAGACATTCCAAAGGCAGAGTGTATAGAGGCAAAGACACTGACGAGGAAAAATACGTCAACGGCGAAACGCAGCGGAAGAAGGGGTTTCTCACTTTTTTCCATCTGTCTCTCTGTCCTTGCTGCCACCCCCTCTCGCTTCTTTCTCAGTGCAGCGAGGATACCCCTGCCTGCCTTCCGCCCCCTCCACCTCAACCCCTCCCATCGATATCTCTCTCTCCATCCACCCACTGCTAACTGTTAGCTCTCTCCTTTTTCTTCCTCTTTTTCTTCCTCTTTTAATGTGTCCTCTTAAATTGTCAGGCCTGCTGCTGACGCCATCCTCCTCCACTCAGCCAGCCCACGCAGTCCTGTGGGACAAGCTATGACTCATTCTCTCCCTCCTTCCTTCCCTCCCTCCCTCCCTAGCTAGCTAGCTACCTACCTGTCGCTCTCTCTCCAAGTCTAACTCTCGCTCTGCTTCTCTCACTGGTTATAACCTATGTTCTCTGCTGTGTGGGGTGGGGGTGGATGGAGGGAAAGAGACACAGAAGGAATGTATGGAGGCGCAACCAAATTCATTAAACATGGAGACATGGGGAGATGGAGAGAAAGAGGTGTTGGCCAAATGAACGACAGCCTCCCTTCTTCATAATGAATGAGTGCCAGTAGAGAAAGAGGGGATCCTGATCTCACATGCATTATTGATGAAGGCAGTAGTGCAGGAATGTGGGTGAGGGAGAGAAAGAGATAAACAGAGACATAGACAAGAGTGAAAGAAAATGAAACACATGAGAGAGGAGTAAGCAAAAGACACTGATGGACAGAGATGATGAAAGAGTTCTTCAGCTTGACAAATAAAACACCATTCACCCACAGGAAATATAAATGCAAGGGACAGTGGAACTTTTGGACAACAACACAATGCACGAGTAGCATGATGAGAGTTTAACTTTAAACAGAGTTTGCCATGTCTATTAAAATTTTAGGCACACCTAAGCATGTTCTTTTCTTGCAACCCAACACAAAACTTGACGCAGAAAATAAAGCATGCAGCTTTTGAAGTCTCTTCCTATCTTGATTTTTCCTTGCACAGCACATCACACTGGATTCTGATCGCCTTATTGTTGCCCACAAAGATTGTTGTTTGATCTTTGAGAGTCTTAAACCTCCAGGTCAATCTGCAAAATCCACACCATTGGCATTTTTTACCTAAGCCTCTACAGAAACCAGGAAAACCCTGCTATTTAATGCACTTCAGCTCTATTTTGACCCCATCAGTAGCCACTGTAATGTCCAATAACAGGAGCTTGCTGGACAAATGGGCCTAGGAGGCATATTCTCATCAGCCTGTCAAACAAGAGGGAACCCTTAGGGAATGCATTAATAATACCAGAGCACATCACAGAGTTTTACCTTGGAAGATGAAGGACAATAGAATAGCATAGTAGCTCTAATAGCAAAGGACCCTTGAAAAACACTACTCTCATGTAAAGCTTGGAAGATTGAACTGCTGAGTAGCAGAGATGGGAAAACGTTCACATGCAATAGTGCAGGTGCTAAGGGGATGATGCAGCCTAAACTCTTTATTTGTGCAGTAGCAAGTGCACTGCATGTTGTTTGAAGTAAAGCAAACAAAAGTTTAGGGTCAGGACTGAAGCAGTTGCCAAGCTTTGCAAAGTGGTTACTTCACTGATATGCTGAAGAGAGCATCAACTTAATTTCCCCAACTATTGAGGTGTTGGACAGACACTAACTTCTAACTTAAAACATATATTGCACCATCAGCCACTGCTAAACAAGCACTGTCTGCCCAAAAGGTGGGCTACATGACGCTCTCACTGCCGTACAGCATCTCCGAGCCTTCAAATCTCCCTGACAGCAGCATGACTCAAGATAACAAAATATCTTAGCCGGCGGATAAACGCATAAATGATTCGGTGGGGGGTTGGAGGGCTCATCTTGCATTCTCAAGTACAGTAGGGAGATTTGTGAAAGATGCTGCCTGCTTTACTTGGGCTGCTGATGTAAATTAAATAAATAAAAATAACTGTGTCAAATCGAAATCGGATAGCAGCTCCTGCTCTCATTACAAACCTTATGTAATTTCTGCACTTCTTTTACTCTGGGAAGGGGAAGCAGTAGAGGAAAATGCAAGGGAGATAGGAGAGAAAAAAAGAGAAGGGAGAAAGATGGAAGAGCGAGGGATGGCTAGTGAGACAGGAAGACAGGAAAAAATTCTCAATGATGAAACAGTCTATGCTGTTAAGCGATTGGACCAGGTCTCCACCAATGGGAGGACCAGCTCCATGGCAACAGGCTCTGTCACCAAGAGAAAAGCAGCCATATCCCACAACACCCCCATATTTTTCTCCCTTTCTCTCTCTCTACCCCCCCCTTCCCCAATTACAGAGTTCGGTATATTTACCAGTGTACAAACACACTGGGTACTCACATAAACACAAATAAACACCAACACACAGATATACTCACTAATACACACTGACTCACAACAGCATGGGTTACTAGCAACACGGCTCACTCTCACAGACATGTACGTGCATAAACGTGCACGTGACGATGTACACACAGGGACGCACACACACACACACACAGACTTAATGGGGATTGCAAAGTGATCAGAATAAGAGTCATTCACACAGAGTTATTTAAGTGTGCAGATTGACAGTGACTCCCCTCACACACTGTCTGCTTTCAGACAGAACTGTTCCACTCCATCCTGATGGGAGCTGTGACTAACTATCAGGTCTGGTGGAGCTGAACCCTGAACTAAACAGATTGAGCTCACAGACAGAAGAACAGGCCTCCAGAATAAGAAAGTAGGCCTCAGCAGATAGAGAGGAAGTGCCCTTCCCTCACTGACATATGGGCAAGGTGAACTCAGCATGCATTGTTAGGCATCACTCCTAAGTAGCGAGCCAGATTTACTAGTGCATTTAGTATGCTAAAGCTAGCTCACATGGGAAGGTAGACCACGGGACATTGTTCCAAATGTGCAAGTTAAAGTTTGACGCAGTGTCTGACACATTAGCCCCTTTCCCGCTGAGGGGCCAAGTGGGGCTTGATGAAAATGAAAAAGCAGTAGGCCTATTTGTTTATTTCAAAGTGTAGACAACAGGCACTTGTGCTAGCAACACGCAGCAGAGAGAAACACTAAAGTGCTGTTTGGGGGTAAATTCTGTGACAAAAATGAATAAGCCCAGACTACCTCAGTTGGGCTGTATAGTGGAAACCAGAGGGCCAGAGTGAAATAGCAATCAAACGAGCAATATCACATGATTACCACTTACTCAGAAGACTTTCTAGCATTTCAAAGAATGACAAAAATCTAGGCTACCATGCACTATTTGTCGTTGCCTTTAAGTGTCTGTGATTGCTATGATAAAATCCCTAAAAAGCTGCAGTTTCTTAACTCAATCTATGTAACAACTTAATTAGATTTCCATATTGCCAGCAGATCAATTCTGCTGTCGAGTGAAATGAAGTGCCATCAACCCACCAGGGGACCATTGGCTCATGTCCACAGGCAAGGAGCAGCAGAAGGAATGCAAGAACCTTGGCCGGTTCGTGTCTCCTGTGATGCACGCAAAGGCAATAATAAATCTGTTGCGCCTGCTTTGTATTTATGAGCGTGTTTCAAATGCTTGTGCATGTGAATTTGTCATGCAATGGGGAATTGTGTGCATGTGTATGACTCCATGTGTGTCTGCCAGTGTGAACCCTGTGTGCCATTCCACATGGCCAATCTCCATGGTTGATGTATTAATGAGGAAAGCCCTAGTCCGGCAGAGCACAAGTCAGCAGCTCCATCACTGGGGCTTTCCTGGAATGCCTCACCCAGCTAGGCAGGCAGGCAAGGAACCCCAGGCCCCGGGGAGGGACCACCGATGACTACTGGAGCATAAATCAAGCCTGAGCCATCACACAACTACTTTGCTCTGTTATCCCCATCCCTCTCCTGCACTCACTCTGTGGCTGCCTCTTGCTGTCTCTTGTTCTCTCTCTCTCTCTCTCTCTCTCTCTCTCTCCAACTGGCTATCTCCAGCTGTCGCTGTCTCTCTCTCTGGCTGTCTCTAGGTGTCTCTCTCACCATCTCTCTCTCTCGTCATTTCTAACCGTCTCTCTGTTTAGCTGGAAGTCTGTAGCTGACTGTCTCTGCCGCTCTTTCACTCGGCCCTTCTTTACCCCAGCTAGAGATCCACTGTTTATCAGCCAAGTTGGCCAGCATCCTCCAGGTCACACACTGACAAGGCTACTGACTTGGCCCCAGGTGGGGAACAGCAAATACAGTAAAAGGGCTAATGTACAGGTTGCTCACACCTCTCTTAGTCCTATCCCTCAATCTCCCTCTCCAGCTGCCTCCAGCTGTTGCCGTCTGTCTCTCTAGTCATCTCTCTCTGTACCCCCCTCCCTCCCCTCCTCTGAACAGATGCTTACTGGAATGGTTTCTTTCCAGCATCTATCTTTCTCTATGAATTTTTCCCTTGGACCCCTATATTATTAGGCTACATGAAATTATAATGGTTCATGATTTGTAATTTATTCAACTGGTTACATTTATGCTACGCTGCTCTGGACAAGAGCATCAGATACATGCCTAAAATGTAACTTATTAAGTGCAAGTGGTTACTAAATGCAAGTGTTGTATCATGGATATACACCTACATTTTTAAGCTAGGTTAAGACATTGAGCCTACAGAGTGCAAACCCTCAATCAACAACTACAGGAAAATCAACATCCACTCTCCATCATCTTTATAACCCCTCCTGACAGCTCATTTAAACAACATCCTGAATATATCAAGGCCTAAATAACTCTGGCAATGTTAGCAAGCAAGGAACACAGCATATAAAGAAAGTAACTAAAAGAAACCTAAATATTGTACGCCCATTCAATGCCCAGCCTGATCAAATTTCACCAATTCACAATCAAGTCAGCAATCAACATACTCATAAAAGTGTGTTGTTGTAGATGAAATGTAGATTTTCAAGCTCTGTTAATGAAATGATTAGCCACAGTAACATGCTGTATGTGAGTTGCCCACTCTTCAATAATGAAGATTGTAGATCAATACAGACCCACTCAATTCCTGTGATTGACACACATGCTGTGGGCGTAGTCAAGTGTGATGGATGACCCACTGCGAGCAGCCAAAAAGGAAAAAAACAAATCTAGCCTACATGACGATAGCACTTGAGGAACAGACTGATGGCAGCATCTACACCTTTAGAAGACTGGAATCAATGGACTCTAGGCTATTAAACAGCCAACTTCCACAGCTCAGGCCACACCAGACAGGGGTTTCCCTGCTTACTGAACCCTTAGGCAGCCCACTTAAGGTATTTTCTTTCTGACCACTTAAATGAAAATCCCAATTATCAAAACTCTGAACTACTGAATAGGGCTGCACAATGAATTGTATTTTACCATTTTAAATTTTACGATTACCTCATCAAAATTAAAACATCTGATTTCATTTTAACTCCTTTTAAAACACCCACTGTAGTAAGTAGTAAGTAGGGGTCAGAAATGAATAGTCTTTAGCAGATGAATCAATAAAGGTCACCCGTCACACTAGCCGGTAACTTTGTGGAATCAATGTGGAATCCCAATATGATGAATTGCATTTCTTATATGAACTGCCCCAACACACAGTGCCAGTGGTGTCTTTAATTGGGTCAAACATTATGTTTGTTCCTAAATCCAAAGCATTTTCAAACCTATCCCACTGGCAACAAACACCTTTGTAATTTCCTCAAGATGAAATGCTGTGGAGCTGCTTATTATGGCTAAGACTGCTACTATTTTAGTGATTAATTGTGGACTGATAGTAATTGGAACTTGCATTTGCATGGTGAAAAAGATGGTCTTAGCTATACCCTGAAATATATTAAGTAATCAAAAAGGCACAATCAAAGCACTGCCCCACAAAGCCCCACAGATAGACCTAAAGCTGATGTGTCCAGATGGTAGCCAATGTCCTCAATGACCTGCACACACACCTCCATTTGCCACAGCCACACTTTTAACGACAGCTGGCTGGCTGGGCTGCCTTGCCAAAACAGTGATGGTGGCTGTGTAAGTGACTCTCAAGAGCTACGAGCCCTGCCTGCCAGCCAGCCGACCAGCCCAGAAGTCAGGCATCCAGCCAGTCAACCAGCCAGGCTGTCTTTGTTGGGCCAGCAGTCAGTGTGGCCTCTTTCAATGTGGCTTGTCCACTCCCAAAATGGCCAGCAGGCAGGCAACAAGCCAGCCAGCAAGTCATTCAGACATCCAGCCAGCCAACAGACAGACAGACAGAGGCCTGGTCACATCTCAGTCTACCGGCCAGCATCCCCCCTACCACTCCTCCTCATAGCCTATCCACCCTCCCACCACCCTCCTCCTCCTCTCCCCAGGCACCCAGCCAGCTAAATATAGCCCCCTCAAATCCCCTAGGCCACAGACCCACAGGTCATGGTCTGCAAACCAAACTCACACCACAAAAAGAAGACCTCTCTATCACACACCAGATGAGATCTCATACACACATCAACAGGGAGAGCATAAACAGTGGGAACAGCAGCAACAATAACACCAAGTCAGCTCAGACACCGACAGATATAAACATGGTCTCTGTCCCTTACGCATTGCCATTACACCAGGGCAAGGAGCTACTATGATGTTCTGACAATGACGACAATGACTAAAATAGGAAAATAGGGGGCTGATGACAGACCTGCTGTTGGCTGGGATATGTATGGACCACGGTCTCAAAATGACATCCTGTACATTCTACAGAGAACATCTGACAGACCTGTGGGCTAGATTAAGTATGGCCAAGACTATATTTTGAATACAGTAGAGTAGATCCCAATCTAGCCCTCCCCCCCCAGACTTCAAATATTTAACATTTCATTTCAACACACAGAGTAAACTCTTATTCCATAGAGGTTTGGATAAAAGTCCTATTGAACGCAAGGTCCCTTTGCTTCATTGTGATTATTCCACCTCAGCAAATAAAAACGCCTCCCCAAACAGCCTATGCATGTTTAATCAAGAACATCTTTGCATTTGAAATTTGTTGCTATTTTTCAACTCATCAGATCTGTCGCGCTCTGCTCACCCATTTTGTGTGTGAGGGGGAGAGAGAAAGAGCGAGTGTGTATGGCACTGGCAGCACTGCAGCCCCAGCTCAGATTAGGAGGTAGCGTTAATTAGAGGAGTTGCACACGGCACGCGAGGAGCCAGATCACGTAGCTGGCCTGACAGTGGTGGCAGGTCAGCGTCTTGCTGCGCTCTGCCATCTGCTCACCTGCAAAAACAACCAACCGCTCCTAAAACCTCCATCCGCCTAAGTATAGCAGCTTATCCATCACCACCTTCTTCCAGTTTTTCTTCTTCTCAAAGTCCCTCAATCTCACCATCCATCATCCCTGCCTTCTCGCTACATCATAAACAACCACTCCCTAAACCTAAGGTGGCTGAGTATAGCATGTTCGGTATCCTCCTCCTCTCCTATCTTACCTCTTCTCTCCAGTTATCGTTCCCTCAATTTGCTCATCATTTCCTTAGTGCTTTCTCCTTCCAAAAGCAATCACTTCACCCCGCTAAGTATAGTGGCACCTTTTTTATTCTCTCTTAGGTAGTTACAAGATTAGGCCTGGCTAATTTGCACCAAAAGGCCATCACTTCATCACATCTGCCCTAAAGCAGACTAAGATGCAAGTTTTTTCCTATCTTTTCTTGCTGAAACAAAGAACCATCAAAGCACTACACAAGTGAACAAACAGTTACATTTCTGCAAGCTTTATGGGCCAAACTTGTGTGGTTAATGATTGATAATGGCGTAAAAAGATATCCAAGCTCTGTTACTTTTTGACAAGGTTTTTACCCTGTACAGGCAAACCTACACTGTGCCTGCTGACTGTACAAAATGATACTGAAGGGGTTAAGACACCCACTCCCCCTGCCCGGCTACTGTTAGCTGGCTACCAACGTACCCTCTGCTTTCACTGTGTCCATTTGACTTGCTACTTCTATTTGCGCATGTGACCGCTATCCTCCGCCTCCGCTTCTGGAGTTTAAAAACTAAACTGATCGAATTGGCTTTGAACAAAATAAAGGCTTGGAGATCTATACATTCAACACACACACAAACACACCTAACAACATGATGGCAAAAGCCAAGGCAGCAAGAGATCAAAGAAAGAGGGAGATATGGAAGGAGGAGGATAAGGATGGGGAGGAGACGAGGGGGATGTGGGGGTGGGATTTGCTACTACAGTACAGCTAACATTCTATGACCATTTTCCCCTCCATGTTTAAGTTTATCTAAAAAGAGAAAAGCATGAGGAGAAAAGAACTCTGGCATATGAGTTAGGAGAATGAGAAAAGTGTGAACCTGCTGACTTTAAAAGCAATTACAGCAGCAGCCACTCCAGGGGTTGCTATTGATTTTTTCCTCCCTTTCTCTAACTCTCTAGCTCCCTCTCCTTCGTGCTCAGTCTTTTTCCCACGGATTGCTAATTAGCATGCAGGAGGGATCCTGCAGGAGCACCAACTACCTGGGGAGCAGAACAAACAAACAACAAATAGACACATGGTCATACAGACAGGCATGCGTGCACACAATTCCTAAAAGTGAGAGGACAGACTTCATTACGTCGGTTGGGGCTAAGCTGCTGGTTTTAGCCACTTCAGCTAGCCTGTCTTTTCTCCCTGGAGAATGGGGCCAAATGTGTAGGCTAGGAGACATTACAGAGAAAACAGCATTAGCTCTGGCAACATGACACCAAATGGGCTGATTCTATCCAATTTGGGAGTTGTTGTGGTCGTTGTCTGCCTTTTGGATTTTTAATTGACAAGAGGCTAGAATCATGGCATCATCAACATCAAGCTAGTTGAATTAGGGTGCATCACTAGAGAAGCATCACTCATGCACCTTGATTTGCACCTTGATTTATTATAATGCTTAAATACATGCACACACACAAACACTCATCATGTAAACAGCCATGTTTTGCACAAGACATATCTGCGAGAAAAAAAATAAAAATAAAAAAGAATAAAAGGAGCAAGTGATAAGGAGGACTGTGAGTCTGATTCACTAGGCCTAAGTGCCATAACCATCAGAACAGAGAAAGAGAGGGAAAAGCCAGGTTTTCTAAACCTGAAACAGCGCTGAGGCCATCAGGACGACTTGCTATTTATAGCGACAGATTTTTTATTCAAGAGGGCTCTGCTGCTGCTTGCTTTCTCTCACGCTTGCGCTGCCTCTCTCTCTCTCTCTCTCTCTCTCTCTCTCACCTCCCCTCTATTCTCTCTCTGTTCCCGCACATTGTGTTCTGCAAAAAAATAAATGGGGAAAACACTGACATGCAAGGGTGGGAGTGCAAATAAACTAACCCTAACCCATATTATCTTTAGAGATAAAAAGAGATTTAATTTCCCGTACATTTATCAACTGTATTAATCATAACCCATCACTGCTCCTTCAAGCCTTAAGTATCTTCTTGGATAAACTCTAGGGTCCCCATGCAAAGCAAGGTTTCCCACATGTAGCTGTATGTAAACCCATAGGGTGTCCTTTCTCCCCTGCACCCCTCCTTCCTCAGTATGACAGGGTTGCAGAGTGACGCCCACTTCTCCATGACTCTCCACCCCCACCAGGCCTCCTCCACCCCCTCCCTCCTCCTGCACAGGGACACAGTAGAAGGGAATTCCTCATTACCTCAGTGCTGGCCTCACTAAACACATTTTGTGTGTGTGTGTGTGTGTGTATATACACATACTGACAACTAGGCATACACACCGCCACCATTCAAGTCACCACAAATGAAACGGTACCATCAGCCCGTAATCATTAAAATCCATCTGCTTAAAAACTAATCAGGGCTCTTTTTCCAGCTATAGCATATCGTAATAGAGTGAGTTGAGCCTATGCAAGTGAAAGAGTATGTAACCTATGCCACACTGTCATGCAGCAAGCCCCATTCTTTGATTTTTACACTGGTACTAGGGCCTAATTAAACAAATTGTTATAGCGCTTTACAGCTATAATGGGCTTCCGATAAAGGGAGATGACGGCAAAAAGAGCTGAACTCTTTGAGAGCAAAATCATACCTCAGGAAGGTTACAAAAGAGCAACAATGAAAAGTGCCAAGATAAGAGGCAATTATAACAGTGGCAATGGCTGCAAGTTGAACCAAACCTCAAGAGTTGTGAAATGCACAAGAATAGGCAACAGCTTACTCGACTTACCTTCATATTATTAACACTCACTGACAAAGACATGAACACACACACACACACACACACACACACACACAGTACAGGCTTACTGTATTTAGAGTTCAGCTCTGTGGGTTTCCAGCCAAGTAGGATCAGGTGTCTCACAGATAAAAGCACATTATCGAAGCAGGAGCAGCAGCAGAAGCAGAAGAAGCAGCTCTAGACAGCACTGACATTAGTTTTGTCTCAATAAATACCGGAGCCGAATAAATTCCATCCCCTGCAGCAACTAAATCAGCTGAGTTTAAGGGATGGATAGCTCTGTCACTCTATTCAGCTCTTTCTTCTTTCTTTCTCTTCTCCTCACACACGTTCTGGTCCCGTTCCTGTCTATAGGTGCCAACACCTCTGTCTTGTTTTGTTTTATTTTGTGAACGAGGACAGAAACCTCTCTTTTGACTGCCCCCTTTCTTTTTCTGAATGAAGCACAAGCACTACAGGGAAACGGAAAGCCTTGCTCGCTGGCTGGCTCCCTCTCCCTCTCTCTCGCTCTCTCTCTCTCTACTGCTCTTATCCTATCATGCGCAGAGTTCTCACCGCTCCCTTCTCCTCCAACCCTCCCTTTTGTGTGGATTCTCGCTCTCTTATACATCTTGTTTGCTCTCTCTATCTGTTCCTCTCTCCCTCTCTCTGTAACAATATAATTGCAATGACAGCCAGCCCAGGGCTCGTCAAGAAACCCAGCTGTTTAAAGGGCTGCTCGGATCAGTCAGTATGTCACTAGCTGCAATGGCAAGACCCTTAAATGAGAGCGAAAAGTAATAAAATAAATTTCTTCTTTCACAACTCCTTTTTTTTGTTACTTTTTTGCATAAAAGACACATATTATAGATCAGGATTTGCAGGAACAGATACAATCCAAGGACCTGCTTTGACTCTCACTAATAGCAGATCTTCCATACTCTCCATTCCTTGGGAATCCAAAAAGTCGTAATCTGCAGCCTGTGTCTGGAAAGCATGAACAAGCTTGGGCTATTGACTACTGCTGGTGAAATAGAGCACTGCTGCTATGGTCAAAAATAAATAACAGCAGGTATTGAAGG
Organism: Centroberyx gerrardi; assembly: GCF_048128805.1. Classification (NCBI taxonomy): domain Eukaryota; kingdom Metazoa; phylum Chordata; class Actinopteri; order Beryciformes; family Berycidae; genus Centroberyx; species Centroberyx gerrardi. The sequence goes on from NC_136001.1 coordinate 14,852,806, forward strand.
AAGGAGAGAGGGGGGGGAAATAACGAAAACACCTCATTAGCTAGGAAAAAGATTAATCCCACAAGACTACATACTTGCATCTTCTTCTCCTTGCAACCCCTTACTGCAACCAATGCCTGAGAGAGGCAGTCAAAAGTTCAGCATCAAAGGAAACTACAGCAGGGAACTTCAAGTAAGGTGGCATGGCTTAAAGGACAATTCCAGTTATTTTCAACCTGGGCCTTATTTCCCTAGTCTTTGCCATCATGACGATTGTGTTGTTTCGTCCATTACTTCACTGTAGAGCTTTACCTACTTCTACTTTGCAGGTAGCAATCCTCTCCAATACACACCCAGCGGGCCAACACGATGTCCAACAGTCACACCCAAAAATCGATTAAAACATGTCCTTTAACACAATAACAACCACACTGCAGCGGGGCCTGTCTACATTTTACAATTATCCACTGCCTGAAACTCACGTATATTGCAGTATGAGATGTTATTTTAACTAGCAAGAGTTAGTTGGCAAGTAGACCGTTCAAGTATTCTGATGCCACATTCATGTCATATCGGATTTTCCATAAATACAAACTGCTGACAGGGAAAAACTGTACATGTTGACCTCCAAGTGGTAATTACAAGTAGGATATAAATTTTTTGTGGGCTCCGTTATGTCCCACCTGGCATTACGAATTGTGGAAGTGTGTAAACACAAGTGGTAAACATAGCAGGGAATCCACCGATGTCGTCAGTCCAAGGTATCAAAAATCAAAATTGTCAGTAATATTCACACAAATACAATCAACCATACTTACAAAAGCAAGAAATATCTGTAGTTTGTTTATGGTTGATTTTAAATTAATAAATTCAATTGATTGTTGATGTTGCCGCTACAACTAGTATCAATCAATCAATCAATCAATCAAACTTTATTTATATAGCACCTTTCAAACAAATCAAATGCAATTCAAAGTGGTTTACAAGTGATTGACAAAACGTAGGATGATAAAAATGAATTTAGAGACTGATGCACACCAAAACAACCAACCCCCCCCCCCGCCAAAAAAAGGTAAATTAATTAAATTTAATTAAATTAATTAAATTAATAAAAGATGGGTAGTTAAGATAATAAAAGATAAACAATAAAAGATAATACAAGCAATAAAAATACCAATAAAAATAAAATTATGAATACTACACAAAATAAATTGATTATAGTAAAACAGTAAAATGTTAATAAGATAAAATAGAATAAAATAAATAATAATGATCAACAGTAAAATGTTGATAAAACAAAATAGAAAAAAATAAATAATAATGATAATAAATTAAATAAGTATAAATACTAAAACCATAAAATTCTAAAACACTACATAAAAGCCAGACTGAATAGATGTGTTTTTAGTTTACGTTTAAAAATATCAATATTTTCAGCTCCTCTCAGATCCTCTGGAAGGCTGTTCCAGCGGCTTGGAGCGTAATGGCTGAAAGCAGCATCACCAAATGTTTTTGTTCTGCTTTGTGGAACAGCTAAAAGAGAAGAACCGGAGGATCTGACGGGCCTTCCTGGTTGGTAAACCAAAAGCATTTCTGAGAGGTAGTCTGGTGCAAGGCCATGTAGTGCCTTATAAACTAATAAAAGAATTTTAAAATCAATACGAAAACTAACAGGTAACCAGCGTAAAGACTTTAAAATAGGTGTAATGTGTGCTCTCCTTTTGGTCTTAGTCAGCACTCGTGCAGCAGAATTTTGAATTAATTGTAGCTGATTTATTGTATTCTTCGGTAGACCAGAAAGGAGAGCGTTACAATAGTCTAGCCTGCTAGTTATAAATGCGTGCATCAGTCTCTCTGTGTTGCTCAGAGAGAGACATGATAAAATTCATAAAGTAAAACTAGTAAAACTCATAAAGAACGCATTCAAACTTGGGCAACAAAATCCCGTTCTTCTGATATGACGTGAATGACGTGAATGACGTGACGTGAGCCAGCAAAGTAAACAAGGAAGTGTGTGAGCAAAGCTAAAAGGTATCAAATGGACCATTATAACTGAAATGTTGTGACAATTGTTTAATAACAGCTAGGCCTATTTAAAGACGTGTGACTGCAGTGTGGGTGTTATTGTGTTGAAAGGCCCTCTTTTAATCGTTTTTTGGGTTCAACTTGGGTTCAAAGCTCTACAGTGAAGTGACTAAATGTTTAACACAATCAACCGTCACAATGGCAATAACTAGGCTGGCCCAGGTTGAAAATAACCAAAATTATTCTTTATGGGATGTCTGTCCCATAGGTGGCCGGATTCTTGAGTTGACGCCATGTGACCAGGCGTAACCAGGCACGGTTCGTAAAATTTGAATAGAACAGTATGCAGCCAAACTAGGCAGTATTCCAGCTTTGCATTCAAGTAGCACTGAACCAGCCAGTCTCAGACAGATCAATAATTATTTGTGAACATGAACCAATCTCTCCCAAAGCTAGAACCCAGAGCATCAATGCTCTATGCCAGTGATTTTCAATCCTGGTCCTCGGGACCCACAGCCCTGCTGGTTTTCATTCTAGCCATCTAATACAGGTCTATTTTACACCTGGAATGCAAGGTGAATGCAATTAACTACCTGGTAGGAGAGAAAAACAGCAGCACTCTGGATCCAGAGGAACAAGATTAGAAAACACAGCTCTATGCTATGATGCCATGAAGAGGATGCTATGATGCCATGAAGAGGGAAAAAAATGGGGGCTGCTCCTAGGCAGTGAATAGGAGACTGATTTTGTGGATTCATATTGTTTGAGCTTTTATATCCGAGAGAACTACATTTCACAACAGTGCTAAAAGTTATGAAGCAGAAAACAGGCCCACATCCCTGTAAAATCACCCTGGTGGCTGTCACTTTGTCCACAAAGTCAGTCTCCCACTGACAGTATATGGATCAAATCTAGGATTTGTCTCTTGATGACAACAAGTGACAACAAAAACTTACTCTAGATCATAGGAATGAGCTAGTCTATGAATTCTGTTTTAGGGTATATGGTATTTTCCACTTTAAACTGTACACATTTAATATTGAACTGTCCTCCCGTCCTCATCTAGCCGAGTTAAAGAGCAAAATCCAACCAATGTCTCTGCAGTCCTAGAATGTCCCTTGGAAAAGGTTTGTCTTAGGCTGGCCACATGAGTGGGATAAAGGGGACAGCATGCACTAATGCCACCTAATGCTTCCAACCAAGTCCAGCAGCTTCTTCTGCATCTAGGCAGGCAGGTAGTCTCTTTCTTTCAAGGGAGGGTAAGAGAAGGGAGGGGAGGGAGAGAACGAAAGAAGGAGAAAGGGGAGGAGTCGAGGGAGGATCAGTAGCCAAAGATACCACAGATAAAATTGACTGAACCGTTAACACGATCACCTAACAAGGTGCTGAGGACCTTGCACATTGCACAGAACTGGAGTAAAGTCATTAGGAAACACTGTAAAAATATTTTGCACTGAAAAATAGGCCAAAACAAGTCTTTGTTAAAGACAACTTAATTTGGACATAGGAGGTTTCTTATAGGCTTTTGATAGAACACATGGGTTAAATGAGGCCTGGATTAGAAAAAAGCCTCCTACTAAGTCATTAGATACACACTCCAAACATGTGCAAGTTTTTTTTCCAAGTAGTTTTTCTAACAAAACAGACACTTTTTCAAGCTGTGACTTGGAGCTGTGCGGTCCGATGGTGGATTTCAACATGTGATGGATGAGGGTTTGTCTGTTGTCTGTCCCTTTAAAGTATTATGCCAAAACCTTCCTGCTTTGCAGCAGTGACAGTGAAGTCAGTCAGGCAGCCATGCCCAATCTGAGGCCAGACTTGAAGCCACGCAACCAGTCACCTCCCTTCTGCTCTGATCAATAATTTACATCAAGCAAGCAATGGAGGATAGAGACGATAACAGAGGATGGAGAAACGGTAATAAAGAGAGAGAGACAGATAGCAGAAAAGAGCAAGGAGAACAATATAGCAAAAGAACAGGAAAAGGAAAGGAAACAAATACAGATGGAGAGAGAATGGGTGAAACAGAAGCAGGAGTGGTGAAGAGAAGGGAGAGAGAGGAGCAGCAGCAACAGCACCACGCTCGGTGCTCTGGCAGAGATCTATAAATAGCTCTTCAAATCTCTCTAGAAAAAGCCACTCTTCTGCTGCTGCAAACACAGATTCAGAGACAGAAGCAGATATGGATACCTGGTCGAAAAACTAACAGAGATCATTTTTTATTGGATAGTAGCTGCCAATCTGAATGGCTTCAGCCTGTAAAATACAGTATAAAAAAAAACCAAAGCATTTAGGCCTATATTGAGAAACATTACCTGTATACATATTTAATATATTAAATATTTAATATAGTAAAACCAAGCAGGATATCTTTATTCCATAAAATCATATGCTCTGCAGGCGTGCAAATACAGTAACTCCTATAGTCATGCATCTTGCAACAAAAAAAAATGAATTTTGTAATCAGTTGAGAAAATCTCACACTCGTCAAACTGAGAATACAAATTTGGAACTGGAACAAACTCGTCTTTATCCACCAATGCTAGATGGTTTGATACGTAGTGCAAGTCCAAGCTAAGCAAGGTGCAGAGCATAAGGAAGAAACCTGCTGGCAGGCAGGCAGGATACTCCATCTTTCTTATCACTGGCCTTAGCAACAGCAGACTGTTGATTCAATGATTCACCTCCTCAGATCCTGCTGTGGATAAACCTAGTCTAAATGCATTGCCCTTTCATCTACAATCTGACCCAAGATTATTCAGAAAAGATAGGTGACTGACATACAGATGCAGATGCAGATGGGACACCAGTCTCTGATACAAAAAGAGCCATTCAGTGTACCAGTGCGTTCTGCCCAAAAACATTGAATGTTGTTCAGGAAGTTAATACCTCCTTTACCTATCCTTGATCTCATTCAGAACAGTCTATAAAAGAAGAAGTAGGCTAAATGGTGACATTTTCAAGACAATCTGAACATCCAATGTAATTGTGGTGGCAGTCCCTGCCTGACAATTACCAATCCTAGACGTCATTGGCCTGGCCTATGCCAATTAATATGCATATTTATGTTTCCAGTCACACATGCCGTTTACCCAGAGCAGATGTTTGAATCACAGATCCAACAGTCTGTGCCGTGATCCCACCTTGTTTGACACACTCTTCCTATTTTAGGCTCAAGTGTCAAAACGTAGAGCCAAGACACAGAGAGATGAGAGAGAGATGACTATTTGTCAATTATTTCTTATTCCAGTCTTCCTCACCCATGTTCACCCATTTGATGAAACACCGGTGTTTTATGAATTATGGGTCGAAACACAAAATGAGTCACAGGCTTGTTTCTGTTGGATCCCAACAAACTAAAGAACAATTAGGGCCTAGAGCCATACTAAATTAACTAAATCTGGATGGGGCAGAGAAAGTTTAGGAGTCCATTAAACACAAAAACAGACTTCAGTGCAGTGGAGTTATAAACACAGCATCATAACAGTGTAGCAAAGTTGTTTTTAGACTAATTTATAAAACAACCAACTACCTTAGAGTAGGCCTAAAATATCCATAATCCTTCATCAGTAATACCAGCCATGGGTTTGTTATTGCCACCTGCCCTTGTCATAACATCAACACCTTATTGGCTGTAATTTCTGACTGCCACTGAACACACACGCCTGGATCATAAGGCAAGAATAGTTACTAAGTCACTAATTCAACTAAATCAATAATTTAGTCACGCAGTCAAGACAACGCATCCACCTGTTTCCCATGAGGACTTTAGGACTGCCACCTAAGGCTAGATGGATATAACGTTAACATGGCCATCTCATGACAGGAATGGGGAACATGGATTTGAAAGATGGAGCTTACGTTATATATCTGACTAAGGATTAACTTATGGAATCAACCTCAAGTAAAGTTATTAGTGAGGTTCAGCTCACCGTTTTGCTGGCTGTATTTAGCGAGTCCGTGTGGAGAAGTCTTCAAGTTGTGTCTGTGGAGCACAGGTGGTAATGTGGTCAGTGCCGACTGAAACATTAGCTAACCCACACGCTAACAATAGCTAGCTCACGGCATTAGCTTGCTTCCTCCGGCGAGTATAATTAGCCACCTACCTAGCTAATGTTAGCCTGCTAGCTAGCCTTTTCTTTTCTGTGTACGGTAACTTACCTAGCGTTAACAATACCAAACGTTAATGTTAAGCGAGTAACAGCTGGTTGGCCAACAACGGAACAGATATTTACAGTGAGGTCAACCTCGTAATGAAACTGTACCAGCACTGACAGGTCTCAAAATAGGAGGTGCTAGCTGGTATGGTTAGCTAGCTCCCCGAATGACTTACCGATGCTAATATAATGGTGTTGCTAGCTTGTGATGGTCCACTGCGACCCCGACTGTCAAAACAGCGCCGCGTGAGAGAGAAGAGGGACATGAACGTTTACGTTAGCTAGCTAGTAACGTTACGGGCCAAGGCAGTCAAAGCTAAACGGCTACGCGAAATCGTTACAGTAATATAGCTAAATAACAAAAACACCAAAGAATAAAGGACCCAAATGAAAGAAAAAAAGAAACAAAACGCTGTTCCCCCTCTCGGCTCCGGCTTCTTTATGTCAGCGTCACTTTTTTCCCCCTCACTGATAGTTTACGTCAGCGGCGCACTTGACAGTCGCAGGGAAACGTTCAGGATACAGTAAACTTTTACGCAAAATCAGGCGTTTGGCCACTAAATGTAAAAACTGCCAGAGGTTTTGGCATCTGAACATCTGTCAATAAGTTACCAATTTTGTTATTAGATTGGACAAATTTCGTCTTTGCATGCATGGTTTGAAAACATTGATCGAAGAAGGGTGAAGCTGCTAAATGACATCTGGGGTTTTACGGAGGCTTTTTCTATACCTTACATAGGCTAAAACATCAAAACATGTAGGCCTATATGTGTAATAACCAATATCAGTCTGATAGGTAGGGTAGAAAGGTATACTATTTGGATGCATATGGCCTAACTGATTTTTTATTTTAATTGTATCTCTTTATAACCACGCTCAGTAGGTTACAAATAACGTGACTTAGGGGGACGAATGCATTTTCGTAACCAGACAGGAGGGCAGTTGAGTGCAGTGAAACTTCAATTTACGCTTAGCCTACTTTACTCTTACTTTATATACCTACTTACTTTAATTTATTGTAGTTCCTAAAATACTCCACATGTCGGCAGCCAAGTACTACTATTCATTCCTAATGCAAAAACACCTACAGTCAACCTATAGGCCTACATTTCAGAAGGATACTGTACAAATACCAAAGAGGAATATCCTAAGAATAGTATATGAATTGTATAGTGATAGGGCTATCATGGGGTATAAAACATACCATAAAATACGATAAGGTCACAATAAACTTGCCACTGAGTAGCCTACCACTAACTTTATAGGAATATTATAGTGATTTTCGTTAGGAAACACAAAAACATATAGGCTACCTATGCTGTTCAGGACAAGTTCGCATGATCTGATTATCAAATAATGTCTTATGTTAGCTGGCGCCAAACTTATTCACACATTTTTATGTTACATTGTATTTTCTCTGCTTACTAGTATACACTCAAAAAGAATGTGTCATTATTAGCTACTCGTACTCCTCTCAAAAGTAATTACTTAATAGAAAGTAGAAATAGAATAAACACGTTACATTACTTTTCCCTTAACACCCAACCTACATTCAAAAGTTGGGATAACTGAACCTGTCCTGGGAATGATCTGGGTAATCAAATAGCGTTGATGTCCAATGTTTTGGCCTTCCTTGGCTCAATAAATTCAAAGTTGTGGGGAAAAAAATCACCAAGGAAAGCCAACTTTTCTGCCATTTCTCATGCTGGTTGTGTGAGAGGACGATGACCTAGGCTATTAGGGGTGTGTGTGTGTGTGTGTGTGTGTGTGTGTGGTGTGGGGGGGGGGGGGGAGGGGGGGGCGTTGGACAATTCACGATTACAAAAGCAACGACTCAGGCTATTGAACTTTTCACCTACAGGTACACATACACATGTGAAAGCTCTTTGAATAGTCTTGTACAGACAGCACCATGACAAAAAGTGCCCCCCCCCCCTCTCTCTCTCTCTCTCTCTCTCTCTCTGTCTCTCTCTCTCTCTCACACACACACACACACACACACACACACACACACACACACATTCACTGACTCACACACGCACGAGGCATCAGTTTGCAATGTTGGGCTATATTATGCTGCCTTGCAGGGAACATGACAGAACGTGTTTCAAACTGCGGTCCCCACCCTAAGCCATTTTAGCACCTTTCCAAGTGAAATTTAATTGTTGGGTTAGGAGGCTCGTAGATATCTGTAACTGGGTTAAAGTGCACGGATCTTCAACTTTGATCGGTCAGAATGGTGGCAGATTGCGTGTTCCGTTGTCAATCGGTACGACTAAATGAGGGCAACGTGGCACTGGGCGCTGCCCGTCCCGTGTGTATGCTGTGATACGTATAGGCTACAGCCTTCATAGCCTGCTTCTTCCTCAAATGTTAAACCAAGCTAATTAGTCATGGCTTTAAGCTATTGTCAGTATTAATACATGGTGAGTGCGACACAGTATGTCCTTCACCGCAACTGCTGCTCCGTTGTGTCATTGCCGTCCCTTTCCTTTCTCCCACTGTGTGTGTGTGTGTGTGTGTGTGTGTGTGTGTGTGTGTGTGTGTGTGTGTGTGTGTGTGTGTGTATGTGTGTGTGTGTGTGTGTGTGTGTGTGTGTGTGTGTGTGTGGTGAAAGGGCGAGAGATGCTTTGCCAGTAATTTCCTCGATGCCCCGGTACGCTCATTGGTGCGTCCCTCCAACGTGTCACCAGTTTTGGTGGATTACCCCAGATATCTCCACCATCAGGTGGGTGAAACACCACTCCTTTCTCTCAACTCCTGTCTTCACGGTGTCCACCTGCAGCTACAAGGACCTCTCACAACATTTGAGAAAACTTGTGACTGCCAAAGAACAACTCAGGGAAACAGATTCAAACACGGATTCAAGATTTTTATTCGTTCGTTTACGCACGCCGACCACAAAATGCACTTATTCACTTCACCGAAGGAGTCCAGGATGGTGCCGTCCTGTGTATTTCCAACGTTTTTGTTGTTGGCATCTTTGCTATTGAAAGGTCTCTGGGCTGGTGACTCCCCGGGGTGCGCGTCCTGTGGCTTGCCGGCGATGGAGAAGGACGCCGAGGAAAGGCTGATGATAGAAATTGCAAAGCAACAAATCTTGGACAAGTTACACCTGAAAGAGAGACCAAACATCACTCAGACCGTGCCTCGCGTGGCGCTCCTCACTGCGCTGCGCAAACTGCACTCAGGACGCGTCAGGCAGGATGGCACTCTTGAACTAGACAACAATATACCAACCAAAGACCAAGGATATGAAATAGTGAGCTTTGCAGATATAGGTAAGTTTGGCATTCATCGTTTACATTGTACAGCTGGGTTTTCTTGAAACACTTAAGCCTACGTGAGCGCATTTTATGTCAGTGCGTAAAATACACCCAGAATGAGGTCAGGGCTTCCATATGCCTTTTTAACTACTTGTTGATATTGTACTAGCCTATAAAGTGGTTGAAGATGAATCATTTGTCCTCAATATGCAGATTATACCTTTGTTATGTATAGCAGGTGATGTCTGCAAGGCTTGTTTGGTTGTTGGAAGCAAAATATTAAGGTTCATTGTTAATCCATAACGTAGTCAAAAGAAAAAAACTGCTTTTAACTACAGCTGGAAGCAGTTTGACCTGAACAATGTTTATTTTTACATAAAACTGTAATTCTATTTTGCAAGCAAGGAAATTAGTCTAAAATGACTTGACCCTTTGATTGTGTGAAACAGTTCACAATCTCCAAAATAACCAACACATCCACAATCTGTGTTGTTTTTTAATTGTCTCTGGTCTAGATGACAATGGTGATGGACCAAGCCTCAGCCTCACCTTCCAGTTCCTGCAGGAGCGCGGCCAGAGTATCCAGGTGCTCCAGTCCTCTCTGTGGATCTACGCCCGCTCCTCTGAGGACCCTCACCGGGACTCCCGCCTCCCCGCCCGGGTCTTCCTCTCCGCAGACGGTGGGGTTTCAGGCTCTAACCGCACCCTGGTGATAGAGAAGATGCTGGAGGTGCAGGAGAGTAACTGGCACACCATCCCCATCACCCGCACCCTGCAGGCCTTCCTGGACGGAGGCCAGCACCGGCTGCGGCTGGAGGTGAGCTGTGACGAGGATGGGAAGAACCTTTGTTCCCTTGACAGCCCCGCCGACGCCGCCAACCAGCCCTTCCTGGTGGCCCAGGTGCGTCTCCGTGACGACCGCTCCAAACACGTACTCAGGAAGCGCTCACTGCGCTGTGGTGATGATGTAACCGTGTGCTGCAAGAGGGACTTCTACATCAAGTTCAAGGATATCCAGTGGCAGGACTGGATCATCGCTCCCGAGGGTTACCATATGAACTACTGCATGGGCCAGTGCCCCCAGCACCTGTCTGGCTCCCCGGGCATCGCCTCCTCATTCCACGCCAGCGTCTTCAGCCTGCTGAAAGTCAATGGCATTAACACGGCCGTATCGTCGTGCTGCGTTCCCACCGAGCGCCGGCCCCTTTCCATGGTGTACTTCAACTCACAGCACAGCATTGTCAAAACAGACGTCCCTGACATGATAGTGGAGTCCTGCGGATGCACATAAAGCAGAGACAGAGAAAGAGAGAGGAGGAGGAGTTAAGTTAATGCACATTTGCATTTATTTTATGCAGAGAACTAAAAAGAATCATAAGCACGTTATAAACAGGCAGACAGACACAAACACATGTACAAAGGATGTGAAAATTTACTCCTTTTCAACTCATTCTGACACAACATCTGAAGTTTGGCTACAAAATATGAAATGTCTACCATTTGGAAAAAAGTGATACATTCTCTTACAAAATTACTGATTGTACAAAATTGAGAGAAATCATGGCACTTTTAAAAAAAAAAATAGTAGGTAATCTAAGTCCTTGGTTGACAAAATGACAATGCTTTTACAGACTGGATCATCTACTGACATAGATATTGAATGATGAATTTCAAATAATGATTTTTTTCTCCAATATGGATAGATAGTATTTTGGAAATGAACTCTACATATGTTGTTTCTAACATATATTGTATTGAGATTAACAAGTGACAAGTTTGTTTTGTCCCAAATAAGAGACACAGGTGTGTTGAAATTCACACATCCTTTTAGCAGTGCACACACACACACACACACACACAAATATGACAACTATGACTATGACAACTGCGTTTCAAATTAAGATTGCGCCAACCTAATAATAGGGTATGGCACAAAGAATAAGAAATATTATATGAGAGGCAGTTACGATGATGACAAGAAAAGATGGAATCTACTGTTTGAAATCATACTGTTTGTCATGCATCATAATTTTGCATTTAAATTGTGAAGTCTTGTATGTAATGTTCAGTATGTCTAGAGCAGTTCTGGGCAAAAAACAAACCACATCCATTCAATTTTAAAGACTGGAACACAATTTCAGTGCCTACAATCAGTTGAGTGTTGAAGTCAGAAAGACAGGGTCGATATTCAGGATTATTATATATATTATATTTTTTCTATTTAGAAGTAAGTTGCAGAGGAATATATACAAAAAATACATTACAAAAGTGAAAAGAGATTAATGTAAAGCCTTCAATCCAATGTTAAATTTATAGCTGCAAACATTTTATTTTCATATATATTTATTTTGTACTTCACGATTGCTGCTGGGACTCAGTTCAAGGATGCAGTAAAGATTTTAATGGATCTCAGGAAATTGGGAGTAGAACTGACAACACGTCTAGCTCTTAAAAAGCACAATGGCTTTGTTTCCATCTGTTTTGTGTTGCAGTGACAATGTCCACCTATATAAAATCTGTCAATGCTTATTGTTTTACAGAGCTATTGTATTTCCAAGGCTACTCTGCCCCTTTCCTTACCTTGCCTAAATGCTGCCATTTTAAAGTAAGGCTTTTGGAACTTTTTTTTTTTTTTTTTTAAATATCCCTAAATTTAAATTGTGCCTTCCACATTGATTTGTGAAGTACAAGTGCAACTTGGATATTTGGTATCAAGTCAGACATTTGTAAAAACGACGTCTAAAGTACAAAGAGAATCAAGTCTATATTCATATTTATACTTCACTCAGTATGAGTATATTCATTTTACTTTACTCATTACTGACTAATGCATTCTTTTGTGTAGACTTGTGACATGATGTTCACATCAACGTTTATTTATATTATGGTCATAATTTGAATTATTTTGTACTACATTCAACAAGCGTTGTCATTATATTGTGAAGTGATTAGAAGCAATTCTTGTGATTGTGTGAATGCAACACAAGACAACAGTGACAACCGGCACAGTGGAATCCGCCCTGAGAGCTGTCCATACCTTATCCGATGCTACATACATGATGAAAGTGTTTGATCAGCATCTCCACTGTATTATTTACTCAGGTAATCAGTTGGGCAACTGGGGTTCTGATGGCTGATGACATGAACTCAAGGTTATTTCTCAGCAGCATGAGCAAACATTTAGCTATTGCTTCAGTGTCAGGTAATGTGAAGGTCTGTGAGGCAGGTAGGTCAATGGGCACGTTGGCATTCCCATCTCTCAAAGTCTAAAGTTTTTTTGGATGATGTAAAATCATAAGCTTTCCAGGCAAAGGTAAGCTGATAATGATTTGGTTTAAAAACATTTTGTCTTTCAGCTTGTCTTTTCAACTAAGTTTACACTAAGCTTAGCAGTGTAGAAGTCAAAGATCTTCTCTGCTTTCTGGATGGTGTCTTGTGTGGCAATTATCCTTACTCTAGTGGTAAACTGTATGGCTTGAGGCCCTTAACCACTGTATTGTACAGCCATGATACACAGGCAACATTTTGAGGCAATGAAGATGGCCAATTTGAAAACAATTATGACCAACATCTTTCATCACAGGTTTCCCCTAATAGCTCACAAACATGGTCGCCATTCGCCATCCACACTGAATATCGCCAGACTTTACTGCCTCAAAAAGCTGCCCATGTATTATCACCTTATTGTTCAAACCTGCAGACAACAAATTAATGTAATTATTGTTTATTTGTTTTATTTTGCAAGCACTTCCTGTCCCAGGACTCTATGTGACATTGAGATGCCATCCTAACATAGTTTACTAAGCACTTTATCACCCTACTGTATTTTTAGAGCAAATTCTGCTTGAAGCATCTACTACTTGTAGTTCTGGTGGGCACTAACTAAAAAATGCAACAGCAAAAAGCAAATGTCAATCAGGTTGTTTTCTTTAGCTGTAGTTGTGTTTAAATGTGTGGTACTGTATATATTTGCAGAGCACAGGAATGATGCAGGAATTTCTGTATACTGTAACTGGTGAAAATGGAGCCAGCATTTGAACTCTGTATCAATTGAAATGAGTAATTCTGATCTTTATTTTTTATATTATACTATATTTTATGCATAATAAATACTTTGTAATACAAATTAAATGTAAATAGTTTGTCCTGAAATTACATGATTACAGTGCAAATATATTTTTAATAAATAAATAAATGTTTTGAATTCATACTGCATATGCGATGTCTATTATTTATTTCCATGGGACTTTTTTTTAAACCATCTCATCTCTCCACTTAAGCTCCCTGCACCTTAGAGCAGAACACTGTTCTTTTTTTGTGCCGAAGACAACTGAATAAATATCTGTGAACATGAGCAACTCTATCCCTATTCTCTTAACACTTGTGGCTATAAGATGTGAGTAGGTACTTTTGTGCTTATCAATGGGAGTATGCGGACGTGTAGAGTGTTTATTTAGGCTTTCACCTTGCACTGAACTTTATGATACAGTAGTTTTGACCAAGAAAAATGTAACCATATCCCCAGAAGATCTTCCTAGATGCTTTTCACAGTCACATTTTCAATTTTTTCCCGTTCATTGTCAATGAAACTGTACATCAGTGTGACGTCACAAATTAGGGGACAGGACAAACACCTCTGTCTTGTTTTCTTGTCACAGCCAACATCAGTGAATTTTTCCAAAATATAAATGTAACTGTATAAGATGCTCCTTTAAGCATCAGCATTTTGATTCAGCACAAATGATTCAAATACATCAAAATAAGTCAAAATAATTTTTTGCATTTGAAAACACAGTGATCAAGTTTCCAATTTTAGCCTCCATGAAAAACGTGGTACTGTCTGTAAGGCAAAGGGCATGTTTGCTCACACAAATAGTGGAAGTGGTTTTATGGACTGTCTGTGTTTGGTGTGTAAACAGTTGTCAGATTCCCCTGGCATGTATTCATCATTATAGCACGCATTTGCATTAGGGATTGATCACAATCTAAAGCTGAGACACTAGGTTAGAAGTAAACAATCTAAGAAACAATAATGGTAGATTGTATTCTATACTTCGTTTTGGCAATGATTTTTGGTACGAGTGGATAACAGAGATAAATCATGAGCTGCAGAGAAAGTACATCTGTTGCCGTTATAATTGCTGAGGTGAAGTTGCATATGGTGATAATTTGGCACACACATATTGGGTCACAGTAGATAAAGTTTATGAACTGTAATAAAGCATTGATTAAGGGGTAAAACTATTTATTTTCACATTATAGAACATGTCTGACGTGTTGCATTCATATTGTATTCATACAGAGTATGCAACCACAAATCATTACACAGCGCACAATGTACACTGCTCTGTAAACACTGCAAAGGGCAACGCTATTCCTAAATTGCAAGAGTAACTACCATTTAAACTTGGAGGGAATAACTAATATACATAGGGTTTTTTTCAACAGATATAGTGTAGAGATTTATTGCAGCACTTAATTGCAATTATTTAAATACAAACCACTTTTGAAACTGTTTCTCAGTGAATTTCCTAATGATCAATTGACAAAACCTATTACTTGCATTTGAAAAAAAATTAGGTCATAGCATAAGGTCCTCTGGTGCCAGAATTTGCCAACTCCACTAGTAAAGCCAACACTGATCCTGAAGAGCTAACATCCAGCATGGAACAATTTAACCTCAGTATCTCTTGTACTGATGTTAGAAATGTTAAAAATGTTTATGCATATTCCTGAAATATACTCGAGTAATTTTAGTTTTATAATGTGCACACAAGATTCTAGACACTTTTTCACATGATTCATTGGGGTACCAGGTATGGTGGTCCAAATTCATCATTATGTTAAATACTACCATTAGCTACATACAAAAAAATAATGTGGCCTGATGTGGTTATTCTTATTAATGGATATTATCGTCATCAACAACACTAATAACAAGAAGAAGAACACAAAGATTGAGTATAATTGTTTATGACTCTCGGCTAAATTGTCGTGGATCAATGGCGCAGAGTGCAGAGCGCAGGCGCATGTTACGTGTCTACAGAGTGTGGTGCGATTGCGATGCAGTTGTAAACGGGGTTGGATTAGGAGGAATACATTATCAGTAGGTGTGGTGGGCCTGGCTTCAATGGCTGGCTTTATGACCAGTCAAAGCACCTCTTTTCTCCCCTTTAAAAGCAGTGCACACACAAAATCTTCTCCCAAAAGGAAACTGATGTCCTTGTGCAGGAGGTGCAGACTATACAGCACCTTAAATAAGCGAGGGCAGATTTTATTAAATTAGCATGGGAGGAGATAACACATTTGGTTAACGTGTTGCTCTGGGGCACGTTCAATTGCCCCAAAACGTAGCAAAACGTAGCAAACAGGACGTTTAAAAGGAAACGGTAGTGCGTTGGTAGTGCGTTGAAAGCAAGGGGGTTTTATGAGCAAACATCCCGTTCAACTGGATAAAATTTTGCACCGTAGCAAAACAGTGCAAACTTTGAACGTACCCCTGGTCTTAGGACGGGGATGGGCAATCATGTGCCAGGCAGGGGCGAGAGCATGCAGGTTTTCATTCCAACCAAAGACTACACCAGGTGTTTTCATTGATTAGTTCCCCCCTGGTTGAAGGTGTGCTAATCAGTGAAATCACCTGGTGCGGTCTTTGGTTGCAAGCACACCTGCGCCGTGCAATTTGAATGTGGTCTGAGCAGGTGGGAGACGCAAGCACAATCCTTGTCACCAAAATTGCACTGCATTGATTGATTGTTACTGACACACCCATACTGCGCCTCCTCTCCCACTTCTCCTAGGTGCAGTCAAGTTCACCGTGAATCACCAAAACATCTAACAGGCTGGGGTGCCGTAGTGGGGGGAATAGGGGTACTGCCTACCCACGGCCCCAAGCTGAAGGAGGAACCCTAAAGTGTCTGGACAGAAATGCCTTTTGTGGTCCTTAAGTGTATGTTTATAAATATTTTATACATTTATTGCATACACCTTTGGTTTTGAAATTGGGATTGGTTGAAATCTATCACACTGAAAACAAATATAACTCTCAAAAATATCATACAGCAACTGTTGTGTTATATGACACAAACTAATAAAATACATAATCAAAAAATGAAAAGTTGGTGCGGTTTTTCCAGTGCAGACTAAAACAAAAATGTCCTCCCTAGACAGATTTTGAACTAACCAGTGACAGTATGCACATAGCAGCTGGTCAGTGCTATCAGGTTAGTTTCCAAAATCCATAATTTAAATCAGGGATGTTTCTGATAATTGATCAGTAAATGAATGTGTGAAGAAGTGTTTGCATTGTGGATGGGTAGACATATATAGTTTGTCATACATGGAATAATGGTGGTGTGGGGATGAGAGGAAACTGGAGGGGGGCCCAGAGTCACCTCCTGTGCATGGGGCCCACAATTCCTAGCTACGCCCCTGCTAATGGGTGCAAAAAAAAAGAAAACTGTATGCAAAGCCCCACCATCAGCCATCACTAAAACGGAGCTCTGTTTTTTTATGTCAAGTCAAGATCATGGGGGAAAGGCTCCAAGTGTGTGGCTGCATGTGTGATGGTTTTAGAGCATGTGCAAGGCAGTTTGGTATCAACATGTCAGCAGGTGGGCAGGATACTCCGTGACCCCAGGAAGTGAATGCATTGGCCATGCTAACGGAAAGAAGATTGCTGGCCTACTCTGGGAAAAATAAAAACCTAGTGACTCACTGATATACTGACACACTGACCCACAGACACACTGATTGCTGTGTACCACTAAAGCCCTAATCCTTCACTCCGCTCACAATCCCACAAATCCCCTGAGGAGGGTTAAGGTAGGTGTCAGTCAGACGCGTCCTCCCAGGTTGTCCTGTCATGACAGGACAATCTGGGAGGATATCGCTCTCACACTCTCTCTCCCTCAGCTGTCCTCAGGTAACAACAGTAAACAACAGTATTATGTAGGCTGCTTAGAATAGCGCACAAACAGCTACATGCAGTAATACTTATTTATTATATATTACTAATTCCTGCTGTCATATCTTCATGTGTTTCATGTGTATATTGGGAAAATAATTAAAAAGTGAGCCTGTCAAGTTTAAAAGCGAGTCTGTAGAAGTACTGTGAGACTTGCTGTTGATTATGCCAAGTCAAATCCCTAAGCAGAGAGCTCAATTATTCAATTTGTCACTCTGTGCTAAAGACGTAGCCAGCTCAGTGAACTGGCACAATGCAGTATAGCCTTCACAAACACAGTGTGAACTATAGCTAACTTCTATCTGAATCCTTCCACTGAGATCTCTCTATGGTTTCTTTTGTGTCTCACTCATGACAAAGGTGTTATTGTACAGGTTTCATGTCAGAAATATTCACACATTTTACAGGTTAATGTTAATGTCCTTAAAACAGTAGGTGACACACATATCCTATATAGCTATCCAACTTGTCAAAGAGAAACCACAGAATATATTATTAACCTGCTGTAATTCAAGTAAGCCTACATTACATCAATATGCATTCAATTGGCCTCACTAATCAATTAAATGTCATACTATACTTTTCTCATTTGAAAATGCAAATTATGGACATAAAGCCTAAACCCAATCATATATTGAAAGCTACTTTAAAATATATCTGTAATGTAGGCTGGATAGCGTTCTTGCAGCAACATACAGGGCACTTCAAATAACTTTTAAGTCCACAGGATGATCTCATTACGACAGACCCAGTTACCTGATATATCTCTATGTGTTACATCAGAACTGTCTTACTGCAGAACAATATCCTGCATCCTTGACATGAACTCTGCAATTCAAGGAATTAAGGTTAGAGGATACTGAACATTTAATGGGGCTGAATGTATATTGATAATTCACATTCAAGAAGATGTAAATATTAAAACTTTGATTAGCACAATATTAGACTACCTTACTTTACCACTATTAAGATAAAGCTGCACTTTTTACCTTATATCCAAGGTAAAAGAGGTCATTTGATTTCTGTAGTCTTGTCTGGATAGATGAAGTTCTATATTAAACAGAAGAAAATGCAAGACTGTATGAAGTATAATTGTAGTCATTTGAATTTATTTGAAGCTGTGGTAGATTATGTTTTTACCTCACAGTGTCAATGTTAGAGAATGTAAGAGAGTAAGTTATGTCTGCTGTAGTAAATAGTAAATTGTTTCTATTCCAAAAAACCTATTAACCCAAACCAAACCTGTAAACTCAACATATTTATGTAGAGGAAACTTGAGAGCTGTCATAAGCAAAATGTTGCAACAGTAGATGGTAAATATATATACAGTATATGGTACATTACTAAACAGCAAATAGTAAGAGGCAATCCAATAACCAGATTTAATAATATTACGATATCCCATATGCAATCATAATGTTGATGTTGTGATTTATTTTGATTTATCATTGTAATGATGTATAATCTAATCATGATTCATAACCTAATCAAGTGGTGAGATTACTGTATCTTTTGTCAACCAATCAAATCATCCAGCATCATTTGAATTCAGTTTAGCAAATTGTCAAAAATATTCATTGCTTGACAAAACTATTCAAAAGATGCAAAAATACTTTGATACAAATATACTTTAAAATGTATTTGTTTATGTTTATGTTCATGTTCATGTTCATGAACCTGCCAAAGAAAGAGTAGCATATTTGCTGGTATACTGTCATGATTTTTTAAAAACAAATCAGCGGTCAACTGACTTTCCAATATTTACCACTTGGTGGCATTGTCTAAGTAATGAGCCTGGCGTTTCACTCATTCAGATTTACTACAGGGAATAAATCCAATTAAATCAACTCCTGTTTTACTATAATCAGGTTATTCACCCCTTCACGTGTTCACCTCCAAGAATTTCAAAATCCAAGATTGTCAACCACTTGAGACCAACAGAGCGATGATTTTAGCTATCATGAGAAATTGGTTGAGTCTTGTACAAACTATGAACCCTAAAGGGATCCCCTTGTACATGGTATCCCCTTTTGACTGTAGGGGGTCCAAAGTAGTCAGAAATATGTCATATCTGGACAGGCATTGGTCTGGGTTGTCATCAAATGCAAACCAATACAGTGTCCTGGTCAACAAAGTTCTGAGTTGACCAGTAAAGTGAGAAATTGAGATAATAGTGACTGATGTTGTGTCTTTTCACAGTTTGGTCAGCAGAGGGCACTAGACTTAATGTTGGACTTTATGCCTCTCCAGTGTCAAAACCTTCACCTGGCGATGTAGTTGAAGAAAACAGAATAGCACATCCATGGACATGAAATTCCACATGATATCAAACATCTTTTGCATAATGTTTAGCAATGGAGACTGTACTAAGGACACTGACAGCTTGGACCACCTATAACCACAAGCCTGAAGACCCCTTTAGGTATCTAACAATATATCAAACTGTGTCCTCAGTCAGAGTCCATATTTTACAGCTAGTGTTTACTGCAGGGAAAAAATCTGATATCTGGGAATAATGATCACAGCAGGTACTGACACTGGATATTTACTCTGGCCATAGGACACAGTTTAATATGAGTTATGAAAGCAGCCCCAAACTGCCATACCACCACTGTGAATTGCACATCATTCTATGACCCAAGAAACACTGTCTAGCAAAGGTACCTCAGGTAAACAACAAGGATCTTCCTTGAAGGAAGACAAGTTGAAGTAGAATACCAAAGAACTCTGAATCTCTGCCTTCTAAGGTGTTGCTGGAGCCTTAAGAAACATTATGTGTTGGCCGTTTTGACTTTGTAGCCAATATTCATTTGGTTAAGACACTCACACTCGATTCCTTGGAATCGATCAGAGAAAGATGAGGTCAAGATGACTTGGGTTTAGGCAAGCCTCACTGACATGTTTCTTTAGATGTCAGGAGCATGTCTGTGAGAGTAGTACTTTTGGGCATGCCAACCTGGGAATTTCTATACACATGCTGAGTGTGATAACCAGGGCTCTATTATCTTTGTTTTACTAGTGAAACAGCAGTTACATTTGACTTTTCTAGCCTCAGGTTGTTGCTAAAAACATTACTGAAGTGTATTTCTGCTGCCTCTGTCTGAAGAGTCAAGGGGCCTGTGTCACAAAGGACATAGTGGTAGCAAAAAACGCAGGGCAATACATAGTCTGCAGCACAGTGATGGCTTGGCTTTGTCCAGTCACATTAATGATATGAGTCTGTATCAGCTTGCAAAGGTAGGCCATCCCATCTGCAGAGAATTTATATCTCTGATAAAGTTAATCATCAGGGAAAGTAAAGGGGTTCTGACACTGTTGCTTTGTAAAGAGCCCTTAACATCTGTGCACCCCAGTCCACTGGATCCTCTAAGATTGTTGATTGGTGAGGTAGCAGGCTTTTTAAGTGTTTGGAGCAGGTTAGGTGTGCAGCCTAAGTTACCAAGGTACCCTGCTTAAAAGTGAGCCACCGTCGTGAGACCCAAATCCCAGGGTTGAGCCCAAAGTTAGCTCACAAACCTCACTAACCTTGCTTCATGAGATGGGCCATAGCCACCCAGTTTCCCAGTGATAAAACAAGTGGATTTTTACAAGTGAGCACATTGTGGAATACTTACTTGCTTACTATGCTTCTCAGAAGAACTAAAACTCTGTTGTTTTTCATCAGCAGAAAAACAGCAGGTGTTTGGGGACCAGGCAAGGGCTCCAGAAACATCCTCAGACTATTTTTTCCATTAACCCGAGGCAACTGAGATAGTTGGCTACTGAGTCTCTTGGAAGCAATTTAAACCAACAAGTCCTCCAACCCATACGACCATATAGGTCGTTTGTTCCTACCCTCTAATACGACCCACAGGAGCGTTTCCTAAATTAGCGCCCCTGCCGGCGGCAGGAGATGGCTACGTTAGTCTGCGTCACGTCACGTGACTGTCAAGTTTCTCTCTGCGGCGAAAAAAAAATGGCTGACATTCCTTTTATTCTCAGTGGAAAATGCAATATTTTAAGATAGTTCCGGCATTAAAATGCGTTTTGATAACATTTCTAGCGAGAAATGTGCATTTTATTTTCATAATCTTCGTTCAGTGAATATATATGATGTTTAGTTTGTTAGTTATTACAAAGATTCATTCAGGCTTTCTACCGTTGCTATGGTGGTTGCTATGCACGCTGCTATCGCTGAAACCACAGTTGTAGTTCTTCCGGTTTGCAAAGTGGTCGTAAAAAGATATATCTACTGAATATATCAAATATCTAGTACAGCCAAACTAGTAATTACACTGCATCTAGGTGATCTATGTTAAGAAAAAGTAAAGATGTTGGTTTATTTAAGATATTTTAGCCAAAACAGGAGTCGAACGCGCCAAGTCCGCCCGCAATGCCCTTCCGTGAGCCACGTCATCCAACGTGTGTGTGTGTGTGTGTGTGTCGACTCCTGTTTTAGCTAAAATATCTGAAATAAACCAACATCTTTACTTTTTCTTAACATAGATCATCTATATGCAGTGTAATTACTAGTTCGGCTGTACTAGATATTTGATATATTCAGTAGATATATCTTTTTACAACCCTAGATTTACAACCCTAATTTGCAAACCGGAAAAACTACAACTGTGGGCTGATTTGTATCAAGCTGCATGGTGCGGATCTAGGGAATTGTAGTTTTTAAAAAATATTAGTGTTTTTCCAAGAATTGGAAGTTGTAAATACTAAATTGAGAGTACACTGAGGAGTTTAAGGGGATGGTAAACACATTTGTGTAATCAGATTATAAATATCTAATTGTTAAATGGGTGAAAATTAATTTTAACCATATTTTACCCATATTTGACAGCGCCCCCAGTTGTTGACTATACTCACATGATAGCTGAGGTCAAGAGCTCTCTATAACAGTTGGTCCCATGTCTGTAACCCCTTTTGTTGCTGAATTATAAGCCTTCAAATATGCACCGAGGTCAAGGTTCAATGGTCAGTATTTCAAAGCAGGAGCCATGTAGAATCTTCATACTGACATATGTTACTCTCCAGGATGAGACCTTTCCCACGATGTATTTGGTTTAGCTCTATGACAAAGAAACAAAAAGCTTCATTTTATATATTGGGCCTTCAAAATGCTCTGTGAAACTAGGCCTGGGATGGTTTGTGTCCCTGAAATGAGAAAATTAAAACTTTGTCGTAGAGCTAAACCAAATACATCGTTGGAAAGGTCTCGACCTGGAGAGTAACATATGTCAGTATGAAGATACACACATACACACACACACACACACACACACATGTTGGATGACGTGGCTCACGGAAGGGCATTGCGGGCAGACTTGGCGCGTTCGACTCCTGTTGTACTCCTGTCAACGTATGTGGTCGTTTTTTGGGGGAGGACAGTCTGGTTTAAACATATAACAAAAAACACATTCAACATGCCTAGCAGCATTATCCTACTGCAACAATTTGCACCTACAAAACAGTCCTTACCTGATAAGTTAGGCTTTTGGTCACAAAAGGACACCCCATTTTAAAGGACAATCACACATTATAGGTCCTCTCTGGCACTGTATGACCTCTGGCACTCTGGCTCTGCAAAATAATATGAAAAGACAACACATACTGTACATTACTGATAGCAAGATAGCTAAAAATATGGGTAAAAAATGGCAAATTTCCCCAAGCAATACATGGCTGTCACTTGGAGACAAAATTAAAAGAACATGTAACACAAACGAGCTGCACTAGGAATGGGATCTGCCTGATGAATAACTGGTGTACCACTGGGAAATGCTTTGTGCTATGACCAAACTAACTGCTACCGTGCAAGATCTCTGAACTCTTGTGAATTTTACGGTGTTGCTGGTGCCTTTAAAGATGGTACATTTTAACTTGTATTTTTACTGTTTGTAATTTGTAGTCAAGGTTACAGAACATACATTAAAGCAAGGTAGAACAAGCAGGATGCCGTGCTATCAAGGACTGCACAAATGGAAATGGACCTTCTATGCATACCTGTTTCTTGTTTCTCTAGATGAGAAGCCACCATTATGAATCTTGGACATTTCGACCAGGTAATTTTTAGATACATGTTGATTGTGGTAGTCAGATATTAGTTTTCTTTTTTTTTATGAGCATGTCTCTGGAACTTGTCTCTCAAGACTCTCAGAAGCACCTACTTGTCTGATCAGCATTTCAACAGGTATTTGTGGTACAGGTAGCTAGAACCTTGGACAACAAGGTTTCTTTGATTCAACTTGAGCCGCTGGAGCAGTCAAAAACAAGACAACCCTCAACATGTATTTTTAAAACAACGGACATGTCCAACAACACATGCTGGCTAACTGATAAATGGAACAACCCCGCTGGTAGGAAATGCTTCTCTACAACAGTCAAGTTAGATGTTAGCTAGCAAGATGCAACTGTAAACGATCAAAGGTTTTGTCAGTAGAAGTCAGAGAAGAAGGGTCATTAGAAGGTTTGTTCATTCATTTTGCATACCCACTTATTCCTATTCAGGATCATAGGGAGGCTGGAGCCTATCCCGGCATGCACTGGATGGAAGGCAGGGAAACACCCTGGACAGGTCGCCAGTCCATCACAGACACAAACAAACACACTCACACTTATGAGGAATTTAGAGTCTCCTGACTGCATGTTTTTGTTCTGTGGGAGGAAACCCATGTGAACATGGGGGAGAACATGCAAACTTCACACAAACCCTGCACCTTCTTGCTGTGAGACAACAGTGCTAAGCACTGAGCCACCATGCCACCCTCAGGATGGAAGGGTGCATGTTCTCGTATCCATTGTATTTAAAGCATAACTCAACTCATAATTCGACCAGGACCCTATTTTCCCATCTTTCTCCTCTATACTGGTAATTTTTTTACCAAAATGTTGATAATTGCGTCACTATAGAGATACTTACAGATTTCCTTGTATGGGTGCGCGGTTCTCTAATACAGTCCTATAGGGCCAATGAACACTCAAAAAACCAACCCAAAAGCACCCAAAGCATGTCTTTTTCAGCACACTGATGGCTTGCTCTGTAATGAGACATGTCGGTGAAAAGTTGTAAAAGAAAATGATCTGAAGTTATGCCTTTCTTGCACAGTTTTGATGCTACCTTGTCCATTGCTTTAGCAATTCCTTGCTTACTCTTTGCCAGCCGGTTGCGACTGCCCGTGTACATGTGTTGCTGTGTAAAGTAGTGCAAAATAAATAGTGAAAATTGTGAGGTCATGGATAAACTAGAAATTCTATATATACATGTGCCATTGCAGATTGAGTGTCAATATGGTGAAAAACACAAGGCTTTGGGTGCTTTTGGGGTTGATTTGTGGACTGTTCAGTGGCCCTATTGGACTGTACTGGAGAGCCGAGCACCCTTGCAAGCAAGATGTAACTAGGTCTTTAGTGAAGTAATTTTTTTGATTTTGGTCAGAATGGATCAGTATGATTGCATGGTCCTAACCAGACTCTTTGACTTTTCACCTTCCAGCTACAGGTGCATGGGAGGTGGAGCTTGCTAGGCCATCGGTATGAAGGAAAATGATGGGAAAACAGGGCCCAGGTTGAAAATACCTGGAGTTATGCTTTAAAGACAGCAACTGCGGGGTGGCTTAAGTCTCATACCATGTAACAGCAACGTCCTGGGTTTGAATCCGGCCCAGGACCTTTGTTGCATGTCATTTTGCATCGCATTGTGATCTGATGAGCAAGACCATATGCCATGGTAACACAAATGTTCACAAAAGTTGCATTGAAAAGACAACTGTAACCGCAGCACGTGAAAATTCTGTGAACACTATATGTGGTTTTGTATGTGGCTCACAACATTTGTTGCATGGCATACTGTCTTTCTCACTCATCTTTCCTGTTATCTCCAGGCATGCTAGCGCAGTAGATAGTGCACTAGTTAGTAATAGCTAGTAGGCTACACATCTACACACACAAGTAAACATGTCTTCCCCCCATGAATGATGCAGGCACCCCTTAGGCCAATCAGTAGCAAGTAAACACAAATTTTAGCACCCCCTTAGGCCAATCAGTGCAAATTCCAGAATTGAGCAATGAAACACATAATTCCCTTAAGTTCCTTGAAAATCCAATCAGCGGCATCCATGATACTATGTGTGACTTACAATTAAACAAAAGTTGTAGCGCCACCCTTAGGCCAATCAGTGTAATTTTGAAAATGCCGGAATGGAGCAATGACCCGCATCATTCCCCGAAGTTTCGTCAAAATCCAATCAGTAGCGGTGAATAGAGACAAGACGCATTTCATGTCCTGATCAAGATTGTTTTTATTGTCAGTACAGTATGTTGTTTTTCCTGCTTTGAAATGTACATTTCTCTTTCAATTACATATAAACTAGTTTCCCCTGCATTAAGACTGAAAAATAAACAAATATCCTTGACCTCATTATAAGTTGCCCTCTTTTGTCAGGATCATGTCCTGCTCAACGTCACTATTACTGACCTCCAATGGGTTCCATTGGTTTTAGAAGCCAAGTGCCTTGAAAACAGGTGGGGTGTGGGGAAGTGCTCCAATGAGGACAGGGGCTACTGGATTTAAATAGTTCATGAGCCAGCAGGAGCTTGCATCAGCACAGCTCAGGGAATTAATGTCACAGTCCTTGTTGTTCCACCTTAACCCTCACTTACTCTCAGCTCTTACCACACAGAATTTCCTGTGGAGACCTAATTCTGTCAGGTAAGACTAAATGCCCAATCAGGTTATAGTTCCTGAGTTGACAACTAACAAATGTGACAGGGAGTATTGTGGAATTTTGCTACTCTTTTGCAGTGGTGAAGAGTAAAATATGGGCTATGTATTCAATTTATTACTTTAATACCTTAATAACTGATTAATTCCTTTAATGTAGCCTATTAATACATTTTTTGCTACCTGTTGCCACCATAACCCTGTCCCGGATAAGCGGGAACAAAATGGACGGATGGATGGATAAATGGAATTAATCACTTAACTTTTAATACAAATCATGTGATTGAAAAAAATAAAACTATAGGTAGGCACAGTATAAGTAATCTCAAGCACAATTCAATAATTTAATTAAATCACATTGGCTCATTGATTGGACTGAAATGCTGATTGGAACGAATAAATTCCAAATGCAATATATGGAGATAGGCATACGGGGATAAGGGCAAATCCCTTTGAATAAAGGATCAGAGAGGGGAAGCAGAGGCACAGTAGTAGAGCTGCACATTGCATATTGACAAATAACCATATTGTGATCATTTTGCTGAATATTGCAATTGCAATATAAATTGCAATGCAGTATACAGACAGATTTTTCAATATTTTTGTCATCTCATCTTTAATGAAAAACTGAGATGTTGATTTGCTCTGTTTGAATACAATGAACATTTTTTTTTTTTTTTTACAATGTGCAAATTAATTTATAGGCCAGAAATTGGGCAGGGCACCAGAATACCGTGTTTAGGAGTCCATTTTGTGATAAAATAATTGCAGCCTAATGAGATTTGGAAATTGAAATAGTTTCATATTGTGCTTTTTTATTTTTTAATCAATTGTGCAGCCCTACTCAACAGAGAATGTTCTATCAGGACCTAGACCAGCAGGGGTAGATATTACTGCAGAGTTGGTGGACTTTACTACTGGACTATCTAGGCACACGTGCAGATTGTTGTTTTTATGGTGGCAGATTGACACTGAACATTCTGTCCATAATTTTGTGCAGTAGTTTTTCAATTTACCTTTATTGTATACATACCCAATCTTGGACATAAAAGGTCATCACACACACCTCTCCTATATCATCAAACAGTGATGATTAGACTGAGATGATGTGGAATCTGCCTGGATGACTGTGACACTGGATCTGTCCAAATGATGAGAAGCTGCTGGGCTGGATGGACACATGACAGACATAAGAGAAATGTAGGGCAAGTATGAAAACAGAAGTATGTATAGGGCAATGTGGATGAAATTACAACAGACTGTACAATAATGGAAATCCAGGCTCTGTATGCACAAACTGTTTTATATTATTTACTAAATTCTACTCCTTTCTTTAAGGAAACAGTAGTTTTTGCACTCACATTTCTGATAAACCCAGGTTAGCTTTATCAGTGGGTTTTGTTTCCTCTTCAGATTTTACATCAATAAATAATTTTGCTGTTGAAAAAAATAAGACAAAACATGGAGAGCTCAACAATAGGTCACATAAGATATTTCTATACAAGCATCAAGTTAAATGAATATACAGAATAGATGTGTAGACACTGTAAATGTTTCCTTAACCAAGAGTGCCACATAGTTTGGTTCCTGTGTATGTGTACTATAAACTAGCTCTCTACTGGGGAATACATGGGACTTACTGCCATGGTGTTTTGGTTTGCCCTGTTCTCAGGTTGTATCATACTGCCCTCTGGTGATTGAGAATCAAATAGAGGGGTTTGGGCGTATGCTTCTTTAAAAAAAGTACATGGATAGAGAGATGCAATTATGCATTTCCAATAGCAGTTGCACTGACATGGATAGTGCAGTGTAACTATAGTGTAAATGCTGTATTTATTACATACTGAATACATGTATGGCATTTACTTGAAGTGTCTGTAACTGTCAAGGGCCTTAATCATCATAAGAATGCACTATTTATTTTATCTACTGGATATGGAAGTAGTTTTACCATGCAAAACAACTGCACATACAGCCTCCTTTACTCTGGTAATACTGACATATGTATTTTGATTTAATGCATTTATTGGCACATTTTTACATACTGAAAGACAGAAAAATTTGGCAAAGACTGCAGAACATGAGCCGCAGTCTACCACACTTGACAACTATCATATTAATATCATAATAGCCAGCATCTCTCCTTATTTTACCCCTAATCAGCTGTGTGATTTTTATTTAGCATATATCATATTTATTGTATTGCAGCTCAAAATTGTCATTAAAATGCATAATTAAAAACCTCAGTAAATGTATTAATGCAAACTTCCACATTTTGCACCAATTTGAACATAGCTATATTTCTATTAAAACTAGATTTTTTTTTCTTCTGTTCATCATTAAAACAAGAAAATAATGCAAATAGTACAGTAACGACCTTGCCCAGCCTATCTCTTGTTTAAACTGGTTTACAGTCTTGTGTACCTAATCTATTCAAAACGATACTGTGGATTACGATAACTCTCGTGACTGGCCAACAAGTAGTACTACTATCAGATAATGCTGTAAAACATTTAACACCAATGTCGTTTAACACCTGCACTTCACAGTCTTGCTTGCTCAATTCTTAATTTCTATTAATTCTTAGTAGAAATGCATATGTTGTGAGTAAAAGATTGTACCATTACAAAAAGTAATGGTAAGAGCAATAAGAGCTATTGAATTTGCAGTAACTTGACCAGGTGAAAAGAGTGGCAAAACCCCTAACCACATTTTTGAGTTTTGGAGCAGACCCTTAAGAAATGATGAATATGTTATCATGATAGTTTTCCTGTCTTTAAAGAAAGTCCCCACAAATCCAGGCCATTAACACATTGTACAAGCCTATTATTCTTACTATGAATAAAAGTCAGGGATCTGTGTGAGAATAAACTGGGGATGATAAATTTCTGTTGGTTGATGAATTATCTTGGGAAGTATCAAAGGAATAGTAATCATCTGTTTCTTTGGAGTAGTTCAATATTGTTAATTAGCTATGGAATATCAAAGACAAAACATCAAAGTGCACAAACTGACAGCATAAACAGCAAAAGCCCCTCTGCAGAAACATGCAATGATCACCTGATTTCATTTCAAAACTAAGGATTTTTTTTATTTTGACATGAATGATTTTGTTATAGATGAAAACACTGTTATAAACTGGTTCTAAACTACACATTTAACATGCATATTTATGTGTGTGTATGTGTAGATATATATACACTATACTGTATATACCTATACATATACTATTCTACTATACACTCTATATAGTAGTAGTAGTTTATGACCAGGTTTTAATAACATGGTTTAATGTTTATAACCCTTATTATAATAGTATATTATATACAAATAGTATTGTATATAATATAACTATATATAGTAGTATTCTATATAAAATTGTATATGTACTCTAAAATAGTATATATACTATAGTGTGTGTGTACACTGCCATATTCAGTGTCATTATGTCTACATTTGTTTGGATGAATTCACCCAATATTGCATTTGTTTTGCATATAATTGAGATACCAATATCAGTCAGACTTTATTCAAAAAAATATTGGTAACACTTTACAATAAGGGTACATTAATTAAGGGTTAGTTAATGCTTAATAAGCATTAACTAACCCTTAATTAACAGTTAACTAATGTGTCTGGTAATCATTTACTAATGGTGTTCATGTTAACTAAGGTATTAATTTATACATTATTTAATAGTCATCTTTATTTATTTATTATGTTTTTTTTATTTTTAAATAAGATTTGAATTACTATGCAGCTAAATGCATATCACGTCAGAACAACCTTATCGCCTTTATAAATCTGACTGATATTGGTATCTCAAATATATGCAGAACAAATGCAATATTGTGTGAATTCATCCAACAAATGTAGAGATCATGACACTGAATATGGTAGCATACTAAAATGCCACTTGACAAATGAAACTATTGCACAATACAAACTCTGCTATGTGCATCACAACTATTTTGCAAGTTATATGCTGCTTATCTTGAAATCAGTAACTTCTAATTTTCAATATCAAGCATGCACATAAATTAAATTTGTGCATGCATTGCAGACACAAATGCATTGAATGCACAGTATATTAACTTATCAGTCCTTATCTTATGCAGTTTCCAGACTATGTTGTTAAACTAAAACCTGTCTCTGCAGAACTCTTACCTGTCATGCAGCACTCGTGCAGACCTGCTTGTTTATCCCCTTCAGCCTCTGCTCTCCAGTTTCCTCCCTTCAGCGTGTGATGGCCTGAGGTGAAACCCAGTGCAGGGAGTGAGCACCCTTATAAGCAGCACCCACAGAGCCATACCACTGTCAGCCCAGGACCCCGGACCAATGGGAAGAAAACATGTGCAAAGGGCCATCTGCAATGGAAAAACAAATCCTGTAAAAGATTTTGTGGATTTTGCAGCACGGGGGAATGGTGTCCAGCTGCCCTGAGTCTTAGTGACAGATGCACTCTCTCCCTCTCATCCTGCTAACAGGCCAGTTCCCTGTAGCCTTTAATGGCCTTAAATAAACCTGGAGACACCCCACCATCCAGCCATGAAACCACTTTCTTTTACTTTCAGTAGTTGTGCAATCAAACACTAAATGATGTGCCAGTGCATTGTCAAATACCAAAGATGGGTTATTATCTGTTTCAAGCGATTTAGCGAAGTAAGGCACTGATTGTGTTATGTTTATGTTATGCGGATATTCTGGCTTGATAATTGTGGGAATTGCTTAGTTTCTCTTCTCTACAAATATATAAATCAGAGCAGATTAAAGTAAGCATACAACAGAAATGCATAAAACGATCAGTCAGCATAGTCCCTAAAGACTGCTAATGACTAAGGGACTATACAGTGAAAGTTTTTGCGATTACATGCTCAGGCAAGGTTTCAAGTAAGAAAGTGATGAGCGGTGAAGCTGCATTTTCTAATTTGCACTTGAACTGAGTGTCTTGGCCAAAAGCTTTTGGTCTGACTTACTTACAACATTACTTACCCTCTCTGTAATCCGTCTAGCACCATAAGCCCTCTATGAGCTTTGAAGTACTTGTGGAAGTGGACACCTGTAACTTTTATTTCTGTCCCATTCACCTTGACTCTTTAAGCTTCATTGAGACATGCTGAAGTAAATTCATGTACATACTGTATGAGTGCAGTAGCTCTTTTTTAAAATTGTTTTTATTAGATAGGCTTTTCTCAATAGCCAGAAGAAAATGGCAAAGACAGTATTGTTTCTGGGTACCTTTGGCGTTGCTAAAGGTGGTCTTTGCGTTTTTTTGCATTTTTGTTTCACCTTGTAATCCTGTCCCATTGATAATCTGAGAGTGAAGCTACTTCTCTACCTCTCCACCTGACCAGAGTGGGATGCTCAGCCTGCACGGGATTTTCTCTGCCCACATTCAGATGGGACATATGGCTTCAGCACCTGTGGGCCTGTTTACACCCAAGTATTCCCTGCTTGTTGGCTAAAGCCCACGACTCTCATTGACAAATCTGATTTAATCACTGGCCGTATGTTCTCAATGGACTCTTGCCTTGGTTCAGGTCACCAACTGCTTAAGCTTTGACTCAGCTTTCATTGTTGCCTTGAAGAAAAGCTGTGATGCTCCTGTGGATATATCATTATATAAAAATGCTATCAGTTACAAAAGCATAAAATAAAAAAATAAAGCATAGTCCTTTATTTTACGTAAATGGCAATGTTGATTACATTTCTAGCTGGTTTTGTTTGCACTGCTGTGTGGTGATCTTCATGTTCTGTAAATTGGATTAAGATACTCGTGTGCACTAATGCTGCACAGCCAGTTGCACATACAGTACAATATACAGTTGGCTAATAGTATATAAAGCTGATGTGAATCAAGCAGGCTTTGCTGATTAAGAATCTCAGACAATTAGATTAAGAGTAGGCATCTCAGACATTTACATTTTTTATAAGTCGGATAGTTGTAGTAGTAGTTTGGAGCAATAAAACCTTACTTATTGCACCTTTATATATAAAGTTCAGTTATAATAGTGGCGAAATGAGTGAGGCTTTCCCCCTATCCCCCTATTGCGCAATAATATTCCTTTGACTGTGTGTGTGTGTGTGTGTGTGTGTGTGTGTGTGTGTAAACTGTGCGCACTCCAGGCCTGTGACACCCTTACCAAAGTCCTGGGATGGGCTGGCTGAACTCCACTCCGGGTTTTGCGGTGGACTTTCAACTTGAGCCTGGTGAGGCGCAGCAATCTGCAGCATCCCCACACGTAGCCAGCCACACACGCTGTCCGAGAAGTTGCCTATGAAGTTACACCATTAGAGTAAACAGAAACATTTATAGATGGATTATCCTAATTACTAGATAGGGCCACACTTTTTATAGACACAGCCACGTCCATACAGGCATTATATAAACATATGCATGCTGCAATGTCTTAATATATATCGCTATGAATATATTTGTATTCAGTTAGGCTACAATGAATACCAAATATGCCCCAACTTTGATATTTTATCAGTAATAGATTCATTCACTTTGGGCGTGTGATCTGTGCTACATGTTAACTTTGAGGAGAAAAATCCAAGCAGCATGGTCTTTTTTCTGTCTTTTCTTTTTCTTTTTTTTTTTTCTTTTTTTTTAAGAAAAACAAAAAGTGAACTTCCTGTTTCGGGGTGGTCCACAGACTGTGGAGAAAGGGAGGGAGGAGGGAGGAGGAGAAGGGGGTGCGCATTCCCGCATTGGCTGTGCGACCAACTCCGGAGCTTTGCGGGACTCCGTAGCCGAACATGGGGTACAATTTTGTCACCGTTTGCCTAAAGCGACTCTGAAGAAAAGCCATGGGAAAGAACTTGTGAAACAGGATAAAGTCTCGGTTTTTAGAAGAATCCAGTCATCTCCATCTGAGTGCGTCTGCCAGAAAGTAGACAGAGAGAGAGAGAGAGAGAGAGAGAGAGAGAGAGAGAGAAAGAGAGAGGGGGGAGGCTTTATTGGAAACTCTCAGACTTTCTCAGTCCCCGAACCCTCTGAGCTCTTCCACGGACTGGGAATCAAGTCAAAAAGTTTCATGCAGAATATTCTTGCATTAACCTAAGGTACGTTTGCTTTTATGATTGCTCAGATACGCGTTTGAAATCACAGCGGATGATGGATAAATATTTATGTAGCCTACGAGTTTGTTCACAGTGAGAAAGTAATGTTTATGGTATTCCGAATTATAATAATAATTTTCCGTCCTTGTTGAACTGGGCAAATGCTTGTATTGCTATTATTAGTGATGAGATAACAGGCCTTCTGTTGGTTTTATCACTTCAGTACAAGAGGTGTTGATGCGTGCCGTTTTTACGCATTGGAAGTATTGTAAAATGTATCACTCATATTACCTGTAAACCCCAAGGTTCAGTAATTGTGTTGCATGTTATCTTTCCTACTAACTTGCTAAAATGTCTAATATGCCAATCACTGCGGTACACCGGTTTTGGTGGATTCACCCATTTGGTTAAAACTCTGTGGAAACCATTAGTACTGTTTTTTCTATCCACTTGTGCTGATGTGGAGACTATGCTGGCACGAACTAAAGTGTGTCTGAATTTAGACCTCAGAAAATATCCCTTTTCCTGTCTTTATACCTCCACCTCTTTGGGAAGTGCTTCTTTTAGGGGTCTGACTGCCAACACAGTTAAAAATCATCCGGCGCAGCCGAGGGTCGTAGGGCCGCCTGAGAACAGCTGTTTCTTGTAACCTGAAATACTTGAGGTGCCAATATCTTTTCCAAATGTGAGTTTCTGTCAGGACACCCACAGAACAACATCATCAGCCAGCACAGTGTAAGAGCAGAAAGCTACAGCTAATGCCCCATCAATTGATTGATAATTGTTTCAGTCAGTCATGGGCGACTGGACATGAACACTTATGAACTAATAGAGAGCCGGGCTGATTATTTAGTTGCAAATCACAATTTCTTTCTTTCTTTCTTTCTTTCTTTCTTTCGTTCTTTCTTTCCAGAATGAGTGAAAAGGGGAAAAAAACATTGAGGGAAATCTTACATAATCTATGTATAATCTGAGTAATTATCTCCAGAAGAGGTGACTTTAGCTGCTAATGTGGGAAGATTAGGCTGCTGGTCTCTGTAGTGGCCCTGTACTGAAGAGCGTCAACACTGGACTCAATAGAACAGCCAAACACTTATTTATTCCAAACTGACAGTGAGAAGTGCTAAGTACACAAACTCACAACCTTACTAAACAGCGTTTGCACACACACTCTCCGACACTCACTCACTCTCTCTCTTACATGCACGCACACACACACACACACACACACACATTCATGATAGGGAAGGACAAGGAATCATTCGGAGAGTTTAAAGTCAACTTGTGGATATTGCATTAACTTCCAAATCACTGCAAGTTCATCTTTTTCCCCCCTTTTTTTTTCATTGATTACACCGGACAACAGACAAAGAATTACAGTCATAGGTCATTATTGTTTATGATGAACTTATAGAAATAGTGTTAACAGTGTAATTAGATTCTTCACAGAAACTTCACAAGGCCTTGGTTTTCAGAACTAGTGTGTGAACTCAAAACACAGTGTGGACGTACCTATGAAAATGTATTTAATCATGAGGAAAACAGGCGGGAAATAAAATGTGTTGGCAAATAAATATTCATCGCAACATGGATTCTGCTTTTTTAACATGGGCCACATAATCCATCACAGAGAAGCACCAAGAGATTCACTGACCACCGCAGCACTTTTACTGTAAGCAGTCTCGGGCCCTTCTCAAGGTTGAGACGGGGGGAGAGTTTGAGGGAGAAAAGTGCACTTGTCCTTTGGCCATGTGTGAAAAGCTCTGCAGGGGAGCTTCCTCACGCTCCCTGGTCTTTATCAGTGTGTTAAGGCCAAAAGGCTCCTTAATAGGAATGCTCTTAAACAAATAGACCATACAGGAAGGAACTGTCTTCCTATAGCCAGTCCCAGGACAGCTAAAACAGAGGACCGATCTGGTTTATCACAGCCACAGTCAGCATAGTGATAAGTCTCTCTCCAGCTGAATACAATTGAACAGAGTGAAATGAATTCTTTCTTTTTCCTCCTTTGATGCTAGCAAAAACAAAGGTAGGTGGAGCATTTGTAGGTGGGGTTCAATCTGTGGTCATACTGAACAAAATGTAATGCAGATGAAATGCCATGCATGTGATCGATGAAGAGGAGTTCATGGAGCTAGAGCTGGAATAGAAAACATCTCAACATGGACTCTTAGTAATGGCCCTCTCAGGCATTAAATGATGTGGACAACGTTTTTAATTTCTGCGTTGGCACTATCGACCGCCAGTCACGTGACACACGCGCACCCAGAGGCAGGCAGCAACAAGTGGTGTGTTTTTGTCCAGATTCCATTTTGGTCCGCTCAGCAAGGAACATGCGTCACGTGATGCCTGCAATCCCCGTCCCCCACTCCTCCTCCTCCTCCTCCTCCTCCCAACACCCTCCTCCCACCTTCCAGAGAGAGAGAGAGAGGGAGAGAGAGACCACCCTCACTGGGATCAGAGCCCCTCAATCAGGCCCTTTCACACCCTGTGAACCTGAAACAATCGGGGTTTAATAGCAGCTGTCTGTCTGTGGCGGCCCGGCCGAGCCTGTAGGCCCTTAGCGCAGAGCTGACGGGCTTCGGCCGCAGAGAACAGGGTGAGGGGGAGAGAGACGGGCCTGGGGATGCTCCAGAGGACACATACACACACACACACACACTCACACACCACACACACACACACAGAGTGCTGCTAGAGCCCGCTCTCTTTCTGTCTTTATCCCCTGCTACTCTTTTCTCTCCTCGTCTTTTTAGTTTTCCTCTTTTTCTTCAAGGCTCGGGGAGGCTTGGTGGTCTGCTCCCTCCATTTTTTTAGTGTCAAGGCCTGGTATTTTAAGGTTATTTCGCTTCGTTGGATTGAGTTTGTTTTCAAACTGCTGCATGGTGTTCCTCTCGCTTTACAATCGCCTTCTGCTCACTGTGTTCCCTCCTCTCTGCAAATCCTTTTCCTCATCCATGACACCTTGTTCGTCGACGTCTTTGTCTTGAGATCAGAGTGCATGGATGGTTTTTGTGGTTATTACCACACAGACTTCGTGGTTTCACTTGGGCCATAGTCTGCACATCTGAACCGTCTGACCATTACATGAAGAAACAGAATTATTATGTAAAAGAAGAGTCGGCTTTGTCCTTAAAAATGTTAAACATGAATTTTCTTGTAGCTATAATTCTTGCATTCAATCAGATTGCACTAATCATTTCACAGAATTTCCTGTAGAGAAACGCTCCTCCTAGAAATACAACATTCAATACACAGATTGACACTGGGATGGGACAGAGGAATGGGGGAGGAGCAGGGCTTTTACTAAGTAGTGGGTTGACACCAGAGGGCAAAGGCATTAGACATTTAGAAAGCTTGAATTGCATTAGCCACAGGTCACACATAATAGAATGGGGAAATGTTGCAGTCATGGGAAATATTCTGAAAATCATTTTTCATGGTTAGTTGGACCATTCCCATCCATTATACCATTGGCGGGTGACAGAGAAGAAAAAATTAGTTAGCTATAGAAACAAAAATGAGAAAGAGCTGGCCTATTTTTTCACCAAAATACAATTATTTTACAGACAGATGGATGATATGAAATTGAAGCCATAGTACCCAAAAATCTATATATGTCCACTTTGGATAAAACATTCCTAGCTCATGTTTATTGCTCAATGTTTTCAAAGTACAGACAATGACATCCTCTGAAATATAACTATTTTAAAAGCAAGGGTCCATAACTAATGACTAATAATTTCACTAATAAGCAATAGTGAATATTTAGATATCTCAGTTTGGAAGTCTGTGTTTTTCAAATGGTAGTTTTCTCATTTTGCGAAGAAGCTCATCAATTGTCCCTTCATCAGAAATCAATAATGCTGAATGTTTCTGCAGTGTGAACTAAATGTTTATGTTTAGCCTCCGTCTAGCTCAGTACCTCAATGCTAGATGAGATGAGCCTCAAAAAGGTCAAGTCATATGTGGCAGCAAACACTAGCATGAGTGATGTTGGTTGTATCTTGTGTGCAGTACATGTGAATGTTTGGTATGTACATGAGAGTTTTTGTGGAAGCATGTGCCTGAGGCGTGTGTGTGTGTGTGTGTGTGTGTGTGTGTGTGTGTGTGATGTAGTTTTGAGCACGCCACTGACAGTAACAGGCGGAGTCTCTTCTCTTCCCCTTCGTTCCTCCTCCTCCTCCTCCTCCTCTGCTTTGAATGAGGGTGGCGGTTTTTGATACATTTGCCTGTTTGTGTGTGTGTGTGTGCGTGTGCTTGCATGGCAAAGAAAGCAGCCAGGCACGCCGACTTGCTAACTATCGTCTCATGTGGTTGATATTAGAAATCAAACTAGTGGTAATAGGATCCAGGTGAGATTGTGAATAGCTTTCGTATGCACAACCCGCAGTGATCCTTACTCATTTCCCGCTGTTATGTTAGCTCGGCTCATAACAATGAGCTTGTGATGGGGGTTTCTGGGCGAGATGGTGGAGGCTGTGGGTTCTGAGAGGCTTGACAAAGGCCAGGTGAAACACTAGCAGTGTGTGAGGAGGAGAGCAGAGGAGACTGGGGCTGTCTTTGGGGTTTTTCAGCATCATATTCAGCGCTCAGATTCAGTTGACTGATCAGGTTCAATCAGAGTGGGTCTAAATGATGATGTAATTGCTGCAGTCTTCACTGGGAGCGAGTGATAACTGAATGAATGTGTTGTAACACTTTGAAATCTCAAACTGAGTGAATAGTCAGTGTGTTTGCATGTGTGTGTGTGTGTGTGTGTGCGCGCATGTGCATTCAGGTTCATTCACCGAGAGCATTCATATTCTTGCGGGAGTGTGTACCTGTGTGTGTGCCTCAATGTGTGTGTTCTCCGCAGCTGATGACTCACGGCGTGTGTGTCGTCCTGTCGGCAGGCAGAAAGCGAAGAGGAGGCGGTGTTTATTATTTCACCAGGTTGCCATGGCCACGGTGCATTCGGGTGCCACCATCATCAGTGTAATTACAACACTGTTTCTGACGGTCATCCTCCTCACTGCCCGCTTCCCTCTGACCTCCACCAATCAGGAAAACGTTCAGACCGCTGTTTCCCTTACCTTTACATAGCTGGGGAGGGCCATCCTGCCTAGAGGAGCCGTCACTCCATCTAAAGAGAAATTAATTTCTCTTTATTACAGAGAGTTTTGGTGTGATATGTGTTCTGAATGCAGCTTTTCACTTGACCAAAACAAAACCTGGGAGAAACTCTGCTCCAGACCAAAACCCTTTCTCCCCCATTCTTCTCTATCCAACAAAACCGCAATCTCTCATTTTAACTCGTAGTCAATGTAGACGCTTGATTACTCCTTAGCAGTTTGTATGTAAGTCACTAAATTCCCAGCACAGTTTTATGTGATAAGCTATTACATTTTATTGCCGGAATAATTATTTCCGACTTCCATCGAGAGAGAGGGAGAGACAGAGAGAGAAAGAGACACTGAAGGAGAGAGAGAGGCATATCCATGTTGCGTGTGTTTATGATGGGCCTTCTGGACAACAACTCTGTTATCTGAGATGAGATAACACCCTAAGATCCTTGGGCTGGCAGATGTCCTGGGCAGCTCTAACCCTACCAGTTCCACATGCAACTCTTTGGAGGGTCTGAAAGTCCATACCGCATATTCACCATGCAGTATACAGCGGAGATACTGAAAGAGTTTCAGCATATTAATCTCATTACGTAACACTAACATTTGCGGTTACTTATGCAGTGCTCTGCAATGTGTTTCATTTTCGGGTGTTTACAAGTTTTAAAAAGTGTTCTAAGCTGTTATACTCAAAAAGCCTATTCAATTTTATTCATTTTTTTTAAAATTTAAAATGGAGGCAGATCTCAATTTGTTCCAGGTTTGCAGAGCTATAATAAAGCAACTCAAAAGAATGGAAGACTCAAACCACATTGGTATTGTTGCTTCATATTTATATGAGGAAAGGAATCGCTTGGTCAGTCGATCGTCCCTGCCAGACCCACAATGTCCGGCAAGAGGAAGATTCTCTTTCTTTGCGTGTCTTCTCTACTCCTCTCTTTGCTATTTCTCGCTCCATCCACTTCCACGTTTTCAGTTCAGTCTATGTCTTCCAAGTTTGCCCCTACCTTTTTTGACTTTCTCATCCTTTCTCTTCTGTTTGACCCATTCGCAACCTCTCTCTTTTTCTCTGTCTTACACTCCTCTTGTCTTGTTTTCCCACCCATTCTCACTGTATTTTCCTGCATTGTGAGTGACAGTAGTAAAAGCTACAGTAGTTTGCTGATGCCACGTTAACCAGATCAGATGCCAGAACAGGAAATCCGTGCACATGCATGGACGTAGCAGAGTGACACGCACATGACTTACTACCCCCTGCAAGCCAAATGCAGGCGGACCCCGTCACTGATACACTGACATGAATCTGCTGTGGGTCAAAGGTAACTGCACCCTCAGTCAAAAAGCTACGCCTGATATTTACTATAACTGACTTTACATGATGTTCAGTCTTCGTAGAGCTTTAATCTGACTTGAGGTTCCATATGGAAAGTCACAGACTCTCACTGATGATCCGGGGATGAGTTCGTACCTTAATTTTAATTTGTAAGTAACATCTGTTGATTGTTTTCATAGCACAAACAGGCTGATAAATCTTTCTTCGAAGAGAAGCATCTGCAACCAAATGTAACCCATTTAGGCTAAACAGCTACACGATAAACAGTCACAAAAGTGATGTGGTGTACTTGTTTTGTTGGTTTTGTGATAGCCTAAACAGAAATGAATCAACTGGATGTTTTTTTCTGTAGCATCAAATATTGTTTATAGTTATGTTCCCTGTGGTCCAATGCCATAAAACATAAATGGAAACTAGCAGTCTACTTTCTATTGAAGTTGTTATTGAGAAAACAGTTCCCTTCAGGAAACAACAAACTATTGGAAGGTTATGTTTTGTGAGATGTAATTAACTTTGTTTCAGCGAAGATTTGTTGTTGTCTTCTTCAGATGGCTAGCAGCCTACAAGAAGAACCACTTACAGTAACACACAGAAATACAGTTCCTGTCCATTCGCTGCAATATTTGCAAAGACAAACCTAATTAAGCCTTTAGAAAAATAATATTACTGGCATGCACTGAGAAAGAGCTTTTTTTTTCATTACCAGTGGGATTTGCTGGAAAGGAAAGGGCCAAACAGAGTAAGGGTGAAAGAGAGAAAAATTTCATAGTGAGTGGAGAGAAGGAGAGTGGAAGAGTGAGAGAGAAAGAGAGAGAGAGAGAGAGAGAGAGAGAGAGAGGGAGGGAGAGAGATGCAGATTGTTTTAAATCCGCAGTGAGTCAGGCTCTCAAATTTATGCCCATGGGCTGCTTCTTGGGTGGGCTGCAGGGAGGGAGGGCGGTGCGCTAGCTGGAGCAGGGGAAAGTTGCCGACTCCAGACTGCTCGCCTTGCTCTGAAGCTTGGCTTTTCCTGCTGGAACACATTTACAACTCAACCGTCCTGACTGGCTGCCTGGCTGCCTGGCCCGGCCCTGCCCGACTAAACTATACTGAGTGACTTTTTTGACACTCATTGAGCAACCATGGTCTTCAGTGTATTAGATGATATTTCTCATTTTTATGATGCCTTTCTTGATTTTATCACTGGAGTGTTGCTGGAAGCTACTGCATAACTGTGTTCATTCTTGTTAGTTTTTGAGAAAACAGTGGTGAACACACTAATGTGAGAGAAAATTGTTTGATTATTTCAGATTTACTTTTTGTTTTTTCAATTAGAAGACTTTATGTCAAGGTGAAAGAAATTCCAGGATTCGTCCGATTTCTACCTTGAAGAGTCAAGAAGTAGAGCTTGTACTCATGTAATGTGAAATGGCCGAGGCGATCCACGTCTCAACCCAAGGACTTGGATCAGATAAGGCATAATTCCGCCTCCTCTGTATTTCGTGCCAGCATTGACTGTTTGTTTTGCTCAGCATGAGAAAGATCCGGGCCCACATTGAGCCTTCACATAGATTCCCCCATGTTTAGGATGGAAGGAGAGTAGCTCACTCAACAACCAGCTATCAAACTGTGTTTTTCACAGAGGAGATTCAAGGCTGGATGTGAGCTAACTGCCCACTGCAGAAAGGTCCAACTGTTTTAGTTCAACATCACATGTGCTATAAACTCTGAAAAAATAAATGTGTAGAGAGCAAGAAGCATACTGTATGATGCAAACTTTACAGATCAACCGATCAAACGTGTTTCATCAACACGTCTTAAAAATTCAGAAGATAACATCATTTTACAAAGATTAATCAATACATTTCAGGTATTTCTAACATTGTGTTCTACCTTGAAATTAAAAAGATTTGTTTAGTGTTGAGGTTCTCCAACTTGTTGAAACAAGGAGGTTTCCCTTCCTTATGTTGACTTCATTTTTATTAAACAATATAAATCAGTTTGAGGTCTTTCTCACATGGTGTTCTACTTTGACATCGAAAGGATTGTTTAGTGTTGAGGTTCTCCAACTTGTTGAAACAGGGAGGTTTTCCCTGCCTCAGTAACTGTGTAGGACTGAACACACAGCAGGGATGACATCAGCAGCATGTAAATCAGCTGGCAGCACAGGAATCATCTAAAGTTAAGACTCAGAGGTTGGTTAGTTAGTTCACCATGATAGCATGTTCACACACACATGCATCCACACACACACACACACACACACACAGTCTGCAACAAGAGGCCCGGAGGAAGTGAACTAATAGTTTATGTGGTAACAGGGAGCATTTATCTTCAGATTTAATATTTACCCAAAGCTGCGTGTCACTGTTGTCAGGTGAAAACCTTGTATATCCTAAATGTCAGCTTCTCAGTATCTAAGAAAAACACCCTTGTTTTTAGCTTATGGCTAGGCATTTTCCAGTTAATCCAATTTGCTTTGAAAGTGTTTCATAAACCCAAGGCTTGTAGAATTTTCTCAATCCACAGAGGAGCATGCAATCCTTTAATTGAAGTTAAAACATGAAAACAAGGTTTTCACCTGACGACAACAACGATATGCTTTTGAAAAGAAATGCATCTGGGTGCGTTCCTTCTCCCTTGCAGCCTCGGTTCACTCCAGCCTGTGTGTCTAGCTGCTTTGCGAGCTAATTCGCTCTGAAGGTATTACGGTTATTGGAAGACTTGTAAACCATTAAGTCTTTATTTACAAGAGAAAGAAAAGGGGGTCTGGGTAGCTGCAGGGGGCTGGGCTAGGTCTTGGTACGGGTGCTGACCCCACTGTAAGTGACCAGAACAACTGAGTTCTCGACAGGCAGGCCCAGAGGACATCTGGTCCTGTTTGCAGAAAACTGCAGACCCCTCCTCAATTACATAATTGTGCCCATTAATTACACGAGGAGGGCCTTCATTTCCTGGTAGCCAATAACTAACAAGAAGAGCCCCAGTAAAGAAGGTCTCTAAGGCACACATGATTATAGTGTGTGTAGTGAAACATGAAACATGGCCTCCCATTTAGGAGCAGCCCAGGGTTACTAAGTCATACAACATTACCAACGTATTGCTGAGAAAAGTGTGGGTGACCGTCTATGAAGCTTACATCTGCATCTTATAATACATAGAGCTTATGTTAGAGTAGAATCATAGATAGATAGATAGATAGATAGTAAAGGAGTGAAGTGACTTGACAGTACAGCTGGTATTTAAACAATGTTTTGATGTTAAATCATTGGGACAGATTGTTGTTTCCTCAGCATCAGTAGCCACTGTTTCCGGCCACACACCAAGCTCTCTGCAGGCCGTTTCTCCAGGCATAGACCCGCTCACCTCTGTGTTGTGACTGGATGGATGCGGGTGTGACGGATGTGGTGGGTTTCACACCATGCCCCCGCTACTGAAGACAGCTACTGTTTGAGTGTAATTGAATGTTACCACACCTTGTCATGGGGCATGGACTGAGAGAATCTATTGATGGCCGTAAAATGAAAAGAGAATCTATTATCAAAACAACGCGGTATCGCTGAGATTAAGAATCCCTGTTTTAGAAATCATGGCCCCTATAATATTGCCCAATATCCAATTGTACTCACCCAATGCTACAGCTCCCATTTTGCACTGCGTATTTTGCATCTGACCTATTACGAATTCAGCTCAGTTCAGCTAAGGATGCAAAATGGAGTGAGTGAGGATGCAAAACGGAGTGAGATCTGTGGTTCCCATGCCGTGAAATGACCTGCTGCTGCACTCAGCATGAAACAAATGTTGGAATGACAATGTGGCTGTC
The DNA here is from genome assembly GCF_048128805.1 of Centroberyx gerrardi. Taxonomy (NCBI): domain Eukaryota; kingdom Metazoa; phylum Chordata; class Actinopteri; order Beryciformes; family Berycidae; genus Centroberyx; species Centroberyx gerrardi. The sequence goes on from NC_136001.1 coordinate 14,896,211, forward strand.
GCAGCTGTTGTTGTTTCAGGTCCGAGGCTGTTGTCCTCTCCTCCTCCTTCTCCACATCTTTCTCCTGATGCTTCTCCCCCTCTCCATGTGTCCTCCCTCGCTCTCATCCCTCTTTTTATGCCAGGGGGCGCAGAGTGGGGTTAGCCTGCGGGACAGGAGGACGCACAAATGCACCTGCTACCAAAAGTTTGGGGAGAGCGTGAGACAACGGAAGAGGAACTGGTGGGGGAGAGACACTCTCTTTGTGTGTGTATGTGGTGTGTGTGTATGTGTGTGTGTGTGTGTGAGCAGAATACAGTGAAAGGGAGAGGCTGTGAGAGTGAGTTTCTTGGTCTTGGGACTGCTGGGAGGATCAAGGTTCCATGCTGGGCATTTATGCCAGGCTTATACGACCAGACTCCGCTGAATAGACAGAGGGTCAACAGGGATCCACGCTCACTTCTCTTTTCAGAGGCAAACTCTATCAGGCTGTCTAATCATTTCTCTATACATCATACTTATGTGAATGTAAAAACTATGTTAGACATCTTTATACTTTTTCAAACACTTGAAGTCCTAATGAATTGGAGTAATGAACTCTAGTTTGTATATGTTGTGGGTATTTTTCCTTTGTGATCAGTCAGTTGAATTTAGGAGTGGTGTGAGAAGAGACATCTATGACCACATTTACATGCACACAAAAAAATGCGACTGTAATTCGATTAAGACAAAAATGTGAATAAGGCAGGACCCATGTAAACACCATTTTGCAGTTACATTAGTGTGATTATGTTCCTAGCGTAGCTGCAGTAACATATGTGGAGTGCTCCAATTTTTCTTGCATTAACCAGACCAGTCACAACATGTACACACCTTAATTGCATTTCTTTAAGTGTGATCAAGTTGTGCCTGTGTAGTTGATGAAACTCACATAAGACAATACTCACAATATCCACATGATGTCACATATAAACTGGATTATTAGGGGAGGTGTGACTTTATAGAATCATGTAAACGGCTTACTCACGCTATTGTCTTACTCAGACTATTGGTAATTATTGCATTAGTGTGCGCATATAAAGGTAGCCTATGAAAGAGGCATTTCAGCCCCTAAAAGGTGTTGGCAAACTTATCAGAGTCCTATCTAGATCCCATTGTTTCTATGGGTAAAGCCTTGGTTAGTCAGAGGATAGGTGGCTACAGGACATGTTTAGAGTTAATTCTCCTACAATACACACACACACACACACACACACACACACCTGACCAAACACTGCAAAAACCACTGATAGAGCCTCATTGCTGCCCAGGTGCTATCTACCTTACCTGTACTTCCAAGTCAGAGCTCAGGGTTTCTAATCAGAGTAATGGTTCCCCTTACTAAATCTGAGACTCTTACTAATTATGGATACACCAGGGTTTCTTCTCATGACAAAACCCAGGTTGTATTAACTGAATATACTATGCAGGCCCAACAGTTAGTACCATGCACCATTTTGTGCCGCAGATTTAAGAAACACTGGTGTACACTGTATGCCACTAGTTGTATAAATAAATAAAATGTCTGAATTTGTTCCTATGAGATGAGACAACAATTTATGGATCTTGACTGATATATTAAATTGTGATTAATATGAAGGAAATAACCCCATTTTTATATTTCTGAACTGAAAAACAACTCTCCACAACAGACATCCATCCAGTCCCACATTAGCTTCTCCTAAACTGATGACTCTGCAACAGGTCAAGACTTTCCCGACTGCTGATTATTTCCCCAGCAGTTAAAATCCCCTTGTCCATCACTATTCTCCCGTTATTTCTATTCATGGTGGGACAGGCAGTTGTTCTGCTGTGGCGCATTTATTGGCCCTTATTAGCTGGCACCTGTAGTCCATTAAAGAGCCCCAGTCTGCTGACAGACTGTCAGATACTCTCTCTGAGTTCTCAGTGTGGTGAGAGCTTCGTTTGGAATATGAACGGAAGCTTTTCATGCTGTAGAGAACAATCCCCGGATTTTAAAAAGTTTCAAACATCGAAACCCACAGGATCCTATTCAAAGTGGTTATTTATCGACCCTTGTCTTCTTGCACAGCTGCGGAACAGAAATGTGGTGAGCACGTGTGTGCAGTGTGTGTCCGTGTGTCTGTGTGAATGTTATGTGTTGTATGTGTTAGTTGTGTGTGTGTGGGTGTACAGTGGGGGAGGGGTCGCGGATGTGGATGTTGTGTAAGGAGGGAAGTTGTTAGTGATTAGCTGAGCTTTGGGGTCCAGTTCCCTGGAGAGTCGTTGCAGCCAAGCTTGTGTCAGGTACTGTAATTTGCACGGGTCAAAAGGTCAGTGTTGTCCACTGTACTTAAAGGAATTTGTCTAAAGTATTTTGCTTAAATGATATAAAGTTTAAAGGGGCATTAAGTAATCTTTGACTTATTGACGTCTATTGGCAACCAAGGAACTGCAACACCATCGACAGGTCTCTGGCACAGGTTACGGTGGTGTGTAATAAGCTAATTAGAGCATACATGCATCAGAAATGTCTAGTGAAGAGGTAATATATCACAAAATACTGAAAGAATAATACTGTATTGTTATTTGCTTTTTTGGCTGGAGAATGAAATCGCTACGCTGGTTACTGTCCTCCAAAATGCGAGCAAAAGTGACAATTGTATCTTCATATGAGACAAAAAAGGACACAAAAGTCACACTTTTTCTTCTTAAAATAGGAGTGGGCAGTCCTCTCCCCTCAGATTTGTTGTTATTTATTGAGACAGTAGGAAAACTAAATGGGAGGCAGATTAGGGAAGACAGAGGAGACAAATATCTGGTGAGATTCAATCTAAGGTCTGAGTCCTAGTCACTGCACCACCACTTGGCACCAAAAAGTCACTCTTCTAACATGTATGTGAACTACTGTATTCTGACTCCTAAAGGTCACTGCAGTCCATTGTCCTTAAGGAATTTATTGGTTTTCAGATGGTTCACGGTGTAGACTGAACAGTCAGGAAACAGGGGAGAAAATTGTGGCTGCGTAGAATGAGCAGGGATTCAAAAGCAAATAGTCACAATACTTTATGTGGAAGCGGTTCCCCAAAAGGTCAGCGCTTCATTCTCCCTCTCAGCTCCAGACCGGTTCCTCCTCCAATCTCTGCTTCAGAGAGACGCATTACATTAGCGCAGACCCTTTAACTGTCATTTCAAGGAGATTTATGTATCATGGTCGTCATAGGAGTGTGAAATAATGACAGTGGGCATCCTGGTGGTTCAGTGGGTTAAGTTGCATACTGCGGACACGTGATGTTGTGGACTTGAATCTGCTGACCTTTGTCCTATACCAAACCCCTTTCTTTCTTTCATATCTTCCACGTCTCTTTCCACTGTATGCTGATAAATTAAGCAAAAACACCATGAAAACAATCTAAAAAATAAGATGCATTTATACCAATTCAAATATGTAGATAAACTGGACTTGTTTCTGTACATTATATTTCAAACTATCATCAAGTATCATCAAACTACTATCAAGTAACATGAGTAACATAAAAAAAAATCTATTTTATAACAGCATTACAAATAAACAGCTGCATCAGCATGTAATTCCAGCTGATGGTGAATTGAGGATCCTTCCTCTCGTTCCCTGTGGCTGCTCCCTCCCTCTCCCTGTGTGTCCCGGCTCACACTCCAGCTTCCTGTGGGATAGATGAGAGCCTGGGGGCAGAGGGATGTCTGTTTCCAACCAACTAGCTCTGTCACACATGCTCCAGCTTGTCAGACTGAGTGTGTGTGAGGGTGATTGGGTGTCAGAGTGAGTATGCGTGTAAGTGCCTATATGTCTGTGTGTGTCTCTCTCTGTGTGAGCGTGTGTGTCTCTCTGTCTCTTTGCGTATGTAGGTGTGTTTAGATGTTCATACATGTGGGTGTTTTCTCTCTGTGGGTGGAGGCGTCTGTCTAGGACATGATGAAAACTTAAATTCATTAGTAAAAGTTCACTGCGGTCCAGGTTCATCTCAGGTTGCCTAAACAAAACCTTCTGTTTGTGAGTTTTATCTCTGGGATAGCAGCAGAAGGTCTCTGCAATTTAAATGACTCATTAAAACATTTACTGTCTCTTGTTGCAGTGGAAAATAAACAGCATGTATACATGATGGCTGCACAAGATTACCAGTGCTGTTCATTAATGTACAACCGTTGTCCCACTCAAATTAACTGAGCACAAGTTTGCATGCACTCGCCAAATATGCTGTCATATGACAATCTCCCATATGTTAGAGATGTAGACATTATAGAGATTTTATTAGCGAAATTCCAATCAAATTAACTTAACAAGTTTGCACTCAGTCACCATATTTGCTCTCATATGACAAAAGCCCATAAGTTCCACTTTATGTGCTTTTTGTGCTGCTGCTGCCCTGTTGTTCTTATCATAAGAGTAATATATTGCTCGGAAAACCCTGCAGCACTGACTACCACTGTATGAGTCTGCAACTTTGAACCTTGTCAGTATTTTAAATGTTTTCCTTTCCGATGATATTTACATTTTAGAACCAGAATCAGCTTTCTTTGAGCGCATTTCATGTACACAGAAAAGAAAGTCTTTTTCATCTTTTGTAACAGTGAACTGGGAGGTCTTTTCATGTCATAACAAGATGTTCCAGTCAAAAAGCAAGTACTCACATTAAAACGTTTTCACAATCATATTTTATGGGCTGAGGAAACTCATTCCGTAGTTAAGATTAGGATGGTGAAACTGAACTGTGTTGTACTATAATTTCACACAGTCGGGGTTCTGGCATGTTTCTGCGGTTCTACGTCATGCCTGATCACTCACACAGGCAGTATGTTAAGAGACAGTCTGCGGTATGCAAACATCAACAGCATCTGTGTGTATTTCTATGTAAGCAAAGCTGTGTGTCTTTAAGTTGAACCTTTACGCACAGTGGCTTGCTTTACCTCAGGACTCATTCCCCCGTCGGTTGGCCATCAGAGCAGACTAGCGGTGTGTCTGAGGTGTGTGGCTTACCACCATGTCATTGCCTGGAGGGCTCTTTCTGTCTGTTGTCACCTATGCACCAGCGCACGCTCACATGCACACACACAAACACACACACACACACACACACATTATGTTTCCCTTCATTGATGAATCCAGAGTGACAGAATCTCTAATACCAAACTGAACACATAAATATAAGCATACACTCCCACAAGTCGTCAACGTCCCCAGATGTATATAACCACCCATGTGAGCAAGTAGGCTACATGTGGGCACAAACACAAACATGTATGTGCATGCGCGCGCACACATACACACACACATTCACCTTTGCTGATACACCCTCTAATACACCCACAGGTCAACAAGGGAGTTGTTCTAACCTCAGTCAAGAGGGGTTGGGAATTGAGGGGAAGTGGAATTAGCAAATAGCAGATAATTCACTGGCCCATCTCTCCTCTCCTCTCCTCTCCTCTCAGTAAACACATTGAAGAGCAAACGTTTTTAACTTGGAGTGTTAGCGCCAGAGCTCTTCTGCTAACTGACCCGGGGCTCTGAAGAGCTGCACATAACAGGCGCCCACATTGGCTTTTGTGTGCAGGAGGGTCTTTACATAACCCACATAACCAAGCACATTGTCTAGCAACCAGCCGGCCACTGAAGGGCCTTGTAAAAGGAGGAGGGGGTCTGCTTGAGTGGAGGCCAGCAGCCTAGTCGAGAGGCTAGTGAAGCTAAGCTAAGTCAAGACTGAAGGCTAGTTTGTTAGCCTGATAATGTCCTCAGGCTACTGAGGCAGTGAGCTCTCTCAGCAGCAAAGGGGCTAGTTACACAAGTAAAAAAGAGAACTCCTGATGCAGAATTTGCTTCTACTTTAAATGGGAAAAACGAGGGCCAATATCAGATTCAAAGAATGGCTGCTTGCACTATACAAAAAATCTCCCTTTTGCTAGAGGTTTCTTCAAAGCCTGATGCGAAAAGCCACATTTTAACCAATGTAAATCGTTTCTAAGCTACCTACCACTCCTCACTACGCTCCCTATCCCTTTTCTCCACAAAGCCCGGCCTTCTTCACCCTCTTTCCGCTGTTTGGGCCTGAGCCAGAATTCCCTTGGAACTGCCCAGGATGTTGAGGTATATTTTTCCTCCCTACTCCCAACGATTAGTTTTTTCAAGATGTTTTCTTTTGGCAGAAGAAAAATGTTTGTATGTCTCTCTCGTTGCGCCGGATCACACCCAAAATACTTTGAAATTTTTAATAAATAACCGGTCTGAAGTCATTCTGAAATATTTTAGCGATGGATCTTGTAAACAGGAAGGACGGTAATGAAGTTATTGTTATCGATAAAGTATCCATATTTTGTTTCGTTTTCAAACATGGGATATCAGTGGATATTGCAGCAAGCTGTCATAACATGATGTAAAACATGATGTAAAAAAAAAATATTTTTGGGGAAAAAAAGAATCAGGCTGTTGAGGCTCCATTTCTCCTCAATTCAAATTTGACTCACACCGTTTGTCCTTTAACAGTTGTAACGCGTTTGAGTGGCAACACAACAGGCTCTCGCCAGGAACTGTGATTTCAAGTATGGACTCATTATCAGCTCCACACTTCACCTCAGATCAGATGATAATGACCCATTTACCACTGACACTGGAGGCCCCTGTCATTCTTAACAGCCCCCTGCTAGGACAGAGGAAGCCTTTATTGCTGTTCCTGAGATGTTGCTATTGTCTTCCAATACACAAAGACAAGGTGTCCTGATGGCCTGATGGCCCCTGTGTGAGCCTTAGGACGGCCCCTAGTTGCACCAAGGCTTTCTCGCCATTGTCGCTGTGCTGTGCTGCAATCAGGGGGCATGGCCAGAGTGTCGAGGTGGTGGTGGTGGTGGTGGTGGTGGTGGGGGGGGGGGGGGGGGGGGGGGGGGGGGTTAAGCAGGAGTTGGAGGGTGTTTGGTTGGGGTGGAGGGGGGGTATATGGGTGCTGTGAAAAGATGTGTGAAATGGGAGTATGGGTATTAAGGGTCTTGGCCCGGTCGGGGGTCTATTGTGCTGAAGGCTGAGCCCCCTACTGGCATCCATGATCTCCTCCATTGACATGGGTTAGCCCTGCTCCCTCTCTGTTTTTTCTACCTCTCTCTCTCTCACACCACTCTCACTCTGTGTCTCTCGCTCCCCGGTCTCTCTTTACCTCCCTTCCTCAGCTCTCTCTTTCTGCTCTGAGTCACAGCCAAGGAATCTGAAAACAGCGAGCCCTCCGCTCTCCTATTTGACGCAGAGTTAACTGGATTCATACTAATGCGTTTAATGGCCGTGAATGGTGATGATGACAGGTCACTACAGCTGCCTTTCACCATAGTGTCAAGATGTGCCACTTGCTACTGTATATAATTTACAGTTCATTAGATACTCTAATAGGTTGCGGATCTATTACAGTATTAGATACGCAACCTCTAGCATTTTTTTTGAGCTACTTACATAATTTTTTTGGCAGTTATAGAAAGTACTTATTTTATTTCTTTTCAAAAGGAGCTTTCCTCTCTGTGTCCTAATGTGTGCTGTGGGTGATTTGGAGAGATTGTGAGTGTGTTTCGGACAGAGTGTGTGGGTGTGTGTGTGTGTGTGTGTACATACACCTATTTGCACAGTGTTATCCAGCTTGTGTGAGGCCAACAGAAGTCGTGCGATTGTCAATAGTAGAAGTCTATAAAAACCACTCATTGACAAAGAGAGAACAAACAGCCGCGGTTTGTTCAGGATTTCCTAACAAACACTCCACAAGGAGGGCCACGGATGGAGAGAGAGAGAGAGGCAGAAAGAGAGAGACAGAGAGAGAGAGAGGCAGTTAGGATCCCACTCTCTCCCTGTATAATACCAGATGAAAGGGGGGATCGTTTCATTTATTCACACATTCTCCAGAGTGGTCTAATAGGTAGATTATGCTGCTTGGGAGTAATACAGGGAAAAGATTACAATGACTGTGTGCTTCAGCTGCACACACCGATATCTAAACCTGCACATAAACACACACACACACAGGGAAACAAAAACACACACACACACACACACACACACACACACATCCAATTATGGACGAGTTAGTAGAACACAGCATTACCAAAAGGTTCAAGAGTTCACTGTATACCTGGGTTAATGAACTTGTTGTATCGGTTATTGCACTTGCTGTACATGACGTTGGCGTTTGAAGTTCTCATAAAGCATCAAGGAGTTGCCTGACCCCCTGAGTTCCCTTGTAAAGTTGTTCAGCTGGTGCAGGGCAGTAAGACGGGGACAAATGTGTCGGCTGACCGCCTGCAGACTGTGGGGAGGAAGTGAGGAAGCACTGTGGGACCTCATAAAAGCTGTCATAAGTGTCCCCGTTTGGCTCGGTGTTGTCAGGGCGCCTGCTGCCCGTGTCAGCCGCGGCGGCCCGCATCCTTGTGGTTACTCTTAGCACTTGTTCTAGAAGATGGCTGACTTCCTGTAATCTCTTTTATTTACTGATTTCATTGGATGTTATACTCGCACTGATTGCGATAGTGTGCCTTTACCTTTACTTTTTAAGTTGTATGTGCATATTGTAAGCCACTCTTGTGAAGAGCACCTACTAATTAGTAAATGAGCGAAATGTGAATGACAACAGTTTCCCTGGCTCAGCTCTGCACTGTCCCTCGGGATGAGCCAGCACAATAGGAACACAACACTAGAGCCCTTGTGCAAACAAAGTGTTCTTGAATGAAGGAGGCATTTAAAAATGATCTCTCTTCACAAACAGAATGCGCCCCTCCTCTCTCTGTCTTGCTGTCTCCCCCTCGCCCCCTCCCTTCCCTCTTTTCTCCCTCTTTTTGTCATTCTCTCCCTCTCTCTCTCTCTCTCTCTCTCCCCCTTCTACTCTCTCTCCCCCGTGCCCGTTAAAGACATTTGGTCTGTGCTAAACCTGGAGTGACAAATACCCCCTTCCTCTCGTCATCAAAGGCTTCTATCTGTATCCATGTTGTCTCGGAGCCTTTGAGGGGCCTATCAGTCGAGGGGTGGTGAGGAGAGAAGGTGTTACAGTGCTAGATATGGGCTTGGAAATAGGGAATGAGTGGCCAGACTGGGGAAAGAGGGAGAAAAAAAACAGGGGGGACTGGGATCGGAGGTGGAGAGGGAGTGATTAAAATTCATCCCACGGTGCAAACAAAAGGAGGAATGAAAAAGGAGGAGAATGCAGGAGAGAAGGGAGAGTGAAGAGGAGGAGGGGGGGAGAGAAAGATTTTGGGTGAAAAGATTGTAAGCCTCCCCTTGTAGCCCCAGCAGATCCCTGAACAGTTCCCCCCTAAATCACTGCCTTTGACTCACAGCACAATTATCCTCAGAGACAACGGAAAAAAAGGGAGGGGGGGCTGAGGAGGAGTAGGGGATGGATGGATGAAGAGCAAGAGAGAGAGAAGGAGAGAGAACATTTATTATTCCGCAGGCTTTTCCTCCCAAGAATCGTCTAGGCAAGCTGAACAGGGGGTCAACAATTGACTCAATTACAAGACAAACTCTCCAAGGGCCCTACACCACCACTCACTGTGGACCCTGCAGCTCTTGGGCAGGCTGTTGATTTTTTTTTCTCCCCCTCTTTTCTTTGCTGGTAAATGTTTGCCCCTCTTCAGGTGCCCCTGGCAGACGCAAGAACTCCAGCCCTCGGCTAGACTTTAACCTTTTCAGCCACTGAATGATTCTCCTCTCTGTTCTCCGTGAAGAGCCGGAGGGAGAGAGGGAGCGAGGGAGTGAAGAGGCAGATGAAGGGCTAGAAGCCTTCTCTTTGTCAGGCTTTATAACCGGTAATGAATAGGAAACGTCTGGTGACCCAAAAGGAGGATTTTTTTTTTTAATCGCACAGGTGGAATTAGCCTTTTCATTTTATTCGGCCTTGAGTAAAATGGATAAAAGTCTTACAAACGATAAGGGAATGAATACAAATTCAACATATCAGTCCAAAATCCATGAGGAATTTTACACATAACATAACATAACATAACATCACATAACATAACATAACATAACATCCAATGCCATTCACTGGGTGCTGCTACTTATTAGTGCATAGGATTTTGGAAGGGAATGGAAGGGATGCCATCATAACTTTACATGTGTTATCAATAGCATAGCAGTATATCATATTTGCGTCCTGCAGTAACCTTGTATATATCAACAATTTTGCCATTTTTTATTTTGGGAACACTTAATTTTATAATGGCCTCATCACAGTGTATTGACCTATGGAAACGTATTATAAGCACACAATAATTCTGTGTTTGTACTTATTGAAATGTGATACTATTTTGGGCATTAGGCAATTACTTGTACAGTATTAACAGTTTTATTTAGCATTACATTACTTTTCTACAGACTTTAATTAAACTGGAATAAGGTCATTGTAAAGTGAAGTGTTAAGTACTTTCACCAAATTAAGAAAAGAAGAGATAATATAAGAAGAAACTTATGGGGAAATTTGGCAAGCTGACATCCCATAGAAAATGTTTCCTGACCCTGGAACTGAGCCAAACCGTAGGTAATGCATCGTAAAATATCATTAAAATATGGGTGCCATTGGGATATTTCTCAACTCTCTGAAAGTTTTTGCAGATACAAGGTTTTGTCAGAGCACTGATGATCAGCACCTGTGTTTGCTGTTTGCCCCTGGGATATTGTGAATGAATGAGAACTTATGGGAACGTTCACCATTGTTCCTGCTGACCCTGCATTGATAAGGTCAGACAATACAGTGAGGAATGGGTTTTCAACAATAGGTCTCCAGTCCTTCTCTTGTCAGTCAAAAGGACTGCTCAAGCATAGTGCCGCTCAACACTGCTCTCTCTCTTTCTCTCTCCCTCCCTCTCTTCTCTCTCTCTCTCTCTCTCTTTCATCAACTAACTCTTTCTTTTTCCGTTTCTCTCTTTCTCTCATTTTCTCTCACTCCCTCTCTCTCTTTCTCTCTCTCTCCCTCTCTCTCCCTCTCTTTCTCTCCCTCTGATTCCCCCTATCACTCCCCCTTCTCTTTGTAAAAGAGAAAGGGGGGCATGAATACCACACACAGACTTTGAGTCACCCGCCGCACAGCAACATTGCTGCCGCCAGATTTTTTCCGTCTCATGTGAATCACTCTACCTCTGTTTTCTTTCTCTACAGGAAACAGTGGTAAAAATCTACTCTCCTCCTCTGCCGCCTTTTATCTTTAATTTCTCCTGCTTAAACTCCTAAAACAAATGTTTTAGGAGGTTTTTTTTTTTAAGTTTATTGAATCATTCAAGTCTGACAGGGTAGATAGGATATATGTTAGATGTAGGAGAGGAAATTCTGGTGGAATTATATCCCAGGTTATTAGGGTGTTTTTCAAATGGTGGGTATCTCATATTTGAACCAAACTCTTCATATGTGTTAGGCTAAACAGCACATCCTCCTACAGAACACGTGAGGAAAAAAATAACAGAACTGCAAAAAACTCCACAGAGTGAACTGAGATAGAAATCCCAGTTTTGTACATACATGCCCCAGGAATTGTTTGAAAAATCCTCCAGTCCTAAAGTGGGAGAGAGGCAAGGTGGAGGGATTTCCAAAATTGCGACGACTGCGCTGTCTTTCAAGTTGTTCAATTGTCTAGCTGTGTCTGTGTCTCTTTAGCAACCCATTCACTAGCTGCTGACGTAAACTGTGCCCTTCTTATTGTGTTTACCACATCAACTCCCTGGGTCATCTGGGCCATCAGCCACCCTCTCCCTCCCCTGTGCCAAGGGTGTGTGTGTGTGTATGTGTGTGTGTGTGTGGGTGTGTGTGTGTGTGTGTCTTTGCCTGTGTCTGTATATGTGTGTATGAGTGTGTATCTCTCTTCCTATGTATCTGTATGTGTGAATGTGTATGTGTAAATGTGTGTGCATGTCTTTGTATGCCTGTGTATGTGTTTGAGTGTGTGTGTGTGTCAGAGAGAGCGAGTGTTTGTTTGTGTGTGTGTGTGTGTGTGTGTGTGTGCTCCCTGCGCATCACTGAGCACTGCATGGAGATACAGACTGGAATTTAGGGCTGAGACGCAGTGAAAGGGAGCCCCTTCCTCATGCGTGAGATAGGATCAGTGTTTACATGCACAAAGAACAGAAAGCTCTGATCATCAGAAACCATCTTCTGAAATTCTCTTACAAACCACAGCTTTTGGCAGTCAAACTTCATCTGGCCAGCCTTCATCCAAATGTAAATGGAAGCCTAACAACTTGGAGTAACATGCATTATGTGGAGTCCACACTCAGAACTGCTCTGTTAGGATTAGCCTAACACTGACAGACAGTGAGAAAACTGGTCATAATTAGCAAGGGGGATGGTAGGCAGTGTGCTTGTAATTTTTCCACAATTTACCCCTAAAATCTCTCGCTAATAAAGGAGATGCATTTTATAGTTCATGTGGGATGTGATCCCTTTTCATTTTTAAGGGCCATGATGGAAACAAGGCAGCGTCATTGTGTTATGTTAAAGGACTACTTGGGACTACTTTTTTGGAGTTTGGCCCATTGGTCGCCTTAGCCCAATATCTGACGAGAGGACTGGCACCAAAGTGTGACTAACACTAGAGTGTAACACTAAAGAGTACACTTAGGAGTCATTTCACAATGAATTTAAATTACCTGGCTGATCCCAAGAAACCAGAAATTTCATCTGTTCTCCTGTGTGTGTGTCTGTATGTGTGAGGAAGAGCAAGAGAGAATGAGAGAGAGAAAATGTGCCTGTATGCAAGCATGTTTTCATATGCCTGTGTGTGTGTGTGTGTGTGTGTGTGTGTGTGTGTGTTTTAAGCTGACCCCCCCCCCCTGTCCTACCCGCAGCCAGCTGATTAGCTGATTTGTTGCCTTTTAGTTATGTTAATGCCACTTGATTACAGCCCTGGTGGGAACGCAACACACTATCTCTCTCACACACACACCCAAACACACACACACACACACACACACTCCAATCACCTTGCTTGCGTGAATGGAAGACTGCTTTTTGTGATTAAGAAAGATACTGTAGTACAACGTATCATTCTCCCATTCTCGTTCTCTCAATCTCCTCTCTCTCTCTCTATCCCTCTCTCTCTTTACGTATCATTCTATCTCTGTCTTTCTTTTCTCTCTCTCTCTCTCTCTCTCTCTCTCTCTGTGTGTCATGAATCTTCCTTCTACTGCGAGCTATAATAATCCACCCGGCAGATATCATGGCTGCCGGCTGCAAAGCGTCAGCAGTATGGCGTCAGTCAGTCCTGGGATCTCAAAGATGCAACTCTGTGCGTGCGCGCGTATGTGTGTGTGTGTGTGTGTGTATGTGTTGTCAGTGTTTGTTTAGTTTGTAGAGTCCTCTGGACAGCCATGACTCGTCTCTGCCTGACGGCATATGAGAGTGCCGCCCTGTCAGAACCCGGCCAAGTCTTTCATTCGTTCAGGGCGAGTGTGTGTGAGTGTGTGTGTGTGTGGGCGCTTTTGCCTGTGTGTGTCTCCTCGAGCCACATGCTAAGCCCCAAACATCAGCTCAGGGATCCCAGCCAATTAAAAGCTAATGCAGGCCCGGATGCCTTGCCCCTACCAACATCTGGGTATTAAACTAAACGCCTGCTCTATATTAGTTATGAACTCAGCTCCAAGGAGGACCACACATGAGAAGTGCACATTTTGTTGTGTGTGTGTGTGTGTGTGTGTGTATTGTGTGTGTGTGTTGTGTGTGTGTGTACATGCTCCAAATAGTTGCTCTGTAATTTGTTCACTTTGTAAGTTGATGAGGTTTGTTTAAGTAAATGGCATGTGGAATGGGAAAAAAAAGCGGAGAATGTATTCTATTCTCATCTCTATAATTTTGTCTGAACAAATTTGTTATCAGATCGGAGCAGTCACCAGTTTTCATCTGATTTATAGTTTATTGCAGAGCCTCCAAATTCCCTTGGCACGCTGATGAAATGGATCGCTGTTTGTGGATTCAGACAAATTTGAGCACATTCTCTAAGGAACAGAGCTTGTGTTTGCATGTTGAAGTTAGAATTTTCCATTTCTGACAATTTCTTTGAGCTCCCGTTTGACACTTTAGGAGAGAGAGAGAGAAAGAGATAAAGCGGGAGAGATGGGGAAAGAGGGCGAGGAGCCAGGTTGAGGGAAAGCACAAGCATGAAAGTGATGATATAACACCATATAATATAATGACCCCTATCATGTGCACGCACACGCACACGCACACGCGCACACACACACACACACACACACACACACACACACACACACACACACACACACACACACACACACACGTGTGCGCCCCCTTCATTGTACAACTGTGAACTGATGAAGACAAGTCTCAACATGTGTGTTCAGCTGCTGGGGCAAATTCAAGTACAATTTACATGCTGAGTAGAGAGAGAGAGGGAGTGATAGAGAGGAGGAGAGAGAGAGAGAGAGAGAGAGAGAGAGAACTTTGTCGTTGCAGCAGCTTTAGTTTAGAACAGAGCTTCTTTCTTTCAAGTATTGGGATTTCTGATCAAGGACCCTGACAGAGTCATGCTCATGTTAATAACTGAGCCTTAAGCCTGACTATCCATCCACATTTACATCTGACCTCTACTTTTACAATAGGGTAGTTTGCCTTTTTTTTGTTAAAGCTGCACTGGGCAACTTCGTACGTTGGCGGCCCCAAATGGCAGTAAGATGCAACTTTTTCAATTACTTGGCTTCAATATCCAGAAATCCTGTAAGGTGTTGTCAGAAACTGCACACAGAGCGCTCATGTTTATCAGCCTGGCCGGTCTGTGATGAAGGAAAAACGTTGGTGAGCCCAGCTTTCTCTGGATGAAGCACTTGCTCACTGCCATTTAGAAGCAAGTTTTGTATAACACCCAAAATGCTAACTTGCTAACACCAGCTAACGAAAGCATGTTGTGACACAACGATTTTTAGGGAAGCAGAAGAGAGGTGTTTTGTGGGAATTTGTTGCAATTTTTCAGCATTTTCAGATGCTAGCTAATCAGTTAACGCTTGCCAGTTACCGCTTTCTAAAACACTGGCAGCCGTTGAAGCTGACGTCATAACTATATGTCGAAATATATGGCCTGTTAGCATTGGACCTAAACAAAGTCTCTTCTTGATGGTCATGCAATGACCTGACTACTGATGAAGAGAAATATTTGAATGACAAGACCTGTATCAAGTTATATGATATATTAATCAATTTTTAAAAAAAAGAGTCGAAGGGGACAGAAAGTGGGCTTTATAACATGGCTGTTAGTGGAGAGAAGCCCTGAATTGCCCTTTGCTTCCGGGCTACAATCCTCTGTCCTTCCTATGAGTTGGCGAGTTGTCTGTCTGTCAGAATGCCTGTCCATCGTATTTCTAAGCTTCTTGCCTCTGCTGAACTGTCTGAACTTCTGCCCTTTTTGTTGGTCTGTCTGTATGTCCGTCTGTCTGCCTGCCAATCATTGCATTTGTCTGTCTGCCTTTCTGCACGTCTCCCTGCCTTGAGATCTGTAGGATCTACGGCCCTGTCTGTCCATGCTGTTGTGATCAGGCACGCGCCATAGACCATTCACACCCGGAAGCAAAGCCCCGCGCTGAAAAGTTAGCAGGCAATAAATTCCATGCAAAATGAGAGAACGGTGTACAGCTCCATGTCTCGATTGCTCCCGCCCCTTTCGTCTTGATGCCTGTCTTGTCTGAGCCATATTTCTCCTTGTTTCCTCTGTGTGAGAAACAGTGAAAGACAGGCACTGAGAGCTGTGGTCACTGTGTGTGTCTGGTGGCCTGCAGGCCTGTTCTGCTGCCATAGTCATTCAGAAGGGCTGCGCCGCGGTTTCTCCCACACACCGACTGCACACACACACACACACACACACACACACACACACACATAAACACACCAACACACACGCTCATATACTGTCTCTTCCTCTCTGCCCCTGTCTTTCTTTCTTTCTCTCTCTCTCTCTCTCTCTCTTGCTCTCTTTCACACACACACATGCATTAGGTATCCACCCTCCCCACCTCCTGGAGCCCCTCTGTCTCTCTTTCCTCTGTCTCTCTTTCCTCTGTCTCTCTTTCCTCTGTCTCTCTTTCCTCTGTCTCTCTTTCCTCACAAGTTTTCCACCTCCTCTTCTCCTCCCTCGCTCCCAGCTGTGTTATACTGCTATGGAATATAAGTAGCAACAGGCCGGCTATAAATATCGCCTGCCCACCCAAGACTGTTAGGATTATTATTTTTCTTATAATCACTGCGGTCTCTCTATAAACCGAACAGATTATTATTTGGTTTTTGTTCCCTGGTGCTGGTCCCTGTTTCAGTGGTTTGCTGCGGCCGGCTCCAGTGAGTTTCTTCGCATAGGACAGTTTCCTTCTGCTGGTGTGTTATAGGGTATAGGGCTGATGCAGGACTGAGTGGACGGGTGATAGGTGAAAGGCCTTGATGGGAGGATAGAGAGAGAAACGGAGACAAAAACCCTGAGAGGGAGGCCGGGACAGAAAATGACGTAGAACATGAGTAAGCTGGAAAAGGGATGAGAGGAAAAGAAAGGCAAGCAGTTGGGCAAGGTTCAGGAGCGCTGGTGAAGGTGAAGACGAGTGCTTTTTTGGATTTATGATGACAAAGCTCTTTTCTTTTTTTCTTTTTTCAAAACGGGGGTTGGGCTCCCAGTTGTTTATAGATGGAGCCGTTCTGTGTGTGCTGCCTCGGTCTACAGCTGGGAGCCAGCTGTGTGAATCAACCTCTCCGCTCCTCATCTGCTCTATCCATCCTTCCATCCATCCCTCCCTCCCTCTTTTTTTCCTCCCCCTGTTTCCCCCGGTTCTCCTCCTTAAAAGGAGTTCAAAGAGATATTTGTGGTTAGCGCGTTACTAACCTGATACACGGTGCTGCTGATACACACAGAGGAAGAAGGGAAGACGAGACAGGAGTTCGATGCTACATGGTAGACAGGGAGGAGAGGAAGGTGTGCGGGGTGAGCTGGAGAGAGGGAGAGGGTGGAAAAGAGGCTGGAGGTAAGGAGAGAGGAGGGAGGAGAAGAGAGGAGCGGGGTACAGGAAACCACAGGTATGTGCAGGATGGCGGGTGGGTGGCCTAGAGAGAGGAGGGAGGAAAAGTGGGAATGGGGAATGCTGGAGGAGTGAAGGAATAGAGGGTTAGGGGGAAACGGAGAGAAAGGAAAGACTCTCTCGTGTGTCTGTAGCACCACGTCTCTCCTGATGGTAGACCTGAAGGTTGTTGGTTGAAATCCCTGCGCTGGCTGAGCGAATCTAGGTGAGAGTGAATGTTAAATGTTATCATCTACTTGCCCTTTAGAAAGTGAAGCTGCTCCGCGGCCAGCAGTACAAAACTGTGGTTGTACATGCAAACGAAAGCAAGGAGAGGGGAACCACCTCTAATGCTAAAACAACACTATTTAGTCAAGCTAACAGTTGCACAGAATGAAAATGCGTACATAAACATGACTGTACAATATATGCACACTTAAGGCAATGCATTATAGGTGGATACAAGACAGCTTGAGTAAATGACGTTACTTTTTGCATTCGAAGTTGTTCCTGTCCTCGTATTTGTGTAGTATTTTGCCCTTTTCCACACCCTTCACGGCTGTGCAGGCAAGTTTCCAGATATATGTGTGCATAACCCTCCTTCCCTCTGCAACTACTACCCTCAGCATAAATTCTCATGGCTCTGAATGAGAATATGTTCCTTGTCAACTTGCCTACACTTTAAAAAAAAAAAAAAAAAACACAGCACGGGCTCCCCAATGTGCTCCATTCTGCTCTTTTCTGCTCCACTCTAGTTCGGTCTGTCTTGCTCCGCTCTGCTCCACTCTGCTCTGTTCGTTTCGCTCTTTGTTCCACTGTACAGCGATGTAGAGGCGCGCTCAAGTCCTCTAGTGCCCCGATGTCTGTCATCAGTCACTCCGGCTGTGTAGCAACAAGGGATCAACGTTTCATTCTGCCATTCAGACAAGGTGAGAACCCCAGCAGTGAGAAATCAGCACCGCTACTTCCCCGGCCCACAGTTTACAGTACAGGGATACGTTAGGTGTGAATCAGTGGGGTTGAAACTTGGGTTATGGTGTTGACTGTATTAAACCACAGTGCTAGCCTGGTAAACATTAGTTTAGGGCAGGGGCTCTTCAACTTTCTTTCAACCCAGCTGCCAAATGAGAAATTTATAGTCTCCCCCTTGAACCCGGGCTCATTAGTAGTATTTCTATCATGTGAGGGAGGACAAGCCAGTAGCAGGACCATGACCCGTTTTGGGTCCCCAACCCCTGATTTAAGAAGCCTGGGTTTAGGGTTTGCAGTGTATGGACCAACATTTCAACTAACATTATCAACAAACTTGCCACCTCCTCAAACTTTCAATATCTTTTCTTTTCTATTCTACTCCATCTCTGAACTGGAATTTTTGGAATTCCGATGGCTTTTCGTACTTCTCATAATTTTTTATCAAATCGCCTCTATTACATGGCATGGATCTCAAAGCCTCCTAAGACTTTTGGGTGGCCATGCAGGCAGAAACTCTACTGATTGACTTCATTAATATCTCTCCTTTCTCTTTGAGACTGAGAATACCTGCCTTGTTTTAATCCCAGTTGAATATTGTTTGTCTGCAACTTGTTTGCTTGTCACAATGCTGCTTCTCTGGTTGGAACTCTCTTGAACATGAGAGTCTGAATCTTAACTGGGAATACCTGTTTAAATAAAGGTCAAAATCACTATTTTGTAAGTAGATATGTGACATTAATCCTCCCTGCAGTAGGTCAGTGAGTAGAGCTTATTGTACATTACAGTGATGTCTCCAGCCTTGTGGCCTTTCGGTGGTCACACCATCGGCCCCCATCACATTACAGCAGCTGTGAGGAATTCACAGAGTCTGGGTAAAGGGGTAAAAAATACAGGGGAGGGTGGGGGAGGAGGGGGGCAGAGGGTCTGTGTTGGGGCGGGGGGGTTACAAAAACAAAGGCAGAATTTAAAAACAAAGTTTACCACCGAAGGAAAACAACAGGGCTAGAAAAAGTTGGTGGGTGAGGAAAGAGAGAAAGAAAAAAAAAGACACAAATGAAAAAGAAAACGAGGTAGAATCTCGGCTGTGGTTGGCTCCCGGCCCGAGCCCCGCCCTCTTTCTCCCTCCTTCTCCCCGCTCCTCCCTCCCTCCGTCTCTGGCCCTAACACAACAGAATCCCCCACAAGCCCAGCCACATCAGGAACGGCTGGCTACATTATAGCTGCCATTATCGTCTCCCAAGTCATAACAGCCAGAGAACACCCACCTCGACTGCAGCTCCGCCAGGAGGGGGAGGGGCGAGGGAGAGGTCGCAGGAGCAGGAATGAGCCCAGAGGAAGAGAGAGAGAGAGAGAGAGAGAGAGAGAGAGAGAGGGAATGAGGGGGGGGGGGGGAGCGAGAGATAGCAGTGGAAAGCGAGAATGAGAGAGGGAATGAGGGAGAGGGTGCGGGAGAAAGAGTGAAAGGGAGAGAGAGATAGAGATCGACAGAAGGAGAGAGAGAGAGAGGAGAGGGAGGGAACGAGGGAGAGGGTGGGGGAGAGAGACAGGAACAAAATACTTTCAGATGGGTGTTTATACTGCACAACTTGTTCCAAAGATGTGTTGGAGTTTTATGTACGCTGTTTTATGTGTGTGTGTGCATCTTGTCTAAGTCAATAGATAGATTAGCCAACACACACACACACACACACACACACACACAAAGACACAAACACGAATACATTCACATTCCCACCTCAGAGTAGAAGAGAAATGAGGTTAAGAACACAGGGTCTGTCATTAAATGGCCTTTTTACACGGGGAGGGGGCATGTGAGAACCATAGTTTAATGTTACACCCAAGAGTAGAAGAGAGTAGAAGCAGAGAGGAGAGGGAGCGGAGCGGGGCTGCATCAGGCCTTTTGTCTAACAGAACCAGTGACCTGTGGAAATATCTGTCCTCTCTGGAGACTTCCTCAGAGGGAGAAGGACCGGAGCACTATGGGAATGCCACAAATGGTCAAATCATACAAAAGAAAACCAGTGTTTCTCTTTGTGTACTACAAATGCAAACTGAGTTGAGATGTTTACTCACCTCTTGCTGCCATTATAAAAACGCATTAGGTTATGCTGCCTCAATACAAAAAAGTTTTCATTCATTTCATTATGCCTTCTGTCCAATACATGAAATCACTCACATAGGCTATGAAATTCATAACACGGTGTCAGAAATTGATATATGTGAGCTGTTTGTGTTTATTAACAGTTGAAAATAGTGAATGAATGCAATAATCAGACAATTTACTGTAAAGTCACTCCGCTCAGAAAGGAGTAAACTAAAATAAGCATGCTCTCTGTGCCTCGCTCCCGGCGATTTTGAAATTAAATACAGCAAAGAACAGATGGGCCCCATTCTCTATTTAAACAATAAAAACAGAAAAAAGTATTCACTTGCTGCAAAATGGTACATGAGCATAAAAAACATATGTAGGCTTATAAGGTGATCAGGCGGTTGAAAGCGATTGACCGATCACCAATGATCTATTTAGAACTTCAATTGGCAGATTATTGGTGGCATCTTTAGTATTGGTGCAGAGTAGCCCTTGCTGACACCTTGTAAGCCTCAACATCTTCCTTACTCAGTTTTCTTGGTTTACTATTATGTGACGTTTGATTCCCTGTAAGACCTGGGGCCAAATCTGCTCTGTTAGAGTTGGCTAGTGTTTTGTTGACTGGCTGGATTCTGCAGTGGTTGGGTTTCTGACAGTCAATGAGTGAGCAGCAGTCAATTACAGAGAAGACCCATACAAACCCATATTTCATTTATTGGTTGTAGGATGTGTTGGTTTGGAGTAAATATGCAGGGATGGAACTTTTACAAGCCTACCAGACCACAACCAGTACTTCTTAGCCTGGGCTTGTTCAAAAAACGTCCTCCTAGCCAATTGAATTGGGTCTAATGGAAATGGCAAGTATGGAGATAGTAACCAAAACCTACTGGACCAAAAATGCAAAGCCTGTGTTATTTATCATGAACTGAAAGTCCCTTTAATCCATTTTCCTAACTGTTTTGGTTTTTGAGATTTTGATTTTATTTTATTTCTTAGTGCAGCGTCTAAAAAACGTCTCTCTGATCACATGCAGTACATTCAAAACTGTTTCAGTAAATAATTATCTATCAAAGCGCTTAATTCTGATATTTCCAAGAAGTGGTTTGCAGCCACATTGACCAGCATAGCTCACAAACCAAAAAGTGCTTTTTGGATGAACTGAAAGGATTCCTAGATCATGATGAATCAGCTAGTCATCTTTAAGTATCCCTGGGTTGGCGATGTTGAAGAGGTCATTATGGGATATTCGTACAGCAAAGATGTGATTTCTCAGGTACTTTTTTCTTTCTCTCAGGGTTTTTATTTTCTTTTTTGCAGGATTCCATTATTACACACTAGTCCTGTGTATTTCCAATGGATATTACTGTTTTCCTGCATTCACAACATTATTTCCTGCTTTTTTGAATTGACTTGATCACATTCCTGTATAGGGTTGATGCTGGTGAGGAGGACTCAGGTTGGTGATGTATGTCAGTTGAGTTTGGGTTATTTGTATGGGGTCGGTGGTGGTGCAGAGGTAGTGAGCTTGAAGTGTTTGAATGGGGAATTTTTGGGTGTAGAGAGTGGCTGGACGTCCCGTCCTCATCCTCAGGTCCTTGGTTCCTACCCAGCTCACCGTGCCGCAGCAAAGCAGACTTGTTTAGTTAGCCGTTTGATTTATGGCCTTGGGGTTTTTAATATGCTGCTGCCCCATCCCTCTCAAACCCAGCACCACAAAATTACACTGGGGAGTGAAGTCACTCCCTCTCCCTTAGCGTTTCTCACAAAATATTGACCTAAAATAGCAGGAGAGAGCAGGATACCACGACACCTGTGTCAGCATCGTGCACACATGGATGCATACATACATACATACATACATACATACATACATACTGTACATACATACAGTACATGCTTCACACGCAGAGTTTGTAAACACTTATGCTGTTGACTTATTCTACAGTTACAGTACACTACAATATCACAAGTGAGTGTATTCACAAACATACAGGTACCACAGTAACACACAGACACTCTCTCTCTCTCTCTCTCTCTCTCTCTCTCTCTCTCTCTCTCTCTGTCTCTCTCTCTCTATCCCTGGAGAAACGCTCGCAAACACATTTTTCATAAAATTCTAACTTGCTTATGTGCAGGTGGTCTCATACATTATTCACTCTTACTCTGAGATACACTGCCATTTATCATGTCAAACACACACTCTCTCTAACACACACACATACACACACTACACACACACACACACACACGCTCCAATGCAAACACACTTGTCTCCCAAACTCCCTCGCCTGCACACTCTCATACACACCTGCCACTGGGCTTACGCATACTACTTCTATATTCACACTCGCACACTCGCTCTTTCACAAACACACACACACACACATTCTCTGTGGACTTGGTGGCCACTGGATTCTCGTACTACCCCCTGGCGAGACTGACAGGTGTGTGTGTGTGTGTGTGTGTGTGTGTGTATGTGTGTGTCTTGCTGTCTGGGGACCCCCCTCCTGGTATTTATTAGTTCTGGACAGCTGAGGTGCCCGGCGAGATCTCTATTTAGCACTTCCGGCTAATTATCATGCACACATCTGAGCCCCGTGCTGAATATGCACAATTACCCCAGACCGCCCACGTCATTTAGCCGCCCGCCATCTTCGAGTACCAAATCCCCCTGGTGGCTTGTGGGCTTAAAAAGGTCCCTACTGCCCTTTTAACACTTGTGCTACTACATAACAGTCCTGGCAACCTGTTGCACTCAGACCACAGTGCTTTCATCTGCACTGGACAGCAGCTTTCCTAGTTTGGATCTGAACACTTGTCACATGAACAGTAGCAATGCGAGATTTTGATTCCACATGCACGGCACTGACTGTAGTGAAGAACAAATGAATGCAATGCTAGGAAGTCAGGCGCAGACTCATAAGCTTCATTTATTAATTTATAAATTTGTTTTTAAAAAAGAGTTACAGAGGACATGCAAAGGAAAGAAAAAAACAGGAATAAAGACACATTCACACACATATTTAAGATCAAAAGGAGGATCTATTCTACATTAACAAAAATTATTCTGTGAGATATTGCTGTATGAACAACTTCTTAGTTAACTATGATGCAAGTATGTGAATTTTGACAAGAGATCGATACTTGTATGTATGAACACAAAATTACTTTTGTGGTTGCTGTCACATCAGCATGTGCAGTAATTTTTTGTCCTAATTACCTCTCTAATCATGTAACAGCCCACAGTTACAACTATTAGTACCTGCAGTGATGTGGTTGAATGTAATGAGCAGGTGCTCCCTTGCGAGATCTCTCAGCTAGAATTACCTTGCACATGCTGAGAGATACCTACTCAATACTTATTCCACACAAAAGGCTGCACCATTCTCCTCGCTGTTTTTTTTATTTTTATTTTGCGGCTAACATCCCTTTTCTATCTAATTCAGTCCAGTAAGGTTCAAGGCAAAACCCTGATTTTTAAACAATGTTCTGCTGTATCATCCCTCGAGCCTGTTGATTGCTACTTTCCAGGAAGAGGAGGCGCGGCAGGTTTTTGGTGTCTGTCGGCAGTGTGTGAGGTGCATGGGTTTTGTTTAGAGAAGAGAGATTACAGCCAAGCCCATTGTTTGTGTCACAGGGTCTTGTCTAATCTGTGGGAGCGTGTCAGGGCACATCAACACCGTCATATGACCTGCCTTGCGCAAGGCCGCGTAACCTATACAGTCACCTCTGGTGGCATCCGGGCAATGGGATTTAACCATCACCATCTGATTTATAAATATGAGATTGTGACAAACCACCTCTATCGGCTATGGGGCCGTAAATATTACTAATATTTAATCTTACTTACCCATTTTTAGGGTGCCTCTTTTCTTATATGCTCCTCTGTTAAGTGCACACATAGCAGTCCTATACAACAGTCTTACATAAAAATGATAAATAAAACACATTATGTCCATGCCCCAGGGTCATGAAACATTTTCTGTGTAGTTACAATATTAAAACAGGCCATGTCTATGGAAATACATGATTTCTGCAGGATAATGACATGTTACTGCCAAGAAAGTTATCGTATTGTGCGGATACTCCATGTCAAATCCCCACACTGAATCAATTTGTCGTTAGGAGAACCTTATGTTGCAATTTTATATTTCAGTCAGTGTCTATGCTCTGCGGCAGCCCATAATGTTCATGATAGTAACAGATGCCACGTAGCTGACACATTTATACAAATAGAAATGTAGATGCTTACATTTCTATCTATGGGTGGCCGCAGAAGGATTCAACCTGTGTTGTTTGTTAATGGATTGTACTTTTCCAGCCTAGCCACACGGGACGACCACATAGCCCACACACTGATTATGCGGTGTTGATTCATTTTGATTTCAGAACAATGCACAGACACGCATGATTTGATTGCTCCAGATTCTTTCTGCTCTGAATTCACTACAGTTGCTATTACACACTGTCCTCCAAAAGGCTTTCGAGGGCTCTCAAAGTAGGCTGTTAAAGTGCAACCACCCCCCAATTCTCAGTCTCAGGTTAACACGTTAACCACAGCACCACTGAGCTTTAAATCACATTCAGTTTATCAACACCTTTCCTTCAATTCCCCTGCAAACACCAGCTATTAGTGTTTGTTTTTCTTTTGTATAAAAATACATAAACTCTTAACTCTTAATCTGTACCGAAATGGTCCTAACCTTGGTCGTTCTTGTTTCTGTCTATCTCCTCTAAAAGGAGTACGTGTCAAGCAGGTTAGAAGGAGCTTATTTGGCCCTTGAACTATTTGGCTTGGCTTGGCTTGGCTTAGTTTGGTCTGTTATTAACAGCCTAGCTACTCGTTTTCCTCGCCACAATTGTTCTTGTCTATATGGCTCTCTTTTCCAGGGCACAAGGGAGCATTTTTGATTTAGTTTGGTTGGGTTGGGTAGGGTTGGGTTGGGTGTAGTTTGGTTGGTTTGGGTTGGGTTTGTTTGGTTTTCCTGTCCTCACCCTAACCTTTTTCTTGTCTCTGTGTGTCTTGTCCAGGGTGTAAGGGAGCAGAAGGCCAAACAATCTCAGAGCTCCAATGCCAGTGGACATGCAGCCACACCAGGGGCTGTATCACTATGAGTCCTCACCCAACCAGCCCTCCAGAGGGTAAGACCACAGCAACATGCACCACTTCCTCATTCATTACTCTGCAGCTGGATTTTAACCTCAATCCATCTTGGTAAATTCAACTATTTTACACAAGATAGAGTCATATCTTGCATGCTTCTCTCTCTGCATTACAACCACAATCTCTCTACTTGTCTCACCCTTTCTGGATTTTTTTTTTTTTTAAATCAACACACAGCCAGAAATCACTGCAGTCACTTTCTAGAGAGCATAGCTGTTACAAGACTTATAGGCTCAAACTTAGCTCCTTTTCTAGTCACATTCACAGATAGTCTGAGGGTGCAAAAGCCCAGGTCTTGCGGCAATTGTTGTGGATATAGCCTCTAGCTCAGCCCCTCACTCCTCCCCCTCTCCACCTTCTCCTCCTCCTCCAACCCTCCCCTCCTAATGCCACCCAGGTTGCGGGTGGACTCGGCCTCTCTCTCTCTCTGACAGCTGCTAATTACAGGCTGACCAGGCCCCGCTGCGCTCTGCATGACTGCCCCGCGCCCCGCTCAGGTTACCCAGAGAGAGAGAGAGAGAGAGAGAGAGAGAGAGAGAGAGCTAGAGAGAAAGGTAGGCGGGTAGGACAGAGAAAGGGAGAGGAGGAGGAGGGAAAAGAAGAGGAGATAGTAAGAGACAGAAAAGACAGAGGGGGTAGAGAGAGAGACAGAGAGAGGTAGAACTGGAGGGATGAATGGGAGAAGAGAAAGATAGAGAGGGAGAAAGGAGTGAGAGTGGGAGGGAGGTAAAGTCGGGGGGAACCAGCACAGTGGATTAGAGCGGACAGATTAAGCTCCTGTGTGGAATACACGTCGTGGTGAAAGAATTAGAGAACTGAAAGGAAGACTTAGAAGGTGGATAGATGAATGAAGTCTGCCCCACAGGAGAGGAGAGACAGAGAGAAACACAGAGAGAGAGAGAGAAAGAGAGAGAGAGAGAGAGAGGGAGAGAGAGAGGGAGAGAACTGGAGAGAGAGGTTTTGAACTAGCCAGTGAGACAGAGGAAAGGTCAGAGAACACATTGAAATTCATGAGAAGACTGGAAAGTTCCAATGAGGCTTCCCTTCTCTAGTTTAGTAGGGGAAAACCCAGATGAGTAAATTTCCACATCGTGCCCCAGAATAAGGGCTATGCACCATCTAGTGGTGAGTAGGAGACATCACAACAGATCAAGAGTGGAGAAGTGGTGTCCAAGTCAACTTGACTGTTACCATGCACCTCACCTTTTCTGTGTAGGTTCAAATACTAAGGCCTGGAATACTTTTCCCCCGCTGGAACCTGTCCCAACTTAATTTAACACCAATTTTTTCTTTTGTCTTTTTTGTCAATTGAGTCTTTTCTGTTGCTGTGAAATTTATGAAACACCAAAAATAACAAATTGTCCCATATTCTTTGTTTTCTATTGTTCTCACAGATCATTTTTTTTGCAGTGGCTATTTTGCACTTAAATTAAGGAGTCTTTCTTGTCATTTACAACTGCATCTCTTGATATTTCCAGCCTAGCCCCGTCAGGCCGGTCCCCCTACAGTGATGTGTCCTCACTGCGCGGCCCACTCCACAATGGCCCTCCCCAGGACTGCCGAGCCATGTACAATCCCATGACCCCTAGTATGACTCCTGGACCCGGACCGGGACAGGGGCTTGGCCCCTGCTTGGATCAGTATATGAGGCCCCCTCAGGCCCCACCGCCACACAGTATGATGGGCCACCGGGGCATGCCGTCCACAGAGGGTGAGTCAGTGTATCTCTTACATCTCCTAAATCTTACAGCTGCTATTAATTTGCATTTGAGAAAGAGACAGAAACTCTTTCTCTAGTGGAAATCATCAGCAGCAACAACAATAGAGGACTGGTTGGATTGGGCAGCGCAGGTGTAAATGTGTCTATCACTATACAGACTATACTATAGAATTGCTGAAAATGAATGTGGATGTTCAGTAAACTTATCTAAGGCAAAAAAGAGCTAAATATATATTAAATATCTCATAATATGAAGAGTGAACTGAGGCTAGTTTGCCTTTTAAATGTGATGGCAGTGGATAATATCCCTGCTCTGCACCCACATGTACCTCTGCTGGCCTAGGACTGAATCCTGCCTGAGCCTTGTCTCCTTTGCCTTCAATACTCTGTGCCCTTCTCCGCCTTACAGCTGTCTCTGTGGCTTTTAAGTAATAATGTATATAGCTAGTGATGCTAGATGTGTACTCCTACTCTTTGACATTTTACACATGCAGGCGATCCAAGTGTGGAGAGAGTTTAACAACTTAAAATAAATTATTTGTGTGGATGGTGATGCATGGGGTAACAATCCCTTTGTGTCAAACTGTACCTCATTGGTTCTCACTATTTTTGCTCATTTCCTTTAAAAAAAGAAAGACTTGCAAACCCATCAGGACAGTGAAATGTGACTCCAAAAGATTATGCTATCTCACTTTCCATTAGAGTAAGCCTAGACTTTACAGATGCTTTATAGACTTTATAGACTACCTACATAAACTTATAGACTATTTACCTAAACCTTCCAATGACATAATTGCTATCTGGCTGACGGTCTTTCTGTCTGTTCCTGGTGTGTAACAGGTGGCAATGGTGCCCCCTACTGTAACCAGAGCAACATGATGTCCTCTCATCACAGCTTCTGCCAGGGCCAGCCTGGCTCTGATCAGATCGGCTCAGGGGATGGTAAGGAAACACTCACAGTCTGGTGTGAAAGTGGTCTGCGCTATTTTAGGTGTCCTTTAAATAGCAGTGTTGTCATTGGACGATTTTCTGTGAGCTGATTTCTACTCAAAAATCGGCCTGTATTAAGATGTAGTAAGGTAAGAAAGAAAGAGAGGAAGAAAGGAAGAAAGGAAGAATGAAAGAAAGGAAGAAAGTACAGTTTTGTCTCTCTAGTCTCAAGATCAGTCTAACCCTCTTTGCTCTTGGTTTCCTCTGTTCCCTTTAGGCTCGAGGTTCTCCACACCTCGTTCCATGCTGAAGCTCAGTAAAAAGAGGGCTCTGTCCATCTCTCCTCTGTCTGACGCCAGTGTAGACCTGCAGACGGTCATCCGGACCTCACCCAACTCTCTGGTGGCCTTCGTCAACTCTCGCTGCAACCCCAACGGGGCCAGCTCTTACGGCCATCTCTCCGTAGGCGCCATGAGGTCGGATATTTCTCCTTTCTAGTCTTGGCTCAAATAATGCAGATGCAAGTCAGTAGAAATATCAGAATCTATATCTATTATCTCCTTTCTCAATAGGTCACAGGTCTAGTATTCAAAATATTTGATTCAAAGTGATCTGGCTAATATTCCAATTATGTAATCCTGAAGCGATTTTAGGGAGAAATACATGGGGATGGACTCCCTCTTGTGACAATAGCCTTAAAGCTACAATATGCAACATTTTATCTTGAGGCAAGATGTGCATTGTTAGTCCCGCCCTCCTCCCCCTCACTTTGTCACATTTCTGCTCCGACTCTTGTCACTCACCGTGCTGAGCTGTCTACTTTCAAATGGCATCTAGCCTGAGGCTGAGCAGCCGGTGAATGCAGGCAATCTGCAATTAAAAAAACAGACAATACTGAAATTCAACCATATTTTTAAGATAAGATAGCATTTTATTAATCCCCGTGGGGAAAGTCAGGAAGGAGCCACAACCGAGCTTACTGCTGCCCACACCCACAGTAAATGGTATGATACCCAAAACAGCCCTGAACATCACTGATGTCAGGCAAACAGGGAGATTTAGGCAGTTTTAAGAGACAATGTGAGAGGAAACAATAATGTTAATGAATGTTGAATATTTCACCGGTTGCATTCTCCTAGGGTTGTAACACTGTTGTGTCCTCTGTTGCTCCCCAGTCCATCCCTGGGTTATTCCAGCTCTATGAACTACCAGTCGCGGCCGCAGGGTTCCATGTATGGAGGAGGCGGGGGGACGCCTCTGGGCGGACACACACCCTGCCAAGCTCCCCGCCTGCCGCCCCACAATCCCCGGCTCCACGCTCCACCCAAGCACGGACACGTAAGACCGTTGCCTCACACACTTCACACAGAGCAGCCAAGGCCGTTTAAGTGTCAGTTCACCTGCTGCTACTAACAGCTGGGGGAGATGGACAGGAAGCTTGGAGGAGATGCAGGGGAAAGATAGCGAGTATGGAAGTCTGTGCTAATTGTATGTGTGAATGTGTGTGCAAGTGAGAAACAGATTTAAGAAGAGGGAGAAGGAGCAAAATGAATGTCATCACTGAGTTGTTGAGTACAGAAATCATGATGTGACGTATGTTGTTGGTCTAGCTGAAGACGGAGCCAGGGCTTGGAGGTGTGATGGACGGCATTAATGTGAAGAGCCTGGAGGAGAGGTCAGAAGGAGACGTGGCCAGTCCGTCTTCCACCGGCACGCAGGTACAGGAAGAATCATGTTCTCACAACACACAAGTGGTTTTCACCCTCACTAGGTGAAACACATTTAAATTTAAGTTTTGCTCCTCATGTGAAACTCAAATAATCATGTGGGAGTGAATAAGTGTGCGGTAAGGCTGAGCTTTTCCAGAAATCAAGGAACTCTTGTATGGAGAGGATGAGAAAAATCTATGTCAGTGTCTAATGTCACAGTGTCTAACCCTAGTTTCAACCATCTAGGTCTTCAAAATGTATTATTGTCGAACTGTTTGGTTCATCGTGTCTATCAATTTCTTTGAACATCTAAATTGCAAATAATGATTCTGGTTGTGATTATCTTTAACTTTAAGATTAATGCACAGATGAACATTTCACCTTTATTTGTATACTCTTCTCTTAAACTCAACCTGATTTGACTTTCTGTTCTCCACCACCAGGACCCTCTCCTGGGTCTTCTGGATGGCAGAGATGACCTGGACAAGGAGGACGGGAAGCCCGAACCAGAGGCCATCTACGAAACCAACTGCCACTGGGAGAGCTGCAACAAGGAGTTCGACACACAAGACCAGCTAGTTCATGTAAGAGTTAGATAGATAGATAGATAGATAGATTGATTAAAGTGGGTTTAACTGAATCCAAGCTTACATTTTCTGATTCTACTTGATGTATTTGAGCAACCAAGGAAGAATGTGCAGTATATCCCACTGATCATGAATGGATCTCTCTATCTGCCTATTTGGTCCACAGCACATCAACAATGAGCACATCCATGGAGAAAAGAAGGAGTTTGTGTGCCACTGGCAGGAGTGCTCTCGGGAACAGAGGCCTTTCAAAGCCCAGTACATGCTGGTGGTTCATATGCGCAGGCACACAGGAGAGAAGCCACACAAGTGCACAGTGAGTGCTTCTTCGTCTCTGTCTCTGTCTCTGTCTCTGTCTCTGTCTCTCTCTCTCTCTCTCTCTCTCTCTCTCTCTCTCTCTCTCTCTCTCTCTCTCTCTCTTTCATCTCCATTTTTACACTCACAAGCAGTAAATGTAAATGTATCATCCTGTATGTCCATAACATGCCATGGAATATTATGAAGTCAATAATGAATTAGTCAAGAGCTCCAACTGTGAAGTGCTTTGTATTTAGTGAGGCCTATACAAAAGGATATTGAAAGATATTTTTTTTTATTTTACAACCAGGTTATGCACTGTATTCCCTGATATGTTCAGTTTTCATGAAAGGCTGACCTTAATGTATTGCTTTAAAAAAACACAATAAAAAAGGAGGTAATAAAGCAGCTTCATTACCAGGTGGCAGGTCAAGGTGACCTCTACGAGGGGCCTGGCCTTTATACTGATACTATCATACCTTGGTAATTTATTTCACTGAGCAGAGCTGTAGACCCTCTTTGTTTTTCCTTTTTTTCCTTTGAAGAATGTAATAAAGCCTCTATTTTAGTTTCAATATGAAACTAGCAAGGATTTTAAATTCTGAATGCATAGTTTGGTTTGAACTAAAGGCAAGGTTTACTCTGTATTACAACTTGGCTATTGTTGTAAAACCAGTATGTATGTCTATGTTTTAGTTTGAAGGCTGTAACAAGGCCTACTCTCGCCTGGAGAATTTGAAGACCCACTTGCGCTCCCACACTGGAGAGAAACCATATGTGTGTGAACATGAAGGCTGCAACAAGGCCTTCTCCAATGCTTCAGACCGGGCCAAGCACCAGAACCGCACTCACTCCAATGAGGTACTGACACCACTGAAAGTCATGATGTATACTCGTCGAAATGTGAACAATAGCCTGATGGTTGAATTGAGTTTTTGTCTTGGCTTCATACAGTTGTAACAATGTTTTTGCAGAAAACCTCATTTATTCTTTAAGAGGTAACAGACCATGCATTAATGGATAAAAGGCCTGTATCTTGATTAAATCTTGATTAAAATGTTGTATGTCCATAATGTCAAGTTTTAGCAACCGAGAAAAGACATGGTGTGTATTTTAACACTTTATGCAAACTATTTTCAATAGTTGTGTTGTCCCAAGAATGATGAAATACTTGCTAGATGTGGGAGGCAATGTACAGTGAAATAAATTTGATATACAAGTCTACACATGAACAAGATACTGTGTATTGACTGACTCCCTGCCCTTTTACAGAAACCCTACGTGTGTAAGATCCCAGGCTGCACTAAGCGGTACACAGACCCCAGCTCCCTGCGTAAACATGTGAAGACGGTCCACGGCCCTGAAGCACACATCACCAAGAAGCATCGTGGAGACACCGGCCCTCGGCCACCTGGCTCAGCTATGACCCCTGGTGGCCAAAACTCTGAACTGCTGCTGGAAAAAGAGGAGACACGCAGGGAGGACTGCAAACTACTGGCTCCTGAGACTGCTCTGGTTAGTGATTAACGATTCATAAAAAATTATATTTGAACAATTTTACTCAAGTGCTGCAAGGTCCTTTTAAATTAAAGGATAAGATCCAAGTAAGACTGCAATGCAATGTTTTCTTTAATTGTCACACAAAGAGCAGCAAAACAAAACCTTATTTTGATTTGTGGTCTTTTGACCAGGAAATGTAAAATACAGTATGTTGTGGTTGTCCATATGACCCATGTCTGATTCAGTTAGCATGACTGTGGTGACATTTTGCTGCTGTTTCTGTGGTGATTACCACAGAGCCAAACCCTGTGCTCCAGTTTCACTTGGTTCTTCCTACAATACACTCATACCAAAAAACCCTCTGATTATCACATAAAAACAGCAGTTGTTCTTTCAAACCTAGCAATGTGATATTCATTTGATCGCCTGGTATGCCAGCCAAATTATCTTTTGAGGCTGTATTATATGTCCATTGACAATCTCTGTTCTGTTCTCTACTGCCTTTTTTTCATTTATCATCTTATATTGTATATGTGGCCTCATTGTCTCTCTCTGTCTTTCCCTGTGTCTGTGTCTGTCTGCCTCTCTCTCCTTCACTCCTCTCAGAAATCCCAGCCAAGCCCTGGTGGGCAGTCCTCCTGCAGTAGCGAGCGTTCTCCACTGGGGAGCGCTAACAACAATGACAGTGGGGTGGAGATGAACCTGAACGCAGCAGGCAGTCTGGAGGATCTCACAGCGCTGGAGGATGGAGTAGCAGGTGGAGGTGGAGGAGGTGGGGAGGCAGTGAGTGTCGGAGGAACACTGGGCATGTCGGCCCAGGCTCTGAAGAGGCTGGAGAACCTCAAGATTGACAAGCTGAAGCAAATCCGCAGGCCCACTCCTCCTGGCCGCTGTGCCAGTAACAAGCTACCTGCACTTCCTGGTAGGTTTTGGGTGATGTCATGATGTAACAACTCTTATAATCACAATGATGCATTTGTGGGCATAGTCTTGGTTTATACTAATTCATGTAGAGGTCCTTTTTGCTACACATAATAGAATATGTTTCTAGTATGAATTGCATCACTAAAACATAAATTATGTAGATGACTGCTCTAGGATTGAGGGATGAGTTCTCTGGGACATTCTAATTCTATAAAATAAAATATATTATGGGATATATAAATCAAAATAAACTGTTTCCTTATCTGTTATATTTTCATCTTATCTGTCTCCAGGTTCAGGGGAGATAATAGGGATGTGTGCACCTTCTCCACTCCTCTCTAATCGACGTGTTATGGAGCTATCCAATCACGACGTAGGAGGTGGTACTTCTATGGCCTGCTCCACCAATGACAGGAGAGGAAGCGGCACCAGCAGCCTAAGCTCCGCCTACACAGTGAGCCGTCGGTCCTCCATGGTGTCTCCTTACCTGTCCAGTCGACGCTCTAGTGAGGTTTCCCAGATGGGAGGAACAGGAGGAGGAGGGTGTCACCTCCTAGGTCCAGACCAGGGCGGGGGTG
The DNA here is from genome assembly GCF_048128805.1 of Centroberyx gerrardi. Classification (NCBI taxonomy): domain Eukaryota; kingdom Metazoa; phylum Chordata; class Actinopteri; order Beryciformes; family Berycidae; genus Centroberyx; species Centroberyx gerrardi. Next base: position 14,929,679 of record NC_136001.1, read on the forward strand.
ACCCCCTCTCTCCTGAGACCAATCGCAGAGGAGCTCCCTGTCCTGGAGGAGGAGGGTTGCCAGGTCTGCCTACTCTAACCCCTGCCCAGCAATACAGCCTAAAGGCCAAATATGCTGCAGCAACTGGCGGCCCACCCCCTACTCCATTACCCAATATGGAACAGCCAGTTACCCCAGGCAGAAGAGGAGGTTTTCTGAGCGAGTACCAGGGGCAGCCTCTGCCTCCCTTTCTTCAGCAAGGTGGCCTACGAAGGCACAGTGCCAACACAGAGTATGGCACTGGTGTTATCTACCCTCACCAGGCTCCAGGTAACAACAACAGGCGAGCCAGTGACCCAGTTCGATCAGCAGGAGATCCACAAGCCCTCCCTAAGGTCCAGCGCTTCAACAGCCTTAATAATGTCGCCATGATGGGCCGGAGGAATGCGCTGCAGCACTGCGGCTCTGACGCCAATATTGCCCGCCACATGTACTCCCCTCGACCGCCTAGTATCACAGAGAACGTTATGATGGAGGCTATGGCTATGGAGCCCCACCATGGCTCTGCGGATGCCAGGGATCATTCCATGATGATGCCCCCTGGAGAGAGAGGCTTTATGGGATACCAGCAGCAGCACCACCCCCTAGGAGGAGGAGGAGGCGGAGGACCTCCGTCCAACCAACTGTCCCCAAGCCATGATACTCTGGGCTGCCCAGACCAAGGCTACATGCAGGGGCACTACCAGAACCAGCGAGGGGATGTCAGCTCTAGGGGTGGTGGAAGTCAGATGGGCCAGGCAGGGCCTATTCATCCAGAGGGCATGTCTAATACTCTTCTCCAACAGGCTGAGTACAGTATGAGCACCTGCCAGCTGAGTCCCTCGGGCCCCCATTACCCCAGCCTAGGCCAGGGTGGTGAGGCTGGAGGTGGGACAGGTCCCTGGGGTGAGACCCACAGCCAGGTCCAAACTTCCAGCCATGCTCTCCAGAACCAGGGAGGGATGCAGTACTCGGACCGCAGCATGCAGCCCCAACAGACACAGGCCCACTTTAGCAATCAGACAGGCCTCTATAACAGTCCAGATGGAACCCATAAACTCACCATCAAACCTGAGCAGCAGTTCCATCCTGGGATGGGAGGTGGAGACGCCTGTCAAAGTGCTAAGCTCCAGCATCAACAACAGCGGCCGCTCCCCCAGCAGACTCAGGGTTACCCACAACAGACAGGCCAGGTTATGATGAGGAGCTCCAACAATCCCAGCTGTGACTTCCATGGTCAGATGGATCCCCAAGGGCAGAACCAGAACTCCTTTCCAAGTGGAGGGGGCCTGAGCCTGGGCTGCGCTGGCTCTGCACTCGCTGACGGGCGGAGGTCCCAGACACCCATGATGCAAGTGAAGGAGATGATGGTGAGGAACTATGTGCAGTCCCAGCAGGCGCTGATGTGGGAGCAGCAGCAAGAACAGCAACAGCAGCAGCAGAGTGGAGTAAAACCTCCTCCTCTTTCTGACAACATGGACATGAGTGGCCAGACGGCAATGATGCAGCACAGTCCACAGCACCAAAACCAGAACCTTTACTCCAACCAGCCCTATCCTTCCTACCCCAATCAGAACCTGGTGATGAGCCCCCAGGCCCACAGCCGAGGGCCCAGCTCCGTGCCGCCTAAAGACCAGCAGCTGACAGGTCTCCAAGGCTCATGCTATGGCCAGGAGATGGTGGTCCCCAGGCCTCCTCAGGGACGTAAACCTCTCAGTCGCCAGAACAGCCTGTCACAGCAGTCAGGCGGGGGATACCTGGGCAGCCCACCTCACCTCAGCCCGGTCCACTCCACCTCCAGCCCCAGACGAGGGGTCCGACTGCCGCCGGTCCAGCATCCGCAGCACCCTCAAAACGAGATGTTCTCCCCTTCCAATAACAACAACATGTACTACTCGGGTCAGATCCACATGGATATGGAGAAACACATGGACCCCCAGAGCGGCCCTTGTCTGAACCAGCAGCATAGTATGGGGTCCAACCTGGACCCAACGGGCAGCACCAAGCCTGGCTCCCTGGCTCCCTACCCTGAGTCTGGCCCCATCTCCAATGCCCTGGAGAACCTGGACCTGGACAACGCTCACATAGACTTCACCTCCATCATCGACGATGCTGAGCCTTCGTCCTTCAGCCCGGTCAACAATCCCCTCCAGGGGCAGCCGGGGTCTTCCTCCCAGACCTCGTCTCGTCTCACCACCCCCCAGACCTCTGTCACTCTTGCCCCAGGCTCTGGCCTGTCCAACATGGCTGTAGGCGACATGACGTCCATGCTTACCTCGCTGGCTGGGGAGAACAAATACCTAAACACACTGTCTTAGAAGAAGCCTCCCTGACTGTTTTTGTTTATCAGACTAATGCTCAAACAGAGGTCTAGGCCAGTTCTTAATGTTTTAATTGAGATCACAGATGGAAATATTCGTAGCCCAATAGCCAGAGGCTAGTATTTTTCTGTTTGGGCTAGTGCAAAATTGTCCTCACTAACCAGATTTTGAATGATATGGAAATGGCAGCCAAACCAGATCCGCCCAGCCGGTGCTCAAAATCTCTAGGTTCTATTGCTTATTTTGATCGTCCCTTGTACATTACATACAAGTCTGGGTCAGGTAGGATGGACAACTGAACTTCTGGAAGGAACGGAAAGTGTATATGCATCATTAGCCTGGGCTGCTTTTATACACTCCCCTAAGCCTTCTTAACTAAACCCTAACGCTGGTTTCTTAAACTATGAACCAGGGTCCAAAACCGGTTGTGGGCCTATTGCTGCTGGATCCCCACATGGCAAGAGTAATAATATGTTTTAATGAGTCTGGGTTGCGGGTTGAGACTAAGTTACTCATTTGGTCCCAGGCTCACAAAATGTAAGAATCCCTGCCCAAAACCTTAAAACCAAAGGTGCCTGATCAACCTCCCTCGCTGTATTGTTTCCTCACTGCCTTGGTACTTGGTATTTTTCTGTGCCTACTGTAAGACACAGAACTGTATGCCTGATATGAATTTGATACTGAACATTTTCCAAACAGGCATTCCAGACACGTAGGGCTGTGGCAACAGTGGAGCAGAGAAGGATACATGTAAATAAGTTTTATATACATTTATATATGCTGTGTATATGACAATGTGGACAGTGAAGAATTCCTCTACTGTCTCACGATGGACTGCTTGGATTCTGAAGGCCGGGAGTTAATGAGATAGTTGTTTGAAGAGCCGAGTGAAGACTGAAGAGTGCTTTTAGTGACTGAAAAATAACAATGTCTCACTGCTACTTAATATTAACCTGTATTGCTAGGGATTTCTTCTTGTCAGGGAACAGCACACTCTATACTAGTGGCATATCAGTATTCCCACACAGCATGCATACACACACAGACACACACATACACATACACACAGAGACACTCAGGCCTCTGACTCTTTGGTGTTCGAATCATGGTGTAGTGGCCTTTCCAGACAGAGAGTTTGCACTCCACATGTTTACTGTAAGTGTTCCTAAAGCAGCTGTGTAATTATTTTTTAACAGTGTGATTTATGAAAACAGAAATGTAGAAAGTGCCTTGTCTCGCTCTGTCTAAGCTATATGCATGGGGCGTAATGAGAAAAGTGCAAACTTCTTATGTGTGCAACAATCCCCTCCATGCTATGTGTATAACATTTCATTGATGATGCCTTCACTCAACATTAACCTGACCTATGACTTATCTATGACTCAGCTGAGGATGACGGCCATTTTGAATAAGACCAGAGTCAGCTGTTATGTAGCTGTTAACAGACCAATAATAGTAGCTTATATTTGGGGAACTGAGGTACATTCAAATAGGAATTATTTGGAAAATTCTGCATTACCTTCTAATTCAGGAGGGAATTTTATCAATGGCTACCACTGTAGTAAAATCCGTATTGTATGGGTACACTGAGGTACTATTGTGCGACTGTTGAGCTGCATCATCTTGAAGTAGGCTGTAGCTCTCGGTAGTGGAATTAATTTTACACTGTGGCATTGCACTGACTACAGCACTGTGTGGGAAGGTCTTCGTCTCTTTAGACTATTCATATGAACCTCATTTTGATGATGACAAAAGGTTACCACAGTATTTTTTAATAGTCATTCAAGAACACATCTGAGCACAGCTAATCCCATGAGGCCACATGAAAGTATTGTTGTTGAAGCTATTTTTATGTGACCATTCAGAATATTATAGTCATGTGTAGCTTCAAAGTGTTACTAAGCATTAATACGGATTAACATTTCTGGGTCTTGAATTTGGAAAAAAGTATACAACCTACCAAAGACAATTCAATTTAAAATGACTGAGAAAAAAATGCACAAATAGCCAATGTTACCACAACACTAACACCAGCAACAAGGGCATGAACATTGATTGATAGTGCTGTTCTTTAGAATGTATGAGATGTTTTGTATAAAAGTATCTTTTTTATATTAATGAACTTCATGGATGTTGCCTTCTTTCTGTGTGTTTTTTGATAACTGTCATCTTTCAATCAGACTTTTTTGCTGGCAAAAGAATATCACCTTTAGCAACAAAAAGCTATAATAGTAGCGTTAACTATAATAGACAAAAAGCCAAGTGTTATATTTTGTGTACAATTTTCTACATTTTTATACAAATGTACTATATTTTATCAGTTTATGAATAAACATGTTCAGTTTGGGATGGATGCAAAATGTTTGTAAAACTTTTATTTTCATATCCTTTGTCTTTAAGTGATGGGGCTTTGTGTTTTATTACAACTGTGTGTGGCAAGTCTTAATAGCTGTAACGAGCCATATCTACAGATTTTAAAACTTCCAGGGGGTTGAAGAGAGGCTCGTATGTAACATTGCCATGTTGGGATGGAAGAGTTGAAGATTCCCAAAGCAAGGACAATTCTACTGGAGCACATCTGTTTTTGTGCCTTGCGGATTAATGCAATGCCTCCATCCCTCCAATAGAGTGCAGCACAGCCTGAGAACAAGCACAGAGATTTCTCACTCATTCACTGCACTTGGAGGGCCACAGCCTCACTTGTACGCTGCACTCTCTACTTAGCCTATCACCCCGAGTCCAGCTGTAAACAAAGTAACTAACCTCCCTCTTTGTGGTCCAACACTGTTTGACCCCAAAATTAGTGAAAACAGTCTAACTAATTGGCCAAACATAGGGCATTCATTGTGCATCCTTAATTGTCCCTTTCTTTCCGTTTTCCTACAAACTAATTATAAAACCCCTCGCTGTGAGTATGACTGAGCCCACTTTCCTTCTCAGCCTGACACGGCAGCCCATTAAGAGCCACAGTGAGTTGCTATAAAAGTGGATGAGCGTAAGTGTGGCCGCTCTTGGTGACATCAGTGCCTGGACGGACTCTCTGTGGTCAGTGGGGACTGGCACCCTGGGCTTCTGTACACTGAAAGAAAAAGTCTTGAACAAATCTAGCTTTTTAGATATTATTAACATGGCGTGTCTGCTTTATTAAACATCAAACAATGGAAAAGGAAAGGAAAGATTGGGGAGAGAGAGAAGGGGGTGATATGTAAAAGTCATGAGCCAGATTCATACCCATGATGTTATAAGTGCATGGCATGTGCCTGAACCACCAGGGTGCCCAACAAAAATATTAATTTAACTAAAAAAGAAATGAACCAATTATTATTCAAAGCATCAAACACAATATTTTGCCTTTTGTACAGCCATTTGCAAACATGTAGCTGACACTCTTATCCAGAAGTACAAGAACTGCAGAATAAGTCAACATTCATGAATCACAGTTATTGAAAAGAAATTGATGTCACTTAATATACTGTGTTGGATATGTTTAAAAAGCTGACATAAGTTGTTGATGTGATTTTTTTCTCTCTAATGGTCACTAGCTTTACTTTTTACAGTGTTGGCTCCTCCCGCTCCAGGGGCCCCAGTAGGCTCAAACTATATTGGCATTGTGGTGTTGTGGCATGGCACAGTAGAGACAGACAGCCACTACAGCCTGGCAGTGATGCTGAAGTTGACTCATTCGCTCCAGGGGGAAGTTCTCCTGAGGGACTTCTGATTTGCGATCTGGCGTATCCAGATTCGTGATTTGAAACAATAGCTGCATTTCCACAACAGGATCAAGTAGGGTGTACGGAGGAAGGGGGCATTTGATGGGGGATAAAAAGGAAAATCATACCCCTTGAAATCACCAGGGCAAGTGCCCCAACTCAAAATATTTACAAGACAAGATCAACAGTTCTGCTCACTCATTTTGAACTACATTCAAACTCTCAAATGATTTCTCTCACAACAGGATGCAAAGACAAACAAATCACAGACATGCTGTTTGGGGGAAATGAGTGATGTGAATTTTGAATAGGCTTGCTCTGGTTGTTTAGTGTTGAAACCAGGTTAGTGACATTGTTCCTGGGCTGGATTTCCCAAAACCATTTTAACACAAAACTACATATTTTGTTCTACTTTAATCTTATAGACAATAATGGTCATTGTATTAAGATGCTTTTAGGAAACTTGGCCCAGTACGTGGGGTTGCTTTATGATTGCTTTTTTTTTTCTTGAGTCCTTTTATCACCACATTTGTCTAAATTTTCTGTGCATAAAAGTGATGTTTGATTGTCCAAATGCAATATCACCCTGCATCAACTCACTAACCTATTAACCCTACAAAAACTCTTGCACCTTAGGCTCCTCTCTTTTGCAAAAGCACAAGACTCTGTTTCATCATGTTCCACAGAAGTTGTAATGGTTAGTTCACTTCTCAGCACATTTTGTCATGCATCATTAGTTTTCTATTAGCTTTGTGTTGTGCCTAATTTAGCTAGTGTTGGCCCAAAATGAGATATCCAGCCTTTGAAAAAAAGTGACACCTACTCTTACAAAATGTTTGATAGCATAGAATTAAAACAAATTATGGTACTTTAAAGCATTGAAAGTAACTCCTGTGAGTTGACAGCCCTTTTTTTTCTAGATTTCAGAGCTACTGCACAATAACCTTGAGGTAATAATATTTTTCCCAAAATGGACATATTGGAAATAAAGGCTTCTGAGAGTTTAACATTCATATTATTGGTCTGTTACTTCAGGCCTAGTGGTAATCATGCAGAAGGACCATGGCTTCTTTTTCACAAAATTAAAGAAGAGCTGATACTCTGGTATGCAAGTTTCAAATAACTTTGTGTTTGTGTGTGTGTTTGTGCGTGTGTGCATTGTAAAGCTGGTTCATTTTATAAACAAGGAGAACAACAGACCCATACGCTACTATCTGTTCCCAAATATGTTTGCATTTGACTCTGATGTAAAAAGTTAGAGAACATTGATGCAAAGATAGCGTAAGCCCAGACACTCTGCAACATGACCTCCACTGCTCTGTGGAGATACAAATGGAAATGCCAAAATAAGAACTGAGGTTTTCAAATGCAAAGAAGCGGGCAGCATAATGACTTTTCTCTTTTCTTGTCTTGCCATTCAAGGGGAGCCTTTTCTTTTCCTTTGTCACTTAGGTTGGCATATAATTAACTCCTGCTTAATATGCTGTTAAAGGGCTCTCCTCCCCATGCCAGCAGCTTTGAACCCATAGACCACAGACAGGGACAAAACCCCAGTGGGACTGCTTCCTTCGTGCTCCTCCTTGTGTGTGTGTGTGTGTGTGTATGTGTGTGTGTGTGTGTGTGTGTGTGTGTGTGTGTGTGTGTAAGAAGTACATGTATCAATATTAGCAAAATAGCAGAAAACCCCAGCTATTGGACATCACAGCATTGCCACATCCTTATTTTGCTTGAAACAACTAAGGGGGAGATACTAGGGGAAGCGCATATGGCATTTTTCATTCAAGTTAGGAAACAAATCCCCCTTTTTAACTTTTTAACTACATTTTAGGAAACATTTGAAAACCAACAATCTACATATTCACCAGCCCCACTGATGAATTTCAACAATTTCAGACACTGGATAGAAAAGCATTAATTTGTTTAAAAACTAGCAGTGTCTGAAAACTGATTCCTCTTAATCTGCATGAAAGTAAAGACATAGTTAACAGATGTATGGACACAACCTAAGTAGTAAATGAAGAAAGCGAGGCAGCAGTTGCCTCTCCCAGGACCTCTGAAGCACCTCTGCACCCTCTACTCTCTGTGACCCTCGTGGGGAAGAAGGTTTATTGCCCCCTCCTCCTCTTTTTCTCCTCCCACTCCTCTATCCATCCCGCCACAAAGGGCCATGATGACCCTTCTGTCCCTCTCTTTCTTCACCCCTCCACTCCCTCCCCACCTTTAGGATGCTTTCTCTTCCAGAATCCATTAAGAGACAAATCCACGGTGCTGCTGAGAGTGAGGAGGAATGTATTTTGTGCAGTTTTTCTGCCATGAGCTGATGATATTCAAAAAGTCTCATTTAATATCTGACTTTGGGTTAATGTTAAAGTAGAAAAAGAGTAAAGATTGAAGTGGTTTGAGTTTCAAGGTAACAATAGGTTGCTTACAAATAAGCTCAACAAACCTGATGATTAAGTAGGCCTGTATTGAAAGGGATATTATCAGAATTGTTAGTATTCAAATTATCAATAGGATTACTAAATGAATTTAGCTGAAAATGCAGCCGACACCCTAATGAAAAATCACTATAATATTCCTACAATATTCCTATAGGGACTCATAATGTGTCTGTAGCACTCAATAGTAGTTTATAGTGACCTTATTGCACATTATGGTATTTTTTAAACTCCTATGATTTCATGATAATATTCCTATAATATTCCTATAGGGACTTATAATGTGTCTGGTAGTGACTTTATAGTGACCATATTGTTCTTAATGATATTTTTTATTTATCTGGTATCACTATAACTACTGTGTCAATAGTGAATTTGTAGAGACATTCTGTACTTTACTTTTTACTTTATGGTATTTTATCTCCTATGGTATCACTATAATATTCCTATATAATGGCATATGGGTTTATAGCTTAGCTGTGATATCAGATAACCTTCGAAATTCTTTATATGATTAGACCTATTATAGATATTTTTCCTAAGGGCATTCACATATTTCATTTAATCTTGCTCTAAAAAGTTTAGTCACAGTAAGCTGTTTTTTTTTACTTCAGGCTCGTCACTAATCTGTTTTACTGTCCCAACGGGTCCATCAGATCCCAGTTTGTTGACTCCACAGACTAGTAGGATATATTATGCGTTGTGAAAAGCTACCCGGCTCGCTATTATTATCTCGCAGAGTTACTTAGGGGTGGGGGGGCCCTAGGAGGGTTAGAAAGCCAAGGTGGGGGTCCTCAACGCTGTGTTAGACTTTTATTTCGGATGTTTTTTTCAGTTGCAAAACAGATTACGGTTCAGGTTGCAGCACAAAGGAGCGTCAATGCACCACTTCCTACAGCCATCCAGGAGTGAATGGGGCGCAGGACGGGGTCCACTCCGGGGTACTTGAGCGCAGGTGCGATGTGCATAACAGTCGAGCCATAAAACACAGGGGCGGGGGGCTTTACATATTTTAACATAGCCTACCTGTTCAGATGAACGTGCAATTCATACTGTTTTGCTGGTAAGCATGCAGCGGGCTGACCCACTAGGATTTAATACACTTTCTACTTCAAAGACATTTCAGGTTAGACACACAGGCCAATTCAGGTGCACACAAACTCTCTCTCTCTCTCTCTCTCTCTCTCTCTCTCTCTCTCTCACACACACACACACACACACACACACACACACACACACACGCACAGACGCACGGGTGCAAGACAATCAGGCTGTGTGGCATATGAGATGCAGACTCACCAGAGAAACAATGAGGCTCACAGTCTCATTTAGGTGAGCGTTTGTTAAGCGAAGAGAAAACTGTACAGACTTGGGAGAAGGTTGTTGTTCTCGGATGGTGTGAAACTTTGTTACTGCTGGGTGGTAACGCATAAATTAGTAATGGGTTACCTCTATTACTTTCCCCAGAAACGAGTAACGCAACGAATTATTACTTCAATCTCAGCAATTGTGTAACAGTTGCCGATCAATAAAGTCGTTAGTTTTCTTCATCACTCCTAAATATCAGTTTGAACTTTAAGCATCCAAAAGCCATGATTAGCCTATAGGCTATGTCTCTTTCAATTTTAGATGATAAATGGCAGAGAACTTAACTTCCCCCCGGTGGAAGTAGCTATTCCCACTAATTAGTTTTGATCAAGGAAACGGATGACAAGAACATTGGTACTTAGATTTGATCGAGAAAAACAAGAACATGGGACACCGACGCTGGTTTCCCTGATCATTTGATAGATGCAACCGCGAATTTGGGGGAAAATACAACGAGCACTGTAATGAATTACTGGAGAACGGGTAGGCCTACTAATATTACTTTGGAAATGAGAGATGTATTAGTGTAGTTTTACGAGCCCAGCACTGACCTCAGGGCCATCCTCTGCTGCTGACATCACACCAGCTCACGGCTCGTCGGCTCCGCTTGGAGTCCCATCAAGGTCTGAGTCTCCCGCTGTGACCGAAGGCGATGTTTCACACCATTCATTGTCAGGCGGGGACTCGGGACAAACACACACATAGGCTACACACACACTGCTCTCCGGACAGTTTTTGAAACGACAACAAAGCGTGACGATGACAGAAGAAAGTAGGGGCAAACGAAGGAAACAAGCCAACCCCAGGAGAAATCAAGGTAAGAAATGTGCGGCGCTGAAAAGTTTTAATGAGTTAGGAAATGATGGGGATCAGATAGTGATGTAGCGGCCAGAAGCGCTATAGCGGACCGTGTTGAAATCTTCTGGGTTTACTCATAGAAAACCCAACTCTGATACTGTAGGCTACTGAAACTGTAATATCTGACTAAATACGAGCATACAGTGTGTGTGTGGCATGAAGTTACCCAGTTGTACGGTAGCTACTTTGACTTCATTCATATTTCAGCTGCACGTTTGTGCGTTTATGGGTTGCTTGCGCTACGCGATTGCCTTGCAGCAGAAGTTGCAGAGATGCGCAGTCAACTTTCGTCAGGTTGCCAGCTATTGGGATTATTCTACCTGTAGCTGTAGGCAGACCTGGGCAAGGCTGTGCAATTCAAGGTGTGTGGCAATCCGCAAGTGTAGCCCACAACCTGTAGCTGCGCCTGTTGTTTTGTGAGACCTGATGGCCATGAGGTTACATTCATTCTCAAACATTTAGGCAACCTGCTGCTATAAACCTGCAGAATTTTCTTTTCAAAAGCAAATGTAGACCATCGACGCTTTGGCAGTTTCCAAACTGTACAAAAAGTTCATATGAAGTTAGAGTAAAACTTTGATTTTGCTGTTTTAACTAGACGAAATCTTTGCCAAACGTTACAGAATAGCATTTCACAATATTGTCAGTTACTGTATTTCAGTGCGTCTTTCTCTTACGAGTAGCTTTTGTTTTTCATGTTGTGAGAGTAACCTGCAACTCTCTAACCAATGATTATATCCCTTTATCTCCTGCATTCTGTGAACAATGCTGTAACATGATTTGGCGTTTTATGAAGTTGAAATATAACATCGATTTATTGATATGTTTTGATACTTTGACAATGGACTTATAATTATGAAGAAATGATACACATAACAATAGATATTTAAAATACTGAAAATGAAGTAATAGACGTATACAAAATAAGAAGACGAAAATACCTCGTATTTTGAAATGAACTTATAAAAACGAGACTTTTTTATTTAGTTATTTTAATTTTCTTAACGTCAATGCCATTTATTTCTGCTATAGCTAGACTTTGTCAAACCTCTAAATGACCTAAGTTCTAAATTACAAAACTGTGTCAACACGCTTTTGTTAACAAGCCTCCCTAGATTGTTATTAGTCTATAAGAAATAAACATGAAAATCAAATATGTAATATGCCAGTAAATGCAAATGCTTAGGCACTCAATGCATCACTGGCAAGTACCATATGCATATATGCAGCTTATTCTGCCATACCTGCCTTAAATGCACATCCTCATCCTTTTAAACTGTTAATTAAGTTTTATGTCTTTTATATGTCAACAACATTATGATTAATAACTGTAAAGCTTTATCTAAAAGATGATGTCAGTGACTGTGAACACATTTCCTATAACAGTGCTAAGAGGAACTTAATATAGACACTGAATACAAACTTTCTAGTTACTGTATACCATATGTACCAACTAGTGTCTTGTTTTGGATGAAGTGTGTATTACTAATGCAGAAGCACACTCTAACCTAAGTGAAGATACACACACCTGTGTCTGACAAACATATGAGCATACATGACATACACAGACACATACACAGATGCACACACATATTGCTAGGTTGATGTTCTTTACTCTCAATTCTCTGGTGGTTGATGAAAGCCAACTCAAATCATGCAGTGTGATTGTTTGGCCCTGATCTGGCATGCAACCGCCACTCAACTATTTTTGCTCTAAGGAGTCAGTTTCCTCGTAGAGTTTATTAGTTTGCTGTAAGAGTTTCCTCATTTGATTCAGAGAGAGGTGTGAGGCTCAGCAGACTTACACCAGGGTGAGATCCCCTCTGGCTGCTTAGCGCTAACGGGCACTCACTTGTGCACACGTGAGCACGCACACACACACACACAAAAACACACACACCTCTCACACCTCTCGCTGTCACATAGCACTTTGTCCACCCAATACCTTCTCCTTCACAAATCACCAGCGTCACACACTAATGTGAAAGCCATCAGCGAAAAGGCACACTTAGTGATAAGGACTTGTCACTTATTACCAGCAATACAGTCCAGCTCCTATAATTCCTGTAATGACCTCAGAGGAGAGATAAGCATTGCCTTTGATTTCCTGTAAAGGCGCAATTTTGAAGAAACAAAGGCATCTCAACAGTGAATGTAAACAAATACGAAACTGATCATATATGCAGATTGATTTTCAGCTGAGAAGCAAAGTGTCCTCAGAGTGTCCATTTGCACCATAATCATGTTTGAATATTGCGTATTATCCAAGGCTATCTTTAACATATTCTACAACACGTTATCAGTTAGGAAATTAACTCAAGCTGCCCATTTTCTTTAACTTTGCTTTTATGTGCATACATGTTTATGTATGAGTGCATGTGGTGATGGCATGCTTATTTCTATACGCATGCATAGCATATGTGTGTATGTCACGCATGCTTGAGTGCATGTGTTTATGTGTGTGTGTGTGCGTGTGTGTGTGTGTGCTTGTGCTGAGCATGTCAGTGTACAAATGTGCGTGTATTTATGCTGTGTATAGAATTTGGAATGTGCTGGGTTGGAGGCGGCTATGCAAGTAGGGAGTAAAAGGTCCTTGATAAAACCAAATGAATTTGGCAGGCCCGCCTCATAAGACAGCGATTAGGGGATCCTTTCCAAACCAGAAGAAAGAGAAGAAACATAGCCTGGCTTTTCTTCTCTCTCCAAGGCGCCTATTGATTATGTCTCTGTCTCCCCCAATAAAACTGTCAATGTCCACCAATATCAAGCAATGTGCGGAAATTACTACTCTCCGTTCCTGGCAGATTGAAAGCAGCCCTGCTAACAGTCCTGGGACAGAGGAAGGAAACATATCCATTGGAAATGACAACCTGTATTTACTGGCTGTGAGTGCGAGATTAGAGTTTCAAAGAGTGTGAATTAATTAGCGGAGCGCTGATAGCCAAGTGGTACAACATGTTAGCGTTCACCCTCCTTCAGGCCACGATACAAGTTGAACCAATGATTTCAAATACCATAGGGTGATTTGATGGTGAAATTATTATCTCCCTTTTGATAGTGAATTAGCAGAAGTGTTTTCTGCATAACACCACTTGCACTTTACAGTATATGAGCCTAACATTACTGGATAATTTGATGGGGGATGGAGGAGATGATATCTCGCTTTTTCTGAACAAAAATGATTACATGCTTTACATGGTTATCACTAACATGATGAAATGATTCACCATTTTTATAGAGAAAATGATGAAACTCACTGAAGCAACCCTGTACCTCCCTTCCATCCACCATTCTGCGTCTTAATGGATTTGAACAAATGCCGCTCTCACTTATCTCGTAAAGTAACTGTGTTCTCAGCAGAGCCTAGACCGTTTGGTATTCCATATTTTTGCAGTAAATGTTATCATTCATCCTAGCAAAGTCTACTGGCTCCGCTCTGGACGGGCTTTCTCCTGGCCTCAAACTAGCGGACATGTTTGCCAGAATGACATCCGCGCTACTGATCAGACTCATTCAAAAGCTAGTTCTTGAATCAGATGTAGGATTGCATTTCAACCAAATGAGTTTAACCAACATCTCCAACTCTGTTACATAAGTGCCGCCACAAAGGTCATATTTAGTCCCATGGCCTTTCACTTTATTTTTTGTTAGTCCATGAAAAACCTCACTCTATTGTTGAGTTGATTTGCCTTTTTCCGCCCAGCTTTCTCTCTCCCTCTTTCCCTCACTCCCTCTTTTTCAATTTTCTCCTTTTTTCAAGTGCCAATTTATTTAAACTCTTTTCCCCTTTTCTTCTTTCTCCTTCATTGATTTCCAAACCCCAGTCTTTGTATGCAGCTGGGGCCCAGCTGTGTGTCTGTGACTGCGTATTTGTGTGTGTGCATGCACGTGTGTATGTGAGTGTGTGCGCGTATATGTGCGTATGTATGTGTGTGTGTGTTTGTGTGTGTGTGGGTTTTTCTGGCACAGCGCTGCCACAGTGGGCAGAGCACACTGTACAAGAAAGACTCGAGCAGCGAAAAAGAGAGAAAGAGAAAGAGAGAGAGGGAATGGGGGGGGGGAAACATTGAAATAAAGAGAGTGACGCTGTTGTAATGTACAAAGTAGAGGGGCTGTGCCTTTTGGACCGGGCCTACTTTAACGGCAGAAGTATCGACGCGTGGGGAGAGCGAGACAGCAATGAGGAGCCCAGGCACCAGAGTTTATTACCAGGACTCTTCAAGGGGCTCAACCCAGGCGTCAGAACCAGCGGGAGGGAGGGACAGAGGAGGAAGAAAGGAGAGGAGGATGACAGAGGTGGGGAACTGATGGGGTTGACAGGGTTGGAGACAGCAAAAACAGTTCTTCAATGTGAGAAGACAAGAGATGGAGGGGTTGGGGGTGGGGGGAGAAGAGAAGAGACGGGACGGGTGACAGAACGTGGGATAATCTGGTGCAGCGTTTCCTCATTTGTTCCTCAACGTTCCCACAGCTCCAAGTCACACATTTCTCCCATCCCAGCTCTTTGCGTTTGATGCCAGACTCACAAAGCAGTAATGGGGAATCCCTTGATTGAGTCCCTCTGACATATTTCACATGTTTATTCAATTATCGCTCATCTGATGTCACAGATGTAGCCATTGCAGTCCCACTTTTTACTGTACGTTCTTGCTGTGTGGCTGCCACAACGCTGCTCCACCCCAGGAGAAATTATTTGGAAAATTGTACCGTACCATTGCGGGATTCATGCATGTAGGGGGATTTCCTCAATGGCTGCCACTGCACATGACTAACTGGAGTGCCTCTTTGTCCAGGCATTACAGCAAATCTTCTATTTCTGCATATTGCAACATATAGACGTGTCTTTTAAGTCCATGTGGGCTAGTCACTAAAATCAATCAATCATGTGTTTGATCCCCTCAGTAGTTGAAGGTCAAAGCCAGTGTGGGTGTCAGGAACAGTTAAATTAGGCCAGATAGTTTAGAATAGAACAATGTCCATGGTTGAGGAATAGACGGTAAACACATCTTCGTTAGAGACCTTGAGAGCTTTTCTCTCTGTCTGAATGTGTGTTCACAGATCACACTCCTTACATCCGAGAGATAACGCTAATAGCCACAGAGCTGATGAGGTGTGTGTGTGTGTGCGAGTGTGTGCGTGCAGTTGTGCATGTAGGTGCGTGAGTGTACTGTGATGTACTGTTCACACATTTAAGACCAACTGTATTTCCTGTGGCTTCTCACTTATGTAGGCACATCTATTTTCACATTAAAAAGGCATTTTATCTGATAGGAAAGGCTTACATACGTATTGTCTAAAGTTATAAATTCATCCCTTTTTATTCTCAACATATTACATTGGCGGTGCTATTACTTTCTTTGTCGTTGGCAACATATCCTACCTTTAGGTCTATTCGTGGATCTGTCTTTTGCGCAGACAGCCAGCGTGTTTTTGATGTGCTGCATGTGTCAGACAGAAGAAGAAGGGGCTTTAAAGCACCCAGCTAGCCAGGCTCTCTGCACACAATTTATAGATATGTGCTGTTTTATCACACCTCAAATTAAATTTGGAAACCCTACTTCAGCTGTCATGTATTACAAGGCCCAGATGGGTGGCAGAGAGAGAGGAGAAACAGAGACAGAGAGAGAGGAGAGCAGTCTGGCAGGCAGGCAGACTCACTCAACTGGCTTATTTGCTGAGAGTGTGCCAGTGTTTGCTAGCAAGGGAGCAAGATGTAGCAGGGCAGCAGGTTGTAGGAGGAACAGTTTGATACGTGGTGTGTATCAACAGACAGAAGTAGGCTGCCGTTTGTTCAGGATCTGCCTTGATCACCTCAGAGGCCGGTAAACCTCACACCTGCTGGATGGGGAAGGGCAGCAGTGTTTGTGGTTTTGTCACTTTAGCTGTGTTCGTTTGTTCCCTCTTTCTCATCCTTTTTTCTGCCTTTGTTTCCTTGTTTGTACCTCTCATTCTCTCTCTCAATCTAAGGCCATTTCTTCTATTTTTCACTTGAATTTCGTCTTTTATCCTTTATATTTTTGTCAACAAGCAGCCATTTAAGTCCCTCATCGTGCATATTTCCATCCACTTTCCATTAGTACTACAGCACCTATTGCAGCTTATTCTGTCTGAAATATTGTAAAGTAGAACCAAATAGCGGTATTGTAAGAGAATATCTCTGAAATTACTAGTTGTGGCTTTGCACCTTGCTCCCTCTGACGGCTCATAAACATAATTTAAATTTTCCAGACAGTTCTTTGCCAGAACAATAGCACAGCAACAGATGGATGCAGTATGTAGGAAATACAGTTAAAAGTTAAAACTCTACAATGACTATATGTGTATAAATCATTGTCTCTTTGAGTATTTTTAAGGCAGGGTGGGCTATCCCACCGAGCTGACCTGCCCCCTCCACCTAAATGAATTCTATTGGCAGTGATTTCACAAAAAACAAGAGTTTGTACTTCCACCGGCCCAGGTGAGAAAAAAAAAAGAAAAGTTGGACTGAGCTGACGACAAGAAAGGCATGGGAGAGCTCAGCCAGCCAACTCCCCTTCCCTCCCTCTCTCTGTACCTGTGAGCAGCAGGTACCACCTTCGTCTGACCTGCACACCCCTCTCTCCCACACACACACACACACACACACATACACACACACACCTGGAAGGGAGTGAACGCATTCCATCGTAGAGAGAACATGCTGCAGTGTTTTTCGAAGCCCACCTGTAACAGTCAAGAAATTGGAAGGCCTTACATTTTACACACGTCTCTATCTCTGTCTCTCTGTCTCTATCTCTCTCTCTCTTTCTCACACACTTTGTCTCTCTCTTGTTGGCTGTGTTTCAGTGCAGCACATTTCCAAGTCTTGTTAGTCTGAGGTCCAGACACTTTTAGAGGCAGCGCAGAGGCAGTGAAAGCAAGCCACACACCACTGGATGTCCTAACCCAGCCTCTGTGAATGTGTCAGAAAAATAAACGACTAATTTGGTGTGACAAAAAAACATTAATTAATTCATTCATTCATTCATTCATTCATTCATCCATTCATTCATGTGGCATTACTGATATTACAAGTATTTCCAAAGATGTAGTCTGCAAACATCACAGCCCAACTACAGCCACAAAGGGAGTGAAATGGGGAGTTTTCTTTTAGTTGATCAGAATGTCAATTTTTTTAACGATCTGTGCTTTTAGATGAAGTCTTTATAGGCCTGAACGACACAAAACACTGCAGTCAGACCCCAACTCATAATGTCTGGTAGCTCAGGTATCATAAAGAACAGGATCCAGAGGCCGGAAGTATTCTGTGCTAGAAAGGAAGCAACACGAATAAAATATCAGTAAGCATTGGTCCACTACATCACTTATCACTTTCCAACAATCTGACAGATGCTCCTTATCTCTTCTTTTCTAAAGGAATCTAACGTGGCAGGTTATCGTGTTTCTGTGGGTATTGCGAAATCGCACAGAGAGGGAGGGGAAAGTTTTAATAAAAAAAAGGCCGAACTCTAATAACAGGAAAAGAAAAGGAGGAGGAGAAAGAAAACTTTCTGCAGTACAGAATCAATTTCTTCTTCGTTTCGTCTGTGCGGCCGACATTGGCACCTCAGGAAGACGGTGTAGTTATGATTATGTGGTGAATGTGTCCAGCATGGCAGGAGGGATAGGAGCAGAAGTAAGTAATAAGGCAGGCTGGCGGCGCATCAGAGGGGGGGTTGCGTCATCTGAATGATATAAGTAATAGGTAGGTGTGAATGTGTCCAGGCTTCATACTGGGACTGGGACTCTGAATGTAAGAGACAGGCGCACGACACACTGGAGGCAAACAGGAAAAGGGCCGGGAGACACCTGGAGGGTCGACTTCATCTGTCTTTGTTTTAGTCACTTTTTCTTTGTCTCTGTCTCAGATGTGTGACTTTCTCTGCTCATCATCTGCCGTTTGCTCACTTTCCCTCCTCAAGTTTGTCTGCTGTATGTCCTTCTTTCTCCCTCTCTTTCTCTTACTGTTTCTCTCTTTTGAGTCCTTTTTCTCTTCCCGTGTAGCTCTATCTCACCTCCTCCGCCCGCCATCTCTTTTGCTTCCCTTTTTACCTACTCCTCCTTCTCCTCCTCTTCTCTCTCTATCTCTCTCTCTCTTTCTCCTTCCATCTATCCCTCCTCTGCTCCTCCCAGCCTGGGCTCCCCCGGCCCTGCGCTGTCGCCATCGTGGCTCCCCCCTGAGCGCCTCCCCCTGTCCCACTGACGCCACACGCTGCTCCCATCCCCCGAAAACCACTTCAAACAGCCAGCGCCATCAAAGCCCCACGGTCGGCCAGTCAGCCAGCCAGCCAGCCAGCCAGCCAGCCAGTCAGGCAGCCAGCAAGTCAGCCAGCCAGCCTTCTGCTTCGACTTAAAATTACTCTCGTCCCAGTCGCAGGGCTGCTTTCCTCTTCTGATACACATCAAAGATCCTCTTAAACTCCCCAAGTTTGCTTTTTAAACCTTTCTTCTTGTCGAGTCTTTTTTTATATACATTATTCCGCTGGTTGAGGTTTCACTCTCTCTCTCTCGCTCTCTTTCTCGCTCTCTCTCTCTCTCTCTCACTCTCTCTTGCCATCATTTTTCTTCTCCAACTGGGCCGGTGTCAGTAATGACATGCACACACTCTCTTGTGTGGTTCTGCTGCCTTTGCAGTTTTCTCAGTGACTTTAATTAGTTGCTTTTTCAAGGCGTTGGCTAAGGCTTCACATGCACACCACACACACACACACACACACACACACACATGCACACCCACTAATGTACATCAAGCTGCAACTAAAGAACACACAGGAGTGTGTAAGTTAATATGCAATATGACTCAGTCTTTGTACATTCTCCTAATCAAAACTTCATCACCCCAAAAAGATTGATTTGATTGTGTGTGTGGGTGTTTGTATGTGTTTGTCTGTGTATGCATCTGTATTTCTGTGTGTGTGCATGCATGTGTGTATGTGTGCATGTGCGTGTTTGTAGGACAGAAAAAGTGACGAGAAAGAAGGAGAGAGACAGAGCAGGAGGGACGGAGAGAGAGCAGGAACGAGAGGGACGATGAAAGAGAATAGTGGCAGGATGACACATTAGAAAGGCATCTTTTCTATGTTTGAAAGCTTTAGAGGTCACATGTGGTCACTTGAAATGTTTGGCTGTATCATCATCTTTCGGGGGGAGTGAAACATGCATGTAATGTCAACATGCACCAGAGGATGGCGCCCCATCTGTATGTTAAGCAGGCAGTAACTGACTGTCACACGTCTCATAGAGAGGCTGTGTTTTCAAAACCAATTTTATTGGATAAAATCAAAGTGTATCATTACGTTGGTACAGATACATTGGCCCTCTTTCTTACATTTGTTAACCTCCTTGTGAATCATTGCTGAGCCCAGTAGCAGTGGATCATCATCTCTAAGTGTCATTTCATGTTCTGTGAATCCCATTAGAAAATAGAGACATTTCTATCTGCTGACTATTAAGACATCTGTAATTGTCAGTTTGTCTAATTTTTTACAGAGTTAAGCATTTGGTTGAATTATTATTATTATTGACAATGCTGTAGCTACATAGGAGCGTTTTCCTTATCATTGGCTGTCTGTTCTTTTAGATCTTAGTGTGGCTTCCTCAGAATTCCCTGTTTTCTTTAGGAATTCCTGCGTCTTTTGTTTTATATTTGCTTTGAGAGCTTGGATTACGACTTTTTGGGCTTTGATACAGTACATTGTCCCTTTCAATCACACCACACCACACAAAACACCTCTAGAGGATCTCATGAAGATGTTTGAAGTAGACAAAATCAGTTGGATACCAGGCATATTTGTTTCACCCTCAAAACAAATCACCCATAGAGAGTCACAGAAAGTTGCAGCTCAAGTTGAACTAACCCAGTCCCACATTTTATAGCTGTTAAGCTCAAAGAGAAGTTTTATTTAGAGTGTACCCCTATTAAAAAACTTCAGAACCTTTGTGTTCCTTCAGAGAATGTTTTAATATTCAAAAGGAGCCACTATTGTGTGGTTTCTTGCGCCAACGTACAAAATAAAGAGCCACATCAGAAAGCTGGAACAGTCCCCGAGCATTTTCATGTGTAAAGAAAAAAGAGGGAAAACAAATTTGGAGGGGGGAGACGGGGGTATTTATAGAGTGGTGTGAGAGTCTTTGCAATGACAGGAGCCTAATGAAGTGGAGTTTGGGTTTTGATTCACAGTGCGGTGAGTGCGTGGGTCCCTCTGTGACCGTTACTGCATTCCAGCCCCGATCCCTCGCTCGCTACACGGAAACCAGCTCAGGCCACAGGGGGAGGCGGAGGGCGAACTCAAAATAACGTGTTCCTCTAACCAAGCTAACCTTTCTCACCAGCATCATTCCTACGTACAGCTCAGCAGATGCATGATGGCAGTAGACCTACATTCACATGTAGGCAAGTGTATGCACATGTTCATGTTGTGTATACACACACACACACACACACACACACACACACACAGTATTTGATAGTTAGGTCAATGTGTTACTATTGGTTAGTCAGTAAGGCATGGTAGGTGATTCACAATGGTAAATAACACAACTAACTCATAACTCATCATGACATCGTAGGGAAATCCAGAATGACGTTCAACGGTGCAGAAATTTTGCTAATTTGGATTTTGTCTGGTAGGTTGGTGGAGATGGTATTTTGCATAAGAGGCTATACTGAGCAGTAATAAGGATGAAGAGAAAAAGAGACAGTGAATGAGACCAGACATAGGTAGGTCATCATGATTTTAAATTTGAGTTTTATAAATTGTGTAAATTTTGTATTACATTTTTGTATTTCGCATTGGCTTAGAGTAGTAACCATTTTAGTCCCACTTAATGTATCTATGCCTACTGAACTTGCACCTTCTGACAGCAGAATAGGTTAAAAGAAAATAAATTTTTCAAACAGTTTTTTTTCTCCTTAGACAGAGCTGTATTGTGCTATTGCAAGCTGTCCATGCAGTAAAAATTGACACTTATGCCGTAGCCACATCTATCTGCCTTTTTTGTAAAGGCCGGTGTCATATAAGGTAGTTTTGTTAGATAAATGTCATTGTGGTGGTCTACAGGACAGGTAAACATGGTGGCAAATATGCAGGCAGCAGCAGACAGGAAACCTCCAAAGGAAGAGGACAGGCAACCACAAAGGCTCTGCACACCTCTTCACTCACACCTTGCCTCCTTTGTGCAAAGACAAAGAACTGATTGCCGCATTTTTCTTGTACAAATTAATGATTATATCTGGCAAAGAACATACAGTCACAAGTGAAAGTATCTGGGCAGTAAGTTCATGTAGATCTTTTAATGTGTTGTCATTGTTTTGGTATATTTTATAACCTGTTCTTTTGCTCATGTTCATTTTTTGATGGGTAACACATACTACACAATAGATACATAATTGGTGTAAAAAAAAAAAGCATGTCCTCTTGCTTACTGACTAAGCTCTTCCAAGTGTCATAAACAAAACTTATAAACCAACTCAAGTCAACTAGATTCAAATAGAAATATGTACTGTGTGTTCGCCATACTTTCCACATTTCCCCTATTTTCTCTGTTTCCGGCCTTTAACCCCGTCTGTGGTTTTGCTAAAGACCTGAATGAGCAATCTGTGTGTATTTCTTATAGCTAAGATGTGCTAAAACAGGATACCCTACAACAACAAGGGACCTGGCACATTGCAGTTGATAAACAGTCACTACAATGATGCGCACTGGACATCTAGGTACTTTTGGGGCAACTGACTTGCTAGTAGTGGCACCAATATCATCTGCTTATGCTATACCTATTAGCAATGCAAAGTTCACAGTCTGTTCACAGTGGAGACAGCTGTCAAGCTAACATGGCTAACATCATTATAGGCTGCAAACACATAAAATAGATGTTTAGAATTGGTCTCACCGCAATCTGAATACATGGTTTGGGTGGGAATATGAGGGGGGATGAAAGTATACGCTGTGAGTGTGCGTTCCCTGCTCAGCACAGCCTCACCATGTGTATCTACGTCTCTGCTATTCAGTATACTGTACCTCCAAGTGAGTCACAGTTTTCTCGCTGCCTCACAAACACGCATGTATACCTTTGTGCTGTTGAACCTGGTCTAGACGACGAGTCGGGACCCTTCTCCTGTCCACATTCAGTCTCTGTCTCACACACACATGGGCACCCTGAAAATGCTGCTGGAGTGTACATATGTTGTGGTTTTAGCACTATCTTGTTCTATCATGTCAGCCCAGCATTTATCACAGTCAGAATGAAAACTAGTTTAATCAACAGTGCATTTACCGTTACATAAATACAGTATAGTAAGCAGACATTAATAGACAAAATGTACTTTGTAAGATTCAGGATATGACAATGTATACAGTCCAATATGATATATATTATATACAATATACATGGTTACAATTTCCACAAAGTAAGCAGAGGTGTGCAGTGCGCATGGGTAATGGTGCAAATATGAGTAGGAGGAGATAAGACAGATGTAAAAAAAAAAAAAAAAAAAAAAAACATTGTCAAGTATTGAAGGTGAAAGATAAAGATACCAGCCAGGTCATTATCCTCTCAGTTTCACAATGAAGGGGATTAGCTTGCCCTGCAACATATGAACTGTAAGTCAGAGTTTTTTTTATTATTTGTTAGTTGGTTGCCTGTTTGATGGTTTTGCTGTACATTATTTCAACTTGTTTGACTGTTGGGCTTATCTGATGCTGTTTTGTAGTCACACCAGAGCAGATTCCACTGAGTAGATGTGGTTCACTGTTTGGTGGTGTGATGTGACATGTAGATAGAGAATAACTGATAAATAACACTGATATCAATCTATTTTCAGATGCCTGAGCCCTTTTATAGCGGCCATAGAATTTGAACACTATAGATTTAGTGTCTTAAAGGGCATGCTTTGATTCACTTGGGTTCCTCTGAAATCATACTGGGCGCTCATATGTGAATAATGAAACTAACACCAGCGCACAGTCACACTAATAGCGCAACTCGTTGACAAATCAACTTTTGTGACTTTTATCAGTGAATGGATCAGTGGCTTTGAAGCTAATAAAATGCCCGAAAGGGGATCTGCTTTTCTGTCACAAGGGCCCTAATTGAACAATGGTGGAATCATTAAAAGCCTCACTGAACAAAGGGAAAATAGTTTCAATACGGTGTTTGTTGTCGGGGCAAAAAGAATACAGCTTTGTGTTAAAAAATGCAGTGCTGTTCTGTGTGCTTCTATCTATTTGATTGTACTTTAGTGCCGCAGCGTAATCAATGCGAGGAAATTAGCAGTGTGTTTATTTCCTGAAGTGATTGATCTGTGTGCCTCTATATCTTTTAGGGGGCAGATGTTGCCCCACGGCCACACATTCTGTGGTAGCGGTCTGAATACCCTGACAGGGTGGTGTCTCTTAATGAGCAGGACATCTAAAGACACGGAGCAGCGGCTTTACTGCTGTGGCACTGGGCTCTTTTCTATCTCTGACTGGAGCTCAGATCTTCTTGTAGCTTCACACACACACACACACACACACACACACAAACACACACACACAGACACTTCTTGTCATGTATTTCTTTGCTGTGTGTGTCTGTTTGATCCGTGCTATAGTTTGTTCTGCAGCAGCAGGCCAATCTTGCTCCCCGTCTTGTGCATTTGACACAAGTTGTACTTGTTTGTTTGTTTGTATGTTTTTCTCTATACCCACGTTGCCATCTCTGTGTAGTTAGTTAAGTGTGTGTGTGTGTGTTTTGCTGAGGGAATTTCCCTATAGCCTCTTTTTCACATTTCTGCATCTGTGATCTGTGTTGGTGAGAGTTTGACACACTGTTGCCCTCTTTCTCTCTCTTTCTCTCTCTCTCTTTCTGTATTTCTCTCTCTCTGTGTGTGTCCCTCTCTTATCTTCTGATTCCCCAGTCTGTTTCCCTCACTTTCTTTTTCTTTCTTTCATGCATTGGTATCTCTCCACCTCTCTCTCTCTCTCTCTCTCTCTCTCTCTCTCTCTCTCTCTCTCTCTCTCTCTAACATACTGTATATACCACTGCATCACTGCATTGTATTCTGTACACACTGCAACCATGCAAAATACACCACACAACACATTTTCAGTGTTCCTTCCTCCACACTGATGTGACATTTACATCTCAGATCAGGGTGTGACAGTTTCACTGACTTGCTGTGTGGGTCTCATTTATTCAGCCTCGCCAGAACACACTGACAGACTTGCTGCGTGGCTCGCTGCCAGCCAGTTAGGAAATGAATGTAATCAATTGCTGTAGATATGAATTTAGACTAGACTGTACGTCTTAAACTTCCATATCAATGTGTTTGTGGTTATTTTCACGATCATTAGACAAGAATGTTTGCACTTCCTCTTCTCTGGCCACAGAAATGCAATAAAATTGCAGCAAACATCACATTACCACCATTCCTATCGGTTAACATGTAATTCAGAGCATTTAATCCTCAATTTGCTGTCAGCATTTATGATATAATCTACAAACCATTTGGATAAAATGAAATGAAGAGTTTCATTCCAAAATGAGTTACCGCCAAGTGGAAAATTCAACACCAGCTTTTCTGTCAAGAAAATTAAACTCACTATTGAATATTATTGGAAGCATAAACTGACTTATGACCTTACAAAATAGTAACATTTTAAAGATTATATGCACTTGTACAGTGCTTTTTAAATAATGAGTAATGAAATTATTATTTTTTCTTTGCAAAATGGATAAATAGCATTTTGGAATCTAAAATATTCAAATACTGTTTGTATTACTGAATTTGCAACATGACAACAACTCTTCTTGTTGAATATGTCCAGGGTATGACAGCGTGTGCATTATGTATTTGGTGCATGAGCAATAACACAGCGAGGTAGACAAGACAGACACGTGGGTATCAGTGTGCTTATTTCTCCCTCAGTGTTGTTAGAGCAGGCCATAGCAAACCAAACCAAACCAGGCCAAACACAGAAAGAGTCATCACTCTGAGAGAAAGAGAGTTTGAGTTGCTGCTGAGATGAAGGAGATCAGGTGGGAGGTGTTTGCTCTTAGTTGCGGTCCCCCATGACTCAATGTATGAATGTCAGACAGCAGGTCTGAATAAGAGAACTCCCACATTTTGAATTTTTTAAATGGCATGTTTTATTTCTGTGATAATATTCAAAGAGCAGTTATCGTGGTCGACATGGGCGCACTCTGCTGATGAATATGGATGTATCTCCTCTCTGAGTTGCTGTCATAGGTATTGTAAAATGACTATGCATATGTGTTCCTGTGCTTGCTTCGTGTTTATGTGTGTGGGCGTCCGTGACCCTTGTGTGGTAATTTACCTTGTCCAAAATAGCATTTGATGAGTTTCCTTTGACACCTGAAACTATCACAACTCTACTTCTAACAGCATTGAAGAAGCATTATTTCATACCTTAATTAGAAAGGTAATTATTTCAGGATATAGTAGAAGGATTGTTTTGTATAAAAAAAGACTTGTTTCAAAAAGTATCAGTATTTTAAAATATGAGTATAATGATTAAGGAACATGTTTTTAAAAATGCTCTCAGTGCATTTAGTTGGCTGGATCCCCACTTATTTCTGACATTGTGTTGCCGCCTGCATTTTCTATTCTGTGAAATGCATCTGCTGTTACTGTAATGAAGCATTATTATGCTAATGTTGTATTACATATATGCATTATGTCATATCATCATGACAACATGGATTTTGTTCCTTCTGGGTGGCTGGTTAACGTTTGAATGATATAATAGATTAAAAAAAGAGGACTTGAAGAGCCCTTTCCCATGTCTAATAACCTTTAAATTCTAAAATTAAACTCTAATGCTAAACATATGTATTTAATTTTATTTTCTGTTTATATTTCAAGGTGAGTGTAATAGCATGCATGTGGTGTGTGTTTGATGCTCCTAGTTTGTCTCCATCTATAACAAATAGAATGAAAACTGTAAAGAAAACCTTATCGCAGACTTCTGCTTTTAAGCTATATTTAGATGTTGGCTATTTAGATACAGGCTATTTTTATTCCATTAACATTTTATTAGTATTTATGCACAATTTGGATGCTGCTCATAAAGTCATTTATGTGTATAAATCACAACATGCTACAGGTGTAAATTTTAACAGCTACCAAAAATGCCTCATATAATGCCTCATTCTGTTATTTGCGGTTTTGAGTTATTTACTGAGTTATTTATGCTGTTATATTATCTGAACACTGTACCTTGTCAAACAAAATCTAAGCTGAATAGTATTAATAATTTCACGGTACTGTTATTCTGGCTTTTATGTTAAAACCATGAATAGTCCTAAAATCAACAGAAATGGTAACAATTACAGTATATGGTAAATGGGGCCTAGTCTTGTTTGTTGCAATTTAAAACCAAAAGAAACAAACAAGGTATTTCCTAGGTAATTACTGTGTGCTTACCATTTCGCCACATAATTACTAAGTCAATACCAGATCACATGTGTGCACCGTAAAATAAACTGCAGTTTAGAGAGTTACTATACAGTAGATGCCCTCTGGGCTATAAACAGAGCAGGATCTAGTTTTCAAAATCACCCCGGTACTAAAACTATGTTTGTGCCGTTGTAAGCCAGTGCAAAGGCAATGTTGAGATGCTTTTTCTTGATCTCAGATGCTGAAGTTTTTCAAATTTGTGGTTTGTGCTTTCATGTGGTACCTATGAATTCTGTGTGTCCATTTCATATACTGTATATTGTGTATATGAGTGCATGCGGGTGTTTTAATTGCTGTGTGGCAATCTATCTATCTGCCTGCCTGTCTATCTGCCTGTCTGTCTATCTGTCTGTCTGTCTGTCTATCTGTCTGTCTGTCTGTCTGTCTGTCTGTCTGTCTGTCTATCTGCCTGTCTGTCTATCTGTCTGTCTGTCTGTCTATCTGTCTGTCTGTCTATCTGTTTGTCTGTCTGTCTGTCTGTCTGTCTATCTGTCTGTCGTCTATCTGCCTGTCTGTCTGTCTGTCTGTCTATCTGTCTGTCGTCTATCTGTCTGTCTGTCTGTCTGTCTTTGGGAAACTGAGCCCAGACTGACTAAAGGAAGTAATAAAAGAACTAGGTCGTAATTTCTTTAACTATGGATCAGGATCCAAAAGGGATCACACGCCTCTTTCTGGTGGGTCCCCAGATAACAAGAACAGCAATATATTTTCAGTAGCCTCAGGGAGAACGACTGCATTTCTGATTGGTATCCCAGGCTGAAAAAAGTTTAAGACCCACTTGACTTGTTTCTGGCAGATAGGCCATCACTCTCTCAGGCGACAAATAAGTCACTGCCAGAGATGGAGAAAGAGAGAGAGAGAGAGAGAAAGAGAGAGAGATTAAAAGAACACTACTGCAGTGTTTGATTTGAACACGTTATTGTTGTCAAGCCATCAGAAAGAGTCCCCAGAGGACCAACTGATCGACATTGTCAAGCATGATGCAGCACAGTTCGGTTAGCACTCTCTGGATATGAGTCACGTTCTTCCCACGCACACTACAGCGCATGCAAAATAGCAGCCCTGTTTTCTACTGTGCTGCGTGCTATTTTGTGTTCAGTGTCTTCCAACAAATTACACACTCATAAAACAGATACACATTGCGTGAATTCATCATTCTTAAAACTCCTTTGTACCTTGACACACGACATATATATCACGCAAAACATGCACAATTACACACACAAACACTCTCACACACACACACATACAGGCACTCCCAAACCTCCTGCGCTGTTCAAAGATTTAGTGGTCCTACTCAAATAAAAGACTTTTTGAAGAATGCACTCGCTATCCAAATAAATAAATCAATGGGCCCGATAATGAAAACCATCCCAGCGCCGTGCTGCTTTAATGACGGCGCATATAGGCCCAGTGTCACTCACTGTCATGGGAGAGAAAATTAGAGCCAATTTGACGCTAATCTGGACCAGATTGTTCTCTTTTTGGGCCCGGTGGTATGTCCTATCATCCCAGGAAACTCCTGCAGGGCTGATAGGTCGACCTCAACAACATCATATAACATCATAGCTGTCCGTTTTAGGGAAGCGGATTTGATGACCAATTTCATCCCCCATAAAAGCAAGTCATTCCTCCCCGCGAGAGCAGCATCGCACCGCATGGAGCAGAAGCTCGAGAGTGACTAGGCTCGGGTGAATCAGTGTTTTGCATGTGTGCCTTTTTTCACAAGGTTGTAATCAAGTTGGGACAGCACACACAAACTGCTGATGCAAGTGGAGACACATGTTGGTCATAAATTCTGAGATTAGTTAATTCACTGAAAGATAGTCATTACATGTTTTGATATTCGGCAGATAATCTGCAGTGAGTGAGAACAATTTGTGTAAACTGTACCGCTCACACAGGCGCTGTAGGTGTGTGTTTGTGATTGCGGGTCGTCCCCCCCCCACCCACCCACCCCCTGCAGCACTGGGTCCCCCTTTGCCCTTCCAGTAACAGCTGTGTAGTCATAACGGGAAAGTTACATACTGTCATTGACCCATGTCTTACAATGATTGTGTGTGGGCGTGTGTGTGTGTGTGTGTTTGTTCATTCAGTGGAACTGATATTAAATGTGAGGTTTCTTGATGTGGCCTTGACCATTCATTTTAAAAGGTTTCCCCCAATGTACTGTCATGGACTTTCTCATTGCTGTGGGTCATATCTGGATGTGTAGAGGAATTAAAATAAACTGCTCATCCTTTGTCTGTGTCTACTAGTCAGTAAGGATGCAGTCTGGGACTGTGATGAGTTCACAGGAAAAAAAAAAATCTTTAAACCTCTGAGTGTTGTTTTGACTGTTTAATGCATAAATTTTGTGTTTAATGAGCTGTGAAACTTCATTTTCACAACAACACAAAAAGAATTATTGACCCACTATATGTAGGCACAGTACACGCTCCCCCTTGACAACAGCTTGGCTTTCTCTCATGATATTTCAAAGACATTGGCAAGGAGTCTATTTGTGTTCTTAAATGGTCATTATTTGGTTGTGATTAGATATTGCCAATCAGTGAGAGGAAAACAGAGAGAGTCCTCAAAAAAGCCTGGGAAATAAGAGCCTACAGCTGAAATCCCAGGCATGTGTTTGTGATTGTCATTTATTGTCTTTGCCATGGGAAAAAGTAGTGTGCCTTTCCAATTTTGCTCCAGTCTGGGCACAGAGGGTACAGCGGCAGACTTTTAACTTGCAATATGTTATTTATCATTCCTCTGACTCTTCTTACTGCTACCCTGATTCCCTGCCTCATTGTCAAAAATGAATCGCACATGAAACACACAGTATGTGCGCTGATAAACCGGTCGAAAAATGTGATGCTTCAACACTCACCTTATTCATCATCTAGTTCTTGAAGAGCAACTGCATGTTTAAACAGTTTTAGTTCAAAGTTACATTTTATCCCTTTACATGAAGAATATTTGAAGAGTTTCATTACAAAATGAAAAATCCTCCGTTTGACAAGAAGCAACACCTACACTTACAAAATGACCAGTGGCACAATTAAAACAAGCTGTAATACCTTTTAAAGGATAGTACATTACTTAAGTCCTGTGTTGTGAAATGAATAATACTTTTATAGACTGGATCCTCTATATCTTAAAGATTTTGAGTGATTTGAGTGACTTCATTTAATGATTTTTTTTTTTCCAAAATAGACATATAGAGTTTTGGTCCCTGTACTTTCAAGGTAAAAGAAAGAAATTAGAAATGACACTGAAATTGAGCAGAAACTACAAATGATAATTGGGGTTGTTTTTATTTCTGAAGTTCTATGCTGTGTAGGAAATATTGCGGAATTTCTGAAATATCATAATTTCTAGTAGTGACCCTCGTTTTTCAGTTCTGGATCTCCTTTGCGCAGTTGTGTAGGTTGTAAGCTGAACACATCTGCCTTGTATTGATCATAATCCGCAGATCAACCCACACAAAGCCATATGAAATATCTCATGATAAGAAACACATTGAACAACTTCACATGAAGACTATTTCATTCCCGTCGCTTACAAGGGAACAGGATACTGCAGCAACACTGAAATTGAGCACAAACAAATAATTATGCAGTTGTTCTTGTTTTTGACTTCAAACATCATGTAAGGAATATTTCAGAATTTATGAAACTTTTTACGTTTTCGGGTGGTGTTTTCACCCTGCTTTGGTTTCAGTTCCTGACATCGTTTCTGTAATTGTGCAGGTTATTCGCTGGCTTGTATTGGTCATACTCTGCAGCTCAACCCACACAAAGCCATATGAAATATCAACTGATAAGAAACACATGCTCATTCCATTCTGAATCATAGTTAAAAAAATGGATTTTACACTACAAAATAATAATTGGCATCTCATACTAAATATAGATTAAAGACACATGTCCCTGATATTTGATTTTAAACTGTGTTGTTGTTTGAAATACAGCGCAGCATTGCTTAATCATATATTCCTAATAAACATACACTATATTACATTTAACCATGACTCGTCTGTATAACCTAATATAACCTTTTGTCTCCCCTCCGCCTCTGTCTTTCTCTCTCTCTCTTTCCCTCCCACAGTGGACACTGAGCGAGTGAGTTCGCTGGGATCGGAGGGGGAGGATGAGGTGGGCCTGTGGAGCCTGGAGCCCCAGGACTGCCAGGAGAGCCTGGACAAGACGAGCCTGACGCCCAGCGAGGGGACCGAGGAGCCCGGCAGCCCCGCTCGCTCCACCCGGCCGCACAGCCTCAGCCCCGGCGGCAGGAACCACTGGGTGCAGGTGGAGCCGGAGGCCGAGGCCGAGGGAGACGGTGCTGTCACTGCCACATCCGCCACAGACAGGGAAGGAGACCAGGAGCCACTGAGGATGTACAGTAAGTTACATCCTTATAAAATATAGGTGAAATGGTATGGTGGACTTTTAGACTGTAAACGTGACCCATTGTCCCTTTGAATGATGTTTTTCTAAACCGTTAAGTCTCCCTTTAGATTTCTCTATCTGGATCTGGAGAAGGCCCTAACACAACGGCCTTTTTTTTAAAAATGTCATAGTATGGTACAGACATACTGTCATTATTTCTATAAGTCCATGAGACTTGTTTGGGAATGTATGTTTAATCAGGTTTACTTTGTTTTTCTGATGCAAGACCCTTCCAGTCTCATGATGCTTCTCAAAGCCCTCCAGATACACCTTCTTATCAGCTCCTTGTGAAATCGTGCCATTCCTACAAGCCATTCCTTCTTTTTTTGCTCTTCTCTTTGAAAAGGCTGCCTTCTGAAAGCATGACAAAAGAACTCATCCCACACAATGTCACAATATTTCCATGCATCAAAGAGGTGACGTTACGGTACTGAAATCAGCACTGCGCGACGCGAGGCTTTCCCTTCTATTTAGGAGAGATCAAAGGCTCACGCGGCTTGCCTACTAACAATCACTTAGCTCTCTCGCCTCGTGTGATTTGGCCTCGCCTGATGAAGGCAAAGCTGAGTTTTTACAACACTCAACCGCACCGGCTCTTCCCTTCACCACATAAAAACAGCTCAAAATATGCCAACATCTGCAAACATTTGAAAAATCTTCCTCAAAGTCACTGCGCTGTAAGCAAAGCTGACTGGCTTGAGTCGTGATAGAAGGCGCCCTCTCTTCTTCACGTACATCTGTGGCTTTCTTTCTCCCTGCCTGCCTGTCACTGCACTCAAGGGCATGAAAAAGAAAAAATTCTGAAAATCTAGTTTTAGCTCTGGCCAACTGGTTCCCAGAATAGTTTTTTTTTTTATCTGTCAGTCTTTAAGTAAACAATTTAGTTGCATTATTTTATTTTCAGTTGCACATGGTGTCATTTTACAATTTATACCCACTCCTCCCACACACATACACACACATGCAAATATGCACGCACACACAAACACACAGAGAGAGAGAGAGAGAGAGAGAGAGAGAGAGAGAGACAGAGAGAGATGGAACACCATGATGGACTTTCACAAGTATTTTATTTGAAATATATATGTGGCCATTTAACAGAAGCAGTGACTCAGCCCCACTGACAGGCTCATTGAAAAACCAATACACACACCACCTCCAACAATGTTTTTTTCAGTATTAGACATTCTAGAGAAAGTCACACAGCATTGACATATAAGAATCTGGTAGCAATACTGACATTTTCCTGGTACTAACACTAAACAAAACAAAGCCCCAATTGTTGTATTTATTAAAATTACATAGAAATTTGAATGTACACCTAACTGCTCAACAGCTTCATGTGCAGACTTAGCTATGGATAAACATATTTAAAGTAATTAAATTGGTGTTCTAAATTTTTAGATATTTAAATTTCTCTATATCTTTGTCTCTGCTCCCAGGTAAGAACTTAGACTCCCAGAATGCCTTGGAGGACCTGGCCCACTATGAATTCCTGGCCCAACTGAGGAAGGCCTCTAACTCAGCCAGCCTCCTGGACCACCTGACCCATAATGGCACTACAGCCATGTACCATCCCGGCAGCAGACATGATGAGCTGCCACCTGCCATCTGGTCGCCCGGGGCCCAGCACCGCTCACCTGACGGAGCAGGTAGGTCAATCTGGGCTGCAATGCTATTGATCAGAAAATCACATTAAAGTCACAATATGCAACAAAAAGCAATGCAGACGTTCATCTGTGTGTTCGAACAGGTCTTGTTTGATGCACATTTAGCTTCACTGTTCTTTTGTTTCTGACTGCTTTCTGCCATTGTTGTTGTTACTGTGACTTCCCTGCTCCTGATAGCCACTCTCCAGCTCACCGTCACTGACCCACAAATGTCATATGCCGAAAATTGTCCAGAATATCACTGAAAAGCCAATTTCAGGCAAACGGGGTGATTTTGGCATGTACACACAGAAACCCAGACAGACACAGACTGATAATGTATAAAATAGCCTATTTATGTAGTGTTATTTTAATATCAAAATCATTGCATATTGTAGCTTTAAGTCGCAACAAGGCTTAATGAGCTGCTCAGCCCCAAGCTTAATCATAGTGCATATCATATTCTACATCAGACTCTTCGTGTTAATGTCAACCTGAAAAAAGTTTAGTTGTTAGTCATGGAGGGCTACAATATGCCTCCTATTGCGTGGGTAATGTGATAATTGTAAAAGGCATGACACAGCGAAAAGGAAAACAAAAGTTACACGCCATCAGTTTTGTGACATTTATTAAACCACCAAAGCTTCGGCACAGAACTTTCTTCAGGGTCTAAAAAACGCCAGCGCATTTGCACATCCATATACAAAGAGTTCACTCATATACTGCCCCACTTGTTAATATGTAGCTTGTTATTCAGCTTTTTTCTGAAATGTATCAAGTTTATATTAAAAAAAGTAGGCCATAAAGTTAAGTCATATAAAGTTCATAAAGGTGTGTTTTTTATGATTTTTTTTTGTTAGATGAGTGAGCTAAATGCAGTCTGTTTGAAATGTTAACTCTCTCTGCAGCAGATGCCCTCGCTCTGAGCCCGGACGCAGTGAGGAGCCAGCAGGCCTGTCCGTTCTGCCACAGGACGTACCAGCGCGGAGCCTCTCTGAGGGAGCACATCAAGTACTGTCAGGAGAGGGAAGGGGGCCACATGGTCTGCCCGCTCTGTGGATACACTGCCACCTATAGGGCACAGATGGAGAGGCACCTGGCGCTTCACAACCAACTGCAGGACAAGGTGAGATATACACAGAAAGTAGGAGAAACCTGACTGAAAAACTGCCATAACGATAAATGTATTATATGTTTTATTTGATGTCTAAAGTTGATTTAAATGGCAAAAATTGATATAGTGTACTGCACTATATTTATATTATAGTTTATCTCCTTTATTTTGTATATCTGCTAGTGGATTTGTCTACATTTAGCAAGGGGGATGGAGAGACAAGGCACTGTTTTCTTTCAATTTTTTCCTTAAAAAGATGAATTACTGTCCCCGTGTAACCTTGTACTTTGTGTAAATGGGAGCAACAAACATCGTCTTCCATCACCCCTCAAATCGCTCCCTATGTCTTACAATATAAAAACAATTAACAATTTCATGTAACACTGACTCACTCTAGAGCTCCGCCACTTTGGACCAGGGCATGGAGACCAGGAAGTTCAAATGTCTGCAATGTGGGAAAGCCTTCAAGTACAAACACCACCTCAAAGAGCATCTCCGCATCCATAGTGGTGAGACTGAACAACATCAAAACAGTTGTAGTCACCCATCAATTTGCTATTGTTTCCACTGTATCTGTACCCCTTACTTATCTTGTCAGTTTTACATGGTATGAAATTATACACAAAGGAGTTTGACGTGTAGACTGAAAACCAGCTAACATTATTCATGACAAGACAAGAGAATTATGAGAGATGTAAAAGGATCACACCCGCACAGAGGATGTTTTCCTACCAAGCTACTCTTGGCGTCTTTTGACCGATGTTTCCTCTCTGTGCCTCCTCCTGTAGGTGAGAAACCTTACGAGTGTTCCAACTGCAAGAAACGTTTCTCTCACTCAGGCTCCTACAGCTCTCACTTAAGCAGCAAAAAGTGCCTGAGTGGGGGAGGAAGCGGAGCGGGAAGCGCAGGAGGAGCTGGAGGGGCATTTAACGGACACAGCCCGAGCTCGTACCACCACTCCTTCCCTACATCTCCCTCTGCAGGCGGCGGGAGAAACAGCAATGGCAAGGGCTCTCCATTCGCTTCACAGACCCAAGATAATGTCAGACCTCTGGGCCGAGCACCGGAGGATCCTCACCACCTTTCCCTGCAGGATAACCACCAGAACCCGGCAGCCTTCCCCAGAACTTCAGACCTGGGGAGGCTGTGGGACCCTTCGGCTGAACTCTCCCTGAGGGCCAGCATACTCAAAGGAACCACCCTGCTGCCTTATCTCCACTCCGGTGTCAAGTTTGAGCAGATGCTGCAGGAGATGCTTCACAGGGAGGTGAAGAGAGATGAGGAGATAGCTGGAGGAGGAGTCGGGATGGAAGATAGGCGGGTTATTTACAATGGAGGAGGGCCTGATAGGAAGGGGTCACCTGACAGGAGTGTAAGAAGAGAGAGGGTGAGGTCAGGTGAAGGGGAGAGAGGTGTGCTGGGGGCGACATGTCGCTGGTGCGCCCAGCTTTTTCCCAATGTGGCCGTGCTCCTGCAACATGAGCGCTACCTCTGTAAGATGAACAGAGAGGCAGTGGAGATGCCTGAGGGTCTTCGCAGCAAAGACCACCTCTCACCACCCATATTCTTCTCCAGACCCTCTCTCCAACCAACAGAGAACAGCAAACCAAGCGGAGTAACCAACGGTCTCTCCGAAGACAAATCACCATTACAGAAGCCCAGCTGGCACTCTGTACCGCAGCAGCTTCTGGTCGCAATGCACTCCCCCCCACAGCCCCGCCCTGACACCCTGCCCTTGCGAGCTTTTTGGTCCAGCCAGGAAAGTGGCAGCCCCGGCCAGCCGATCAACCAATCCACGGAGCTGTCATCGCCTCAACCCAGAAGGAGAGTTCCATCGTCAGGATTCGGTTCTCCTCTCTGCCTCGACCTCTCCGCCTGTCCTCCTGAACTCTCCTCCCCTCAGAATCAGACAGCTCTCCAAACCAGAACCTCATGGTCTGCTGACGCACAAAATGAACCTCTGGACCTCTCGCTGCCCAAGCAACTCTCAGACCAAGAAGGGGGAAGCAAAACTGTAAATGGCTACCCAGCCAGAGGAGAGAAGAGAGAACTGGAGAACCAGCAGCTTAGGAGACTGAGTCCAACCCAACTTCCACATCTGCCCCTTCACCAGCACCCAGTCTACAGCGGGGCTGGAGCTCCTGTGTTTGCAGGCTCCATGTACAATGGGTTCCCTATCTTCAGCCAGGCTGGTTTAGGGGTATCAGCGCATGACGGCGTCCCGTCTATTCCCCTCAGCCGGCCAGCTAACAGCCCCGGGTTCCTCTCTCCCATGGCCTACATGATGGAGACAGATACAGAAGCCATGCTGAAAAAGATTCACCAGGAGAGACAAGCTCTCATGGTGAGTAAGGCCTCCCCTTCAAGGTTTACAGTACAGCACTTGTGTAAATACTAAAGAACAACTTTGAAATAAATGTGTAGAGAATGTATACAGTTAAAGTAATACTTAATAGTCCAGACAATCTTACTGACATTAATTGTTATGTTTTCTACCCAGGGTGAGGTGTTGAGTCGTGGAGGTCTGGACTACCTCTCTCTAATAGATGAAGGGATGGACGGAGAAGGAGGACCCGGGAGGAAGAGACTGAAGAAGACAGAGGAGGGATTGTATGCCTGTGACATCTGTGAAAAAACCTTTCAGAAGAGTAGCTCTCTTCTCCGACACAAATACGAACACACAGGTCTGTAGCTCATACACAATCTGTAACTACTCATTTACTTATATGGAATTTCTTTTAGTAAAAAGTAAAAAGAAACCTCCAAGTAGCATGTTTGTGTATGGAAAAAACCTAATAACCTTTCAGAATACTGTGACAGTGCTCAATGAGATTTTATAAAAGCTGGCAAATACTCTTCTCTTTTAATAGGATAGTACAAACCATTTCTGTATATTCATTACAGGTAAACGTCCACACGAGTGCAAGATCTGCAACAAGGCCTTCAAGCATAAGCACCATCTGATTGAGCATAGCCGGCTGCACTCTGGAGAGAAACCCTACCAATGTGACAAGTGTGGCAAGCGCTTCTCTCACTCCGGGTCTTACTCCCAGCATATGAATCACCGCTACGCTTACTGCAGCAAGGACCAGGATCCAGACCAAGACCCGGAGGAGATGCCTCTCACCCCGGGGACCGGCGCCGATCTCGGGGGCCGCCTGGCTGGAGAGACCCCACTCTCCATGGAGGATACCCAAACCCCCCACTCCTTCCTCAGTGACTCCAGTCTGGATGGAGCTCCAGGGGGCCTCAAAGAGGAGGAGGAGGAGGAGGAGGAGGAGGAAGATAAAGAGGAGAGAGTGCGTGATGGTCACGCTGAGGAGGCAGATGTGAGTTTGTCAGAGGCGGGGGAGGGGCTGGGTGCTAGCCCTGTCCAAGAATCGCCTACAAGGGAGAATGGAGAGCAGAATGAGAGAAACAGTTACGAGGTGGGAAACCATATTGGGACTGACGGAGCAGAGAACCATCTCTGGGACAGAGACACAAAGGAACAAAATGGAGACTTGGACAAATGTGAACTGAGCCTGGACACAATGGATTCACAATTACCCAGGATAAAAAGTTAAGGTGACTTTATCAAGCCAATACAATACATATACAAATACTTTTTATATGCATTATTTTCCCTCATATATAACAGTGCAGCAGATTTTCTACTCATCTTATAACATGGAAAAATGCACAGAACTGCCAAAGCATAAAGGGCCTTAAAATGGATAAAGCCATGTATGTGACAACACAAAATACAGTATTCTATCTTGCAAAATAAACTTGATGTACCTACTATGG
Organism: Centroberyx gerrardi; assembly: GCF_048128805.1. Taxonomy (NCBI): domain Eukaryota; kingdom Metazoa; phylum Chordata; class Actinopteri; order Beryciformes; family Berycidae; genus Centroberyx; species Centroberyx gerrardi. Next base: position 14,967,851 of record NC_136001.1, read on the forward strand.
ATTTAAGTGCTCTGATCACTTTATGTTTGCCATGACAGCTATCAGACCTAGATTTGGTTCAACTGAGGTGATGTTACAGATCCAGATGCAGCCATTTAGAAGTATCACTTTTTACATGCTTACTGCTGCTGACTGTTGCACAACCCACAGAGCAGAGGTTCTTAGTCTTTTTATGTCCAAGTGAGAAATGTAGTTACTTTGTTCAAAACATTGGCACTGTTCACATGTGGAGTCAAAGACCCATAGGTTAAAAAACCAGGCCCTGGAGGAACTGGAGGTTTGGAAAATCCTGCAGTACTAATGCAGGATGTGGAGACTTCTACTGTGACTGTGACTACATGTCATGCAAGGCCAGGTTGTAGAGGTTAGAGGTTACAGATACAGTCGTATTGATCAGGATTGCCTGTTGCTTTGTTACTATATTTATTCTTCCTTTTGAGTGCAAGTAGTATTCACTTTTGAATATCCTGTGGTATTATTCTCCTCAAATCTTTACCTCTATCTTAAGAATTAAGTAATAACTGTACAATATTATTTTGAATGGAAATACACAATCAATCATGCAGCTATTAATTTTGTCCCAAAGCCAGTGAGTGGTTGAGAATACGAGTATGGACGTATTTGTTGCCAGGACTCTCTTTACTCATGCTGTGAAATCACAAGGTATATGCCACAACCAGCTTGTCTCCTCAGGTTAACTGTGGTGCTCAGAGGTACAGTACAGTAACTTAAATCATCAGTCTGTTTAGTATGAAGAGCAAGCGGTCAAAACAGGAAAGATTTCTTGACAAGACCTGTAAGGTGGTTGTTTATATTTAACAGAAAAATAAGCAGGACTGCACCTTTTAAATCATATGCCTTGTTAGGGGACAGTGTCCTTTTCGTAATTCTATATGGGAGTTTGAAAGAGGCAGATGACGAGTTCATTCTTTGGGTTTTTTCCTTTGAGGGAGCAAATAAAACTTGCACTGTCTCACCATGTGTTCTGTTGTTCATGTAATAATCACATGGAGTTGCTTTATTTCATTTAATGCTAAAAATGTCTGCTATTTTCTGGTAATAATTTACACATGTTGCAGGCTATTTTCACACCACCGGGACAGTAATGTGTCACACATTTGGGCTGCCTGTTGAGGCGCGGGAAGAGGGTCAAGTTGAAGCTTCGGGACACATACTGTACATCAGTTTTAACTTCCTCTTTCTGACTGCGGTGTAGTCAACGTGAAAAGTGCCTTAGATGTACTCAGACACTGTGAGTAATCCGACATAGCCTTGGTGCAAGCAGATAAGACGGTGGTGCATGAGGCGTGACTAAGCTTCTAGCATTCATGCATACTGTGGGCCGAAGATGTCACAATGTGTGTGTGTGTGTGTGTGTGTGTGTGTATGTGTGTGCGTGTGTGTGTACGTCTCACCAAAGATATGCATATGTGTCACGCCAACTGCCACCCCTCTTTTGCATAGTTCTTTACCTGTTATTTTATTTCCTGGCCATAAAAAGCCAAAAAATGTTTACTTTCACTTAATGTCTGCACAAATTTATATCATTATCAAGCAGTATTTCTTACTAGCACCCATGCAATTTTTGTATTGAATTACCTTTTCATATATTTGTGCATGTTTGTGGATATTTATAATAAAATTGTAAATACTTTGTCACCAGAATTTTGTATTTCACTGATTTTTTTCATAAACGCCTGAAAACATCAGCCTTACACATTATACACAACACTGGAATTTTTATTCCAATGTTATGGTTCTAAAGGTTTCAAGCCAATTTTCCGGCAAGGGGTGTGTAACGGTTTGAATTATTAACTTATTTCAAAACCAGAAGAAGCATTACTTAATGACCCAGCGCTCTTCGACAAAGTCAATACTCAAATGCCACTGCTGTATGATCTGCAATGCTAAAATGCCTTTCAGTGTAAACATAGACACTGAAAAGCAGAAGACGGTGTCGAAGCCGGGTTGTGGTCTGGGCCGCTCAGTCTCCCACTGCAGAAAACAGTTTCCATCGCCACTCATGATCTGCAGATTGCTTTGATACACTGACTTTTTTGTGGGTCTCTCTATTTGCATGATGATTCATCAGAGGTGGCTAGTCTCTGCCTGTGAACCTGTGCATGTGGTTGTGGCATGCAGGGGCTGAGCAACTTTGGAGATATTTGATACATTGGGCTTTATGTTAACCTTAGGTTTAGTAAACAATTGGTCAACCATAACATTAACAAACCACACTGGATGACGTAGGTTAGATAGTTTGACATGGGTTCCATGCATCAACAACAATTAGTCAACTGTAGCACTAACAAGTCATGACGTTATGACGTTAGCATGATAGTTTGGCTGGTTTGGGCCACACCCGTAAGCAAACCCGCTGAGTAAACTGATAGTTAATGGAGGACCGCTTTGAATTAAATTTGTGGGGAAAAACAATCACAACAGTCAGACAACAATTGATCAACAGTCTCAGCATCAGCATCCCATATGATGTGCAGTTCTATAGATGAACAGCCTTGATGATGTGCCAAGGCAGATTCTATAGGCAGCAGGTTGGCAGTTTAGTTAAGGTGGCTTAGGTGGCAGCAGAAGGTTTACCAGTTCGATTCCTGGTAGCAACAGCACCCAGTCCTGCTGAAATGCCCCTGAGCAAAGGGTGCCTGACTATGATGAATGAGCGCTGCATGTATTGTCTGTTCTTGGTAAAAAGCTGGGTCTATTTATGTGAAAAATAAAGGGCTGTTAAAGATATATTCCACTGGTGGCAGGGTGGCCTAGTAGTTACAGAGACTGTCTTTCAACCAGAGGGACGAGGTCTAAACGCCTGTGTCAGCAAGTCTCTGCTGAAGTGTCTTTGAGCAAGAAACCTACCAGCTCCATGGGTGCTTTTCTATCACTGACCCCACAGTCTGACTGAAGGGGGGCAAGTGAAGAGAATATTTCCCTATGGGGATCAATAAAGTAGCACTGTACACTCTTCTCTTCTCTTCTCTTCTCTCCTCTTCTCTTCTCTTCTCTTCTCTTCTCTTCTCTTCTCTTCTCTTCTCTTCTATGCACATTCACTTGCTCCAAGGACATGCACTGAAAACAAGTTAACATCAGTTAAATACTGTGATATAACACAAAGGGCAGTTGCTTGCAATATGTCATCATGGTCATAGCTGTCCATGTAAAAATAAGCCATACATATAGATCTGTATATTGCTGAAGCAATATTATAGTAGCTTTGGATGGGTATGTATTCATTTAGTGAAGCCCCCTGTGAGCATAAACAGTTCCTATAGTACAGTGGTCCATTGAAGTTTAGACTATAAAAATTATATATATATATTTTTTTTTGGACTTGGATTCATTTCAGTAATTTATTGCCATCTCAACATGGTTGATTGGGATTTGTTTTGGCAAGCTCACAACAGACAGAGAGGGACAAAGGAATAGTTCAAATGAACCACAAGACGTAAAAAAACAAAACAAAACACTTAATACACATAAAACACAAGGTAAGACATAAGATAGAAACAAATAAAATACCATAAAATGAAATAAAATACCACAAAAAACATACCATAAACTGAAACATATGTACCATCGGGATAAAAACAGTATTAAAACAACCACTATATGCACACTCACTTAACAATTAAAAATAGACATTTTACAACTTTACCATTTTGTCAAAATGTAATGAATGCTTACTATAAACCTTCCGCAGCGCTGCAGCCCTTTTGTCTTCATTTGTAATAATGATCATGCCATTATAATGTTTGTCACATAGAAGCACATAATATATTTTTCAGTCACATTTGGTGTTTTCGTCAAGTTATTACTAATATATTTAACACGTATCATCATTGTTAATAATCACATATTCATTAAAAAAAAAAAAACAATTAATTCGCATCCTGTCACTGAAGAAACAAGAAACAAGAAAGAAAGAAAGAAATGAAGAAAGAAAGAAAGAAAGAAAGAAAGAAAGAAAGAAAAAGAAAGAAAGAAAGCGTGACAAAGGGCTGATGTTGAACGATGAGGTAATGGTGTATTACTTTAGTTGCCAGCAGGCTGCTGATTAGGAGAAAGGGGTGTTTGATTGTGTTTCTCATGGCCTGATTGTAATATTAGGGACTGATTAACACCAAGCGAAATAAAACACATCACAGAGAGCTCTGTCCTCAAGACTTTTATGCTGTTGGGTTTTTATTGACACATAAATCTCCTCAATTTCAGAAGTTGGAGAGAGAACAAAACATAATAGTACATAATTACAGTAATGTACAAAATAGCAATAGTTTCTGAAATATTGAATTGTTTAATGGTTTCAGCGTGTTACATTGCAAGTAAGACACCAGATTTACCCTAAAACCTTTTCTTTGCTTAATATAGCGAATGGAAACATTCAATCTAACATGAGGCTGGCAAAAGACAAGAAAGAATGCTTTCGAGGTTTGAAAATGATCTGAGAAATTGTACTACTGTCTTAGGGATACATGTATACATTTACTCTGATACTAGTCAATGTATAAATGACTACTTATACATACATTTCAATCAAATAAACAAGTGTGGTTGTCTGTTTAGGCAGAAAATATTACTGTGGCAATCAAATATAAGGGTGACCCTGGAAATGCACAGAAACACACAATGAAATACAAAGTCTTTCACTGATCAAACACTCAATTGATCTACATCAATCAGCTCTTCTTTCCTAATTTTAGTCCTTCCCCCTCCCCACACTCTCAAATAACATGAAACAATATGAACATAAAAATGAATAAATACATCAAATAAAACTTCACAAATCTATGAGCACTTAATTTTTTTTCCTGTGCTTCTTTCTTGCTCTTTTTTGTCTTTTGCCAAACCCACAGTCAATATAAAATTACCAAAGCCACAGAGAGTGAGAGAGGTTTTGGGGAAAATCCACATTTTTTAAACATATGCATTTCCAGTTCCTCTTTTGTTCTGTTATTAAAAGCAGCATTTGCACCAATCACAGGGGATGTCTCCGCCCGCTGAGTCTCAGAGGCCCACATACCTCCACACTTCTACTATCTCTCACGCAACCCCATTGCTCAATACAAACAACCCACCAAATACACCCTGACTCTACTGTGCCAAATATCACATACGAAACGCCCATATCAGTTAGTTCACTTTTTTTTTTATTGCAGGAAAGTTAACAATCAGGTTCATGTAATATTCTTATGATACATAGTTCATCATTTTAAAGCAACTGTATCAGTCTGAGTTTGGCTATTATTGTCACACACTGTTTAGGTTACACACTGTATGCAAAGTGCTACTGGTTGACAAAGACAGTATTTCACATATTTACAACGTAACAATATTTTTAACTTAATCTGTGGAGTTTGCACTATTAAAAATAGAAGACAATTCCAATATTGTACAACAAGGGAAGCTCCAAAGGTCCACACACTATTCAGTACTATTTGGTACAAGGGAACATTGCCACCATGTTGGCACACAGTCATCCCATCACCAAAATCATCCTCTTGTCTTTGAAGAGTTCTCTGGGGAACCCGTCTATCACTTCTCCCCAGTTTCAAATGAACCTGAATTCTCTATAACTAAATACTATGACTTCAGCAGAGATGGTGGCACATTTACACACATAACTTGCTTCCTGTCGGTTTGCATAATTTATTTCCATGCGAACATCGCAGTTGGGATCTGTCTGTCCTCGCGTTGCATAAGTGCCCCCATTGCCCCTTTGTGCATTTGTTTCCCTGCTGCAAGAGGTGCTGGTGTGTTTCACAGTGAGACGGTTCAGCTAAGTTTTGTCTGAATGCTCCGTAGAACAATATCCTTCCTCGCATTCCTTGAAATAATGACTGATTTATACATAGTTGGGCTGGGTGAAGGAGATCCCCTACTTTATGACTTGCATTTGTCCTCTGATCAGTGAAAACATCAAGGAAAAGTGACAAGGAAGCATCCATTCCACCAGCAACAACAGCGGGACTGGTTTCTACCTCTACAGTCAAAGACACAAGTATTGCAGCACTAAGCTAAAATTGGCTTGCTTTACTGTTATTGTTTTAACATGGTTTTATATGGAGGCCAGATGTCATGATTAGCAGCTGTCTGTCCCGGTTCTTTTTACCCCATAATTAGCTTTTGATGTGAAATCCATTTTATACCATATGAGTCAACAGGCATAGAAGACAAATGCTAGCCGGTCGTTTCACTCTTCCAATACTTGTGCTTTTGTCTGACCCAGAGCAACTTTGAAACCCCTTGTCCGAAAGATCAGGAGGGGCCTCTCGTTCCGAAGATGTGGTCAAACTCGCTGAGGATGAGCTCCACCGCCTGGTTCTGGTAAACCATATTCACGGCCATGTTCCCGTTGTCCCGCTCCGGACGCATCAGGGTTGGCCCGAACACGATGCCGATGTTCTGGGTGGTCATCCGGTTGGCGTCCGAATGTTCCAGCACTCTACAGACAGGCAGGATGAGGGTGGAGGGGGGAGGTGGGGTACAAGGAGAGAGAGATGAAGAATGAGAGAGGAAGAGACAGACTTAACCATCTTCCCCAACCCCTGTATCTGAACACACAGCGTGAAATATTCCGCCATGACTAAATAACAATGAATAAAAAGGGGAAAAAAACCTATCGAAACAATGGTAGTGGCTTTACATGGTGGATTTTGAGTCTTTGCAGCTTATGAATTTTACTTTTTTTGAATCCATCTGACTTCATCTGCGTGATTGCAGTCAGACAGTTGACCACTAATTGTCCATATAGCTTCATGCTCGTGGTCAGTATATGACAACTTTATTATTCTTACGGACTCTCGGAACACCATGACAGCAACTAATGCACTGGGCAACACGAGGCAATGGTGTGTGTGTGCATGCATGTGTGTGTATGTGTGTGTGTTTGTGTGCATTCATGCCGGTGTATTTGCATTTGTGTGTCCGCATCCACCATGTCCATCCACATTCACCTACTTGTGTGTGTGTGTGTGTGTGTGCATGCCTGTGAATTTGCATTGGTGAATCTAGATACGTGCGTATATGTGTATAAATACACTGCCTACATCCACCTATGTGTGTGTTTGTGTGTGTGTGTGTGTGTGTGTGTGTGTGTGATTGGGGGGGACTCAGGAATGGGTTAAAGCCACAGCATGAGGCATTCTTCTAAAAATGCCATTCCCACCAAGCCACAGAAGCAGCCAGCAATTGCTCAAAACTTCCACATTAAAAAGAGAGGAGGGAAAAAAGAGAGAGAGGAGAGGGAAGAAAAAAGGAGCGAGGGAGAGGGAGAGCGAGAGAGAGGTTCCAGTGGTGGCGGCGGTGGTGTTGGTATGCCTTCCAGCAGACGAACCACAGCGCTCCCATGGGACTGTCGAGGCGAGGAGGAGGAGGAGAGGAAGGGAGGGAGGAGGGAGGGACAGGGAGGAGGGAGGGTGAGACCAAAAAGAGGAGAAAGAGGAGAAAGGGATGGGAGGAGGAGGAGGGGGGGAGCTGGAAGAGGATAGAGCAGAGGAAGGGGCGAAGCAAGAGAAGAGAAGGAAGAGGAGAAGATAAGGAGAGGAAGTAAGGGAATGAGGACAGGGAGCGAGCAGAGGAGGCGGCGACACGGTGATGGAGGAGGGAGATAATAAATGAGAAACAGAATGAGGGGGGAAAGGAATGACAGCAGAGAGAAAATGAGAGAAAGACACAGAGTTGACAAATTCATGGGGCCCACCACACCCTGGCACAAACATCGGCCTCAGAACACGAACACTCACCCCTGGAGTGGAAGGGAAAACCATAGGCGGTAAAAAACACACACTTTATGTACTGTAAAAGGAACTGGCTCGCAGAACATTATAAGCCATTCATCTTCCTCTAACCTTTTCATCTTCATAAGACCCAAACTTAACAACAGTGTGATCCTGGTACGGCATTGGCATAGTATATGATTCATAGCCCCAAGTCTCACATCGGTTACAGAAAATAGCTGACAACAAGGGCACTGCCCCCTCTTGTGGTCAGATTTTAAAAAGTTAAGAGGAAGAGGAAGAACTCGTATTTCTTCTTACAAGGGCATCTGTTCATTCCTTCATGCCTAATTGTCTGAAGGGAATATTTTGCATTGTGAAATGGGTTCGTTTCACGGCATTGAGACCGGCACAGACAGACAGACAGAAACAAGTAGAGAGGAAGACAGATAAACACACACCAGCACAGCCAGCCAGTCAGTCGGCCAGACAGAAATACATGTTATTATTCGGTCAGACTTTGAGCTGAACCTGTCCTCTCACCGTCTGAGATGGCGGCACATGAACTGCAGCGTGTCGTGGTTGGGAGGAGGCATGTTGAGCACCAGACACTTCAGACGGTCCACTTTGTCCATGTAGTCAGACATTTCTGGAACACAAGCAGAATAGACATGTTAGATCACAGATAATGATCAAATGATAATTGCATGCATTTCATGTACTTTATTAGCATGATGTACTTTATCAGGATCCACTTAGGATCCACTATCTGATCTGTATCCACCATCTGATATCTCGTGTACGTTATTAGCATCCACTATCTGATCTGATGCAGTAACATGCCATTATTAACCATCCTGGGTGGTGTGACCAATTTATGTGACGATTTTTAAGCCAGATCCCCACAAAGGAAGAGCTAATAAATGTCATCAGGCATCAAGCTGAATGTCAAATAATTATGGTCTGTGTTCATCCAACCTCCTCTGTTAAGGGATGGAAATTGTATTAACCCGCTGGACCCAAATTTATACTTCTCTGACTGGGCTAGTGCAAAACTTTCCTCACCAGCCAGAATTTGAATAGGTGCTAATGGGCGCACAATGGCTACAATGCCTAAATTTGTAATTTTATTTGTACAGCAGTTTTTTAAAAACAAAGTTTACAAAGTACTTAACGATCAAGACAAATAAAATACACAAAATAAGACTACACAAGCAAAGAAGAGGACAGAGGCAAAAAACACAGCTGTTAGAGTGGAGGTGGGATATGAACCCTGGTTAGTGTAAATTGTGATGGAGTGTGTAAGATTCTAGTAACAAGCAAATGTAGTGGAACAACAGTAATAATAATACCTTAGCAAATTTCTAAGACAGAGTTTTGAAAGACTCACACCCAAGACAGAGGACACAGAAAACAACGTTACAGAAAAGGACAGAACAGACACATCAGTGCAACAGCTTTACTGAGCTAGTTGCCCCCCCTAAGTCCCCCATCCAGTGACCTCATCGACAACGTTTTCAGGTCCAAATGGGAAAAATAGCCTGTGAGTGAACCTGGGATTGGGATTGTTTTGTTTAAGTTAGTTTAGCTTCATTTAGTTTAGTTTACTTGAATGAGATCACCGTTCTCTGGCTTTCTATGTGATCAGCGGCCTCCATCTCTTCTATAGAGAATACAGTGACGTTAGGCTGCTTGGCTTGCAGGTTAACATTTGCAACTGAAGCATTAGCAAACATATCTTATTGCATATTACCTACATACATAGAGGCATTATTTATGCAGAACTACAATATGATTTATTATAAAATGCCAGATTCTGTGTTACTTTATGTATATGATCATCAAAATATTTAACTATATATATGTATCGCCACTTTATCACAGCACTCCATGCAAATGAATAAATGAAGAACCAAATTCTCCTGTCAAGTGGTGTCATCAAAATTAATTTGCATGTAAGAAGAGGATTATGGGAGTTGTGTGAAAAATCACAGCTAAAATGTGAAGATTTATATTTTCACAATAAAACTTTTACTTCCTTTTATTAATTAGATACTGCTTGATAAAGAACAGACTTGATTAGCAGAAAATTATTTTCAGCGCACCTTGACAAAGTGTGATAGTGCCCAGGTATAGAGGAGTGAACTGTCTCACCCTGACTGACCTGATATTGACTCTTGGAGACCATGGTAAAAACACATTAGAGATAAAAATAACAAATCTGTGCAGGTGAGATATCGGTAATTAAGTGTGCTTGTACAAATATCTCAACTCAAAGACAGAAGTGATCATACATACTTTTTGAGAAGAGTTTAGATATGTATAAGGGGTGATGAGCTCACTGGAGAGGAGCTTTAATTTCCATCCCTGCCTCCATTATATGAATCTCTGAATGGGACTGAAGGTGTTCACTCACTGACTGTCTCCACGATGTCGGTGAAGAAGCCAAAGGGAACCAGCGGCTCAGGAAGCTCGCGGAAGAAAAGTTTCAAAGCTCCGGTGATGACGTGAATGTCCTCCCACTCACTCTGGTCCAAGTTCAGCTTCTCCTCTGAGAGACAGGGAGGAGGAGGAGGAGGAGGGGGGGGGGGGGGGGGGGGAGCAGGGAGAAAATGAGACAGACGGGGACAGAGGGAGAGAAGGAGCGACAAAGCAATATGAAAAAGAGAGACAAGGAGTTACAACTGAGGGAGAGAGAAGTGGAGTTACAGTAATAGCATCAGGGCCAAGGCGTAGCAGGAAGGCTTGTTTGCTGCAGGAGGGAGATAGAAATGGCCTGTGAAAGTAAGAGAAGAGACGGCAACACACATGTGCACACTTTGGAAAAGAAAGCACACAAACAAATTTGCTTATCCAGCCTTGACCAATGCTTCTCAAACTTTTTGTATTTACTGATGAAATTGTAGAATTTCATCAGTAAATACAGAAGGACAGAGAAAAGGGGGAGTTTACTTAGATTTTTACCTAGATGTCAAAAGGCTCAATGTCTATTATTCAAACAATAATGTGAACAATGTAATATATTATGATGAGAAGCATTAGTCAGTGGGATACTGTTGTGGGATTAGAGCAGTGGTTCTCAACGTGGGGTCCGGGGACCACCAGGGGTCCTTGAGGAGGTTCCAGGGGGTCCCAAGCAAATTGATGAATTGTTAAACTTCACCATTATTTCATTTACAAGAAGTTAACACAATTAGAGAATGTAGAAGAATGACCATTTTGATCATAGTTTCACTGTTATCTCTCTACCTACAATACAGATAGTCATGGAATTCTGGACAAAATCATATCTGACAATAAAAATATTCTCAGATTTGCATTCAAGAGACATTAAATGGGGGTTCGTGGCCCTAATGTGGACTAAATTAGGGGTCCTTGATATGAAAAAGGTTGAGAATCACTGGATTAGAGCACTTCACAATACAAAAGCGACTGGTTCTCTGTCTCAGCCACTTGGTGGCAGCCATGGACCGTGCGAGAACTGCCTGTACAACCTGCTGTACATTATTACATCAGAAAACTTCAAGCAGAAATGCCTAAGGGACACACATACATTAAGCAAATGGTAGCACAATCGCCAAACTGCTCAGTGCACGTCAATAGCTCTGTGTGTCAGTCGGTGTGTGTGTGTGTGTGTGTGTGTGTGTGTGATGGTGTGTGTATACATGCATGAGTTTTGACTGACTGTGTTCACATTATGCAACACATATAAGCAGGCTGAATAACACGTGAAAGCAGTGAGCCCCCCCCCCTCCTCCCCTCCCATCCCCCCGGCTCTTCCGTTATCCGTCTGAATCTACCTTGTACCAACTCCGCTGGGAACATGTAGCGGCCATCAGTAGTCACCGCTCGCTCTGCAAAAACCAACAGTTATTCAGTCGGCGACCCTCAGCGGCCGCTTTGTCAGACGGATACACTGTTTGTATTTGTGATTACGGATTTCTGTTACAGATTTCAATCAAGCCTGTATACAGTGTGTGTGTTGAGTGCGGAGTGTATGTTCACAAGTGCAATTGAATGTGCCCTTTTAATTTTAATTATTATATAATCAGAATAATCAAAATCATTTCTGACGGCAGATTCATCTCGATTACAAGTGATATCGAGCGAGAAGAAGAGATAAAAGGGACTGATGTCTGATGAAGTTAATGCAAAATCAAGTTACGACTGATTCCCTTCCTTTACTGTTCCTCTCTCCCCATCCCTTTTTTCCTCCCTCCCCATCAGTTTATTCCTCAATATTATATGGTTAAAATGTATCAATATGAAACATGCATATTGTTTTTTTCCTCAATATTATATGGATAAAATGTATCAATATGAAACATGCATATTGTTTTTTTCCTCAATATTATATGGATAAAATGCATCAATATGAAACTTATACTGATATTACTCATGCTGGTGCCTACTTCTTCCTCTTTCTTTTCCTATCTTTCACAGTCCATCACTCAATTCTCCCCTCCTCATTCCTTTTTCCCCTCGCTCCTCCCCTCCATCCTCACCGTGGTTAACCAGGAAGCGTAGTTTCTGAATCACAGCCAGGTTCCCAGACACTCTGTAGATGCCGTCGGTTTCCAGCCCTGCAACACACCAAACACAGGTAGCTCTATATCAGTGGTTCTCAACTGGTGCGGTGGTGCAGACTGGTGAGCTGGGTATAGATTAACAAAGTCAATATCAAACAAAGCTGCCAAATTTTTGGAATTTGTTAATAAAAAATTCAACTTAATGAGCTTATGATAAAACTTCCTCTGAGTTAATGCAGTCTAAGCTGATCCTAGCAACTCATTATTTTGCTGGCCCATAAAGTTTCAGGCGATCAATAATTTAGTGCGCCTTGGAATTTTGTTTTGTTGCAAAAAGTAGCGTCCAACCCCGCAAGACATAAGACAAACATATAGACAATGTAATATACAATGCATGGAACACAATATAAAAGTACATTATACCGCATTTCAATAACAAGCTGGAGAAACAAACTTGAAAAAATTCCCTTCTGCATAATCATATAATCCGCTATTAACATTTACGAACTTCCCTTTCACATTGGATAGTGTGTTGCTTAATGAAGCCCTCACACAGTTTTGTTTGTTATGACATCAAGACTGAGTTTCTGCTTTTTCTCCACTGGTTAGCCGGGTGGAAGTTGAAGAACAAGTTGTGCTTTTGTGACACATAAAGTATTAATGCCCTATCAGACCGCTTCAAGTTTAAAACATCTATGCTAGTATCACAGTCACAAGGGGCCACTGATTGACATTTAATGTCTCACTGTGCTGCTATACAAGATCCTGCCTTAGCTCAGCCACTTGGAAAAAAAACTCTGCTGACTGGCTGAAGCTTTCATGTGTCAGCATTTTGAAAAATAATACTGCCCAAAGAGATGTTTAGTTTAAATTAGTTGGTTATCTCCTTTATCAAACACTTGTGACTTTAGGGGGAAAGGTTTCTGCATTTGTCCTTCATCTTTCCATTGATTAATTAGTATGTATTAGAATTAACATTCTATAGCTATTAAAACAAACTTGCAACAGTTAGCTGTGTAGTATCTAGCTGTAGAAACCTTTTCCTCCAATGTGGCAATTTTCTGGTGAAGAAAGCAAGCAACTACATTTCAAAATGTCAAGGTAACCCTTTACCATTGCAGTGATTACATGGCTACTTCTTGCTGCTGAAAGAAATGTTATCAAATTGATTCCTCTTTGCCTTTTTCATCATCACTGAGTATGTTGCTTAGCTACTTTGTCCTAAAAGTTTCTCAGTCTGTCACAGCCTGCTTGCCATGTAAATGTCTAGATCTGTAACTCTATGGAAGAAAATAAAGTCTGGACACTGTTTACAGCAATGCTCCCCAGATATATTTAATTCATCAAAACAATGTTTTTAAGGGCCCTGCAGTCAAAACACAGTTTTTTTTTGGTGAATTAAATATTTATTCCCAGCATTGTTTCTAAACAGCTCTATTTTCCCTCATTTGGATCTATCTCTGGCTGGCACCTGTCATGGCTGCTTCTCTGAATGTGTGTGTGTTCTAGTCTACTTCCTGCCTGGAAATCAGAAAGATTTTCAGCGCATTTTCGTAGATGCTTTCTGTCACACGCCTGTTGTTACGTCGGTGCAGAACAGCTGTCAAGCAACTGCCGCTCCAAGCAGGATTGAGGCTATTTCTCCAAACTGACGTTGTGTCCGCTTAGTGGAAGTCTAGAAGTGCATTGCCTTTAGCTCTGTAACTGTACCTCTCTTCTCCACAGACTCAGTACACAGTCTAACGAAGCGGGGGACGGTGCTCCTCTCTCTCTCACACAGCATCTCCAGACTGCAGCCAAACACCTGATCTAAAAGGAGATGACAGACAGACACAAACACAAACACACACACAAACACACGTTAATATCTGTTCTGAAGTGTTTCTCAGACAATTGTGGCTTCTACAAACACTTCCTGATGATGTTGTGATAACAACACATGATGTAAGAGCTACAAGCTTAAGTTTAAACTTTATCTAGCGATAAGTTTACTGTTCAGAATAGGAGAAAACCCCTACAGTCGATTTGGCTTGCCACGATCTGCTGTGTTCCCAGCAGAGAACTGAGCTCACCTATGATGATGCAATGCCACTCATGCACTGTATATACTGTAGTGTGTGTCTTTCATCTGTGAGGCTTTACACTAGAGTGTAATACAATTATACTACTGTAGGATCATTTTGTTTTGATTTCTCTGCAAAACACTGTGATGTACATGCTTGTGAAAAGCACTTCATAAAAAATGTATTTGATACAGTAGCCAATGAGCTCACCACGGTTTATTTAACCATATAAAGCTGACAAAGCATGGGTTTTGATTTTAAACAATGGCCTTAGAGAGTAGTTGTACAGTCACACAGTCATGTAATATTTAGCAGCAGAAGCCGGTTCAGTGGCTCTTTGACAGTAGAGGATTTTTCCAGATCTCACCCTTAGGAAATCTCCGTGGCTCAGTGGGCTAGAGAGCATCGTAACTTCGTAACATCGTAACTAATTGGTTTTAATCCAAAACATGTCCTATGTCCAAATCAGGATCCACGGCCTTCTGTCTCTTTCCAGTGTATATTATTGAATAAAGCAGACATGCATTCAGATAGTCTAATAAATCAAATAAGAGATCTCACCTTTGATGAGACCCTTCTCCTGCAGGGCCTGGAGGGGAGGTCTCTTCAGGATCAGCTTCTTCAGCCGGCTCTTCACTCTCTTCCTCTCCGTGTTCTCCAGGTTGGACGCCGAGCGAGGGACTGTGGAGGGAGGAAAGGAGGAGGAAGAGGAAGTGGTGGAGGAGGAGGAGGAGGAGGCGGAGGTCAGTGCAGGTTGGTCGGCTAAAGGGGAGGAGAGGAGATGAGAGGGGATGGTGGTGAGGATGAAAAGCGGGAGGGCCGGGCGACGGCGGAGATGAGACAGGACTGACGGGGGGATTATTTGCCACGGAGGCCGCGTGAAGATATAAGTCGGCTGGATGGAGGACAGAATGGAAGACAGGATGGAGGGATGAAAGAAGCCTGGATGGGAGTTTTAAAAAAACAAAAAGAACGATAATGAAGGCATGAGTGGAGGTGAGCAGATTGGAGTGGAGGCGCCGGGATGAGTTGGGACGGTTATGTGGGACGGTTGTGTGAAGGAAGGAAGGCAGAAGGGAATGATGAGGGATGGAGGTTAGGGGCGTCGGGTGGTGAGAACTTACGTGACGTTCTGCACCTGTCGTCCTCGTCTCCGCTGTGGTCCAGCATCTCCACACTGCCCGCTCGCCTCAGAGAGTACAGAAGGACGTTGTCTAAAGGGTTTTCACGGTCCTGGAACGCAGGAAGACTACATTTAAAACTACATTTAAATTGTGTTTCATGTTAAAAAGTAGATTTAAACTGGGTTTTCAATAGTCCTACAGCATAGTAGAAACACATTTACACAATGCCTTTTAACAAATTAGAACTGTTGGCTTGTCCAGGCGGTTTTCACTGTCCTGACACAAAAGAAAAACAGTTTTAATTATGTTCCAGGTCTTACAAAGAGGGAACATGGGGGGTTGTTATATAAAAACAATATATAATAGTAAAGAGTCCATATGTACAACATTCTGCCTCCTTACTGCATATTCAAGATATATGAATTTGTTAAATAGCATTTTCTCTACATCCACTCTTTTTAAAAATCCTTGAGTACAGGTATATCACTATTTTGATCCTAGGAGAAACCATTTTAACCCCTAATGGGAATAGCAGTACATCAAAAGCTCTGTGTGTGTGTGTGCGTGTGTGTGTGTGTGTGAGTGTGTGTGCGTGTGTGTGCGTGTGTGTCAGTCTCACCAGCCTGTCAATGACATTCTGGATGGTTTTGTACCACTCTCTGATCAGAGAGTCCGTCTCCGACTGCAGAAGGAACTCGTTGCCTGTCACTGTCCTCAGCTGAAACACACACATTTTCAAATCACATTAATGTGTGTACACAGCACTGCAGGCTGTATGCTCATATTCTCACACTGCTATCTTTATACTGTAACACTGCTGTCGCACCACCGCTGTGCTAAGCCCCAGAGACGCTCCCCACAGCTCAGTTTTTTTTTTTTTTTACTTTATTCAGACTTCTCTGCCTACACATTGTGTAAATATCATTTTCAGTAAAAGCTGAAATGTGCTGGGTTTCACTTATCCTGACATAGCTTGAGGTTAAATACAGTACAGCACTCTGTCACACTTACGGGCTGAGGTTGAGGTGAGCACTTTAAGTCACTGAATCAGCCACATATGGTGCTGGAAAATTGATTTTTACTATGCCCTATAGGCGATTTGTGTTAGTGAACATTAAAGGTACTATTGTCACAAAGAACCGCAATGCCAACAGAGACATCATATTAAAATAAGGAAGACTGGTCATTGAAGGTCATAGTAAGAAAGAAGACTTCCCTCTCTCACTCCCCCCCCCCTTCTGCTGAGTGCGGTGACAGAAATAGCTTCCTATGTTCTTCCACCTCTCCTCTCCCTCACTCTTATACTCTTACTGTCTTCATTGTACACTTAATTAACAGCGACAATACTAAAATGTTGATGAAAGGGTCATTGAAGGCTGAGCATTTGAAAAAAAAAATTGTTTATGTACACATCTAGCGCACAGTTCTTTCTCAACTTGCTTAAGAGTTTGAGGATTTGAAAAAGATTACGTGAGATCTTGCGCTTCCCCTTTTCAGTTTGTTTTAATTGGGCTTTCTGTTATTCGACCTTCTTGTTTCTCACCTTGAAGACGTTCTTCTTGCTGGACAGCTCATTGGCCCACTGGAGCTGTGCTCCTCTCAGATCCACACTGCTCTCAGGACGACTGTTTCCTGGTTTCTGACGATCATAAAAATGCACACACACAAACACATTTCATCATGATATTGCTTTTGGTGAATGCTCAATTTGCTGCAACCACCCAAGAATTTCCAAGAAAGGAACTGTTAATTTTTTAGGAAGTTTCCTGGTAAGAACCATGAAATTATGTAGTAGTTATATAGAAAATTAGAAATTAATTAAAATTAATTAAGAATTCAACAAATAACTATATTATATAATTATATAAAAATGAATAATGACTTCTGATAATTGACCTCTGCCTATAATAATAAAAAATATATATAAATATAATAATAATATAAAAATAAAAATAAAAATATATAATATAACATTTTTCCAATAAATAGTTTATAGTTTTGCAGTTCTTTTCAGGAAATTCTTTTAAAAATTTACAGTATCTTATTGACTCCACCAGACTGCTTATTTTTTTCTGTATAACTACTACAATTCTTATGTTACAGAGAAGTTGTGGACTATCACGCCGTTATTGGCACCTATCGACTGACTCTTATATAATGTACACCACCATCAGTTTTATGACTGGCACAGTTCATCTACATCATTTCATTGCAGTGCCCCACAAACAGCAACACAAATGTGTGTAACGTAGTGGACAGGAATATCAAGCTATGTGGTCACACTTTATGCGATCATCACAAGCTACTGGTCTTCATGCACTGGAGCAGAGTCAGCAGATTTGTGAATATTAATAGTGTTATATTCTAAAATTAGATGTCCACCATTTGGAAAAAGTGACATCTCCTCTTATGAGATGATATATAATAATAGCAAGCCTTAGTTGAGGAAATGACAACATGTTAACCAACTGAATAAGTTGTATTTTAAAGATATTGAATAAACGATATTGATATTGGATAAACGTCAGGTAATGATTCTTCCATCCAAATGGATATACTTTATAATTCATTGGTGTTTTAGCTTAGCTATTACTGAGAAAAGCCTTTTATAAATATATATATATATATATATATATATATATATATATATAAAAGGCTGTAGGTTGGGTTATTGTTTAAGCTCTTACCCAGCTGGAAGGTGTCTGTGATTTAGGATCCTTGAAGAAAACCAGACTGTTCCCTACTAACACCACCCAGGATGGATTCCAGTTTTTCCTTCAAACCAACAAACACAAATGTATCGTTACAATAAGTTCAGATACTCAGCCCAGCAAATCATACTTGTCTTAATTTTCCCAAAAATATTAGCTACATTCATAGAAAATGAAATGAAACACTATGAAAAACATGATGGAAAACAGATGTGCTCTAATTCACCTTTTTGGCTTTAATGATACCAGCCTTTTGAAGTCTCACCTCAGTTTTCGGCCTCCCTCTGCAATCTTGGTCTTGTTCAAGAGACCGGCCTTCTCCAGCTCCTGGGAATGGGTGTCACAGTAAAATGGATTAACTGGGTCTGTGATGCTTAGTATTTAACCAAGACACCTTTCTATCAAGCCTTCACATTTGGGTTTATTATACATATTTAAGCCTTGTGGAGCGAATATTGACACCCTTGAAAAACATCTTCATTACTTTTATTAGCCAGGCTGAATGAAATACTGAATTAAAACGGTGTAAAATTCATTCAAATTTGCCATATTCATATACATTCATACTGTCACATTAATGTTATCAGTCCCAAATCAGCAGGGATGGCTGTAATTATAAAGGTGTATAGGGAAAAGTTTAAATGTAACAGTAAAGTGGAGCAGAGGGCTTTCCTCTGTGTAATGTACTGAATCCTGAGTGAACCCATTTAACTTGACTGTTGCATCATTCAAAAACTAGCAGGAGGGTGGCTGCTGTAAAATCTCCCACTGTGGTATGGCCCCTTTAAGGTGTAGGAGAACAGAGTTAATAGTAAATGAAGACATAAGCGATGAATACAGTAGGTATATCTAAAGACAATGGGGAACAATTTGAGGAAAATCGGGGATGAAGGTAATTTTTAATATCTGACAAAGGACTACAGGAGTACAAACTGATCTACATGGCCAACCCTTGTATATTTACAAAACTGGTTCTACCTACTAATACTTTGGCACACACAAATTGAAATGTCACAGAAACCCTGATATCATCAAGGAAGAGGAACTAGCAAAGAAAAGGTGCTGGCTCAAGAGAAAACTGCATGACGCATGACTTATAAGGAAAAGAAGTGTAACTGTATCCTGACACAACTGGATTTTGGTAAAGATTATTGATATTTATCTACTGAGTGAAATCCTAAGGCGCAGTTGACCTGATCTCACTCCACAGCACAGTGCTGGATCACCTATGAGTTGCAGTGAAGTTACTGAACGTCATAAGCAAAAGGCATTATTGTCTCACCGGTGTGCAGCCGTCGCTGTCTGGAGAGCTCTCAGGAGACGGAGGCTCCACTACGATGTTGGTCACATTATAGGAGCAGTCTCTGCACTGCCGGACCAGCTGGAAGACGGGAGGTGGACAAATGCTTTAGGAGGTGTTTGTTGTTTTGTTGTGAGTGCGTTTATGTCAACGGTATATGTCTCTCTGTATTTTAATTGCAACTGTTCATCTGCCATTTCCTCTTCTGTCTGTGTCCCTCTGTGTTTCTGTATGCTACACACACAGTTCATGGTGTTTGTGTGCATGCGGCCTGCCGGTGTGTACCTTGCCGTTCTCGGGCAGGATCATGGATTGAGAGTGGCTGAGCAGCTGCTTGCCATCATGCAGGAGGGTGGAGTTATGGCACTGGGCATCGGCCTCGCTGAATGCCGCCGTGTTCAGTGCGTCGGAGGAGACGGCACGCTGCATGCTCTTCACAGGGGTTAAAGTTCAGGGTCAAATGTTTGGGGCAGTGGTCAAAGGTAGGGGGTCGAGGGGAGAGCAGACAAAGAAGGGAAATGGCATGCACTGACTCCAGAACTGCTCTAGAACTGCACACTATAATACGCTCCCATAGTGTTTTAATATCTATAGATGGCGAGAGCTGCTCTGTGTTTATTTACTTCTGTGTAGAGACTATAGAGGCAGAACTTTTTTCATTTATATTATATTTACATTTCTGTTGCTGTTGCTCTTTCCTAGAGAGATTTACAATGAGGGCAACAGTAGAATAATCTTAAATTCCTAGATCACCAAAATTACAAGCAACCAACAGTAACGAGTACAACTGTCAGAGCCTTTCAAGTATTCAAAATGCATTCAATTACTATTTTTCCTAGGGCTACGCTATAACATATCATACTAGAAGTCACAGGTTGACTGTTGTGCAGGCCCACTGTTCATACAATACATAATGGGTGTTATCTCAGAATTGTGCAATCTGATAATCTGAGGTAAAGCTATTGTCATTTCAGTGACCTGGGATGCCATTAGTACTGCAGCATTCCGGCATTAGAGAACAGATGGAGTCTTGTCCTCCAATAACATGTTCAACTTTAATCTAGTGCTTTCTGTAGGTAAAATAAAAATGCATTCAAGGGCACTTAGAATAGACAAATAATTAGGCAACGGACGAATACTTAACAAGACAGCAATACATAATGGTGATAAAGCAGAAAACAGGCAGAGCTGTATGTTTCTACGAACAAGTTAGCAAGCAAAGAGGAAGCAAGGAATCAAGGAAGACACAAACCCTATTTAACTAGTACAGCAGGCTACCTTTGGATTTGCCCCATGCACTGTGTGCTTACTTCCTAAATACAGTCAATAGTCTAGGTATTGGAACAACAAACTAAAATTGGTCTTTATTGCTTTTGTTATTGTTAATACATTGAGATGTAGACCAACAAAGACCCATAATCTAAATCAAGTGCTATTTCAATTTTTCAATCCATATTGCACTATAGATGAGGACTTTCGCTCACTGTCCCATTAGTTTAGTCAGTGAATGTATTTCCATAATACAAAGCAGGCAGTCTGCTGTTTGTGATTCTCCCTGTTTATTTAGACAGATGGATCGCAGAGAGGGTAAAATACCTAGAGGGATTACGGTTCACAAAGTACCACAGCCAGGGAACTGAATCCTGGCTTGCGAGCCATTCCTACATGGGTTTGAAGGTCACCTAACACACTTGGGTCCATGGCAGCATTAGTATTTTAACAAGTTTGCACACAAGTCTGCTCTAGGTTCTCACAGCAGAAGCCATACAGTGGTAGCCATCGCAGAAGCCCCCTGCCGTGCTACATCTATTCTGCATTAGGTCTGAAGTCTTTTCCAAACCATTCCTCTTGGGGGAAGAGCAACAGTGCAGCGGCAGTACTACATACATTATGGCAGTACTACATACACACATTTTATGATGGCTTCATCGACCTGTATGAACTCAACAAATAATGACTGTAGCATATTGGCATTCTCATTATTTCACATATGTGGGAAAAAATCCAATAATTATTCCTCACACTATATAAAGAAGCGTGACTGCTCACATTATACTGAGCTCTTGGCACAGTGCCAGATGGGGACAAACTGTTGCTTCTTCGTGAAGTTGAAATTGTTTTGCTTCACTTCACAAAAATAGCTGAGAGGCAGAGAGACAGGAGGGTCACAGACACACAGGTGCACGCATATGCATATGTGCATGTCCATGCAAAAGATGCATGCTTGCAAACACGTACACACAAGAGCGTTCGCAACCAGATACAAATATACATATGCACACAACTTCAACTGTCTTTGCTGCAGTGTATTCAGCAGCAGCCATAATTAAGTACCTTTCCCAATCCTTGTAACCTAGTTTCAACAATCATACTAAATACCCCTCCTAATGTTTGCCATCTCCTCATGCAAGGAGGATTAGCATTAAGAGCCAAATCTGCTCCTTTGCTAAGAGGAGGCCTTTAAAGGGGCTTTAAACCAAGCGCACCCACACCCCACTGTGATGCAACATGTTGCAGTAAGAACTGCTTGGGTAACAGCCTTTTTTTTTACAGCATGAGTTGCTGTATTTCACCACCTTAATATGCATAAATGCTGATCTCTGAGAATCAAAATAGCATAGCTGGCATTACTTTAATATATTCTACAGTAATACAGTGCAGATGCAGTTTTTGCAAATCTAACTTCTGGAGTTCATTGATTTTCAAGAGGAAATTCCTCTCCATCAAAACCCCCTTCAGCTCTTCAGTCCAAAAGTATGCGGTGGATGGGAGTGTCAAAACACTTATTACGAGGATTACCTTCACGAGCAGACAAACAAACAAAAATGAGGAAGAGACGGATGTCATTTGAAGGCATTTTTAAAGGAGCGCAGGCAGGTAGGCATACAATTAATGAGTGATAAAAAAGTGGGTAGAGGGAGATATGAAAGCATAGCATGAACCAGGATTTCAACCCATGCAGTGACAAGGACAAAGTGGCAGACTAAGCCACCAAAGGTCCAGGACGTCCCGTTTTGTAAACCAAATTTATCCCGCTGTGTACGGAGAATATATAAAGCAGATAATGGGTGTTTTCTTCTACTTTATTGTTAGAGGGTTGTTTTCATGAGGTGAAATTCAAGGTGAAATACATTAAATGCCCTCTGGCGATGAAAGAGTGCAGTAGGTAGAGAGAGTTTCACCTGTTTCATCTGCCAGCCACTGTCAGCTTTCCTCTGGTGGCTCCCAAAGAGGAAATCTGGCGACAGCTACACACACATACACACACACACACACACACACACACACACACAGAGAGACAGAGGGAGAGACAGAGAGAGACAGGCAGAGAGAAACAGACAGAGAGAGACACAGTCAGATAGACAGACAAAGACATTAGAGGAAATACGGATGAACAATTAGTTAAAATATACACTTCCTCATTAAAAACTTAAATCTATTGTATTTACCTTTTGACCCACAAAAAGATCAAAACCTGTTTTACTACCAAGCTTTCTGTCTCTTTTTGTGAAAACTAGACTTTTTACTATTTGTGTAACAATAAATCCAAACAAGCTCCATAAGCACTGATGGGAGCAATTTGGGTGATGATGTTTGAAATCCAAATGTAAAAACAGGATGCAGACAAGTGTGTTCAGTTAAGATCAACCATGGAGCCCAAGGCAACACCCACAACATCTGAAACCCCTCTTCTGCCCCTCTACTGCACCTGTATCCTGCCAACTAAAAGAAAATATGCTGTTTTACTTGCCACCACAGCACAGAGCTACACACAAAAAAGGAATATAGACACTCACATGCCCACACACAACTGAAGGCAGTTGGACAGTTTCCACTGAATGGTGAAGTTTCTCGCCGTTGCTCAGTAATAGTGAAACATAGATTGCATAGTACCAGTTTGACTCAGACATGCTGATATGACTTCCAGCTAATGAACTGGGGCACACATCACACACACATCCACACACAGTCATATCAACCCATTTTGCCATTTTGGCGAAGTACAAACGTATCTGACGATGACAAGCCAACATGAGTGTACCGCATTTGCTGACATTCAAAAGAAGCATATTCCTAACTGCTGACATCAAGATCTGTGTAATTCTCAGTAAAGGAAGAACAGAAATGAACTTACAGCAGTGGTGCTCATTATCACTGATCACCGAGTGATACAGTCCAGGACAACTCTGACACCGAGTGCTTGTTAATCTGTCGAGTGAAAGTCCACGGTTGGCTGTCTTTGCATGTCACATCCCGTTTAGTCCGAACCCAAAATGTTTTCCATTCATCTCTCTCTCTCCTCTCTCAGTCTCTGTCTACTTCCCCATTCTAGAGGGAAGCTGGCTCTATCAGTATGTACAATCAGTCTCACATACAGCAGCTCAACCAGGAAGCAACACGCTCAACCAAATAATCACACCTCAACTTCGCACTAACATTACCAGTAATTGTTGTTAAACGGCTTTGGTGTATACTTCATGAAGGCATACATGAGCTCACTAGGGACAGCATGGAGTCAACATGGCAAGGGTTACGGTGTTTTTCATGCCAGGATCTTTTTGATTAAAAATACAGGTCTACACTGTGTGCTAACTAGTAATATGGGTCATTTCAGTCCTAATAATCATATTGGTAACAGGTAATATGGGTCATACCTTCATCTGGCAAATGGTATGTATGTAATCTCTGTAAAGTTCCTGTGTGATAATAAAAGTCACTTACGCAATGAAATGTGACATATATGGGTCAACAGAATGCATGTCAAACCAACATGACGGGGGAATCATTTCTTTGATCATCATCTAGGTGTTATTTGATGAGCAAAATCTAATTTGAAAGACTGATGCAATATTGAGGCAACGCAATCTTGAGATGCAAAATGCTTATCTCTAACAATCTGAATCGTGCAGCTAGCATTGCTTTAATATACAAATTTATACAGTAGATACAGTAGGCAGGTCATTTCCAGTCACTGATAGCTGCTGTAGAAGTCGGCGAAACCTTTATCTGCAGAGTAATAGATGTGTACTTTCTCTCCCAGAGTGCACAAACACTGCATCAACAGTACATCAAGTTTACAAAAAGAAAAAGGAAAAAAAAGGAAATAGAGAAACTTTGACTATGATGTCATCTGTACGCTTAGGGAGGGGTTTAGGGTGATGAGTGGTCTAACTGAGTGGGTTAAATTTAGCAATGTTTTGTAGTGTTTTGGGTTTAAAGGAGTAGTCTGTGCCTAAGTCTCCATCCATACGGCCATAATGGCTATGAGCTACTGCTCATCTGTATTAGATAAAGAGGCATTACCTTGTTATTCCCTTCTGGGATTAGCTCAAGAAAAAACCCATTTGAGAGGAAGAGGGGCTGTTAATAAATAAATAAAGCAGTGAGTGAGTCAGTCAGTATATGACAGGGAAACTAGAAAGATGTAATCCCCTTTTTAATTTGGCCCTGCTCAGCATTGCTCTGCGCTCTAATCTGGCACATAGTGCTGGTCTGGACACTGTGCACTCTGGCTGACGGCCACTAGATTCACACAGAGAGAGAGGGGCTCAGGGTGTGAGTGTGTGTGTGTGCATATATGTGTGAATTTACGTATGCACTTGCATCTGTGGCTGTCTGTGTTTGTCTATGCATGCGTGCCAACCCCCCCATCCCCCCCCCCCCCCCCCAGCCTCCAAAAAAACAACAAGAAAGTATATGCGCCACAGCTGCTTACGCTTAAAAAATATTACATAAGAATTATTATTTAATACTCTGAATTATTTACATCATGGGGCAGAGCAATATGGTAAGAATAAAAGCTCCTTGACAGTTCTGAACAAGCGAAAGAAAAACCCTCTCCTAATACATTAATAAAACTATAACACCACATAATAAATCTATTTCTGACCTGGCATACAGTGTCAGGTATAAACATATTGTACTGTAGACCAGTACAAAACTTCTTCATGCCAACGGTGCCTGAATACCAAATATAGGCTATTGCACAATGACCCCCTTAATCTGAGTGTTGCACAATGCACAATTAGTGCATAATGATAATAAAATAAATCAACAGCAAATATTAAACTATGTCTCTTTCTTTTATGAAAACCACAAGAATTACACTGCAAACTGCACTGCACAGTATTCCTCTGAGATGAGCAGGCTTGACGGGTGTTTGTGATTACAGGAGGCTAACCAACAAGATATAACACACCTGAGGAGTACAGCTCCACTTTAATGTAAAAATCCACCCTCAGATACTCTTACACTGTGATATATCATCAATCTGTGACGTTCAATGCACTCCAGGAGTTATTTTGTGATGAGGTGTTGTAATTTACTTCTTGTTGTACCCGCTTTCCCACAACCTGCCTTGTCTGCTTCTACTTCAGTCAGTGATTTCCTGCATTTACCAGAATGAACACCCCCCGAGAACGGGCGTGAACTTGTTGCACTCAGTGGTTGGTTACACGTGTAGGTGAGAGCAACAGCGATAGCGGAACGAGAGTTTTTCCAATCGAGACAGGTGTCATCTGTATGCAAGCGTAAAAGGTCATTCAAGTCCTTTGATTGCCAACATGATAGACGGCCAAACTACCGATAAAGTCAAAATCTAGACGTTGTATTACACTATATGACAGTATGTCAAGCAGAAGACTGAATTTTACCACCTCTGTAGAAGTACTATAAAAACCTACTGGAGCCAGTACCCTGTGCATAGTTCCGTTGCCAGCGCCAGACAGTGGTAGCGACAGGTGGCTGGTGTCCCTGGGTAACGTTTGGGGCTGGACCGGACTGACCTGGGACAGAAACAGGAAAACACAGATAGTCAAACAGGAAAAGTTTTTAACAGTTAAGAATCAGTTCATCAGTATATTATTTTGTACCATAACTTTTTAGATTAATTATCAGCCGTTATTAATTTAGCAACACTGCTAATTATATGCAACAAGCTGCCATATAGATTTAGGTCTTTTCATAACACCTTCAAAAATACAACTTCAAACAACTTCAAAAATAAGCTGTCCGTCCATATCATTAGCATAGGGGCAGGACCAGTGTAGTATTGGCCTACAGCACCCAAGCTCTCCAAGTGTTGAGTTCAGTGTGACACTAAAGACCTAGCCAAGGAAGAGCAGTATGGCAGGGTGAGAACATCACCACCCAAACCCATGTATGAATCTCCCCAAGCGGACTGAGCTTCAGCTGCAAGCTGTGGAAAACCTTGTCCTTTGATCATTATGTCTGCAACCTTCTCTAAATTACCCTATTTCTAAGTAAAGGGAAAATATGCAAGGCAGGTTGCTCTCCTTTAAGTCTTATGAAGTGCTTTGGCTGGAAAGGTCTCTTTTACTGTTGATCTAGTCACACCTTGGGAGCATATAAATGAGCAGACTCTTTTATTCTACACTCTGACTCTTCTTCTACACTCTCCTTTGAAAAAAAAAACTTTCATCCAGCCCCGTAAAATGCCCACCTTTTCAAATTCCGAGGCATTTGGGGTGGAGCAAAAATGTTTATTCAGGAGGAGTAACGATCAGTAAATGAACACCTGCTGTGTTCATGTTCGGCGCCTCACCTTGCTGGAGGCGTGTCCACGGGCTCGGCGAGGGGGTTTCCAGGACCTCTCCTTGGTGATGCTGTTGACATAGTAGCATCTCCGCGTCGCTGGGTCCAAGTACTGCTCCCACAGCTCCATGATCTGAAGAGGCTGCTGTCCCGCGGCAGGGCTGGGCGGCTCCAGCTGAGACTGTCGCTTCACCGACTGGATTTCAGTGTACAGGGGGGAGTCCTGCCAGGACAGCTGGGAGATGTAGGATTCTGTTGGGACCTTAGGTAGGTAAAGGAGGCAAAGGGAGAGGTGGACATGGAGGAAATAGGACCTGAATGATATGCACAATACATAGCAGAAACACAACAATACGACTCACTACTGTTTTTAATGGAGAAAAAAAACATTGTATTGTTTGGACTTAAGTAGCCTATAATGACGCTGACAGTATGCTAACAATATGGAGACAATGTGTATGTGTGTGTATGTTGTACAGTTTGTACATACAGTAGCATGGGAATGCATGTACTGTATGTTCATGCATCCATCCATGTGAATGTGCACACGTATGACTGTGTGTATTTGTGTGACCGTAAATGCATGTATTGAACAGTACGTATGTAAAAATTACATGTTTGTGTGTGTGCGTATGTGCGTGCGTGCGTGCGTGTGAGTGTATGTATATGTGCATGGTAGGAGGCACATAACAGGTACAACAAATAGCAAAGGATGTGGCTTTAACAATAACAGTCAACACAGTCACAGAAAAAGAGAAGCACACAAAGTCCACATAAACCAGAAAGCCAAAGTGAGGAACAATGAAAAACCCACCACCTCTAACTATAGAATGGTCTGTCAGAGGTTGGCTTAAGCCACAGCTTATAGAAATGCGGATTGAGAGGAATAAACCAACAGCTACGGACGGGGGGAGCTACAAATCCAATGACATAATGTGACAAAATATGTACGGAAGATCATCTTTCCATGAAATAGGCTATAGCTGAGACATAATTCACTGACTGATTGACTGGCTAGCTGCGTTGATCCCTGTTACATAACACATACTCATTTCAGATAATGATTGAAGGAACGTGTGTGTGTGTGTGCATGTGTGTGTGTATGAGGCACGTGTGAGAGGGGATGTGATGCGTAGTGTGCTCCAGGGGGCAGCACTGTTTTCATCAGCCATGTTCACCTGAGGCCACCTGCTGTGCTGCGTTACCTACACCTCAGTGTTACTCAAAAGTGACTTTTCCTCAGCAGGGAAATGTGGGGCTTAAAATATATGTAACATGAGGCGCAAAGCACTCTTATCTCTTTTGAAACAGTTCATTAGACGAATCGACTCAATGACAAAGCTAAAAGAAACCACAGAAATCTTGATTTGGGGGGAAACTGAGATAAATAATCAGTAAGGCCTTGGTAACATTTTGAATGTGTAGTGGAAATCAGTCTTCTCAAACATTAAATGCAAAATATGGGATATTCTAAACAGATATTTTTTTCTGCTCCATTGATCCCCAAAGGAGAAATTCATCTTTTTGCTTAGAAATCAGAACACACACTCAGTTACAGAACAGCACTCTGGATGCTGGCAGGGATTCAGCATCTTGCTCAAGGACACTTCAGCAGGGCGGATGCTTGCCATCATGGGGGCTTGAACCGTCCTGTTTCCCCACTTGACACCAATCATCAGTTTAAATGTTACTGTTGGGTCGTAGGAACAAGAAAATCTGTCCAGAAATTATTCTGGAGAAACAGCTGATTGTCTTTGACTGGAAAATTCTAATCTTGTATGTTGCTACTGGCTATCCTTTGCTGCCATAACAAACCCAAGACCCTGCAATGTAAAGAAGGCCTAACAATATACTGTAGGCTAAAGGTTAATATAGTCTAAAAATACAGTACATTTGTTAACAAGCTTCCACAGTTAAAAGAAGCAATTTGGGTCAATAGAAAACCTGAAAATGAAAGACCCTGGAGAGGAAGAACAGTGAATTCCACTACGTATACTTTCTGTAGCCCACCCTGTTACACCACTGGAAGGAAATTGTGGTCATTTTGTGAAAGTGTGCATGTGTGTGTGTCTAACATGTGTTTCTAGTATTGTTGACCTATCACACTTATTTTTGCACCTTGCATTTTGAAATATGTATTTGGCTGAAGTTCAAAAAGAATACTCAAATTGTTGTACTTTCTAGGATAGATCAAGTTGCTATACAATAAAATAGGTTCAATTTCAATTTAAATTGAAATTCAGAGACAGCAGCATCTCATGAAGGGAACAGATAATGTTTCCAATATCTATATCAAATTAATAGCATCCTCAACAATAATTTGTGACTTCTAACAAAAATCAAACACATTTCACAAAGACAAGTAGCCAGTTATGTATTTAGCTAAAGGTTGCCAAATTTGGCAATGAAAACGTATGGAGGCCTATGTATGTGTGTGTGTTGTGTGTGTCAGTCTGTGTTTATTCCTCACCTAAGGAACTGGGTCTGGGGCTAATGTTAACAGATTTAGATCACTTGTGGAATTGTTATACCCGACTAAAGAAAAACCTGAATAAAAACCTTTTTCTGTTGCATATTTTGATTATTATTGCCTGTGGGAAGCACAGCAGAATCTTTCAATTGATTCATTACATTTGAGCTGGAAATAAACCGAAAGATAGAACTTGAATTTTAACATAAGAATATTACCTCAATTGGAATTCTGCGCCCTGGGGGGCGACAAGTACCAGATCTCACGGGCAAGACTCATAATTCACCCAAATGTCATCAAAATTGGACGAGCAGTTTCTGAGATATTGATGATCACTGGACTGACCCCAAACCTACACCAGAGAAGCCACCTCTATACGGAGCATCAGTGTGGCAGGGCTGACGCTCACTCATCAATTGTGCTGATTTAAACTCTGAGTATGTGTGTGTTCGTGAGAGAGAGAGAAAGAGAGAGAGAGAGAGAGAGAGAGAGAGAGAGAGAGAATTTGAGTGTTTTGGGTTGGGAAAAAAAGGACTTGTGACATGGATGTGGCTGTATTAATCCTGCTTACTGGGCTTAGAGACACAAGTGTGGAAGGCCCTCAGAGAGAGAGAGAGAAAGAGAGAGAGAGAGAGAGAGAGAGAGAGAGAGAGAGAGAGAGAGAGAGAGAGAGAGAGAGAAAGAGAGAGAGAGAAAGACAGACAGAAAGAGACAGGGAGGGAGAGAGAGACAGAATGAGAGCGAGAGAGAAAAAGAGCACTGTCATTTCCACTGACATCACAGCTATCTTAAATCATAGCATCGCTGGTACATGGTACATCGCACTAAAACTCCTTTTAGAAAGCGATTGGGTAGCGTGGCTGTGGCTATCCAGTTTAACTTGGCTGAGACAAATAACCTAGATTATTCCTCTCACAGCCAACGCCTTGTATAACATCTTCTGACGTGATACAGGGATGCTCTGACGTCATGACAATGCTAACTTGATTGCTGCTCTGGGGGGATTATTAAAGTCAAGTACAGATGAAAACCCAATAAAATCCAAGCTACCACTCAGTAGCCTGGTGGGAGCCAAACAAAACTCACTAGGCCTTTTTTCCAATTAATTTTACTCAATTTCATCTAAAATTACTGATTTCTATGATTATTTTCCAAACTTTCTACCACCTAAAAAGGCTTGCCTGTTGGGCTACAGTTAAAAAAAATACATATATATAAATATATATATGTATATAATTATTATTTTGAGATCTGCAATTCTAAACAATCTGAGGGTGTGATCACACCTACAGTTTGTTTTTTGTTTGTTTACTTGGTTGCATTTTTGTATTTGGCTCATCTAGGATCACACTGCCCTGTTACCAACAAACCAACCAGGGCTTGAAAAAAACAAAGCAGCTGGTTTATTGGTTTGGTAACCTGTCATCCCATGAGGTTAGAGATTTTGGCAGAGACGGGGGAGTCAAAACAAATAGTCCCTGTAACTTAACTTAACTTAACTAGCTTAGCATGATGGACTTTTACCATAATTCACCTTCTCGGGTGTTCACACCAGTTAAGAACACATGAAGAAATAGCTGAATGTGAGCATCAGTCAAAACTGCAGTTTGCCCTCGGTTCATCTTGTTATGCTAGGCTTTCCATGCATGAGGAGCTGCTGGCTATCAACTGTCAACATCCGTCTCCTTGTACCCATAAAACCGGAGTCATTTTCTGTAGTTGGTTTGATTACGAGTTCAAATAGCATTGTTCTCACCGAACCAGAGGAACTGAACTAAAGGAGTAAACGCTCCTTCAAATAGTTCAAATAAACCGCTCAAAACATGCTTGGTGTGAACGCGCCCCGAATTTATCTTGGTTCTATTAAGCCCCAAGGTGGCCCAGATGTGGTGTCCAGAGTTTTGAGTAACATCTCAGAGTGTTATACTAGGTCTTCTTGACTCTTCCTACCTGCAGATGGTTGTTCCTGCAGGAAGTGTCCGCCATGTCCCACTGGCTGCAGGACTTCTTGGGAATCCTGTGGCTGATGCGGCCGCTGAACCCACCACCCACCTCGTCGTACGGGTTCTCAGGCAGGTTCTCAGGCAGGTTGCTGGAGCTCTGGCTTCGGGTGATCGTGGGGAGCACCCTGTGGGTCGATGGTGCCGTTTGGCCCACGGAGGCCGCGGGCGACCCAGGGACCATGAGGTGGCCCGAGGGGGAGGTGAAGGGGTTGGGGGCGTAGGTGGATCCAGAGAGGGGCAGGGTGGGGAAGCGGCCTCCACCCATACTTGCGTTGTGGTCCAGCCCTCGGAAGGCACTGTTGGAGTTGAGGTTTTCCATGGAGCGGCAGAAGGGTTTGTTCACTGTGGGAGAGGAAACATTTTGAATTCTGGAGTATGCAATCCTCAATCTACACAGATCATTTATTAATTTGTTTTTCTCTGCATATTCCAGACACACATCAATACAGAAATACAGGTTAGCGTTTTTACTGTGCCGTACAAGGCAGACTCAAACAGCCACTGCACAGAAAAAAACAAAACAAGACAGGGTTTTTTTTAGCCTCTCACTCTCTGTCTCTTTCTTGCTGTCAGTCTCACCCACTCGCACTCACACTTTACCTTGGTGTTGTTGACTATAGGTAGGAGCTGTTGGGCTGGGAGTGAGCGACACCCTCGGCAGTATCCTGAGGTTGGAGTTCAGCGAGGCAGACATGACCAGGCGCTGTGGTGAGGGCATGGGTGCAATAGGCACCTCCGTCACGTACGTGGCAGGTACATACAGTGGCTTGGTTTTACTGGCTGCCCCGATCCTCCTCACCTGTGAAAGAATGAATACGTTTCCTAATGTTTTGCTATTTGTTCCACTTAAATCCACTTTGTTCAACCAACACAGGAGAATCAAAAGATGAGAAATGTTGTTCTTTTTTTACCTGCCACCAGTCAGTGTTGGTCTTCTTCAGGAGAATAAAGCGCTCGCCTTCCCGTATGCAGACCTGCCGTCCGTCGGCGCCTCGGTAGTTGTAGTCATACTGGGCCTCGAGGACCACTGTACCGCTGGGGACCCCGCAAACTGTGGTCCTCCTGCTGGCCACCACCGGCGCTGCAGCAGACTGCTGGTGCCCCACAGAGCGCCGCCAACTACCAGACAGCATGGCTCTCCACGCAGTCCTGTTCAGCAACCTTTCCTGGGAGCGTCTGGATGGTCGATGTTGGTGATACTGGTCTCGTTGGCACGGGGCACGTGTGACTGGAGACAGGCCAGTGCCATGCTCTGAAACACATATGGAGAAAAATGAACAGGTGTTTAATAGAGAGAGAGAGACAGAGAGAGAGAGAGAAAGAGAGAGAGAGAGAGAGAGAGGGGGACAGAGAGAGAGAAATATTTGGTTAGATTGATCACATATAAAGAGAGGTCAAGAGGGCATGATAATATTTAGATTACTGAGGCTAAGAGAGAAAGCAGGTGTCAGAGAACAATGACAGAGAGGCACTGTGTGCAGGTTCAGAGGAAGAGAACATGAATCCTTTTATGTTTAAAAATGGAAATCTGGGTTAATCCTGGGAAAATCTCCTACCTGTATGATGACAGAGAGAAAATGGATCGCAATTGTTCTCTGCCTCTCCCTCATTCAGGAATTATGTATTTGCAAATAATGAACAAAATGCCTGCAAATAATGATTTGTGTCAGGTGCTGAGTTCTGGATGGAGGGAGATTTCTTGTGTGGACTGATTTGTCAAATTGAAAACAATCAAAACTCTTACTATTGAAACAAAGTCCTATGAAAAATAAAATCAAAGTCATGGAGTGTTGGCACCTGAACAGAGTTCTTGATTATAATCAAAAGGCTACCTCAAAGGGTACTACAGCCATGTTACCATGTTTGTCAAAAGCAATGAAACCACTGTGTCATAATTATATAATTTCTGTCAAACAAAGCTGAAAGTGTGTTCTGGAGCAACAAATGAGGCCAGCCACTTAGCTTTGGACATCATTAATCTGTTTTGTTTTCTTGCCCTTTCCTTGCACAAGTTGTTATTTCACTTCAGAAGTCCTTTCTGTCCCAAAACCCAAAATGAAGCTAGTTTGTGCCAGGTTCTAAGACAAACAAGATGCTTTGCACAATATGACATTACAATGAGAATAAAAGAAAACTTTTGTCTAATTTGACGGATGCAACTGACCGCTATTGCCAATATTTGCAAATGAAGAACCCCTTTTTCCACTTCCAATTTTGGTATAATCTAGAGACATGCATGTGTTTGGATGAAGATGAAATGTCACAGCATTCTTCTATTGTCCTTTCATTCTGGTAGAACTAAGAGACCTGTGTATGTGAATAACTCATGCGTTTGGAGGATGTAAGGAGCGTAATATACCCAAAATAGCATCTGTCTCCGTCTCTCCACCTGAGCCAGCATCCCCAAGCTAAACCCCTGCTCTACCCAGCCAAGACCCGCTTACATAAGAGAACATCTAACTTTCTGCCAGACACATAGCAATACAGCCTCGCTGCGCACACATACATGCACCCGCCCGCCCCCACACACACACAAACACACACACACACACACACACACACACACACACAGAAGCATCCCTAGGCACATAGCAACAGAGCTTCAGTCATAGCTATGCCCAACCCATCCCAGTCTGGGTGAGGAGAAGAGAGGCAGTCAGCGAGGGAGATCCCTGAGAGAATTAATAGAGAAATGCATGTTATTGCTGGATGTAGTGGCTGAATAACCATTAACCCTGGTTGGCCTGGGATTGAGAAGGGTGGGGGTGGGGACAGAGAGACGGACGAGATAGATTAGATAGATAGACAGACAGACAGGAAAAGAGAAAGAAGAAAAGTTTGAATGCCCAGGATATACCAACCTGTGGAAGGAGAGCAGGAAATCAGGACTTGAAAAATAAGAAAGATGGAGGACTGAATGGAGTTAGATGGAGCTGTGAGCTGTATGTGAAGGCAGTTGGAGGGGGGGCAGGCAGGGTTAGCTAGCTGAACCTTGATAATCCCACTGTTATTAAAGCACAGGAATGAATCTGTGACCACCATGCCGAGAGAGAATTACAGTAAAACCCCTCTGTACCAGCATATGGGCGGACGCACGGCTGCCTGGCTCACACAGGCAGGCAGTTTACTGCAAGGCACGCAGGGATATTTCATCAAAATATATTCTAATGAATCAGGATACATGCCACTGCACACCAGGTATAGCCTAGATACAGTAGAGTAGATAGACATCTGGTCAGGGTCTGTCACTCACGTTGCACACGGGTGGATGTCTGCACAACTAGCTTCATTTGTATCAGATGACTATAACAACTTTTTACACTTACAACTTTTGATCCACCCACAAGTCAATTTTACATTTGTGTGTTTAAAAACATTCACATAAATCCCACTGGGCTTTCAGTCAAAGATTTAAAAAATGCTGTTCTTCTTCATTTCACACAAATCACTTAGGACATAAGCATTTAAGCTATTCCAGCCAAAAGGTGAAAAGGTCAAATACATGTCATAGCTGCTACTGTTCAAATGTGCATCTGCATCTGTGATAGACCATTGACATTTGCCCATTCTTCACTATACTGTATATGACACTGTGTCTATGCAGCAATTCTTCATGCTTTTCTGTGCTAGACATGGCATATGGTAATTTCTTTTAGACATGTGGCCACTAAACACATTACATGCTGACATTCTTTGTTGTAGGAGATAAGAGATCAAACAATAAAAGCTATTGATGAGCTGAAGGAGTATTGTTCTAGTGATTCTAGTGCTAAACAACACTACTAGGTATTGAAATACTACTCAGGAGGGACAGAGGTACAAGTCAGAGACACAAGGCAAGCGAACAAACAGGAAACCGCATACGCACATCAAAGCTCAACCACAGTTTGGGTCATATCCTTTCCATCTTGCCATTTGTTTTTTGCAGTACGGTACTGCACAGTTCAGCAATAGTGGCCTTTTCTGATGTACTATATGTCTTTGTTAGTCTATTGGTGTTTATAGCCAATGGAGTCTATGTTGCTGTAAGCAGCAGCACTTAAAATAAGTGATGCTGAGTTGACCACGGTGCAGCGCTGTGACTACCAATTACTACCAAGCTGAGTCTTAGAGTACAGAGTAGTAGTTGTATTTAGCTCTACAATCCTGGTCTATGGCCTGTGAAATGTGTTACCATGGACATTTAGATGTGTTACCATTTAGATGTTAAGCAGGGCAGTGTTACATTTGTTGCCAACACATCGCAAGTCTAGAGAAAGGGCAACATGATGCCCATTCATACAACCTGTCCCCCTTTTCCTGTGTCTCTTCACTGCCCATAACAATAGCCCATTCAAAAATTGCCTAACTTAACAATTCAATGCAATTCACTTATGAGTGCAAAGTACACATTTCTTGCTCAGGCGCAGGAGCCTTTATCATGGCATGTATAAATCAGGCAATCTAATTAGAGTGGGATTAAATGAGTCCCTAGCTGTATTATTCAGAGTTTAGGCACTATAATGAAGCGCCCAACGGGCATCAGCTCAGACTGACATGACATTGGCCTTCCTCACCATATGCCTCTCAAGATTTCAGTTATCTGTGTCTGGTTCACACCAGTAATCTTATTTTGCAATTTTAACTGAACTTCCCAGTCTGCTTTTATTGCTCAAATTCAAGTTGCCAAACCAGACTACAATACAACATGTTAATACAGACTCAACCAAACTGATAAAACAAGGCAATTATTTTACCACAAACAATTCAGCGGCACACTAGCTGTGAAGACGGAATGAAAATGAATGTGAATATAGATTCTGAACGATAAAATTATGATGCAGAACGGGGGGAAAAAAGAGGCCAGACCATGTTTCTATTTGCAGGTCAGATGGCATTGGAAAGGGCACTGGCGTCACACACCCAAACATACAGAGAGGACCATATGGTGTCAGAGACAGAGACACAGGCACCCTGTCAGGGCTGAGAGGCAATGCCAGTGTGTGCCAGGGGCTGAGGGCACAACAACACAAAGGGGAGGGAGAGGGGACATACGGAGGGAGAGCAAAACAGAGGCAAGGGATATGGAGGAAAATGGAAAAAAACAACAGACCATGCTTTCAAGAGAGAGAGGGAGAGAGCCTGAGAATGAGTGTTACGTGTGTGTCTCGTGTGTTTGCCTGTGCGGTTTGAGTGCTTTCAGTCAAACTCAGACTGTCTGCATGCAGGTCTGACTGAGCTGGAGAAATAGCGAGTATACATTTTGTGCACGCATGCGAGAAAGAAGAGAGAGAGAGAAAAAAAAAGAGAAAGAGGGAAAGCGACTCACCATGGTCCTGAAGTGAGTGAGTCTCTGTGTCAGCTCTCAGGAGTCACACAAGGTCACCAGCTTACTCTGCAGTCGGCCCCATGCATGCAACCCAGCTGATGAACCTTTTAAAAAAAATCAAGATGAGGAAAACCATTAGGAGGCATTTAAACAATCACCCTCTGACCCGGATGAAAGGGTCGCTGCTCTCTGGGCAGAGTCTGGCTGCTGTGGTAGAAGATTAGGCAACTACAGGAGAGAGGTTATGCAGTAGGTGGGGCAGAGCAGAGCAAAAATGGACGTAAGCTAGCAGCTCACCCCCGCAGAAAACGACAATCTCAATCACACACACATACACACACACACACACTTAATCCTATGCAGCTGAATGATCCTGGCTCTAGTCACTGAACCCCTATTGACCCTACCTTCCTTCCCCTCCCCCAGTCAGACAGACAGAGAGACAGAGAGAGAGAGAGAGAAAGACTGAGAGAGAGACAGAGACAGAGACAGAGAGACAGAAAGTGAGAGCAACTATCACCCTAGTTCATTGATTGAGCCATTGATCTATACACAGAGCTGCCTGGTCCACAGTGCCACAGGACAGTGGAGATCCAACACACAGTTAGGATAGAATGGTTATAAGCATCAGAGCAAAGGAAACATTATGTTCATCTATACCCAGGCTTAGTCTTTGTGTTTAATTATTGGAAAATAATGAGGGGATACACCTGGGTTTTGATATAAAAAGCCCTTCATACCAGACGTCAATAGAAAACGTGTGAGGCTATACAACAACTAGGCTATAAGATGTGAATGGATAGAATGCCCATTTCATTCAAATCAACATTCCTGAATGGCCATTAGATGATATATTTAAAGTTGGAGTAGGTAACTTCAATGGATTAACATTTATTTAGAAACAGCATGAAATAAAACGCAGCATTTGGTGGCAAAAGACAAGCAGGATGTCAGAATCTCATAAACAGCAGTAGTCCCATTCCTCTGCTATTCTCATTTCAGAGTGAAATATGTGGAAACCCATCTGACCAGTGAGGCAGAAGGCGTGAATCCATCCTGTCAATCACTCCTCCTGTCACTCACTAGGAGGAGTGGGAGGCGTGTCATTCTTGTGTTGGTTTGAATATCCGTAAATTCAATCTCTTTCCTCCCAAACTTAACTACAGCAGCTTTAAAGGTCAAACTGAGCAGGATTTCCCGCTTTAAAATAGCATGAACTCATCCAAATTATCCTACTTAATCATTACTTATGGCCCATTGGTAGTCTGTGACAGTGTCTGTGTCTGCCTTCTGGCTGGATTTTCTTATTTCTTAATGTTCGGGACGTTTCTGGGCAGTGGGTGTGTCCGCCTTCAACTGAAACCACTGCTGAATCGTTTTAAAAGCCATGTTGGCTACGGTAGCGATCCCGAACTCTAGTAACTGGAGTTCTGGTCAGAGTGTGTGTCATGAGCTAGCAGCTAGCTACCGTTGTTAGAATAGTTCTTTGTAGTAGAAAAGCTGATAGCTAAGCTAAGCTAACCGGCACCTACCTGTCCAACAGAAAACAGGCCAACTCCACATCACTCTTCATCCCCATCATCTCCTTCAATACTCGCCAACGGGTGAAAGCCAACCCCACACTCTCGTTTTGGAATGAGCCTTGTCTGCTTGGCGTTTTGCCTCGCTGTACTTTATTTGTACTTTTTTTTTTTTACTGTTTTTTTACCGTTCTGGTAACCATGTTCAGGGGGCGTGCGCTTCACGTCTTGTTGAGCTAGGGAGGAGGGGTCAGCTTTGAAAGTTGTGTCTACAAGTCACAACTGTCAAAATCCTACTCCTACACCTTTAAGATAACTTACCAAGATACATGAGTAAACACCCTTTCTAGCCATTCTAACTCTAGGATGGACGAGGACAGTGGACGAGCATGAGAAGCCCTTTTATTCACCACTTGGTGCATTATAGGTGTGAGGAATTCACCTGGGTATGGTTGGGTTGGGGATGAGACAAACAGATAATATTTACAACGCATTTACAAAGCTGACTGAGGATACACAGGGCCTCACATGGCACCAAAAAAAGGACAACACCACATACAAAAAGAAGAGAATGAGGAGAAGCTGTGATGTTCCCATTTAGCCACAAACTAAGCCTATAGCCTATAGAGGTACTACAACGGTATAACTACTCAAAATGGCCCTACTTCAGGTGTAAATCGTGCCTGAGCCCTAAGACAAGCTACTGAATTACTCATTTACGTCCCAGAGAGTTTCTTTAAGAAGGCTGGGTCTATCAAACTCCAGCACACAGCAGGATGGGAGTGGAATGAAGGGTGTTGGTGGGATGTTTGGTGTCATATCATATCATATTCATTCCATACGTTTGAAGATGAAAGAGGGCGGCTTTAATAATCATGGCTACATGGTCTTCAAAGAGAGACGAGACATGGGGAACAGGAGTATAGAGTGAATGAGGAACTTCAAAGGTTTTTCTCACACCCGTATACACACAGCAAACACACACACACACACTACATCGACTGTACTGTATTTACATATGACTGCCTTATAACCAAAGGCTTCAGAGGAAAATGAGAAAGGGGAACAAGTTGCTCCACATGATACATACTGTCCAATGACTGCAGTCACCATTGACCATGTCCAGAAAAAACACACAAAAATAAATAAATAGAACCAACCTAACCCTAACCCATTCCACTATCAACATGACACTTGAGGTGAACTGGAATGAAAAGGTCAGCCTAACGACGTCACATACGTGAGTTCTTCACAGTAACACGCGTCATGCTGCCTGTATGTGCATGACGGCTATTGTTTCTCATGAAAACAAGCTTATGGTTTGTCTGCTCAACTGGTTGTGTGACTCATAACTTTTGGTCAAGTAAAGAGTTATATTCTAAGGTGACTTATGGCATCATCTGTTCACACCATAGGTTAGGGGTAACTGGTGCTAACACAACGGTATGTCTTGGAGTAAGCAGGGATGTGCCTTGAGATTTTGCTCATCTCATTGTTAAACAAAAAATATGCATAACATAAGTTTCCCGAAACTACAACTGAATCCAATCAAATGATCACACAGTGCAATCTTAAGCTTTGATTATTCCAGACTTTTAACAATTAGTGTCAAGCTCAGTGTGCGCCTGCACCGAAAAGGTTGATAACCACTACTTTAAGAAAACCTGATATTAAAATTAATTTCAAAACATTTAGCCTCAACTCAGTCCTCTACGCCGCTCTCTGCCCGATGACCAGCTCTACTGAAGACAGCCAAGTGATGGAGCGTTCACTTTGTCCATGGATATTCAGTCATAACTACTAGCGCTGATGTCTCTCTCTCCACATGAGACACATGCCTCAAGCCAAAACAGCCTTTCATCCTCCCAAAGCCATGCATTATTGATGACCAGACCAGAGAGAGACACTGAAACACACACTGTGTTTCCCTGTGTGACGGTTGGTTGCCTGTGTGAATGTGTGTGTGTGTGTGCGTGTGTGTGTATGCACGCATGTATATATGTGTCTAAACAGGTGGGCTGGAGTCTTTCCTCACTGGAAAGTGTGAAAATGATTAGCTATGTAAATTTTCAGTGAGCCAATAAAATAGCTGAATGATGGAAGTAAAGCAGGCATTGGCTCATCGTTGCTACCAACATCATGACAACAACTTTTGCGACCAATAACCATCTCCAGTGTCTCCTATTTTTTTCTTTCCCATTATACATAACAACATTTCATATGTGTGATATGCCATAATTTCAAGCCTTTGTGACGCAATAGTCCTGTTAACAGTGAACACTGTAGCCTACATCGACACATAGTGAACTTCCACAGAAAACTAGAGCGAGTTAATGTGTATAATTTTCTTGTATAAAGTTGGCATTTCCCCCATTTTAATACAAACAACACCAGACAGATCAGTGTTTGTGCTTTTCTTGCCAGTTAGGCAAAGTAGTGCAGAATAGCTCAAGAGGCAATTTAAACTCCTCTTTTTGGAAGAATTATTCCATGCATCCCATTGTTAAGCAGCCTATGCATTTTAAAAAATGGAAGGGGAAAAAAATGCAACTATCTTCCTAGATAAAAAATGATTAGCTTTATTTCATGAGATACACTGCAAAATATGTTCAAGTCAAGTATTGAGTCTTAAAATCTTATTTTTCAGCCAATGGGATGAAATAATTTTACTTTTCAATACAAACCAATTTGTTTCAACAGTTTTCTTGAATCAAGTAACATTACACTAATAGGATGATCATTTCAAGGGTTTTTCCCTTGTTGATTTTAAGACTGAATATGAGACGAAATAAGTTGTCAAGATGGATTTTTTTCGCAAGATATTCAAATTATTATTATTATTATTTTGCCTGGAATAGTCTAAGAATTTACCAGACAAGTGTGTACTTATTGTCACTGCGCCACAGCAATATGTTTCATAATTCTTCTTCATCTTATCCTATATAATCTTAACCAACAATCCTCTTATACTCATGGAGGATGATTTAGACCAAAATGTGATACATGCTGTGATTAGCTGTATGACTTAATTGCCCCAAACATTTACTATTGTTGCAAATACTCCTATATTAGTCATCAAATACAACTGATGCCTGAATGAGAAGGAAACAATCCGCTCATGTTTCACCTAATTCTTACACTAGTCTCCAACCAAAGCACCATTAAAATTTTGAAAATGTCATGTAAAAGTCAAGAATTATGTTTTAAATTTAGAAAAGAAAAAAAAAATCTCCCACTGACTGGCTGGTGGGTTGTTGCTGAGCCTGTGGGAATGTGCGGTACATTGATGTTTCTAATGAAGAGCGCTGAGCTCCATTGATCCACCGGGGATGAGAGTGAGCTGTCAAAAGCTATCAGGCAAGTCGAAGACCCACTTTCAGCCCTGCGCAGCTGAAGTGAGCACGATACTGCTGGGGCAGAGGGAAGAGCAGCAAAACCTCCCAAGGCAAACACTACAGAGGAGGCACACAAGCAGGCAGAGCTTTGATGCCTTCTGAGGGTTAAAGGGGTTTACTTGTGCATTAAAGGAACATTACACAAATAACAATAATTATTATTTGTCAGATATTAAAGGGGTGTTTCACCCATAATACATCCTACTCTATTTTGTTCAAATATTTGGCGTGACTGATTCCCCAAGAAATATTTTTCCTATACGTTCCTTTCTTTTTTCTTTAGGGTTAGTGTTTGTGATGCTTTGTTTTGATTTAAAATGCTGTTATGCTGGATGAAACAGTGTGCTAAGTTTGTCCAGTGGTTTTTGCAATAGGAATATGTAAATCCCTCAATTGAAGCTAAAGCCCCTGCATATAGAACATTTACCTTAATCATTCTCAAATTAATTTTGATAGCATATGGCTGTAGAAACTGAGACCATCGCTGTGAAATTTGGTTTATTGTTTTTTGTGTATTGTATGGGTTGCTCTCTATGTGTCTATTCTATTTGTCCCCGGGTACGATTCCCAGCAAATTGTGCAGGATCTGATTTACAAAGGACGTGTCTCAACCAAAACAGCAAAAGGACTGCCTCACTCTACTTTTTCGTAGGTGAACAAATAAGTCCAGATGCTGTCCAGTCCCACAGCGCCTAGCTAGCTTTGCAGCATCAACTGTTGCTGTAGTTGAAGTTACTACAGTCCTGGAATAATCAGGATAACCACATCATTCACCAAATGTATTGTCAAGAAGAAGAGATAGCCTACACTCTACTATATTGCTATGCTCTGGTCTATGTTAGCCAGAATGTTTCATTAGCATTGCCCACACTTGATATATTCCACAGCTATTATGCAAAAAACTGCTCTGCTAGCTCAATGTAGTTGTAACTAAAATATATGCCTGCAAAAATATGTCAGCATAGATTAGCCACTGCAATTACAAACACACACACTGTGATACGAACACTGCCTGAGCAAGCAACTATGTGGTGAGAGACTGCTGTTTTGTTAGCATTAAGCAAAAGAAATAAATTCTAAGCTATGTAGCTCAATTTAGTTGTTACTGAAATATTTGTCAGCAAGTCGTTGTTGCGACAGCTGATGTAAAACACTACCACTAAGGGACTCAAAGGGTCGCCAAAGTCATCAAGTTTCAAATCCTACTGGTAGTAGCTTTAAAACAGGAAAATCACCAAAACAGGAGTTATGAGGTTTTTACATGACAACAGCGAGAGTAGGAAAAGGGTTTCGTTAAAATAGATTTTGAATAGAGCAGATGTGAACATAGCCGCAATGACCATGGTTGTAACAATGGAAGCTACTTTTACATAGCCAACAACTTGGGAGTATTGTACGTAATTAGTAGACTTGGATTGTATGGATTGGAGAGCCCCCTTTTTGAATCAAGCACCACAAGTCATGTTGTGTCATGCCAATGTCATGTGACCAGGCATGTTGAGCAGGCTGGACACCAACTGCCTCTGTTTGCATTCATATTATTTACCTACCAATTAGTAGCCTAACAATTGAGCCGAGTGTCTTTGGGGAAAAATAAATAAATAAAAATAAAATCCCTGCTTGCTAGACGTCACTGTAAAGGAGGCTGTGTTTTACCAGATTAGGCTCAATAATAATAATAATAATACATCATTAGATTGAAAGAAAGTTTAAAATCATGACAAATTGGTCACAAATACCTTCAACATACCAATGTTCAAAACAGTTAAAACCAATAACTACATAACTACAAAAAATAAAAATGCAGCCATCTGTCAGATGTGGGAGTTTATGATGGTTTTGGAGAACATTCTAAAACTGCATACACTGACAAACTGTGTGGTGTCTGCAGTACAGAGCAGATGACGCTTGGCTGCAGTTTGTGGTCTGCTATATTCTCGTTCCCCAAAGAAGGTCACTGCTTTAGATACTTGAAATGATAGCGTGCGTGCATGCAAGCACACACACACACACACACAGAGCAATTCCACAGATTGCCCAAATATCCCAGAGCGGAGGAATAATCCAACTCATAACATACACAACATACCACTATGTAAAACACTCCAATCTCTCAATCTCTCCTTGACACTATAACCACAACAGCAGTGTATGGAGCTCACTAGTAATCACAGCCAACTTGTAACCCCCTTGCTAATACTGTACATGGTACAGGGCACTTTTAATCAGCAAAGTTGCAACTGGGCAGTAATCTTTCAAGCCTGCATGGTCAGTTATGAGTGAACACAGGCTGGCTAAAGAAAAGGAGAGCAAATCCCCTGCTTTGCATGGACTTAAGAAAGATTATGAAACAGTAAAAATGCAATGCCTCAAACAGTTTCTGTTTTATACAGTATGAAAGGGCTTTAGTAGGTATAACTTAGTCAAAGTAGCATGCAAATTAAAAAAAAAAAGCAAAAGCAAATATTTCAGTACAAAGACAAAGAGGATTTGTCATAGGTAAAGCTTTGCAG
This sequence comes from Centroberyx gerrardi, assembly GCF_048128805.1. NCBI lineage: Eukaryota > Metazoa > Chordata > Actinopteri > Beryciformes > Berycidae > Centroberyx > Centroberyx gerrardi. The sequence goes on from NC_136001.1 coordinate 15,012,068, forward strand.
TTTAAGGTTACTGGTTCTTATCATTATCAGCCTGACATTTACAGACAGCAAAAGTGAGATGAGAAAAGATGATGATGGGGAAACTTTAGGAGTCAACGCCACCATGGTGATGAAATATGGGACAGTGCATCATCATCTCAAGGACTAGGTACACGGAATAAAAGAGAAAAGAAAACACAAAGAAAGTGCAGACGATGTCAGAGGCGGGGATGAACTAGAAGCTAAAAAGCAGAAAGTTATTCTTTTACAGGAAATGATCTGGAGGGGAAAAAAACTGCTTAAGTGAGCTGTTATGTGTAGAGCTGAGCTGGTCCTTGTGGCTCTCCTGTAATGCCCCAGCTGAGTTTGATGTCTCAGAATTGTTGTACCAGTATGTGTGGTTTGACACTATGATATGGAAACATGTCTACTTTTGACAAACTGGTTGTTGCTGAGTAGTTGTGAAATGTGTAAACTATTGTTGGATTATACAGACGGATGACATTATAATATGTGGCAAAATATTGCTGCAGCAGTTGTAGAATTACAACTTTTTGTCTCAGTAAATTTCGAGAGGAACATTCCAACACATATATTGAAATTTACTCACACTTTGGCCTCTGAATTGAGGCTTAAATCAGCCATAAATAGTATATGTTAAAAAAATAAATCAATAAACAATTAGGCCTAATGGAGTCCAAAATTTAATTTTGCAAAATAAAGCATCTTGTATCAGAAACGGGTTCCATAAATGTGCATAATTATGATTTACTTAGTAAAAGTCATATTTAAGTAGGAAGGAAAATAGCCTCAAACCACAGATACATTGTGACACTGACAGGCACTACTTAATGTGGTCTATTGCCAAGGCAAGAGCTTGTGTGCTTACTTTGAATGAGAGTTAAATTTATGATCATAATACCTGTTTGTGATAGGTCCTAAAATAATGTGATCATAACAACTTGGACAATATTAACCTTTTGAAAAATAACTACATTAATCATATAATACATTTTAGAAGGCTACTATGAAACAGTAAAACTATAAAGCATATATAACATCCTAAAGGAATATTATAGGAATATTGAAGTGACACCACAGGAGATTAAAAATACCATAAAGTACGACAATATCACTATAAACTCACCACAGACTCACTATACGACACTTCAGAAATATTACAGTGATTCTTCGTTTGGAATAGGATATTTCAGCCATAAAAATGCAGTAGGCTATCTAACTCATAGATTCAGCAGAAAGCTCACCTTTAGATGTGTTGGACAGAGCAGGTCAGCATCACCTTGCAACGACGCGATGACAGCTCGGTTGGGTTTGTGGAGTGAACTGCAGAGAGAGCAATAGTTGCGCCTTGGTTTAGTTTCTCTTGGCTTTGTCATGTGATGGAGCTTTGAAAAATAAAACCCTTGAGAACTTCACGCACTTCACTGGAAGCATGGGGCTCTATATGCTGAGGAACTGCACCATGCACTTTTGCAAATTAACAGTTATACGTCGGCAATAAGTTGAAGTGCAGGTAAAAGCTAGTACTGGCGCTTTAAGCGGATAAAAAAAAAATAGCGTGCGCTGTATGGATTTCCTGGCTTTAGATTGGCTAAAACCGTGCCATATGATTTTACATGGAACCAACCACATTACTGAACAGGCGACGCCAGGGTGCGCGCAGTTAATTGCAAAATGAAGCCCGAAAAGTAAAGTGCAAGCTTAAATAGAAACACGAGAGACAAATCCCGCCCGGCGGAGCTACAGTGTAAAGCGAAAACAAGCGCATCCTCCGTTTGTTACCAGTGACGCTCCGGTAGAGGCTAGCGGGGGATGTAGTCCATGACACAGACGGATACCTTTACTGCGAACGACAGAGACAGCTCCAGAAACTACAACTCCGCCATTTGTAGTCAGTTGAACACTGCTTGCATCAGCGCATGGAAACGGCACTCACCGGCAAAGTTACAAGCAGCCTGTTTTGTCGTTTTAAAGTAAATTAGTGTCAGCTTTGAAGCCAGCCATCATTCTCAGACCCAGCTGAAATATAGCTGAGTACAAACGGCCAAATGAAACTCTTCGTAAGTGAAGGCAACCCGCATTGCCTGAAGGTGTTAGCAGCGTTAGAAGTGACTGGAGTACAATGTGACGTTCAATATGTCAACCACGAAGGTAAGAAAGCATGGCTAGCTTAGCCAGATCATCCAACTGGATTGACAGCTAGCTAGCAGTTGTCGTTAGATGGGGTGCTCGTTAATCATTAGATGTCTTTGGACTGAATTCACGTTGTAACTGACGTTTTTGACTGTGTAATGGTTAGCTAGCTTGGCAGCATTGAGTGACAGGTTATAAACAACTAACAGCTGCCTGTCCATGATTGAACTGACACTGAGTGACACATCACCACTCTACCTGTGTCCACACTAGCTGCACTTGAGAACTAACTAGAAAAGCCCATCACTGCTTTGTTTGTCTTGTTTCAGTAGTGTTTGTTCTGTGCAGCATTATGCAGCCTTTTCATCCCTTTTGGGCTTTACCTGCATCATGTACTCCACCCCGCCCTGACTAGAAGGGTACGAGTACATAGATTGGGTTGCATTTGTAAGGGTTTATGTTCATATAGAAATATAGAATAGGGAAAATTATGTTGATCAGAATGGATGTGCCCTTTGAAGTCAGCTAAACCCCCAGCTGTGTGGTTATGTTTATCAATAATATTGTCAAGCCTAGTGTGATCAAGTTTATTGGCCAGGTGTTTTCCCATCCACCCTCATTTTTTTCAACCAATCTCTCAAGGTTGTAGTCAATGCAACAGGGTTGATTGTATGTTTGATGTACCTGTGACTCCTTTAAAGTTCTGATCCTTAGTTGAAGATTTGTCATATAGAAAGAGGCAGTTTTAATGTAAGTAGTCCAAAGTCAACAGTGACCATACTGCCATGCATGCTTTTTCATCAAGGTCCTGTTCTCCTTCAGCGCAGAATATAGGCTAAGTCTTCTCTCACTACTGTTGAGTGTATTTCCCATCAGTGCATTGTCTGGAAGGTCATCTTGATGCTGGTGGGTCAAGTAATTTGATTCTGGCGAAATGGTAATATATCCCAGCTTTGTGAGACAGCTCTCGGGGTTGAGCTTATGGTCTGATTGTCTCAAACATGGGAGAGAGGCTTCCCTCCCAGTCCCAGCTGTGTTCAGCTCCTTGTGAGCTGGATAGACAGACATGGATAACCAGGACCATCTGGCATGTGGCCACAGTACATGGATGAGGTGGACTGACTGCACACACAAATATACAGGCATACACATATACAACACAAGTGAAGACATCAATAAATATGGAACCCCTACATATGGTCATCTGCCTTGAATTCTGATTAGTTCCAGATTAAGATAAACTCAAATCCTATATCTCTGCAGTGACCTTCGTAGACCGCTTTTGTAGCTTTACTGATAAATATTGAAACTGAGTGTTTGATCATTACTACGAAAGGGGATTAGACTTGAGATACTGTTAAGAAAAATCCTGATTGTGAGGGATTTACCCTAGAGACATCATGTCTCATGTTCTTGTTAAGATTTCTCCTTGAAGAGACAGGGTTGATTTCAGATTGAAACAATCTGTCCAGTATTGAAATATATCAGATCTAATTAAAGAAGTTGATTTGTTTCTCCATATACAGATGTAGCCATTTAAATTTGGCAAGATGTTTTACATTTTGTAGCATCATGTCCCAACCAGCCTTAATAAGCTAAACAGAATCCAGTCTGACTAGTTTGGAAACTTGGTGGTATGTGCCACAATCTTCCTCGCTGTGCTTTGCATTTTATCAGGCCGCATCTTCATATGAACATACTTTGTGATTGTTCTTTCAGAGAGAGTGGTGCCCTTCCTTAGCCGTCCAGCCTTGCCAGCTCTGCTCCTGTCTAGTGGACTGCACCTCTTCAGCTCCAATGCCATCTGCCGGTCAGTAGACTACTTCCAACTTGCTAATTTATGAATGCCAGTGCCGGTTTAGCTTGAATGTGCAGGCTGCTCATTAACCGCTCTGTACCCAGCATCAGGTACTCTGCAAATGAGGAAGTGTTGATAATTCAGCGTAGCCCAGTCAGCAGCCCAAAGCAATGTTTCTCAACTTTAATGGCTATTATGCAGTTTCCAAGGAACACCTAATTGTTGATTGCTCAGAAATGTCTGGTGGTAATATATAAAATATATATATATATTATAATATATACCAAGGATGCCAATGCCAATGTAGGTATATTGTATGGGACATTATGCCATCATGGTGGCGTCTGGCATCTTAGGGCTCACCGCAACTCACACCCTAGCTGGCAGTACGTCAGTTAGAGATCCCTCTAGCGAAGGCGTGTTCAGTTGGCACACATCTGGAGAAAATTCTTTTGAAACCAAGTTAACCTGAGCAGGTTGTATCTATTTTAAAAGACTGCCTTCTGTTTTCCCCTGTTTAACACCTTAGATACATGTTTGAAGCAAGTGGACTGGAATCCAGTGAGCTCTGCAGTCAGTGGCTTGAATGGGAGGCCACTGAACTTCAGGTAAGCTCTCCATGACAAGACAGCTCTTTCAGTCTGCATGTAATCTGTAGCAAAATACTAAGCCTCTGAGATGTAAACCTTTTTAAACTCATGTTCTTCTACGATCCCTTGTGCAGAAAAATATAAAGAAATGTATTTGCATGGTCTATCTAGAGTTTAAGAAAATGAATTATTTCATTTCAGTTGTGCTTTTTCTGGTTATTACTTACTCTCAAATGATTGCGTCAATCCTATTGAATCTCGATTTTGTCTTATTTGTGCAGCCCGCCCTGCTGCAGGCGCTTCACATAGCAGTGCTGCAGGGTAAAGGAGCAGAGGCGTCCAAGGCCCTCAAGGGGCCGCTGAACTACCTGGACCAAAGCTTGAGCAAGACGACCACGCCATATTTAACAGCGGTATGCCAATTTAGTTGTCATCTATGAACACACATGTAGGAGATACAGACACACAAGCTCACTCACTCACACATTTATTCATTCACTCACTCATTCAGGCTCATTCTGTCTGTATCTTGTATTATCAAGTCAAAAGTTCATGATGCATTTTTGGAAACACAAATGAGCTTAACTGAGCTTCTTCTCTGTGGCGCGTGGGGCTCCTCCGGCAACATTTCTCTTCTCTTATTTTTTCAACTGGTGATGCTGAGCTAGTGATGCATCTTTCAGTTAACAAGATTTATTGGGGGAGGAGGTCCCTTACAGTATGTTGCTGATGTGGGTCTGGGTGTGGGAGGGGGAGATCAATTCTCTCCTCTGTGGTATTTGCAGCCCCCATGGCAACAAGTCTGCTGCATCTGTCACATATTTCATGTGTATAGAAATGTTATGTTGAATCTCTTGGTGATCAGCATGGCTAGGAGGAACTTTTTTTTTTGTAAAACAAAAAAAAACCAAAAAAAAACATTCCAATGGATAAGCATACACAGTGAGGCAGTTGTAGCCATAGAGATATAACACTATGGTTCAACTGTCATAAACCCCCCTGAAAATATGAATATATTGCAAATAATGCTAACTAAACTGTGCTGTGTTTCAGGAAGCTGTTTCAGTTGCTGATGTTGTTCTGTGGGCTGCGCTGTACCCTGTTTTATCTGACTCTTCTCTAGCATTGGGTGAGTACTGATATACTGTAAAATTCTGTGTTAAAATAGATTGTTTGCATAGTGCAATTAACCATGTACCATTGATGAGTGAAGTGTGATTTTTAGTACCTTGGCTTGTTTCCTTTTCTTTTCCTTTTTCCTTTCCTTTCCCTTACCATCTTTTGCTTTGAATTGCTTTCCTTTCCTTTACTTACCTTCTTACTTTCCCTTTCTTGCCTCCCATTTCCCTTTCTCTTCCTTTCTTTGACCCTTACCTCCTTTTCCCCCCATTCCCTTCCCTTCTCTACCCTTCACTCCCCTTCATTTCTCTACCCTTTCCTGTTTTTTTGTGTTCCAGGTGACCATAAGTCGGTGCAGGCTTGGTTTGACCGTGTGGCTGGTATGCAGGGCTGCCAGGCTGCAGCTCAGAAGGTGCTGCAGGGAAAAGGCCTGCAGGGCATGAAGAGCTACATGCAGAGGCAGCCTGCCCCCCAGAGCAGCCAGTGCAGAGACACACAGTCATGTAGCAGCAGCCCCACTGAGGTAGAAGTTAGATTTAACAGCATTGCTATTAGACTTGAAGCATTCTTATTGAACATAAAGCATTCACAGGTGCCTCGGTGGTTACTAGACTGGTGCTTTTGCCTGGGGAAACATGTATGCACTGTGAGGGTTTCAAGGAGAAGATTTTATTTGCAATTTACGCAAGACATTTGAAGTTTGTCTTATTACAGTATATACCTGCAAGATATACTGTACATGCATACACACAGTTCCCTCGACATATGCATTTCTTCTCAATCTTTTGAATGTGGCCCATGACACTTTTCATGCCCCTCTTTGTCTGTTTTTAAGGTACTGCAGCTGAGAGAACTGCCCAGTCTTTTTTTTTTAATTTTATTTTTGTTAAGAAGAAAGTTAAAGCATTGAAAGTGAGGCAAGACTTGAATTCAACTCACTTCAACTAAGCAGGGCTCTCTTGTAAAGAAGATCCAGTCTCAGGGTGAGATTTAACTTGGCTCTATGAAAGCTAAATTAAAACCAGTGTTGGGATATAGAACATGCAGTATATAAGGGTTACATCACTATTTCTCTATTCTCTTACTTGTGGAGACGTTGGAGGATTTGAACTGTTGTTAATAAAGTGTTAATCAAATATAGCGATAGCATTTATGGCCTCCCATCGGCGGAGGTTGCCGAATGTGTGCATCTCAGATTACTAGTTGTGTCAAATTGCTGTGTGTATAGGGGGTTAAGGGTTGGGGTCAACAGGTCAGGCGAACAAGAGTGGGAGTGGGTGATGTGTGTGAGATATCTAATTATAGAACTGGACCCCAAATGTCTTCGGTGCTGATCTGAAATCAGCGTGACTCTTAAGTCATAGGGTGGTTTAAATTGCCATTTGGCCCGACCCTTTGTGATTCCTTACCAGGCTCCTCTTACTTTATAAGTATCACCCCTACTTGAAATGAAAGCGAAAAAAATAATTCACTGATATGATTCCTATGATGTTCGACAGTCAGATGCATTTGTGAACATGAAAAACTCTCCACAGCCAAGACTCTTTTGATGAACAAGCAAAAATGGGAGACTAACTTTGTGGACAGTATTCAATTGGATGTTAACGCACAAACAAAGTCAGTGCCCAATGCATTGTTAATGGAGCAGCTGGTCTTCTGATTACATTCTTTTGCAAAGTTGTTCATGTTCATATTTGTTTGCTGATTAAACTTTCTAAGATTGTAAGAATAATGTAAATTAATTCTGGTTCAGGCTGGATTTCCCCTCTCCTATATGACGTCACTTAAATGTGTTGCTTGAGACGGTTGTGAGAAAATGTCTTGTTCCCACAATATATGCAACATCTGGAATTAGGACACAAATTAGTTGTTTAATGTAGGCATGGAAACATCTATTTATAACATTTTCTCAAACTATACACTTTGATGATAGGGCTTCATTTTCCTTAATCTTGAGAACTCATAAGCAGGACTGCCACTGGTCATGGAATTTCTGGAATATCATGGAGGTTTGAGACGCATATTCCAGACATTCCAGATCATTTTATGGATTATGGTTTTCAACTGATTTTATACATTGCATGGCCACTTCTCCACAGTAAGCCCAACTGTCGTGGAAACCAATCAGTACCTCTTTAGAACTTTGTGTAGTTGTGTAAAAATGTGTAAAAATCCAGTATTAACAAACCATATAAAATAAAATCTTTAGGTCATGGAAGAGCTCTGACTTATTTATGGAAAGTCACGGAATATTTGGTCCACGGTGGGAGCGCTGTATTAATCAAAACTGATAAAACGGCGGGATAAGTTAGTTTCAGTGGTATTCCCAATGAATGTGAGTTCCCTATCTCCTGATGTCTCTCTAGGGTGAAGATGGGGAGCGTGTGGTCTCAGAAGAGGAGATGGAGGCAGCTGCTCTCACCTGGAGTAAAGGTTTGGACAGCTGCCCAGTGGCCACAGAGAGACAGCACCCCATGTAAGAACCCATTACTACATTTTACATCTTAGGCATTTAGCAGATACTCTCATCCAGAGCGATTTACAATGAGTGAGTTAGGATTGTGAAATTGTATGAAGTACACGAATGACGTGAATCTATTGACGAAGAAATGTCAGAATTAGAATCAAACTTTTTTTTACTTGAATAACTGTGGACTAGAATAAGTTTCATCACCCAAAGGGCCATTTAAACCCATTCAAAGCCTGTTGTACAGTTTCAAGTAAAGCACTGCGAAAATCAACCTGTTTTTTGTCAACTCCTGAACAGTTGATTTAAAAAGTCTTCATCCAGCCGCAGTAGAGCAGAGTAGCTGCAACAGTGAGGTCATGTACTAGGAATCTGACCAAGAGGATGTGGACTCTCGAGAAGGGTTATAGATTGATCTGATGGGAGAATCAGATGGCAGAATAAACTCCATGTCTGTGTTTCTTCCTATCAGTCTGCCTCAGGAGGGCAAGCGTAACATCCTGCTGACCAGTGCCTTGCCTTACGTCAACAACGTCCCCCACCTGGGCAACATTATCGGCTGTGTCCTCAGCGCTGATGTCTTCTCCAGGTAGGAGTTTAAATCTTGTAATCTCTTTAATTATTACTCCTTGTTTTGATTTGGTTTGATTGTTTTGATATCATTTTAGTGGCATGGAACCACGGTGGCTTACAAAATACTGATAATCCATGAACAAAATTTCATACTGTGCATCCTTATGTGCAAATGAAATGCATGCAACAAACACTCACATATTTATATCCATATAAATGTATACACCATGTGCATACTGTACATGCATACATTTGCATACCTGTAATATAAGTTACTTTTTATTCTGTTTTTATGTAAACTGTATTAGTAGTTCTCCATTTTCCCTTTATCCACCTCACCTGCTCTCTCTTCCTCACTCACTCTCATTGTCATACTCATTCACTCCTATGAATAAATATAAATTTATTTTTCATTTCCACATCTCTCTCTCTTTCCTCTTCTGTCTTTGTCTTTTTCTCTTCCACTTTCCTCTTCTGTCTCTCTCTCTCTCTCTCTCTCTCTCTCTCTCTCTCTCTCTCTCTCTCTCTCTCTCTCTCTCTCTCTCTCTAACTCCATCCCTCCCCTCCTCTCCCCTCCCAGGTATGGCCGTCTGCGTGACTGGAACCTGCTGTTTGTATGCGGTACAGATGAGTACGGCACGGCCACGGAGAACAAGGCCAGAGAGGAGGGCCTGACGCCACAGCAGATCTGCGACAAGTACCATGCCGTCCACTCCAGCATCTACAAGTGGTTCCAGATTGACTTTGACTTTTTCGGCAGAACCACCACCGAGAAACAGACAGAGTAAGTGGAAAGGAGGGAAGGACACCGTAGCCTGTTTAGGGTAACGGAGGAAAAGAGAGAGTCCGCTGGAGAGGTGTCCGATAATAATCAAATTTACAGTAAGTCAAGATCAAGAAATAAGAAGGTACAATTAACTCAGCAGTCAGATTAAGCAGTGATAACTGTATAGACCCAACTTCAAGGTAATGTTTTAGAAAGTTAGGCAGAGGTGAAGGCCCGGTGAATCTAGGAGAAACAGTCATAAAACTTTATGAAGGTTCTGTTTGAAAATATCGATGAGCTTACCAGATGAAGCCTGGAGGTGAAACTTGCTCCGGTGTATTGATTGTAGCTCTAAATAATTATTAAAGATATGAAAGTAATGGAATGGACTTGAAGCCTGTCAGTGTGCAGTAGAATACTTTCATTGTTGTGTGGATTAGATATCAATTTGTTTGTTTCTAAAAGTGTTTAAAGATGATGTGGTAAGAGTTTTTGCTGGGCTTACCTCATCGCTTGCAACAAAAGCAAGGAAATCCAAGGCACTCTTCTTCAATAAAGATAAGACTTTAATCCATGGGCTTGTTGATTGAACAGGATTAAAAAGATAAAAACTCTGATGTGTTTTGGCCTTTGCTTTTGATGGAGTACAACATGAAAAGCATCAAACAGTACCATGTTCTTTGAAAAATGAAAAAAGGCCCATGGATTAAGACTTTTTACTTTATTCATGAAAAGTGCTTTGGATGTCCATTCTTAAATTTGAAATGTACTAACACAACACCAAAGGTTACCTTCAGCGTTGTTTTTCCTTATATTTTACTTTGTTTTATATACCAAGTGAATGAAATGGAACTCTCTCCCTTCGTTTTCTTTTTCTATATTACTTACTCCACAAGGTTTATATAACTCATTAGCCAACCTAGCAGAACAGTGTTTATCATTCAATGAGTTGGGAGCCAAAATGGGTCATGGGTCAATGTCTGGTTAGTCCCTGCATAACAATAATGGCAGTATGTTCATAAGCCTTGGTCCCAGGGCAAGAGACAAATGTTTCCTTTGTCGCCCAGGCCCATTATTTTTAAGAACCCATGAAGAATTTCTGCACTCTCTCTGTCCTCTGTCATCCATTCAGGATAGCCCAGAACATTTTCTGGCGACTCCATGAGCGTGGTTTCCTAGTGGAGGACACGGTGGAGCAGCTACGCTGTGAGAGCTGCCAGCGCTTCCTGGCCGACCGCTTCGTAGAAGGGATCTGTCCCCACTGCAGCTACCCAGAAGCCCGTGGGGACCAGTGTGACAAGTGTGGGCGTCTCATCAACGCTGTGGAGCTCAGGGTGAGTTTGGAGGGGCAGGTTGTACGTGTGTAGTGATGATGATGAACAGCAAGAGGATGGTGATGGTCAATCTCTGACTGTGGCCATGATGATAATTAGTATGATGATAGCAACTGCCATACCATTTTCTTTGATATTTAGTTTAATTTACTTTATTGGTGTAATCCACTTTCCCTCAACTTGCCTCATCTACTTCTACTTGAGTTAGTGATTTCCTACGTTTTTCAGAATGACTTTTGACAACCCCAGAGAAGGGGCCTTAACTTTAATCAAAGGTAGGTGTATGGGCATATAAATTTAGCTACCTAGCCAACTAGTTGATGTGTTTAGGGTTATCAGCACAGACTATCTTGGCCTACAGTGTTAATCATTGTTGACCACTGTCCCCTTCAGGAACCCCAGTGTAAAGTCTGCAGGCGGACTCCTGTCATCCGCTCCTCCAAACATCTGTTCCTGGACCTGCCCAAGGTATGCTTTTCACACTGCACATTCATAGCCTGGGGTCTCCTTACTCCAGTTTAAGATTTCAATTGATGCATATTTAGTTCTTTCACTGGGCTCAAGTCAGACTTAGCGTACTTATAGAAAGTGTAAGGTAACCCTGGCACTTAGGCACTTATGTTAGGACTATACAACTTCTTGAATGCCGTTAACCCTGAAGTAATTTCATTGTAAACACGGCTTACTCTGTCTGGAGTCATGACATAAGGGTGTTTTAACTATTCTCATCCTCCCTCTGCCTTTCACAGTTGGAGGCTCAGTTGGAGCAGTGGCTGGAGAAGTCGACCGGCGCAGGAGACTGGACAACCAACGCCAAGCAGATCACCCGCTCCTGGCTGAGAGATGGGCTCAAACCTCGCTGCATCACCAGGGACCTGAAGTGGGGAACACCAGTGCCTCACCCCGACTTTGCAGAGAAGGTCTGTAATCGTCCGGGTAAAATGTAATTGTCTCTCACATCACAAAACTTGCAGTTTGATGGCATTCTTTGTTTTTAGGCTGTTCGGTAAGTATTTCTTTATGCGAGGACAAAATGCCCACACTAGCTAGAAATTAGCTTTTCCTTTTTATTCAGTAAACATAATATAGGCCTATGGCTTGGCCATATTGCCTGCTGCGAAGATGATGAATACAAATACTTCCTGTCTAAGGTCAGTTCTTCAGTGAAACACTCAAAACGATTATGCACTTCATTTACTGTTCAAGAGTTTTCATAGAACCATAGTTATCCTTAACTCACATTCTCAACATATTTCCACCAATATGTGGTGCTTCTATTACATTTGCATACCATCACATTGAAGCAACACTGTTTCCCCACGGTTCCCCACTCATTGTAGTCAACAGGGATACTGCAGTACTCCCAAACAGCAGACATGTGCTTTACTGTGGCGCTTTCTAGCTCTGGCTTGTCTTAACCATTTTGGGAAACTGACCACTTCTGTTAGTATGCATGCAGTGTTAGTACGATGCTGCAGTGGCTTTTCAATTGATTGACATTGTGTGCTAACTAACTGAGTGTTTTTCCCCACACAGCAATACGTCAGGTATTTTGTTTCCTAACCCTACTCTAATAGTCATCGACATGATTAACTGTTGTGTTTGCTAAATATCCAGGTCACTGCGCATCCTGCGGATTTTTAGATTTTTTTTTTCTTCTTTTTTAGTATGTCCTCCTAATCGCTGTTTCAGTTCGATTCAATTCATCCACAATTCACTTCTCTAATACAGAAATGTAGAAATACGATACTACATTATAGTACTATATAACATGCAGACTGAAAAATGTGACCGCTGTCACTCATGATTGTCTTGTTTCCTCTGCAGGTGTTCTATGTGTGGTTTGATGCTCCTATCGGCTACCTGTCCATCACCGCCAACTACACAGACCAATGGGAAAAGTGGTGGAAGAATCCTCAACAGGTACTTTCCCTCAGCTCACATGTTGGCAGAATTGATTTGACGAACCAACCAGCCTACTGAGACAGAGGGTCGGCAGTTCATGTGTCCTGTTTACAACACAGAACGGTTTGGATTGCTTTTTCATTGCCCCATCCGGACAAGTTAATGTGATAAACAGAAGAGGAAAGAATCTGCTGGATTATGAGTCAAATTCACATCCAGTTTGTTACTCATAGCTGCAAAGAACAGATATTCTCTTCTTTATAGCATTATTTGTTCCTGTCTCCTCTACAAACATTGATCTAACTCAGAATTTCAGGATATGGAGAGAAAGACTGATATTACATTATTCACTTTATTACAAAGTTGTCCATCTGCACATTGTCTAGCCGACTTTGTACTTATCACCTAATAATCAACAATAGTCAAAACTAGCTGAGGCAGATATTCCTCATTTTTATGTATTCTCTCCAACCAGTTCATGAAAGCTACATTTAAGCACTCATTTATTAATTTACATGAGGATTTTTTGAAAATGCAAAGTCATTAAAAAGACTTAAAACCCTATAGATAAAAAGACATTTGCTCCTACAACCTAGCTATGTTCTTGACTCACACTGACTCATCTCATCTCTCCATCTAAAACCCTAGGATTCAGTTCCTGTGGTGTGTGTATGTGTGTGTTTGTGTGTGTTGGCCTATATTCACAGAGCAGATAGAGAAAGAGATAGATGGGGGGTTGGGGAGAGCTGATAAGTCCTCTTTGAACTGGATGATCTCATGATGATCTAATATGATGTCATCCTTACACTGCAGTTCTGTGTTTCTGCCACCAGGTGGAGCTATATAACTTCATGGCCAAGGACAATGTGCCATTCCACAGTGTGGTGTTCCCCTGCTCCCTACTGGGAGCTCAGGACAACTACACCCTGGTCAACCACCTCGTTGCCACTGGTAACAACCTTTTTTGTTGCTTTTGATTGACTTTTTTTTTTTATTGATTGCTAAAAACTGCTATCTATATGTTGAGTGATTGACTATTTCCCAAGTTGATTCATCATTTGATAGATTATTTGACTGATTGATTTTAGGGTTCACAGCAGATTTTATTTATACTATGCATACACTTCAACACTAAATGTGAAAGGTTATGGTGAATTTGCTCTGTCTGAAAAAGGACCACACACACACAATTTAAAAAAACACAAACAGACAAAATAAATTGTTTTTCATTTATTATAGACTCAGGTGTCCTCACTGATCACATTCACACAGGACAGGAAATATTATTGGCATGGGCTTAGCGTTGACAGTGACTTTATACTACACTTGTGCTGTATCTTCCCCTCAGAGTATCTGAACTACGAGGACACAAAGTTCTCCAAGAGCCGCGGTGTTGGTGTGTTTGGAGACATGGCGAAGGACACGGGCATCCCCTCCGATGTGTGGCGGTTCTACCTGCTGTACATGCGTCCAGAGGGCCAGGATTCAGCCTTCTCCTGGGCTGACATGGCTCTGAAGAACAACTCCGAGCTGCTCAACAACCTGGGCAACTTCATCAACAGGTTGGTGGTAGTGGGATGGAATTTTTTTCAGGGTTTATAAGGAATTCCTGCTTTTTAGCTGTGACCAGCAGCTAGTGTAAGTCACTCTGTTGGTTGGTCGGTAGGGTTAATCTGTCAGTTCCAAAAATTTCAACAAACCTCACTGTGCATAATAGCGCTGCAGGATACAGAGATACAACACTATACGTTTCTCAGGCAGCCACACTGGTGCTTTAGCCCACTTGGTTGGGCAGCTTTCATGCGAAGGTCCTGGGTTCTGATCCTGGGGTTAGCAAATTAAACAGAGTTTGACAGAATGTTTATATTATGCTATTTGACATGGTTAATTTAAAAGGCTACATTTTTCCACCAAGATACTAAGAAAAGAATCGTACACCAAGTGTAATCTTTTAGTTTGATAACACTGAGTGATGTTGCGCATGGTCAAGAATAGGCCTAATCATTCAGCCTGATCAGTCAACCAGTGAACAAATATTCAGACAAGCCTCAAGTGACTCATATTTTGTACACAAGTTAAAAAAAATAAAAATAAACAGCAGAACTGCCATCTAGTCCAATTACCTACTAAGTTTTAAAGATCGCTGTACTCTGAAAAAGTATGTTACAGCAAAAACTATTATAAGAGGTTCACTCCAGTTTTCTAAATTTGTTTGGGATGGCGTAATTTAGCCCCAGTTACACCGCCTCAGATGATTTTTAAAAGATCACGGTTAAATCCTGCATCAAAGATTTTTCTCAGCGGAGTACCTTGATCTTCAAAATTGGTCTGGGGCAGCAACGCTGATGCTTAATTGCTTCAAAAATATCTTGTAGATTGCATCCAGCCTAAGGTGTTGGAGGTGGAAAGTACTCTGCTTTAGAGAAGGAACTGTGTCCTTGCCTGGATCCAGCCCCTGAATCACTATATCATTAGCTACGTCCACTGTATACACAATTTTTCAAATTGTAGGTGATTCAGGGTTCTGGCGTTCCTTTTATCTATGTCATTATTTGATCGATTAGGGAAGATTCAATCACTTTAATTCAGTGTGAATAGTTCTTTATTTCGACATGAATTGACATAAATGCTTTTTGGTCTGGCAGACCTTCCTCAGAAGCTGAGATGTTTAAAATATAGAATAGTTTGTTGCGTCAGATTGTAACTTTCTCAATATAAACGTCCTCCTGATATACACATGAAACTCATTTAAAAAATGACTTGTTCCAGACTCACCTACCATTTAGAGGAGATGAAGGAGCTCACACTATACGGAGGCTCATTGCAGTATACTGTTGTGTTAGTTTACGCTGGCAGAGTACTGCATTACATCTGGCAACAAAATCTATAATTTATGAACAATTAGCAAGTCAAGTAACAAGCCCTTCCCTCTCTTTGCTCTCTCTTTCTCTTCCTCTCTCTCTCACTGTCTTTCTGTATCTGTTCCAACATTTTTTTTCCCAACCCCCTATCTCTCTCTCCCTCTCTCTCTTTCTCTCCCTCCATCCTCCAGAGCTGGGATGTTTGTCAGTAAGTTCTTTGAGGGCTGTGTGCCTGTCATGGAGCTGCAGCAGGAAGACAAGCGGCTCCTGGCTCAGGTGGGCTGGGAGCTGCGCCAGTACATCCAGCTCATGGACAAAGTCAAGTAAGAACGCTCAAATCACATACTTGTCAAAAGCAGTGCTGAGGGGCGCTGTGATGTAGATTGAAATTGATATGCAGTCATTTTAATTAAAGTGACATTGAAATTCAGTTTTTCTTTAATCAGTTTAATTCAGTGACTCTAAAAAAATCATTGAAAAATGTAGAGAAAATTCAATATACATTTTCAGTTTGGTTTCATTACCAGTGCTAAATTGGTAATTGCATCAAATTCGGTTTCATCTCGACATTAGAGGTAAAACATAATTGTTGATAAAACCATAAATGACAATGTGGGTTGTGGTTGCAGTACTTCCTCAAGTCAGTTTCATGTCATCAACGTGTTTTCTTTGAAATGTTCCGCCAGAATTCGTGACGCTCTGAAGCACATCCTGAACATCTCTCGCCATGGCAACCAGTACATCCAGGTCAATGAACCCTGGAAGAAGATCAAGGGAGGAGATGCAGAAAGGTGTGTGTGTGTGGCCTTATTCAAGTCACCTCAGTCTGTATCAATTTCAATTCAGTGTAATCTCTGTAATTCCATACAAAGGGAATGTATCTGCAAGTGTCGCAGTTTGTGAACTGTCACACAAATGTGTGTGCAATTCTCATTCTCTGCTAAAACACGCAGAGACTGACCACTCATCTCTTGAAATATGGATAAATATTCACAGTCATGAATGAGTCCTCTGGGTGTAGTTGATGCAGAAAACAAGCAAACATTAATTTGATTTAACAAAGATTGAGTTAATAAGATTTCATTTGATAAGACAGAAATACATACATGTGTGTATTGCTGACTAGAAGAGTGATCATGAAAAACTAATTTCTGTCCGACTTGAGATAAATTGGGAAATTGGCATTCAAGATGTGACTGACTGATGCCTCTTTTCTCCTGTTCCACTCCAGGCAGTGTGCGGGCACAGTAACCGGTGTGTCTGTGAATATTGCGTGCTTGCTGTCGGTGATGTTATCGCCATACATGCCAACAGTCAGCCAAACCATCAGGGACCAACTCAACGCCCCTCATTCTTGCATCAGTACCATGTTGCAAGGCGCTGGCGCCTTTGTATGTTCCCTGAATGCTGGCCACCGCATTGGCACTGTGAGTATGGCCTCGAAAGGCACACACACACACACACACACACACACACACACGCTCACACACATACATGAGCATACACACAATCTGAACTTGTGGAACCTGCAGTAGATTTACACTGGGTGATACAAGGAGGATGCAACAATTAGTATGTCAATATATCAATACTCTGGAGGACACACATGTGCGATGATACACACACGCACACATACACAAGAATAATGGCCCAGAAGGTGTTTCTAGGGCTCAGCCATAGCACAGCAACTTTCTCTCAGGCCAGTTGTCCCTTCAGGCCTAACAGTGGTGACTCGTGTCTGCAGCCTACACTGCATGCGGCCTGTGAGGCGATCGTGACTGAGGTCTCCACACGACGAGCAACTTGTGTTTTTTCTAGTACGGAATGATGTGATCTTGGATAAGCTCGCGTCACACCAAGACTATACAGCGCTCATGTGCACACAACATCTCTAACAAAACAGCCTTTGTCATCGGTGCAATGCTCCCCTCAAGAGTGGCGGTCATGACTGAGACAAATTTTTCCAATACACAATTATCTGCTTGGTTGCATAATCCTCTTTGTTCAAAGAGGAACATAGAGCCTCCAGGTTAAATTTTCCAGCTATATTGGCCTTGGGCTGGATTCATAATTACAAACTTTTTAAATATTCGTCTATACTTACATTTTTTTTCTACCCTTTGTTGCCCCTGCCTCCCCGTTCTGTCCCCAGGTCAGCCCATTGTTCCAGAAACTGGAGGCGGACCAGATTGAGGCTTTGAAGAAGAAATTTGGTGGACAGCAGGTATTTGATGTTTATGATGCCTAATGGTCTGTGCAACAGCTCAGTCAGGTCTTGTAGAAATATAGGTAGACTATTTATGAATAATGAAATGAAAAAAAAAAAATGGATAAAGCATTGCGTGAAGCAGCACCGCACATCGGCTTCAGTCAGACTGCCGTCGTGAATAAGAATTTGTACTTAATTGAAGTGCCTGTCTGGTAAAATAATGATAAAAAAAGAAAACACACCATAAATATTTTAATTGTATATCACGCATCCATTTTGTAGGTAGGAATGATAGGTCTTTAAAGTCCAACACCTCAGTGCCTGTCTAAACCTTCTCCTCAACCTCTCCTGCCTCTAGCCTGAGGATGAACCACCTACCAAGAAGGTATCCAAGGCCGTGTGTGTGTGAAGAGTCCACCGTAGTGCTGCTGTGTTAATGTTCATTACCACGCACCCGCACTAACACTAGCAGCTCATCTAACATCGTCATATTTGTGTATTTGAATTCCACTCATCCCTTGTCCAGTGTGATTCAATCCGTCCATTCATACCGTCATGACTCATAAAATCTCGCCGACGTTTTGAGTGATGAGTGATATTGTGTGAAATGAAGTAAGTAATCTCTTGAAATAATAACCTTCGTACGCCTCAAAATCGAGTATCTCCATCTGTCTATTTCCAGCCTCAGAAGACAGCTCCGAACGCTGCCGGCGCCAAGCCCGCCGATGCGCCAGCCCCTGCTGCTGCTGCCGCGGCGGCGGCGGTGAACGGAGCGGACCCAGACAGAGCCAAGCAGCTCACACAGGCCGTGGCTGAGCAGGTGAGATCGCTGGCTGGCGGCGGCACGGCGTTGATCCGTCAACTGTTAACTTAATTGTTCTATTTTAAAACACTGTGAGATTAATTACCTGTCATAGGCCTTTTATTAGAAGGAGACTGGGCAGTCGCAACACTTTTAATTACATCAGACTCAAAAGGATTCTTTTAATTGCATTGCCTTTCGTTTCAAATCGGATTCCTTTAACTGGTTACCAAAGCGGTGGCCGTCTTCCTCGAGCGATGAAAATGATCTCTCGAACAATCAAACCATGGACACGCCAAACTATTGGGTATGGTCACAGATAACGACCAATGTAAATTAGCCACATGTAATTATTTGACTGATCCGCTTCACCGTTTGACAAATCACCTGGTAATGCGCAAGCTTCAAATTATAAGATTGTGACTTTTTTTTTATATCCAAATTGAGTTATCCACATATTCGTGATCTTTGGGCGTTACCGTATGCTTGAGTGGTGTTATTGTTTAGAAAATAACCTTTTGAGGTAAAATATTTTAAAAGATGGAAAAGTACGTAACCATTTTGCCAACTGGTAGGTCAGATCTTTGCTGCTCAATATCTCGAAACTGCACACCGCCCAGATAGAACCTTATAATTCCAAGCTCAGGAGTGGATACCTTAATTAATGACTTGGTTTTTAATTTCAAACAAAAAACTGTTTGTTTTTTTTGTCCATCTGTGTTGAAGTGTTTTATCAAACACAGTTGTACGAGTGTGATAAACGTATCGCACCCTGTCATCTTATCTACTACAGGGGGACAAGGTGCGAGCGCTCAAGGCCCAGAAGGCGGAGAAGGCCGTGATCACAGCAGAGGTGGCCATGCTGCTGGACCTTAAGAAACAGCTGGCTCTGGCAGAGGGGAAGAGCCCCGAGCCCACAGCTCAGAAGGGCAAGAAGAAATGAGACAGAGAAAAAGAGAATAAAAAACTGGTGGAGGTTAGTCAGAGGAAGGAAAGAGTAGAAAGGTTTGAGGTATGATACTGGAGAATGGGAACAAGATGTACACTAAGAGAGAGATGAGGGTATTAGCTTAAGGCAAAGCCGTGACAGGATCTAAGACAATGTGGTATTGGCACTGAGGACTAATGAAATGCTGGATAGGCCGACGGGGAAATGAAAACACACAAAGAGAGAGTCAAATGAATACAGCTACAGAATGGAGGGATTTTTCCAAATCCCTACACCAAAAGAAACTGATTTTATACTCTGGCTATGTGATAAAGTCAGCATACGATATTAGTGTTGGAAGGTGTGTTGCGAATTTAAACACGTTTTTTATATCCCCTGGAAAATTGTTATTTTGCCATTTGCTACAAATATCCTTTTCACATCAAGAAAATAAATTTATCATATGCAGCCAGAAATTGTCCGGGTCCCCCCCCCCCCCCCTTTCTCAATTACCTGAATTGTATTTTTTTTTTTCCCACTACTTCTTTACATAAACTCATTCATACGCAATTCATTTCTATAAAATAAGCAATCAAATAAGCATTACATGACACTGAAAATTGCCCAATTTTTCTTTTATTGCAAATTTGAGATTACAGTGAAGAACAAACTAAATGCTATGGTAAAATACATGTATGTTTATGCTGTCAATGGAAAAGGCCATGCAAATTATCCTAAGATTAACAATTTATGTGACTACAATGAGAAAGTAACGCAAATAGAGGATATGTTGGTATATTACAGTACGGGCCGTTACAGTACAACTCGATATATTACAGGATTATATAAAAATAGTAAATCAGGGTAGAACAATACATATATAGTAATTCTACCGCTAATTCCCATTTTGATAGAAAAAGGTCAGCATAGAAAGTATAGCCGGGTCCTACTCACCATATCTAAATACACATACACACAAGCCATGGGTTATAAAAAAACAAAGTAAGAAATTTCTCTCCTGAAAATCATTCTCTCATACTCACACTGCACTGGGCACTTGCAAACTTTTCCTGAGCTCCTAAACTCTCCATGAACTGGGGCAAATAATCTCTGTTAGCCAGATTGCAGCCCTTTAAAGGAGGAGTCACAATTTATTGCAAAATGGTGGGAAGGGATGACAATGAAATGCTCTCTCTAAATTAACATCAAGTTCCTTTCTGTCCTACGTACAAATCATTAAATGCTTAAAATTTTTTGCAATGCTTTTGAGGGACCTTAGCGATAGGCATTCTTAAAGTCGATAACAAAAACACTTTCATCAGAAGCATTGCATGATTTGCTCTCAGCTTTCTGTTCTTCCATTTCCCTTACATGCAGTGTCTCTCTACATTTGCCGCAATGCCGATGCAGCCCCTTCTCTCTGTGGCTTTCCTTGTCTTGACTTTCATCACTTTCCTTCTCTTGCTATCTCTTGCTCTCGTCTTTTCAGAAAATCTAGTTTCTTCTATAAAAAAAAAAAAAATTCTTTGGTTTCCATCTTGCTAAGAGACATTTCATGGCCACCATATTACACCTTTCCCAACCACTGCTTATTCCAATTCTGTAGGACCTGTCATCTCTTTTTCTGTCTGTCTGTCTTTCCTTCCTCTCATTTCCTGGTGTTGACTAGTCTCTCTATCAGGGCTCTACGTGTCCTCTGTACCTCCTCTCCCAGCCTCTCAATCTCTGCCTTCAGACGCTCGTTCTGCTCAGTCAGCTCCTGCACCTTCCTCTCGTTCTCCTGTTCTCTTTCTTTCCGGCTCTTCTTCGCAGAAGAGAAGGAAGAGGACGAGCGCGAGGCGGAGGAGGCAAAAGAGGACAGGGCGCCGGTGCCCCTCTCGCTGGTGCTCCTTTTGCGCTTTCCCAGGCGGGAGGACGGGTAGACGGACGGAGAGGAGACGGGCGAGGAGGGAGAAGAGCAGTTCTGAGAAGGCGACTGGGAGGCCGAGGAGGAGCAGGACGGAGAACCGGGGACACAGGGCAGTTCCTCCTCGCTGGCCGAGGGAGACGAAGGATGGACGTTAGCCTGGTGATGTTGATGGTGGTGGTGATGATGATAACCGCCACTGATCACTGCTCCGCTTGGATCCACCATTCCCACTCCTCCCTCGCTCAGCAACTCAAAGAACTCCGGGGGCAGCAGGTCACCTCCGCCCGAGCCAGATCCCTCTCTCCCGCTCTCGCTCTCCGCCCGCCTCTCTTCCGCCACAGCTGGACTCAGGCAGGAGGAGGAAGAGGAGGAGGATGACGAGGAGGTGTGATGCAGAGGCTGGGAGTTGTGGATCTCCTCCGTCACCCTCTGGACCCCCTCGCCCCACGTCTGGCCTCCGTCCGTCAGCCACGTCAGAGAACAACTCTCCAGAACATCCAGAAACTCCGGCTCCTTCTACAACAGCAGGCGGAAAAGAGAGAAAAACAAAAAGAAATGTCAAGACCGGTCAAAAAGTGTTAAATCTCATGTTACTTGTTGATTACGCATCACTTGATATGTGAATGGAATTTTTCCTTCACCAAACTAAACAAAACTTGAACGTGAATCAAAAAATTTTAAAAAGGCAAACACAATAGACCAAAAGACTAACACTCATCACGGGTGTTGTAGCCATCCGTCATTCTCCCAACTACTGACCTCGGTGCATGGGGGGGCACGCGCCAGCTTCGCCCCACCCGTGTCGGAGCCCAGAATATCCTGCAGGTCCTCATACCACGCCTCCAACTCTGCACCACACAGCGGCCCCACGCCAGGGGGGTACGGCGGGGGCAGGTGTAGCCACTCGGCAGTCATCTCGCCACTCAGTCGCAACGCACAGATACTCGGCCACACAGTTCACACTGGACCTGAGGGGGGCGGCCGCCAGACACCGGAGGGTTGGCAGAGCGAGGGAGAGAGAAAGGGAAGAGCGGCAGCGTGTTAGATGATTGACATGTCAGTGTAACTCCGCCTTCTTCGCTTTAATCTCCTCTGCACTGCAACTAGTTGAGTTGTGAGTTGTAGTAATGTGGAGATAAATGGTGTAAATCACTACTGCTGAGAAAACTGTACGCAGCCTTTTATAGCTATAATTATTTACACCAAGATAAAGCAAACTAGAGCAGTCAAAGTACAGTGTATTGTGTAATAATCCACTCAATTGTGAAATGGCAGAACAGTGACACTGAGTGAGCAAATAACTGTACTGCAGTAAAATTGCTGATAACAGAAATTGGAAGAACAAAAGCAAGATGCTGAAAGTAGATGTAGATCACTTCATTCCAAAAATCTGTTAATGAAGAAACCAACAAACTGATTAAATGAAAAGGCTGAGTTCAATTACATGCAACATTCAGAATGTCAAATATGATGGATAAGAAGAGCAATTCACCTTTGGAAAGTCTCTTTTAATCAAGTCTGCCAATTTGTTGGAGATAACTTGTCCCAACAATTCTGAAAGAAAAAAAATGTATTCACTTGGTTAGTCATGTTTTATTAAATATTTCTTGCAGGTGACATGAAATTTGCTGAGATTTCAGAATCAAAATGATGATTTGCACAAATACAAGAGGAGCCTAGACTGGAAACAAAAAGGTAATTCAAGCTCGACACTCAGGGCAGCTTTGAAAAAATAAACCACAAATATTGTCAATAATTCTAATGTGATCAACAGGGATGGAGAAAACAATACAATTCAGGTCACTTTGTAGTAAACAAAGACCGAAATGTTCTCTACTGCGCCCCCTGCTTTCTACGGTCCTCAAAAACACGTTGGGATCGATAAACAAGTCGTAAAATAGGGACGAGTATATCTCAATATTGATCCATCCAGGTCTGACAATCCGTTCCACAGTTTTTATTAATTGCGTATAGCTGTCCCGAATCTAAATAACTGAACTTAACCGGTTCTAGCCGTTCAAACACCATGATCCTTAAAAACAAGGCGTGTGAAACATGCTTTTCATCCAATTCATTTTGTTTCTTTTTCTCCTTTTTAGAGATAGGCTGTGACATGCAAAATAAAATACAAAACACTACAAACCACATCTTTACAATGATTTAGAGTTGTTGTCATTGATGTTAGTTACAAAGTTATAAAAAAAAAATATTTAAATCATCTTAAAATTGACTTGCTGTCAGATGGAAAACTTCCCCGTGTGGAGTGCGATCAGAGGCATGGAAACGCCACTTGTTTAGTAAATAAGACGTACTACTTGAATATTAGGTTATTATTAAATTTTCTTGACATTTTATGACGAAAGGTTTTTTTCTGAGTTACATGTTCACTGTAAGCCAAGACAATTACGTCATGGAAATATAAGTCCAGTAGGAGGAATGGGCGAAACAAAAGGGAGCGTACAGAAAAAAGGAAAAGAAAGACAAGAGGGGGAAAAAACAACTAACAAAACAGTACTTTTCTTTTAATTGGAGATATTTACTCTGAATGGATTTGTCAAATGTGTCAAAATGGAAGAAAGAAACGTCAAAATATAAACCGTTCTCTCGTGTCAACAGCTCACTTATTGTCAAGACGACAGGGAAAGAAAATCTTTGCTCATATTGAAGTTTAATTACATGTCAGAATATTGACAATATTGGCTGTGGCGACAAAATTCACAAAACTCTATAACACGTTTGGCACGCTCAGCTGTCAAAACTTCCAATAAGTCGTGGCTTGACAACTCGGCAGACGAGCACACTCAGACAAAAGGTTTAAAAAAAAACCGACAAGTTGTTCTGTAAATTGTGATTGATTTGGACAACTGTTTTCTAAAAAAGGAATTGGGAAAGTTGCCAAAAACATGCACATTCTTTCCCTAATGCAATAGCAGTCCACCAGAGGCTTGAAGAGTAAATTAAGTAACGTTTACTCTCTTATTAAGGACCCGGAAAAAAAAGACATCGACCGCAGTGGCGAAAGTGTTAACAAAATATTCTCCACTTACCCTTTTTCTTTTATTCGTTCGCCTTCTCGACTGTCTAGAATACGAAGAATGTAGATATTTTAGTAAAGATTGGTGATAGCTCATGTTAACCATTGTTCAGTCTTGATGGCTGAATGTGATTTTTCGGAAACTCCCGGCGGTGTTTATATAAGGGAAAGGCCAACCGAACTATGTGGACAAGGCAGGTTCCTCACAACCGAACCGGAGCGTTTAGGCGTGACCACGATGACTGGCGCGCTGACGGTCCAATCGGGAACGCCGAGGTAAGATCTTCTCCTTGGCGACATCCAACGGGGTACACGCAAATGAATACTGAGGCGGGGCCTCGCTGGCTTTGCTAGTTGTTCTCCTATCCCGTATAGTTTGTACGACCAGTCGATGTGATGCAGTCATAAGACGGCCAGGACGAATTTGGGGCGTATGGGAGTCACATGAAAGGAATGATGCAATGCTTGGCAACCAATTTCTAGTTGGGGATAACACCAGCAGAATCAGAACATGTTTTATTTAACAGTGTTGGCTCTAACAAAAATCTAAAAATATACATATATGCAAGGATATCTTATGTCGAAGAATCGTTTGTTTCCGTAGCACAATACAGTTTCCTTGCGAATTAGGTGTATTGTGGTTTAAAAAAAGTCAATTATGCATCTATAACGCTTCGTTTCTCGGGACATTTTTATTAAATGTGAAAACGTTTCCATCAGCATATTTTCACCTGACTTTTGATTGCAGGTGTCCATCTCAACTTTGTCGGTACTGACACTGAAATCACTCACCCCCCTCACATGCTTTACAGTACAGGTTCATTCATTTAAAAGAACAGTCTCAACCCCGAACATACAACTTATATCGGCTGTGCGGCGCTGGAGGTCAGGTGTCTTTTATTTGTGAGGTATTTGCCGCATGGCTCCCTTTCAAACACATGCCAGTGTGTATTGAAGTATTCTCAGACATTTCATACCGCGCGCTCTGTTGCGCTCCGCGAGATATCAAAACAACCCGACGGAGCGTCTTTCGCGCGAGCGGGGGTGCTGGGTGTGTTCCATCATCAACAGCCCACTATAGTACTGTAGCAGACCGGTGCTTTTGATGCCTGCTTATAAATTCAACTGAATAAGCTTCAGTGTTGATGATGAAATACAGCAGGATTTAATTAGTCCGGGAGCAAAACTTTCATTCCGTTTCATTGTTTCTGATAGCTGTGTGATCTTTTTTATTTTGTCGATTAACATGTTTTATTTCCTTACGAAAAAAAAAATATATATATTGTAATGCTAGAATAAATTTTAGAAGGATACTATACAAATATCACAAATAATTACGATAATGTACGATAAGGTCACTATAAACTCACAATTGAGTATATGTTATCATAGCAGATAGAAATACGATAAAACTCACTATTGTACCATATAGGCACACTATAACTCCCTACAGGAATGTTATAGTGATTTAATAAATAAATAGCCTACCACAAAGTTCAATGAGGTCGCTCGAGCACCTCAGACACACTGAAGCGTCTATAGGAATGTTATGAAAATATTATAGTGCTGGGTTATGGAGGGTAAAGAAAAAACAAACAAACATGTGACAATGATATTATAACAACGTGTTTTATCATGTTGTACTCTCATGTTAGTTCTTAACCCCGTTTCTGACACTTCTGCCTTAATCCCAAACTCAGCACACAACTGTTTTTAATGCATGGTGCAACGTGCACGGCTCAACATGCACAGCCCTAGCAACAGCGCCAAGTAGCGAATAGAAAGCTCAAATACTGTCTCTAGGACCCGGGTTAAAGCGCTGCAGGAAGCACCATTAACACGTCACGACTTGAGTGGCTGTTGCTGAGTAGTTCAGCATACTTTCTCTCCCCGGCTCTCCCTCCCTCCCTCCCTCCCTCCCTTCCGTCTGTTTATTTTGTCAGTCCCGTCGTCTGTGTTGTATTCATTATAAAACATTGTTTACAACCCCAGATCTAGGTTGCTGCCGCTTTTTTCCCCAATACGGTCCGATGATAGTTCCTGATGTTTTTCTAATTGACGCTCTTTTGAATTGAGACCTAAAAAAAAAACAACTACAAATTAAGTCAAGATACAATATTTACTCTTTATTCTGAGTGTGTGTGTGTGTGTGTGTGTGTGTGTGTGTGTGTGTGTGTGTGTGTGTGTGTGTGTGTGTGTGTGTGTTAATAAGTCATGATGATGATTTGAACCGTTTTCTTTTTGTGTCTTTTGTTATTGTTCAGCATGGCTGGTGTCAAGCAAACTGAACTGACAGAATGTAAACAAGTGCTCCAAACTGTTAATTGTCTGTTTATGTAAACCAGCTCTGGATATTGTAGCTTTTGTAAACATGATTGTCACTCATTACTGATGATTGTAGCCTAATTGGAGAGATCAAGCACTATAATGTTGCTGTAATGTTGCACTCGCTGTAGCCGAGTATCAATCACTAAATTCACTCTCACAAAGCATTGTCTGCCTTGCCATGATTTAATTTATTTGATTCTTTTTAGCCTGTTTAAGCGTGGATAAAGGTTTTTTGTTTTTTTTTCTTATGTGCTCTTTGTCATATTGCCACACATTCAGAATCAATATTGATGTTTGAACATAGAGGAAAATTTAAATTAATGTATAGAGTTATTATCCACCAAATCATATTTAGGCTGTTGTTTTCTTTTGTTTTTCAGGCAGAAAGAGTCTGGGGAATTTCCAGCGACCAAGCTCCTTCTTTCTGTCCTGTGCCCTTGGTCAAGGCTCCACGCCCCACTCCCCCTCACACACACACACACACACACACACACACACCAGCTGTCGGAATCCTTCCCCTCTATGAACTGAGACCAACTGATACAGCTGTTAACATGTACTGGTGATACAGTAAATGTTTTACCCCTGGCTTGCCCTTTCTCATCGTCTTACTGTGTTTCACCTCTTCTCCTGAGTCCCTGACAACCGGCAGAGAGACACACACCTCGCCTCATCAACAACTATCACAGTAGTTTACTAGACCGGGAGAAACGTTGGCCTATTGGTGAGAGCCGGGGGAAGAAGTGTCCAATGAAACTCTGTATTTTGGATAAAATGTAATTTTAAACTGGAGTGTGAATTCCTAAGGTCGTGATACACCAATAAGATTTTAAGGCAATACGGCAATATGAATGGGTAATTGCCAACAATTATGACAGTATTTTATTTAAAAACTATTTTGTCATTAAGCTTTTGCTCCCCATTGCCTACCGTTATTGCATTTGTCTCATTTGCCAATTCCCATCTGTGCCGAGGCCAATATTGCAATTCTCTGTTGTCTCAAGAAGATGCCCATTAATCATCTCCTTTACGTTTTATTTCCTCAAGAAGTTGCCCATTTATCATCTCCATTTAAAGGGGATTATCCAGCACTCGTATGCAGTGGCACACTCTTTATGTACACAAAGTCAGAAGTTATTTCAAGGTATGTTTTTTGGAGAGCTGTCAAGCCACTTAATCCCACCTCTCCCCAGATTTACCAGCTACATGCTACATCCACTTGTTGTTGGGCATGATTTCCGTGTTTGGAGCTTTAGGAGACTTTCCAGATAATCTTGTTAGTCCATTAAACCCTATTTACCCCCTTATCCTTCCCTCTGCTTACCCTCCCTCCACCCCCCTCTTCCCTTTTTTCATTCGCTCCCCAGCTTCATTCTGCCCCACAACTGTATCCACCCTCTTCCTCTCTCCTCCCTCTCTCCTTCAGTCCAGGCTCTTCACCTGTCCAGACCCATTCAGGAAATCTGACAAACTGAGAGAAACAGAGGCTCTGAGCTCCCTGCCTTCTCCTCTCCGCAGGTGATTTTTGACTTGTCTGAAATCGGTTGATCTTTCTCTGCATCAACTTTTACTTGCCTCCCTTTTAGTTTCAGCTCCGTTGTTGTTATTGTTTCTATTATAATAACAGTTATTATAACTAATTAATTAAGCACCAAAGTATGGTTATTATTATTAATAATAATAATAATACATACTGTGATAATACACAGTTTGGGGCTGTGAATATTACTTTGAAATCTAATCTGTTAAAATATTTTATTACACAGAATTGCAATCAGTCTCTGATTATTTATCAGACTGATTATTTTCAGTTAATTTTGATTACTTTGTCTCAAAAATCACTAGAATATATAAATCAGAAGGACAGTTTATTCCAATTTTCAGACTTTAATTTGAATGTGTTATCATCACCGTCTAAAACCATTATCAATGTCTGTGATTTCTCTGTGATTTCTCGGCATTGACGTACATGTCAGAGATAAGACATAAGAAAAAAAAAAAAGGCAAAAGCAAAAACCAAGCCAAAGGAGAGACTGAAGGGCATTAAACATTAAACGCCTGTCTGAACAGGTGGGTATACTGGCAGTGAGACAGACACTCCAGGCTCTTCCTCCATCCTCCTCCTCTTAGTTTACCCTACCTGCACCAGAAAAAGAGGTTTTGTAGCAATTGGTGCTGCCTATAGCCTCCTCTCTGCTCTGCCCCACTGTAGACAAGTGGTGCTGCCTGAAGTCTTAGGAGCCTAAATATCTACTTTGTCCAGTGGGGTGGGAGTTGGTGGGGCTGGGGTGGGGTGAGTTTGAGTTTTGTCATACCAACACCAGGCTGCTGCTACGAATCAGTAGCTGCATTTCCAAGAATAACTGGGCCTTAATTGATATTTATGTTGTTATATCCTCCCTAAGAATATTTGTTTGGGTTTGTATCCTGTTGCTAAAGTCAGTCATTTTTAATTTGGGCTACAGTTCATTCATTCATTCATTCATTAATTCATTAATTTATTCATTGTCTTTACCTGCTTATTCCTATTCAGGGTCACAGGGTGGGCTATAGTTTGACATAAAATTATAATACTTCCATACCAATGTTTTGAGCTGACCCCTAGGCAAACCCCAATTGGTAAAGCTGTGGAAATGTGTCTTTTGACAGATGGGGTTGGGCTGTCCCAATCTAGAAAACCAAAATAGAAGGACATGATATACAGTACACGGTATGTCTCTGTGCTCATCTGGGGCATTCCCCTCGGAGTGGAAGCTCTGGGTCTAATTCCCTGTAAGTCACACTTGATCTGTCCCGGCTGAGCTGACCGCTCCCCAGCCCCTCTGTCCTCACAGCTCAGCCCCCCCAACATGTATGTACAGGAGGGAAAATGGGAAGCTGGGATCCATACTCAACTCCTGTTCCCCTCTGAAATAAAATATGGATGTGATATAGGCCTTTTAATCTGTGCGATCTCTCTCAGGGTCAGATTTCCATTGCAATTAAATGCAGCTATAATGTTCAGGTTTATCATGCTTTATTTGTCTTAGCCTGATCAGGCAAATTAGCCAGTGGCACCCAAAGTATCAGAAAAGAGCTGACGCCAGCTGACAGAAATATTGTAGCAAAATGTTTTAATTATCATGAAGATGTTTGTGTTGGCAAGCTATGCTTCAATCTGCCTCTCACTAAACTATTTATCTACTTCTGGGGGCTTACAGCAGTTACTTAACTCACAGGAGTTGCTGTGTCTGGATGACTCATCAGAAGCACCTGATCCCTTCTCTATCTCTGCTGGCTGCCTTGGTCACTAATGCCATCATCACCTGACACCAAACATGAGCCAAATAGTATTTACATATTGTGTTTAGTCTTTGTATTAGCCTATGAAAGTGCCAGATGGGTTTGGCGTTTGGCCACAGGGCGATACTGTGAGTGTGAGGAAGTTAAGATAATCCCAGGAAAGTAATTGAAGTTGATTTAATATACTTTTCTTTGAATGACAATGTACCTGATTCCTGGCATATCAGAATAGTCAATTTGATATTCCAAGCAAATTGAACCAAATCCTAAACATTACTACTTGCAAATAATATTTGACCCTAGTCTGTCTGACATAACTACTGGCTGCATTATCAGCAGCTGTCACTTCTGACACACTGCCTTTCCGTCTGAGTTTACTGTACTGTAGGCTTATGTCTTCTTTTACTGTAAGGTTACAACAAAGGCTGTGTTTACAAAAGGAATAGAAAATCTAGTGAATAGAAAATTTAACCCCTTATGTCACAGGTCTGATCTGATCTTCATGGGAAAAATAAGATTTAATGTTGTTTCTCTCTTCTAGACAGCCACAAATAGATCTGATTTTTGCCATATAGTCTTAAATAATCTTTTTAAATCCACCTCAAATGCAGCTGGTCTAGAATGTCAAGATGCTGTTCGTCCATTTAGTAATAATTGATGCAGATAGAGCAGACGGTCGGTTGCGAACAATTTTAATGGAGTTATTTCATTTTAGGGGGGATGTCAGGATTTCAAGGGAATTTATTTGGAAAAGATGTGAGTATGGCTGAAAACAACATGCTGTTACTCCAGTTGGCAACAGCTTTGAAAACTGAATGACTAACAGTGTACCTGTACCATGTGTGTTAAAGCTCGTGTGATAACATTTCTAAGGCGCTATGCTGCCACCCAGTGTTCATAAATAACCACTACAACCATGACATATCGAGGAAGGCCACAGATGACAAAAATTGAGCATGGGTATAATGCTGTTCGGTGATGAAAAATGATCATGTGAATTACAAATCCCCAGTGTTCTGCATAACAAATGATCATGGCCACATTTGACAATCCCCCCCCCCCCCCCCCCCCGCCCCAAAAGACTCATGATACTAAGCACTGCCAAAAACTCACAATTTTGTGTTCTGGTCATCAACAGTATTTTACACCTATACTTTCACATGATCTTTGAGATACGTCCACCTCCTCTAGTGATAATAAGATGGTATCAAGGACACCTCAACTAGTTCCAGTACTTACAACATTCATGTTTTTGTTAAGATCAGTATTTCACAGTAATTGGTCTGTTGCATTGCTTTCTAATCAGTTTTAAGTATAAGAAATGCTGCTGTGATAGCAATGTTTTTTTCTTCAATTTATCTGTAAGAATGATTTCTAAATGATTGAAAAAATAATTTCTCTCTCGCATGAAATGAAAGGAGTCAAGCGTATAGCACTTTGTTTTATTGTTCAGTTGCCATGACCAGATGTACAATACAGTTGATTTGTAGGCAATGACAAAGCAGATTAAAAGTTTGTCTGTGGCATCTGGTCTCAGTCATAATAATATAGTTACAAGCGACTGAGCATGAAGAAACATAAGGTACACAGGCATATTTACAAGCATTCCTTCCGTGCCTTGCCCCCGACACGCACGCGTGTGCTCCTGCTACAACACTAAAACAATGGATCTCGATTTTTTGTGCACAGTTGAAGACACATCCTTGATCTTCCATGTGTCAACTAGCCATCCAACAGGACCGTGAATCAATGTAGTTGACCAAAGCATATTGTACAAACCCAGTACTAGTGTGAGAGGTTCAAAAGGGAGTGGAAGAATTTGTCATGTATAATACTAATAATTATAAAAACAATCCAGTCTAAAACTTAACAAGCTTAACAGAGAACTGCAATCAGTGGCATGTATAGAGTGGACAAATGCATTTTCAGGTTGATATCAATTTCGATGCAAGAGAAAGGAAGAGGAAGGGAGAGTAGACAAGAACATTTGGTCTCTATTTTTGATATTCTGTCTTTTTTTCCCCAACTTTCTAACATTTCGCTTTGCCAAAAAAAAAAAAAAGGCATAGGTGGAGGAAGAGAGCAAGAGAGGGACGGCCAGAAGGGGGAGAGTGATCCCCCCCCCCTCCGTCCGCCCTCTATCCCCCTCCCATTCGTCCATGTTCTCCACTGTCCTGGGCCGGTCCAAATTCTGCCTCTGTTTATTTGGAGAGTTTCTTCATCCTCTGATCTAGCGCAGCAAAGTTTTCTTCTACTGCCACCAGGTTCTCCTTCATGGTCTGTTGGACCTGGGGGAGAGGAGGGGAACAAAAACGGGGTCAGATGAGAAGAGAAAGGGAGCGAAGAGAGAAGGGATTAGAGGTGGAGAGAAGTAGGTGTAAAGGAGAGATGCATAGAGAGGGGAGAAGCAGAGGGCAGAAGTGGTTGGAGGCAGAGAGAGAAGGAGGGATATAATCAGAGGAGAGATGGGGTGGTGAAAGGACGAGAAGAGGGACAGGGTTAGAGAAGAGGTGGAGATAGGAAGAGGGAAGAGAGACTGAGGAAAGGAGAGAGGCAAAGAGAAGACAGAGGAGAAGGAGATGGAAAAAGGGACAGCATTAGAGGTAGAGTGATGGAGGAGAGCCGTGTTAAAGAAGGGAAAAGGCATAAGGACATGAGAAGTGGTGCTTGAAGAAAGGAGAACTATGGAGAAGTAGTTAGGAGGAGACACAGAAAAGTGGCTGGATAACTGTTTTCATACATACTAGACCAGAAAGATTACATAAATATGCAACATTGTCCTGGATGTGCAAGGGTGAAGAACAGGGCAGTAAAAAAAATAAAGAAATAACGGAAAATGCTGCTGAAAGCCATTATTATAGGGAGATTTTCTAGGAGGTTGAAGAGTGATGGTGATGATGTTCTCTGTTGGGGCACGTTAAGGTCAGATTCAATAAACCACTAAAGCCTTCAGAGAATACACTCTATCAATGCATGTCTATGGAAAGTAAGGGCCAGGAGTTTTCAGACTACAAAAGGTTAATTTTGAACTAAGAGCATCAGGAAAGAAGGTTTTGCTCTACGAGGCATTGCTCTATCCATCCATCCAGTGGCCTTGGACTGTGAAAGCACAGGATGATAGACTGAACAGGCAAGTGGAGGACAAAATGCCTCTATCCTCAGACTAAATGCACACTAAAAAATATCTTTCTGAATACTTCTTGCATTCGTGTTTCTTTTTTACTGTACAAAAATGAGTCAATGCCAACAATGTGACTTGGTCAGGCTCTGTTCTGCCGTGAAAAAGCATCTGTAGACGGTGACATCACGGTCTCACCGAAGTAACAGACTAAAAAAAACGCAGTTCACTCGCTCTTGACTATGTGAAAAGATTATTTCCTGTAATCCAATAGCAGTTAGTCCATTGTTTGCCATCTTTTTGTGTGAACAATAAAGAGTGATTACAAGTGCTACGATGGTAAAAGTATGTCTCTCTAGTAGTGAGAGCAAAGTCCCATTAGTCCCACAGTAACCCACCTTCCTATGACAGCATTATACTGCATTGCTCATGCCTGTAGTCAATGTTTAAGTGGCCAAAATTGTTATAATTGAATTTCACACTCCAGTGGTGCTGGTGGCAGTTGTCTAGTTTGGCCCACCTTTGCTGAATGAATATGGAGGAAAACCTGAATGAAACATGTCTTTTTATTTTACACACATGACCAATCAAGGCGGTTTTAAATTCCTACCTGTGTTAGCAGGGTGTTATTGTCCTTCAGGGAGTTGTTGATCATCTGCTGAGTGGTGTCCAGGTGGGTCAGCAGCTGGCCGAACTGCATGGCTAGGAGAGGGAGGAAGAGGGGGAGGCAGGGATGGAGAGAGGAAGAAAGAGCGATGGAGCATTACATCTCAAATTGATGACTCAAATGATGCTCAAAAAGCTAAAAGAAAATGTATTTGTTTGCCCTACTGTTAGCTAAAAAGAACAGGTGTAGAGAGACAAGGATGAATTGAATCTTAAACTGATGAATAACTATGCTTGAAAGCTAAAAGATAAAGTAGTTTCTTTTTGCTTGTTTGCTTTCATCAGGAGCAAGGAAGAGATCAGGAGAAGGACAGAAAGGCAGAGGGAAAAAAGTGCAACTAAACCCTATTGACCGAAGAACACTTTAGCTGCAGACTGTGACAGATTGGTGCAAAGAGAAGCTGGATGATAAATGACCTCTTTCGGCACTCAGAAATGAATTATCAATATAATCTATTAATGCCACGGTTCTGCTTTCATGTGCTAAATAATAAAAAGATGATAATGTGATATATAATATCATGCATCTCATTTCTCCCCAAGGGGGTGTTTAATAGTATTGCAAGATTTAGTCTAATTCCATTACCATTTTGAATCCCCTTTTCACTTATTTTTTGCCCTTTGTTGTAATAGAATGGCATGGTTTAGGCTAATTCCATTATCCGTTTGAATCCCATTTTCACTTACTTTTCATCTTTTGTCTCACACACAATTTTCTATTGTGGATGCAAATCTCTCAGACTAAGTTTTACTTCCCAGCGCAGACGGCGTCTGAAACATGGTTCACACTCTTATGTTCTAAGCTGCACTCTACATAGTCTGAATCTTCAATGCCCGTCCCCACCCCCGCCCCCACTAACCTACATACATTCTCTCCTTGAACTCTCAAGGGTGTCATTTCAAGGTTCTTTTCCCTAACATAAAAAGAAAGGAATATAAATTATAAAGTTTTCATTGTTATTATCCTTACTGGGGGTGGAAATTGCCAGAGCGCCCCTGGAGCGATATTACAATATTTGCGATATGAACCAATTACTCAACGCCAACACACTGATATAACATTATGGGGTAAAGTGATGTGACAGTATATTGTTTTTTTTTTCTCCCACATCAAGCTTGCTTAATACCGTCTCGCGGCTTTGTGAGAGTTGTGTGAGGACACAAAGTAATTCCTGGCCTACTACCTTGTAAACCAGTTTCAGGTCTTATGCGTTACCTTGCTCATGCAACTCCTTGACAGCTATGAGCCTCTGCACCACCTGAGGTACAGAGGTGGCCATGGCGTCCCACTTCTGCACCACGTCATAAAGCTGCGACACCTGACAGGGAAACATAGACAGTTAATACCAAGAGACAGAACCCTCCATCTGAAAGAAAAGAAAAGTTTATTTCAACTTTAACTAAGGCCCCAATATTTCCTTATGGAATAATCATTGAACCGATCTTGCTAACGGCAACAAATACAATGCCAGACTTTTGGTTAACATTATCTGACAAATTGAATTTCAAGATGTAACAGCAAGATTAATGAATGCATTATAAAACTTCCTGACCAAAAAGATCTCCTAACTATTATGGTTACAGGACTCTAGTGCCAGGAGACTGTTTAGTCCATTTGAAAGTGGCTTGCATCTCAGAAATTGTCTGTCCCTGTTGAACCTGCCATTTACACAGTGTAAGAAAACTTCTGAGATGATTATTTTATTTAGTTTGCAATAAAGCCAATAGGATTGCACTGACCAACATACATAGTTTGGGATTTAAACTTTACAATCTCAAAAGGTTACCAACCTTGTTTTGTGTATCAGCGTCCTCAATGGCTGCCTTGTGCTTAGCAATCTCATTCATCTTCCCAAGGACACTCTACATGAAGAACATTTGTTGGAGAAAAAAAAAACAAATAAAAAAACAGGTTAATTTCCCCTAATTGTGCCAGTGATGCTATTTCAGATGCTGTATTCAGATACAAAACAGAAAAAAAAGTATTACAGAGGTAACTAAAGATTGGGGTCAATTCATGTTCAGTTTAATCTATTGTTGGTGTCCTGCAAAAAGAAGAACAACAAAAAGACATATCTCCAAGTTCTTTTTTTTACTGAAACTGACAACTGACATTTCTTGTTATCCGTGTGCAAAAAATGTTTCAAGTGAAAACAGAGGTTGCCAAGAGGTGGACTTCTTTAAAATAAGAGGTTTCTACAGGAAACATGCTAGTCAGAATGGAATTTAAGATTGCAACTGACTTGACAACAAATCCCATTTCATTTCAAAATGCCCCCTAACTCTGTGCTGTACACTCCATGATGAATTACCTGCAGTCTGGCCTCCACCTGATCCAGAGTAGTAGAGTCCAGTGCGCTGACCCTCGCCTGCAGTAGCTCCATGGTGTCCTGATACAAACAAGCACACACACACGCACAGACAAACACATAGATGTACACAAGTTATATGTTAGGCTTGAAGACAAAACTTTGTGTTTGTGTTCTTACTAGTGGCACTACAACAATAAACAAACTGGCGGGCATTGATGTGATCTTTGATATATGACCCAGTTCTCTGGTTGCACATCAAATGCAGCCTGTTATGAAGACAGTAACTGACTCCATGCAATGTTCTGAGGGAAAGTAGATGACGACTCACCATCAAACTGGTTCCTTGTACCCCAGCACTCAGAGGGCCCTGCAATACATACGCACAAACAGGGAAAAGAAATTTAAACAAGAGGCACTTGAGACCCCTCCCACCCGCTCTCAACTTGCATAAATCAAGAAGTGCAAGATGTTATTCTGATTGCACATCATATTGGTACTTTGTGGATGATTGTGTAGAAATAGAAGAGTTAAAATTGCACCTGTGTGTGAGTGAAAGAGAGAGGGAGATAAAGAGAATGCACAATATTGGTATGAATGAGAGAGAAACAAGAAAGAGAATAATGTGTGTGTGTGCACATGCACGTACGAGAAAGAGTGCATGCACGTCAGTGTGTACCTGTTTGTCTGATCCTGAGCCAACAGCTATCTCCAGCTCAGCTAGACGCTTCTCCAATTCCGCCATCTACAGGGATGTAACAAGGCAACACATGGCTGGTAGTGACAACAGCATCCCACAAGACACACACACACACACACACACACACACACACACACACACACACACACACACACACACACACACACACACACACACACACACACCTGCCTTTTCTCCTGTTGTTTCCATCAAATATTCTAACACACCCCATGCGAGATAGAAAAAAAAAAGGCATCCATCGGCTCAGCACTGAAACATGTGCTCACTGTACCGGTACAATCATCCCAGACACTCATTCCAAGTCTCTGCCTCCCCCCCTCTCCCCCTCCTCCTCCTCCTCCTCCTCCCTTTCCACCTTACCTTGGCAGACTCGTTGAATTTCTCCTGCTCTGGTCTGCTGTGGAGTTCGTAGAGTACCACTCCATCTGGGCCCTTAGCTGCCGCCGCCTTGCTCTCTCCCGCAGTGCTGCCACGGCTGCCCTTGGCTGCCTCCAGCTGGGTTAGCAGACGCCTGCGGGAAGGAAGGAACGAAGGATGGAGGGAGACAGACAGAGAGGGATTATATGTTCAATATTGCTGTCAGCCCTGAGCTGCTGTGTCAGTCCCTTCTCCCCCCCCCCCCCCGCTTTCCAGCCTGTTGTGGAGCGCAAGGTCAATGTGAGCTTGGATTTTCAGAAGTGAGTTTCCATCATCTTCTCTCCCTTTCTGTCTCTTTCTCTCTCCCATCTCTCTTTCCTCCTACATCTAACCACCCACCCATGCATTCTCAGCTCACTTGCCTAGTGCTCAGTTGGGGTCTGACATATCCCAGTACTCAGCAGCAAGTTCCCATTCTGTTCATGCCTTCCCTCAGCTCATCTCTCACCCTCCCTAATTCTCTTCTCCCTTCCTCTATCAATCTGAGGTCATTGCTTCAAGCTATACAGTTTTCCTCCTTAAACCTGGGCTGTAGTCCAAGAAATGAATTCCTTTCCTCATCTCTCCATCCACCTATTCCTTACTCCCTCCATTTCCTCATATTACCCTTTTTCCTAGTGCTCGCTCCCTCGCTCCCTCCCTCCATCCCTCCATCCATCCCCTGCTTACTAGTCTATCACTCAGTCAGGGTCTGACAGGTTGTAGCTTGGGGTTTCTCTTGATTTATTCTCTTGCCCTCCCCTCTCTAACTCTCTCCCAGCTCACCTGGCCAGTGCTCCGTCGGGGTCGGCCAGGTTGATGTGAGCCTGGGGTCCCAGCAGTGAGTCCAGATGGGCGGAGACCAGCTGCTGTTTGAGCTGGGCCGCCTGCTGGGCGAGCACCACCGGGGTCAGGCGCTCCTCCGCATTGCTTTCCTTTGTGGTTGCCTGGAGGGAGGGAGACACCAAGGCCTATAAATAATTGGGTTCTGGACAGCAATGACAAACCAATCAAGTTTCCTTAACAACAATGTAGAAGTCATGCAGTCCTAGGACCAGAATTCTTTTTGGGCCAGTCAGGTACGTTAGTCTTGTAGAACAGTGGTTCTCAATCTTTTTGGCTCGTGACCCCTTAAAATGAAGTGATGCCAAGTCGCGACACCCATCACAGGCTGCATATGCAGAATAGTGAACAGTTAACCAAAGATGACTTTCCCTTTTGAGGTTGTTTTGTTTGATTATCAGAGCCCTAGAGGCTGAAAACTATTCCGTATTTTTAAAAAAAGAGAAAGAAAAAGAAAAGAAAAAACTAGAGAAAAATCTGAAAAAAATAATAGACATGGTAATACATTTTTATAGTAGAAATATGTTTTTTCCTATCCCATAAATCCTCTCATGACCCCCAGGTTGAGAACCACTGCTGTAGAGCACATGTTGCAGGCTATTGACAGAACAGCAGTTTGACAATGGAAAACCCAATTTTATGGCTTAATTTTCTCTATTCTCATCAGACACAACTTCAGATCCATTTGCACGGTCAGGTTCCTGGTGTCATATTCTCTGCATAACTTAGCACAAAATGATCAAAATTTTCCATTATTTCTCAGCAAATCTGCTGCCTAGCCAGGTGGTTTATGCTTTTATCCATGCATGCAGCACTTCACTGTTTCGTTCACCACATTCACCATGATGAATGGGAGCACATTGCGAGTGAATTGCTCTATGGAGGTCTTTCATAAGTTTAAATTAGGACACTGCACCAGGAAAGCAGCTTGTTTCCCACAGTCAGGCAGCATATTTTGTCAGCATGAGTTCAGAACCCACAGATACCATAAAAACTGCCATTTTGCAAGTTGAATTATGATTCGGTGGTGGACTGGTTTCACATGGCAGCAGACACTGCTCTGCGTGCATCTCAACGGTGGATCAAGTTAATGGCACCTGATGTTTAATTAGTTATTTCTGAACTGCGAGATCTCTTTGTAACTTAAAATATATTTCTCATTGCAATGGTTTTATTCAAACTCAATTTCAGGATATATTAAAAGCTTCAGTGCACACACACATACACACACTACACTGATCTGTGCCTTGGATTCTTAGGTCTCTAGTGCAATGGTATGGACTGAAGACAAATGTTACATTTCTGAAATTGTTCAAACCAAAGGAGTGCACTTGCAGAACTTCCCTTAAAAATAGCACGGTCTAGGAGCAGAACGGAGGACATTCCCCAAGTGACAGGCTATTGAATTTGTGTGCAGACTGCAAGGTAAAGGCTGGATAATTGGAGTGTACCATCCCTCGCTGATTCCTGAGGGAGATCGAGAGGTGTGTGTGAGTGTGTGTGTGTGTGTGTGTGTGTCTGTCTGTCCACCTGGATGGCCTCCACCTCCTGAGTGAGTTCCTGGATCTCGTTCACCAGCCGCTGGTACTTCTGCTGGGGCGTCTCCTTCACTCCACATCCCTCTCCCAGCTAGACAAAAATGACATAAGAGAAGAGAGAAATGTATCACAGAACAGCAAAGAGACTGGGACAGGGACAGTAGCCCGGAGAGAAACAATTACACAGAACCACAAAAGACTCTTGACTTTATCAGACAACGCATGCAGCGAGCAAATTCATTAAACACTAAGGACGATAAAAAGAAAAAAAAAAAATCATAATGGCCTTGTTATTCTCCAAAATGGAATGGCTTCTAAAGATGTTATATTACAAAAGCATAAAGAAGTGAAATAATGAAATTCCACAGAGCAGAATGTACTCACAATTTCATATTCTCCCGACTCATACCCCACTCTTTTGCTTTTACTGATTCTGTCTGAGAAGTCTGTGAAAAGAAAACAGAGAGAAAGAGGTAGTAAGAGAAAGAGAGAGAGAGAGAGAGAGAGAGACAATGACAGCACACTGACGTCAATATGAGCTCCAATCTGAGTCAGAGCAAGACTTAGGTTCATACCACCAAAAGGATGGATCTATTCGATTAATACAATGGCAGATGGGCAACATTTTGAGGCAATAGAGGCTGCCAATATTTTATCTTTATATTTTTCTCCATGTTATCCACGGTAAGTTTGTCCCAACTCTCAATTCCTATCCCTACTGAAAGCCATATTGCCCATCTGCATTGCTTTAAAAAAAAACATTGCCTGGGCATCAACCATAATTAACTGACCAAGTCCCTTCGTGTTGACGTGCTTGTCTTTGAACTTGTCATAGGCTGCGTTGGGGTTGACCACAATCCTCTCCACACTGTCACTGCAGAGCTCCTCCTATAAATGACAACACCAGGAAAAATAAAGTCAGACACGACACACACACACAAAAAAAAAGATCATACAGGCATGTCTGAGCTCAGAGACGCAGCAAAGACTTGAGAGTGAGCCTTGGCTGACTGAGCCAGAAAGTCGAAACTCCCAAGGTAGACTTGAAATAAATTGACAGGCGGGGAAGATCTGAGAGGAAATCCTACGCTTAATCATTCCCCCAGAGATCTGATTTGTAGATGTTGAATTATGTGGTTCTCTCCACGAGTATGTTGTTGCTTTACAAGGTCAGATACCCTCAGAGATGAAAAGTCATTATAGCCATCCATCATGAAAATCTGCAGTAGCTTCACATACTTTATTTGGGGTTGTCTGGAGGAGAACCAAATGATTTAAACACAATTTAGGATACCAGCAGGCAAGAGACAGTGCAGCAATTACACAACCATACAGTTTCAACTAGGCCTGATTGCGGCATCTGAAGAACAATACTTTAAAAGTTGAACTTACTATGTATATATGCAATCCATAAGGTATAAGTCTACTATGGTAACAACAATGTTATGTGGATGGAAAAGGCAGAACCAAAATTGGAAGCCACTACACTTGCTTTTCTAAATGACAACTCTTTGATTAGTGATTTTGGGGAGCACACATGACTATTTGTGGATCATTTGATCACAACTTCCAGGTGATCAATTAAGATGGACTAGAGAGGATGGGTAGGATTAAAACACCACTGATACGTATAGACAGACAACACAGATACAGACACGGGTAACAGGACGGACCAACAGGGCATGCACACACAAGACAGTTGAATAGAT
Source organism: Centroberyx gerrardi (assembly GCF_048128805.1). Classification (NCBI taxonomy): domain Eukaryota; kingdom Metazoa; phylum Chordata; class Actinopteri; order Beryciformes; family Berycidae; genus Centroberyx; species Centroberyx gerrardi. The sequence continues at coordinate 15,053,406 of NC_136001.1, forward strand.
GTAGGAGAGGGAGGAGGAGGAGGAGGGAGGGGGCGTTAGTCAGGCTCTTACCAGCTCCTTGGGTTTCCAAAGAGAGTTAGAGAAAATAACGGAAGAGCAGAGGGAGAGAAAAAAGTAGGGAGAGAGAGAGAGAGAGAGAGAGAGAGAGAGAGAGAGAGAGAGAGAGAGAGAAACAACACAGATTAATGTGGTTATCACATGCCATGCACACAACAGGAACAGTTGGCCAGGGTCGGGGGAGATGAGAAAGAAAGCAGTGTTCTGAGAGTGGCTGCTGCAGACACTGGAGACACTATTCTTCAAATAGCTTATGATGTCTCCAGTTCTTTCTCTCTTCCCCTTCAGGGTGATCTGATGATCCATCAACAACGACTGGCTACTCTCTGTTGATAGCATATAGTACATTATAATGCAGTGCGACCATATGCCCCTCACAGAAGACATTGTTGGCCTCACAACATTATGTCATGTATTGAGGGGATTGGTGCCTGATTTTAGAGAGGTTCATAAACCAATCTGTGAATCAGAATGGAGGGGGTGGATAAAGGCTGCTGAAATGAAGTCAGGAGACTTAATAGGTCTAAACAGCTTCAAAAGTGTTCTTACAGAAACTGATACATCTTAAATCAATGAGCTAAGGCGAGTTATGTATTAACAACATGCATTCTATCCTGACTAAAGGATCTGCTAGAATAAACCCAGGCAATGGTTGGACTAGATCAAAGGTAAATGTCCAGTTAGTCAGAGTAGTGTGGTTAGTTAGGAAGCAATTGTTAGGACGTAATGGCAGGTTAAAAAGGGAAAAGTTATTGAAAACAAACAAACTGTTGTGTTTCTCCTGTCAGTGTCTTTCATACACACACACCTCAGCCTACACTGCTTTGTCAAGATGTAGGCAAATGAAAGAGGGAATTAATATTTGTTGCTTCAGACCCATAAACATCATTATCCCCTTTACAATTTTCAAAGAGCAACTCAAATCAGCGGAGGAAAAAAATCAATCGCTTGCACTTCAAAACAAACAAAAACTGATGAAGAATAGCAGAGCGTAATAAAAGGGTCACCACGTCGATCTATTCTCATTTCATCCCAATCGAAAGAGGTAGGAAAAGTGGATATGAGATAAAAACCCATGCAAAGAAAATACAGCAATAAACTCGCCGAGAGGAAAATAGAACCAGTCTTACTTGTATAAACTAGGGTCCCAGGAGGGGTGGGGAAGAGTCAAAACAAGGACAAGGGTACGGGAAGAAAGAATGTGGAACATGGGAGGGAAAATGCCAATTAGGTTTAACTGTGCTTGTCAGTAAATAGCCCAAATATGTTGAAAAGCAAACTCGGATCAGCATCCCTGGACTGCAGGGGTTAATGCTGTGATACACTTTATTGTGTTATACTTCGCTTACCAATAGCGCTGTTATAAAAGAGTAGTTTCAGAAAATTGCCCAGAAAAAACAACCCCTTTGTGGTCGCATCTGGGTACACTGAACTCACTAGCAATACTACCGCTGACTCTATATGTCTGCTAGCATTAAAAATGTATTAATTCTTACATTTTTCTGTCTGATAACAGTGGAAACAACTATCAAACTGTCAACGTGGCTATCATGACAGGCTAATTAAAATATAAAATACTGTAGATGTCTACATTATGCTCACTAACAATTTTAAAAATATTTGGTTGATTGGGACACGTTGAACAACAGACAAGTGTGCCTTTTATGTAGTTTATTTTTCTATTACCTCTCCATATATGTGTATAGATTCTATATGAAAGTAAAGACAACAAATTGAAAGGGGCCGATGTCTTGAATAAAGTACCTATTATGGATTAAATACAATCTTTAGCTTCCTAGTCACCACATAGACCTTCCAGATGGAAATAACGTATGAGGTATCAAATGTGCAAAGGTTTTTGGATGCTATCTAGTTAATTCTATTGGAAAATAAAGCATATCACACAAAAAAGAATCCAGATCACTAGTGTTAAGTTAATACAAAAGGAGGGCACCTTACAACTTAATAGGAAAACACAAAGGCAATGAAAATGTTTCTGCTGAGCTTCGTAAGTAGCAACATTTACTAGGAGACGACACAAGATTACTTACATGCATTAATTCAGCACTGTTGACCTAAGTCAGTCACTTTGTTATATTAATTAGTGAGCCAAATAACTGTATTGCCTAGGTGTTTTCCCGGCAGGGATAATGTGAGCACATTGACGACATAGAAAGAAAAAAATAAGTGCTTTGGCCACTATATGAAATGTCAACACTCGCTAGCAAGCTTATTTAGCTAACTAGCCCGCTAACTATTTGAAACATCCAATTAATACAAAACGTTAACTTACCGACTCAAACTGAGCCTGGTCATCTTCTGGAAGGTCACCTGTCTCGTAGACGTCGGGCTCGTTAAAGGCCTATTGACACAATCAGGTTAATGTTGTCAGAGTGACAGGTACCAACTATGGACAACAAGAAGGTGCAGCTCGCCTTTTAGCCTGGCCAACGCCCCGGCCCATTCAGCAACACACCAGCTAGCTGGTGGCTACCATCACAAAACACCACTCCACATTAGCTAGACTGTTAGCAACTAATACTAGACAGCTAACTACTAGTTATATACGTGGTTGCAATTTAAAAGAAAAAAAAACCACGTCATAAAGAAAGCAACAGAGGTTAGCCAATAGTAACGTTACCTAGCTACCATTAGCTGCAAGTAGCAAGCTAGCTAATCTGTTTGCTAGTGTTAGCCACTTACAATTCCTGGCAAGTTTGCGTATTTAGGATCAGCCATTGTTGTTGAGATGCAAAAACGATACCAACGGATTAACAAACAAAATAATAATAGTCTCTAAAACGTTTAATTTATCGATGATACAGAAACGGAATCAAATCGTAACAAAAGCTAGATGAGCCAGCAATCTCTCAGCCGGCGGAGGTTTGGCTAGCTGATGTGGTCACTAGCTTGATTTGACAGGGTGTACGTTAGATTTTTTTTGCCAAGCATGTAAAATGGGCGGTGCTATTTTACATCACTGGAAAAGACTACCACTCCATTTGACGGGCTGCCAATGCCGAAAAAACAAGCACTCCCAATACTGTGGAGCATGACTACGTATGCGTTCCTGGTGACCAATACGATCTAATTGTCCCATTTCTAATTTTTGAGATCGTTTTATTTATCAAAGTCCTCATCGTTTGCTGGCGCATTAGTAATTCAACCAGGGAATGTTTTGCTTGAACAACGACATTATTTTGCTTTTATTTGCACCAGGTGGTTAAATTGTAACAAAGAGCAGTCACACGGTGGGGCTAAAGGCCTGGGCAAACCACTCGATCAATGGTCTAGCCAAAGAGCGTCGATTCAGAAGATGAACCACTCAATACTAAAAAACTGGTGACCTTACTAAAAGTGGGCGTTTACCCTCACGCATGCGCTGTCCCTTCAGGTATTTCTTTTAATGAATTTAAAAAAAACTGTTTACAGGTAGCCTACATATATCCTGTATGCAAAAAATCAATGTGTCAAAACACTTGCTAACCAACCACTCATTGTTATTCTATTGGTGATAATTGCTGGTATATTCTAGGCCTACTGTAGACTAAGTCTCTTCTACTGGGCGAGGGAAAGTGTCATTGTGTGACCATCTTGTCATTGATTATGAATGTTTCAACCTCCGTTTTTGAGAAATAAGCTTTTTCACCATCAGCCATTGACGTTTCCATGACAGCTACTACAATACCCATATGCCTAGCTAGATCCTGATCAATGATCACAAGATCAGTTGGGCCCTAACACATATAGTAACACCTGATCTAAAGCTAACTATGTGTTTTCAAACAGCTCTACTATGAGCAAACAGCTCAAGGATGATGAAAAGTGTTAGCAGAGGCAAAAATCATTAGGCCTACAAATCTAGACATGTTGAGCAGTGGAGCTTGTCCTGCTATATTATAAGCAATTTAGAGGCTAGATATTGAACAAACTAGCCAGGCTTGTTAGGTCAAGCCAAAAATAAACTAATTTACATCTGTGCCACTGTAGTTACTGTCGACTGCACTGTCTGTGGCTTTTCCAGTAGACTGGGTGCTTAAGTGCACTATGGCACAAAATGATGGAATTTATAGTCCATTTCTGGTATGTTGGTACATAGTCTTGCAGCCTCCCTTTGACTATTTTTGTATTTTTATTAAAAATTTAAAATGCAAATCCATTCAAGTCAGCTATTTGTTTTGACCTGTGCATTGTAGGAACAACAGAATAATTGGAACCACGCAGAACCCAGTTATTTTGAAATCTCTATGCTACAAATGAATGCCCAAAATCTTCTGGGACCTTGTTGGCCTGAGGTAACCTCTACATTCATGCATAACACCATTGCCATGGTGACCAGTCTGGTGCAGAAGATGCGTTTCTCAAAAGCTACTGGTCACATAAAGGATTGCACTGAATGCTAGCAATACATCCAGCTTGTGTGCAAGTTGCTTCATGTAAAACTTGAACAACAGGTCATGTCTCACAACTTTTCCATCAAAGGCAATACAATGAGAGCAGAGTTTGTGGTGCCCGGAACAAGGGGCAGAGTTGGAGCTCTCCGCTTCTTCCCCCTCTCAGGTCCCGCGGCTCGGTGGTGCTGATGAGAGGATGCGAGTCGCTACTTTTACCACGCCCCGCCCCCACTGAGAGAGCAGGGAGCCGTCTGTCAATGATGCAAGGCATGCTTCTGAAAACCCTGCAACCTATCCAGACACAGCCGACCGGACCTGCTCGGAATATACTCCCGATTACAAGTCTTCATCTTTCCAAACATTCAACTGCACCCGAGTTTGGTTCGAGGGCATTTGAAGCAAGCAAAACTCTCTAAAGGGGTTTCTCTGTTTGTTTTATATGTCTTTAATGTATTTGGCTGTAGTCTCTCTCCTAAAACTCGAAATTGCCCATTCTTCCAAATGCTTCGCCCGTCATTCACGGAGGCAGTTTGCATGTGGGCATAGCCTGTGGATTTAGCCTACGCACAATATTGCCAGCGGGAAAAGGTTGGAAAAGGTTTTTAGAAATTGCTCTTTTCTATTTTGGAAGCGCGTCCAATAATTTTCCACAATGGCTGATGCTAACGCAGAATGCAACATCAAGGTGCTGTGTCGTTTTCGTCCGCTGAACCAGTCCGAAATTATCCGTGGAGATAAGTTCATCCCAACATTTCAAGGAGACGACACTGTCATCCTTGGGGTAAGTTATTTCTGCTGGTCTCTTCCATCTATCCCCCTCCCATGCCATCGATGTGGGAATCTTCCAAAGGCTAACGCTAGGGGTTTCACTTTTCATCTCGCACGCAACACATCAAATACTGCTCAGCCAAGTCTGGAAGCTTAAAGGCATCTAACATTTATGAAACTGGCTGTGTAAAGTAGCCTATAGCCTCTCCCAGTATTTTGAGCATATAGGAAACGTGAACATGTTGCATAACGTACCATAGCCTATTAACTTGATTGGCGTCTTCTGTATCACTAAAGGGCAGCTGCCCATAAGGCTTGTCAAAATCTCTAATTTAAGCCTTGAAGGGGAAAAAAATCATCAACAGTGTATGGCAGCCACTCATGTCATGTTTTTGACAGAAGCCAAATGATTTGCCAGCATCGTCTCTTTCTCATTAAAATTCATTTTAAGATCAATACACTCAACAAGCCCGAGCTTTGCCAGGAATGTGACAAAAAAAAAAAAGAAGAACTTAAAACTCATCAGTTTTTAAAGATACACCCAGTGGAGTCGCCCCCACCTTTGTGATCCTGAATTGTGTTGGTCATTACTTGCTGCTTTTCTAGCACTGATCTGCAGTATTTAGATGTGTTTTCTGTGTCAGAGGATTAGTATTCAGGACTGATTGATCTTATTTTTGACGTATCTCGCACACAGCCATTGTGCACAGTTTAATTATCAGGTATACTGCAGATCTAATAAGAGTGATAATTATGCTCTGTGGGTTGTTTGAATCCAGTGAATGGATTTTGGCTTCGCCTATTTAGTCACTCAGAACAAATTGAATAGCAGTTGCAGATTGCTGCCACTGCTTTGAAACAGGAATGAAAATGACGCTAACTATAAAGTGACAGTATTTAGCAATCTGGTGGATAGATACCTGAGGCTGAGGTTAAAAGTGTGATTGTGCTCCATCCACCGATGACATTTTAGCATAATCATTGGCCAGCAGGAGGAAGATTATAGCGGTCTAAATGCAAATGCTGTTATTCTTTACATGCAAAGTATATCTGGGCCGACACACACACACACACACACACACACACACACACACACACACACACACACAAATAGCAAAAAAGACAGACACAGAGATTGAGACAGAGAGAGAGAGAGAGAGACACAGAGAGAGAGAGAGAGAGAGAGAGAGAAACAGAGAGAGAGAGAGAGAGAGAGACACACACAAAAGAAATCCACACCCATCGGGCCTGGGGGCTTTAGCCTTCAAGTGATGATGAAGTCAGCAGGAAATCCCTATTGTCTTACTCCATTGTCACACACACACACACACACACACACACACACAGACACACACACACACACACACACACACACATACATTGAAATGCAACACAGATTTTTGGGATAGATATCCCTGTTCGGTTGTCCTGCCTGTCTTTCGTTGTAGGATACTATCTAGCAGTATAGGACCTTTTCCACAAGCAGATCAGATACCCATTATCACATATTTGATGCTGTTTTGGGATGGCAAGTTGGCAGCAGCTTGAAATTTCACTCATGCATGCATGCATCATTCTGGATGACTGCCTGTAAAGGTATTCTGGATGTTTTTGAAAACAGCAGAGGGATGGAAAAAACACAGATGTTCGCTGTTGTGGATTATGAAGTTATTTTAAACTATCTCAGTTTTGAATTTTACTGAATTTCTTGGGTCACTAGAGTTTCTTGGCATGATTCGTTTGATGGCAGCACTTGCGTTGATGAAATGGTTTTGTGGTCCATTCAAGCTATGCCAGAGAGAGAAAATAGATACTTTACATTAGCCTACAGACGATCACACATGGAAATGGTGTGTGCAGAAATGCCCTGAAATCATAATACCCAACGGGAGCAGTGATCAGACACCATGAAATGAGCATAGAAAAACATACAGTATACTGCTGGTGTTCCCCACCAACACTTCTGTATGGCACATATACAGTATATATATATATATGTAAAAGTGCAGCAGCAAGGGCCTTGAAAACTGATAATGTCTGGAAATAAAAGCATGCAGTTCTCTACTTACATTTTGATTCATTCCATGTACCACCTCCCCCTCAATTCCTCTGTCTCTGTTTTGTTCAGATAAACTTAATCACAAAAGCGTATGCACAGTTTTCATCTTTGTAACTGTAATTACTTTGGAGGCGTGTGGGATGTGAGTTTTTTAGATGCACAAGTGTATTCTGAGTGTGTATTTTTCATCTGCAGTATTTCTCTAGTAGCTCTGGAATGCTTTGCCAGGAAGTTGTGAAAAATATGTCTCCTAAGAGTTGAAATGCTGTGGCCGTCAGATTAGATCAGGATTAAAAATACCAGGCCGACAGGCAGGCAGGCATGCTCCAGGGATCCTGTACCGACTACTAAGCACTCACATTCTGACGGTTGATAAAAACAATTCACGTCAGGGCAGCGCTGATGGCCACACATTTATTTGGTTGCAAAAGGTTCCCTCCAGGACTTGTAAACTGACAGAGGAGATGATTTGAGTTGTTGAGTGAGTGTTTGCCCCCCTCTGGGTGGCAGGCAGAAGGTCGCCCGGAGAGATGAGGGGGCCAACATGAGAAAAGTTTGGTGTATTGGTCTCAACTGACTTCAAATAGGAACATCTCCGTGGCCTCAGAACATGTGGATTGTTGAGCTCTGACTGGTAAGAAGTACAGTGGTTGCCAGTGTTGTAGTACTTGAACCTGGACTAGGACTTAAATTGGACTCGAGTTACAGTCATGGTTGCAGTCATCGCTCGACTTGGACTTGAATATTGATGAATGACACTTGGACTGGGACTTGTGCACTGAGGATGTGAACTTGAACTTGGGACTCGCTCATCTTAGACATCAGCTACACATCTTGTCAGCGTTACCCTAAATTTGTGCCTGATTATCTGGTTGGTTAACAATATACGCCTACATGTAGACATACACTATGAGAATTTATCAATGGTGCAAAAACAACAATTGATATTTGGTCACAGGTGATCATGTCCACACAGGATCTTTTTCAGAACCCCCTTTAACTCTTAAAAGTAAACTCGTAAAATCACTCTCACTTTGCACTTTAATTTCCTGCATGTGTTTTGGTCAGTATAAAATTCAGTCAGTATTCATATGCTTGCGCTCTTGCACACATTGTATATGTATTAAGTTATGGTTATACTGTGTTTTTATACGTGTATGTGTACGTATGTACTTGTATGTATGCATACCTGTTGTGAGTATGTGTATGTAATCCCTACCCACCACCTCTTTTCCTCTCACTCATAATATACAACATTCTTAATCCATACTGTTGCAAGATGGACTATTGTAAATACACCCAATAAAAAAATTATCACAAAAAAAAGAAAATTTATCTTACACACAACCACTGATAGGATGATGTAACATATTGGAGAGCGCACGGTACCTGGGAGTAAGAACTGTTCAATTCTGATCTATTTCAAAACACAAATCGAAAAACAAATGAAATGACTGAAATCCGCAACTCATTCTAACTAAAAACTAGCTTTGTATGTGTTTTTTTTTTTTTGTTCTAGCTTGGATGACTTGAACTTGAACTGGTTACTCGGACTCGGACTTGAATTCTGAGGACTTGAGACTCGACTCGGACATGACCTCGGTGACTCGGACTTGGACTCGGATTTGAACATTGAGTACTTGGGACTTGACTTGGACTCGAGGTTTGGTGACTCTGGTGGTCGCTATCACAGAAGTCCCCCTACGCTGCATCCACCTTGCATTAGTATTGAGGAATTATCCAAACAATTCCTCTTAAGGGTGGAGCAGCAGTGCAACAGTAGAGCAGCATGTAAAAAGCGGGACTTCTATGACGTTACATCAGTAGCTCAAACACAGGTAGACAGAGTTCGGACCAATAACTGCAGGAGTGCTGGTTCCAGTGCTGAGTAGGACCATTCATTATAACCTGACACCAGGAAGACAGCTAATGTGGGATCTTGCCAGCAGTGCAGTTGTGGTTAAATTAAATGCGGGAACAGAGTATTTTTTTTTTCTGTAGATCCGAAAGTTGAAGACTGGTGAGACAGTCAGGTTTCTTAGCTTTTTCTTGAAGCACCTTCAGGCCATGAGATTCCAAAACAATTAAATCCTTGAGTGATTTTAATGAAAGCAGTCATATATTGCAGCCCCCACCTGTGTGACATGAATTATTATTATTATTTTGTTTCTCTTTTTCCATCTCTCATAGATGGCCACCTGTGGAGCCCTTTAGGGCTCCGTAGCTGTGTGACAGTAATAACCGTGCTCAGGCTGTTCTGCCCCAAGGCACGGCCTTTGTGTTCACTCCGTAGTGGAGTGACACAGCTGTCTCTAGTATTTCACTGTCTGAAATAATGCAGCGTCACAGGGGCCAGATTGTCCCTCCTAATCTTCTGGCAGGCAAAAAAAGTGCCATGATGAATCATGGTTCAGATTCGGTGCTATGAATAAATAAACAAGCACGGCTGCAACAGAGATAGCGAGCTATGGGATTTTTTTTTTTTCTTACTCTCAGGCGATGGCATGTATATATCATGCACTAGTGCCACATGTGCTGTACACAAGCTAGGGTTATCAAGGATGGATTTTCTATATACATTTATGCATCATGCAAATGGAAGTAAATGATGGTAAGTTGTGATTTAGGAGGCAGCATTTGAGACCTGCACCCTTGGGCTGTTTGTTCCTTGATTGTTTGTTGTCATATCTCCCTCTTGTGCTGCAAGAGCTGGAAGTGCCTCACAGCTTCATTTTGGCTCCTTTTGTCCACTATGAAATAATTTTATGGTTCATTGCAGCGTTGCAAATGCTTGTGATTATTTAAAGCTGCACACTTGGGGTGAGTTCAGCTCAAGGGGGCAAGGGGGATTGACATCCCTCCTTGTTAGCACAATTATTAGATCCCTCACCATGCTAACTATAGCTTGTCAGGAAGTGAGGGAAAGTGCCATCTCCGCGCTGGATTTACTCTCTGAGGCAGTGTCTCTTAAACTATGGGTCACTGAATCAGACTATGGGTCCCTTTTACCTTGGGTCTCTACTTGACAAGGCTAATCATAGGTTTTTATGAGCCCCGATCCCAGAGCAAGACCAAACTGATTTAGTTTTGGACCTCTTACCAAAAAAAAAAAAAAAACCTTCTCCAAAGGTTTTTGTTACCCTAATTGTCAGCCATTATTCTGCCAGTCTCAGCCTTGGGTGGGTGAGGGTGAGGGGGGGTTATATGGCTCTTGACTGTGGTTAAAATACTCATTATATCAAGTCCCTTGCCTCTGCATTGACCTCCCTGTCATCTTCATGATAACATGGAGCTATTTGATTTTCTTTTCGTGTCGACCATGATAGATGGGGGTGGGGGAAATGGGGGGGTGGCGGGTCAACTTGTCTGCAATGAAATGGGGTAAGTCCCTTCATCTGTGTTAGCAAGTCCAATCGAAATCCACACGTTAAAGAACTATTGATTCTCTATTTTCTGCTGACCATTTATAATTCTATGGATTCCCTGTCCCTGGCTGCTGTTCCCTTGTATGCTTACAGCAGTCTACTATAGAAACTCCAAAGCGCTCAAGGCTGCTGTATTCATAGCTGTGAGATGCCCCATGTTTCCATTTTTTAGCAAAAACAGAAGATAAGAACAGTGTGAACAACCTCATTCTGCCACAAAAAGGTTCAAAGAGATACTGTATATTCCAGACCAAAGCTCAAAGTGTATTTCCCTTGGGCTTTGCTCTTTCCTGTGCCATCTCTCCACTACAGGCTTGCCATATAGGAGGGAGCTTTGATTCTCCTGCATCATTAAAGCTTTGTGTGAGAACTGTGGAAATTAATTCAAATCATGTGACGTGCCACCGTTGCAGCAAATAGGCATGTAATATTATTGAACATGAGTTGATTATTCGTCAGTGGCCAATTAGTTTGGAAGATGTTCGAATTTCTGATGGAACAGCAGCTCTCCTCCCGTCATGCTTGGCTTGAGAGTTGATTCCCTTCTCTTCTCCCTTCTCACTTACGTGCCAGGCTAGCAAATAGAGGGGAAAACAGCTGCTGTTGAAACACTGTTGACAGTGCATGTCGGACGCCATGTAAAGTCATCTACCTGTCTTGTACCTTTCTTTTTTATATATAACTCAGTCGGAGCTGTTTCTCCTCAAAGGTATTTCTCTGCAACGGGCTTTACTGTGTGCAAACCAAATAGAATCAAAAATAGAGATCCAGAGCCCCCATGTCCACTTTAGTGGTCTCCTAATTCTATCACTGCAGTGCACGCACCGTATCCAATTAGACAATGTAATGGGATTGCTGCGGAGGGTCAAGATCTGCACTCATTTCTCCTGTTGGATGCCACCATCACTGTCAGAGCGGTTGCCATTTCGCTAATTCTCTGGAAAGGGACTCTCTCTCTCTCTCTCTCTCTCTCTTACTCAATACGCCCTTCACAGTATTTTCCTCTGTCTAGCCATATTTCATGGTGTAATGATTCTGCTGCTCATTTCCTCATGACTCAGCAGCAGTTTGGGAAGATGTGAGAGAAGAAGCCAAGGCTCATCTCCTATCTCATTAAGGCAGGTAGAGGCTTCTAGCAGGTATTAATGATGCCGAGGGGGGAAGCTGGAGCCGGAATATCAAGAGATCAAATTATTCGGTAAGGTTTCCTACGCGCCAAGCAGGCCGGAGAGGTGAGGGTCTACAAAATGAGAAAAGACTCGATGAGGCGAATTTTGCAATAAACCAAGAGAAAAACAACATTCTAATCAGTACTTCACTGTGAAGTGGTCCTGCTCCTACTACAGAAGACTTAATTTGCCCATGATCTGCAAGGGCTGTCAGCCCTCCCTCTCATCTTCCCCCCAGTATTAATATTATATTGACTCCAATTTTGGCTCCAGCAGCCACACTCAGCAGGATATTAGCTGCTAGTTCCCTCCATCTTTATTTTTGCTCAATGTGCATGTGCGCCAGGGCTAGATAAGGTTGTGTCGGTTCGTCAAGACTTCCCTGCCCATTTCTCTCCTTTCATGTCAGAAGTGGGTTGCGACTACCAGGCTTCCAGCTTCGGGGAGCGTTAATGGAGCATCCTCTCCTCATTAGCCACGGCCCTGCCCAGGATCCTGCCCGCTCTCCGTGTCTGCCCGTGGCATCTGTGGGCAGTACATCGTGCCGCACATGCTCACACACGTGTATGCACATGCCAAGACCTCAAGCTGTTGGTACTGTATTAGCCTGCTGAAAGGATAGCATGGGATCCTGAGGAGAGGGAAATCTATCTGAGCATCCCTGCCCTCTGCATGCCCGGGCCTTGTTCCCTCCATTTATCACAGTTCAGTTTATCGAATTGACACTTGAGAACATTGACATCTACTCTAGGTCACTGGTTTTCAAGCATTTCTCTGGGGACTTCCAAGCACATTTTTTCTGTGCCCCAAAACTGATTTTACAGTCTCTGATACAGGTTAAAGTGAGTTCCCTGTTTTTAGGTTACCAATCCAAACTATCTTACATAACACTTGGGAAACACTTTGTGAACATAAATCTTTAGACCTGTATTAATCTTTGCATGACCCAGGTTTGGGTCCCAACCCAGACTTTTAAAAAGCACTTCTCTAAGCTACAGCACCAGGATGCTGATGCTTATTTGTGGCTCCCAGCAGGTACACTGCATCAATAATCACCCCATGAATTTTTTCTCTTTTACTCCACTCCTTCTTGCTCCAACCCACTCTCCTTGAGTTTCTAATTAAATCCATTTCATGCAAACTCTTAATAGCATTCTTTTTTTTTCTGGCGGCTTTTTATTATCCAAATTAACTCGCTGCATGGCTCTGTCATTAGTCGCGGCTGAGTTACAAAGAGAATCCCTTTAACCATGTTGTTGATTTTTCCTGCAAATTTAAATCATTGCTCAGTGCTAGTTCTTGGATTGCTTCCTTGCCCCATCAGTCATTCCCCCAGCCACATTGGATTTAATAATTGCCACCAGCGTATACATGTTGATAGAAATGCGTTATGCTATATTTTTGCTATATCTCTATTTGTTCCATCGTGCTGTTTTATGGTCTGACTGATCATTAATTCTCCGCCATATGTGGTCATTAACTGGGCTCACGCTAATGGTGCGATACAACTCGTTGGCATACTGGCTGGATTATGTGTCTTCCTCTGGCGCTTGTGCTTTTGAGGATCAGTCACAGCTCTGGATTCAGATGTAATTGGGACTGTGGACCAGGACCACACAAAACACACTCATTATGATTCGGCACAGAACTAGAGATGTTGCATTATGTGTTGCCTGCATTATCGTTTCATTGGAACATTACTTCTCCCCTAATACCAGTCAATAGAGCTGCTCACGGGGTTAGGTACTAATTCAATTACTGGTAGCGAGGGATCGATAGCTTGGTTAAGAGCATTCTGTCTTACCAGGGCGTCAATCTCAGACAAAGAGGTAGAATAATAGTAAAGACATCACAACTATGAATAAAACACAAATGGAATTGTGCAGTGACCAAAAAAGTGTTAAACAAATCAAAACTATCTTACATTTTAGATTCTTTAAAGTAGCCGCCCTTTGCCTTGATGGAAAGGCAAAGGCTCTGGAAAGAAATTCATACATAGGCATCAACTTCACTATTTATATTTGTCTAAGAAACACATTTTAAGCATTTAAGCATAAGCCTTTAGATCAAAATGGAAGATAATGAAAAACAAAGTACATTCAATCAGATGTGTCCAAACGTTTGACTGGTAGCGTACCTTAGCACAACATTTTTGTGATATAATTTTATACCCTCTTACAGTAGGTAAGTCACTTTTCTTTTGGCACAAAACATTTAGATGAAATGACATTGTACTCATGATAAAGATATGGATGCACACAACACATTTTCCAGTGTTAGTAAGTGTTAATTGGAAACACTGGCAGCACTGATTTTAACACTTACAGAATGCACCTTTTTAGTGAAAGCTTACTGCCACAGTGACAAGCATTTCTTTGGTATTAAATGCAAATGTTTATTATGTTTTTTTCCCCCCCTCCCATTGTGAGGAGCCACGGCAGGCCAGAGACAAAGATGCCTTGTCAGGAATAATCGTGTGTCTTTTGTGAATTACTTATGACTGGGTTTCACTATAGACAGAATGAGCTGAAAGTGGGCTGGCCATTGTGAGGTAAAGGGAGACAGTGATTGAGACTGCAAGGCATTGGATATTCCCTTTGAGATGGGAGACGGCTAATAGGGTCTTTGAGAGTCTCAGGTTGTAATCAAAGCGTTCTCCTCGAGGCTAAGGTCAGTGATCCCAATTGATCATTTTTTTTACTCGAGACGCATTTCTATTTTGTGTAGGCTTTTGTGTGTAAGCTGTAATGTACATGACTGGAAGACATGTGAAGGCCAGAGGCAGAATCAAATGTGACATTGTGAGCGACCACTGGAACAGCCAAAGTGTCACTTAGATGCTGAGGCGTCTTCGTCATCTCTGACAAGTCTTTTGCTCTCCTTTTTGCTCTCTGTCTGTCTATCTATCTATCTATCTATCTATCTATCTATCTATCTATCTATCTATCTATCATACATTTACATGTATTCTGCATTTGAATGATCTAGGGTTTTATAGGCAATATTTATAGGCTGTTGTTGCTCCTATGTTGGTGTTATTTTTATCTGATGTTTTTATGCTTTATATTGTTTTGTGTTCTGTGTCTGCAACCTTTATGTCCGTCAGTGATGCTGCGTTTCTTGGCCCAGAGATCTTCTATCTCAATGAGGCTTTCCTGGTTAAATAATGGTTAAATAAAAAATCTCCAAGACATTTGAGCTGGCTGTGATTTTCCATCCGCTAGACTACCGATCTCTGTACTGCGCTGACAGGGAGGACGTCCAGGGCTCTGCGTGTATATGTGTTTGTGTGTGTGTGTGTGTGTATGTGCATGTGTGTGTGTGTGTGTGTGCAGCAGCTCTCGCTCACGCCAATAAATTAAGGGCGAGGTGGCACCTCCGGAGTGGATGTGCCACTTTCCCAGCATATTCTGTGAGAAATGAGTAAATATGTCTCTCAGTGTCTCTTGCTGTCTGTTTCTGTATCCATGTCTGTCTCGGCATCTTCGCTGTATTTTTCTGACCGTCTCCTCAGCTCATTATCTGTCACAGTTGCTTTCTCGTTAGCTCTGCCTCTCTGTCTTTCTCTCTCTCTCTCTCTCTCTCTCTCTCTCTCTCTCTCTCTCTCTCTCTCCTCTGTCTCATTATCCCCGGGGGACTGGATGTTTATGTGGTTCTAAATTTCTTTCTCTCTCTCTCTCTCTCTCTCTCTCTCTCTCTCTCTCTGTCTCCCTCTCTCTGTCTCGCTGTCTCTCTCTCTCTCTGTCTCCTGCTATCCATAGGGGGGTTGATGTGGTTCCACTTACCATAGCTCTTCTCCCTTTGCTCTGAAATTCAGTGAACAAAGCGCAATCTGTCCGTCGCTCGGTTCTGCACTCTCCACTCTCCTGTTTCCCTCACTCATCGTCTTGATGAATTATGCAGTGTATTCTGCTTCGATGGGGGACTAATTGCTCCACTTCTGTGTGGGAATCTTTTATAAGCAACTTGGCGCTGTAAAATAAGCGAAATTATTAGATGAGTGCTAACAATATAATGTTTGGTGGTAAACTTAGGTCTTCTAAACTGGGGATTAACAGCTCAAAGAAGCTGCGGAAACAGCCATAGACAACTGCAACATAACTCCAAAGTAAATCCACTATCGTCACATCTACTCATTCATTCTTCAGTATATCTGAGGTACTGAAAGCCTATTCACCCGGAGGCATTGTGCCAGCCATCTATGGTTAGACTTGTCAGCAAAGTGAATTAGGAAATACATTGAAGTTTGGTAATATTGTCTGACTGGAGCTTTTGCAGTTGTGAACCGCGCTGAGGGGTTCTCTGTTGTTCAGAGAACCACTAATGAAGCTGTTATCTGGGGCTTGAAGCCTGATTAGCTCAAAGGATGTAGCAGGCATTGGCAGCCTCAACCCCTCTCCTGTCAGTCTCACTGCGTTTGTATGTTCGTGTGCGTGTGTGTGTGACACAGAGAGAGAGAGAGAGAGAGAGAGAGAGAGGGTGTTGATGAGTTTGTGAGAGAGACAGATACAGAGTCTGACAGAGACACACACACACACACACACACACACACCGAGCGAGACACAGAGAGAGAGAGAAACAGAGAGAGAAAAGGAGTCGAAACAACTCTGCCCTCAGTCTGAGCTTACGCACCAACAGTGAAACACCGTATAAAGGGCCATGGAGCAAAGTGAGCAGCAGCCTGCCTGCCTGCCTGTCAGCCCACCAGTGTGTAGGAGGAGGAGAAACACATTCCTAATCTTCTTATCATCCCATCCAGCTCTGCATTTAAATATTTAGCTGTATGTGTCCCCCGGATAGAGGGTGGGCTTTGGTATGGAATTAGATGGAGGAGAAGAGTGTTAGAAACACAGGGATTAAACCTCCCTGTGTGTGTGTGTGTGTGTGTGTGTGTGTGTGTGTGTGTGTGTGTGTGTGTGTATGTGTGTGTGTGTTGGCTAAGTATTGTTCTCAGTCAGCAATTATTGGCAGTTGCCATATGGAGAAGGTGCTGTTTTTAGTCCCTTAATGCCATTTGTCTTCTTCTTGTGTGATATTGCTAGGTGTCCTAGGTCCTAGGTTTTATGTCCATGGCAGGTTATTGTTTCCATATGGATAGAAACTAAAGATTCAAATCTTTGTGTGTGTGTGTGTGTGTGTGTGTGTGTGTGTGTGTGTGTATGTGTATGTGTGTGTGTGAGTGTGTGTCTAGGATGACGCCCACCCCTCTGGTAAGTGAAGGGCCTCTTTGGTCCCCGGGGTCTCGCCCATTAGCACTGTGTCTACCAGCAGTCCTCCATTTAAATTCAGCTGCTGCAGCAACCGTCCCCCCCACACACACTCTCTATATCTCTCTCTCTTTTTATTTCTCTCTCTCTCTCTCTCTCTCTCTCTCTTTCTCTCTCTCTCTCTTTCTCTCTCTCTTTCATTCTCTTGCACTCTCATCTATCTCTCGAGTTTTCATTTTGTTTCTCTTGTTTTTCTCTCTCGCTTTTTCCCTTTGAGTCGATTCTCTGTTGTTTTTTGGTCTCCACCTCTCTTCTCTCTTCATTGTTTGTTGTTGATTGTGTTTGTACTCTTGTTTTCTCATTCTCTCTCTTAGTTGCTTTTTTTTGTTGATTGTATGTCTTCTTTCACTTTCCATCTCTGTTTAACTTCTCTCTTTTTCTTGCTTTAGCTTGGCTCATTCTTGTCTCTGCCTTTTTTTTTTTACCTCTCCCCTTTTGTTCTCTCAGTTTCTGTTGATTATTGCAGTTTTTAATTCGCTCTCTCTCTCTCTCTCTCTCTCTTCCTACAAGCCGCCCTCTCTTTGTGTCCTGGCAGACAGCAGATTGCAGGCTGGACAGGGCATGTGGGTGTTTGACATGGCACACAAAGCTGATGGGCATGAACATTGTCTGCATGTACAAACATAATTGGATATATTATTTGCACAACCACACACACACACACACGCACACAAACACACACACACACAAACACGCACGCACACACAAAGACACACACACACACACACACACACTTTTTCTCCCATCCCAGCATACTACATCAATATGTGCCCACAGAATTAATAAGGCATCTGTTAAATTGTACAAAAAGACAAACAAATAAGTCTGTTTAGAAATAGGCGACATGGAGAGAGAGACAGGCAGACAGACAGACAGACAGAGAGATGGGCATGCAGATACAGGGCTTAGAAAATGTCTTGTACATTTGTGCTATTATCATATTTATGCAGCACAGGACCAGATTAGCACGTTAACGGTAGAGCCAGCGGAACAAATGACTGGCAAAGGGCTGTTTTTTTTCATCCAGCTTATATAACTGCCTCATTTAATTCACCCCAACGAAGACCACATCATGATTCCTAGCTGTCTGTCTCTCTCTCTCTCTCTCTCTCTCTCTCTCTCTCTCTCTCTCTCTCTCTCTCTCTCTCTCTCTGTTTGTTGTTTTGTGTGTTTTGCATGTGTGTGTGTAGCATTACGAATGCATCATTGGGAACAGAGCCAGACCTAATCAGTTCTGATGGGGAGCTTGTTTGTACCTGCAGCTGTGATTACAACACTCGAAAACAACAGCGAATCAGCTCTCCTTATTAGGAAACAGAGGAGAAACACATGCAGAAATGCTCAGAGTTGGTGTAGGAAAGCTTCGCTCCAGCCGAACTATTTCCATCTTCTGTCGTAAACAAATTATTTAATGCAAAGCTAGGCTATTGTACAGTGGATGCCATTATGGAAGCACTCCCACGCAGCATCTATTCTGCATTAGTACTGCCGGATTTTCAAAAGAACTCCTCTTGGGAGCGGCACAAAAGTGCAGAAGAAGTGCATTTAGCGTGTAAAATCGCTTTTACAATATTAACTTTTATGCATCCTCTTTAGTAGCAATTTTTTCATAAAATAGGTTACTACAGAAGCGCTGAGAGGCAGGGGGAAAAAATTTGGATTTTCTTGGCAGATCCAAGCATCTAAGTTTCATCTATTTTTTCTCTTCCCATGTTTTATCTCAATATATTGACTTATGAACAGGTGAAAAAAAAATTGCGAGGATCCTTTTTCGAAGTTAGCTTTTTTTTCTCCTGTTTTTAGCTCAGTATAGGTCCTGACTCCGGTTGCTATTTCTATATAGGTCTTGACTCCTGCTGCTATTTCAATATATTGACTTAGAGAGCGAGGTGAGAGGTAGCATAATAAACCATAGCAACACTGGAAGGGCTCACAAGCTACGGCGGTATATCTGAGTTTCACCGCAATAAATGTGATGAAAATGCTTGTGAATTGAAAGCAGGAGTGATGAAAATGCATGAGAATAAATAAACTGTGATGAACTGTGAAGTGATTTGATAAATCAAAGGTCAATTTGGTTCAAATAGAGGTGATTTGATACAAACAGAGCCATTTTCATCATTCATCTACACTGTCTATCATTGATCATTTACCATATAAACAAATATCAAATATCCATTTATCGTTTAGAGTGAGCAACCTGTAGTAAATGGGTGGAAGTAACAAAAACTAATAAAAATGCAGAGGCGATGAAAATGCATGTGAATTGAAAAGGAGGGTGATAAATTTCGAGATAAACCACAAAAGCGCCCATCCTCGAAAGCCTCAAATATGACTTATCCAATAGATAGATAGATAGATAATTTTGTGTGCATTGGGATTTTGTGTCTATCTTATTGTTCACTGTGTCATTAAAAAGGTTGAAAACAAGTGCTCTATATGTAATACTTAGATATAGGGGATTATTATGTAATACTTAAGAGTGCCCTATATGTAATGCTTAGAGATATAGGGGATTATCGATAGATTATAGCTCAGACTGTGTACAGACATAATCATTTAGAGCATTCTCAGCTATTATGGCCTTTATGCAAATACAAATACAAATACATGTGTACTGACTGAAAACCTTACACTCTGCTGTGTCAAGTTTGTACCAAAACTCTGTACTACTATTCGTGTGTTGCATGTAAATTTGAGTTGTGCTAGTAATGCTTTCATTTGTACATGCATTTGCTGAGGTGCAACTACAAGCCTTTTTCATGCATTCACAATGTGACACGTGAGTCTTTATTACACTGGCTTTAATACTCAACACCACTTAGACACTTTGGACACTGAGACACTTTTTAATAGTTTTATATTATTTATCTTCATATTTTTTTTTTTATATAGTTTTTTTTTTATGTATTTTGCCTTATATCTTTTCTACACTATTTTTATTACCTTATTACCTTCCCTGTACTTTGTTCTGCCATTGTAGCTACTGTACATTGCTGCTGTGACACCCAAATTTCCCCTAGGGGATCAACAAAGTGCAATCTTAATCTTAATCTTAATGAATCTAATTGTACAATCCATTTACTTTACAGATTCAAATTTGGATTTATTTGTTCTAATCTTTATTCACAAATGCTGACTACAAGTTGCAAAACATTCGTGAAACCTATTTTACGGGTTTGTATGTATTTGTACAAAAGGTTTTCATATATTCACAAATGTTGATATTCATCTACAAGTTGCAAAAATGTTGTGAACCTCACTGTACACATTCAGAAAAAAAATTTGGCATCCATTTGAGCCGAAGCCTTTCCTCAAAGTAGTTTACATATATAAGAATAAAAAGCATGAGAGAACAAGTAAGTTCACGAACTAGCTCCCTAGTTACCAAAAGAGTTGGCATAGCAACCAATGAATGGGAATTATCAGCATGGTTGGAGCCCTTCTCCGACCAATCAGATTGCTTAAACACAAATGCAGGATATAGAATTACTGCGCTGTATACGATAATACGTTATTTACCATAGGAAAATATCTCTTTTTTCGCCTCCCACATGGACAGGTACAGAACAGCACAGTTGGAGCTTGTAGGGATTCAGTGTCTTGCTTAAGGACACTCCAGCAGGGATGATGCTTGCTGACACGTCTCGCACCTGGCACTCAGGTTGAAGTGCGGCATCCCTACTCACTATTCCACCCTGCTGCTCAAGAAGACAGAATATAGAACTTATGGTGTGTATGGAGAATATCAAACCAGTCCATGACACATCACATCAGTAGCAAGAAATCTTTTCAGTCAGTCAGGAGGCGGAGCGCCCTATGAGAACTCCGCAGACATTTTACAGACATAATCTTGACATGGTTGAGCTGTTTTCTCAGTCATTATTCTCCGGTTAAAGCCTGGCCGAGGCCCAAAATGAGTCTCGAGTCTATTTCTGGTAGGTTCGGTAGAATGCTAGGATGTTTTAATGAGTCTCGTTTTTCGAATGAAAGTAATTTGACTCAACGAGGGCCCCCAGCTGTAAAAAGATCAGGAACTTTTGCTTGCAGGCATGTCAAATCAGAACATCGAAATCAAGAAAACCTACGTATTTCCCATGAATGTTCAAAACATTAGCCATGCAATAAATACTAAACAATCAGCAGAGTAGGAAGTGACAGCTGGATCATGGAGGCTAGAATACATTCCAGACTCAGTATCAGTCAGCTATATCAGTGTGTCTCTCTATAGAGTTTCTGTTCCTCACAGTGGATTCCTCCAAGACTCGGGGGGTGGGCTAGACTGTCTTGTACATTTGTTCAATTGCACACTGGTGCTGTGAATGGTACACACACACACACACACACACACACATAAAATGTAGCCAATTAACAGTCCGGCAGAGCACCCTAACAGCAGGGGAGGAGGAGAGTGTCCCACGATATGTTTTATTAAGGAGATTAGACTGCAGTCAGTCTCCATCTTCATCACCAGCACTTGTCTGATATCTTAGCTGAATAACACTATCTCACTAATTTGTTGATGGCAATGCAAGGCTGATACGTCTTGATTTAGCATATCCCTGGTTGATTGCCTGGCTGATGGTGGGCTAGATGACCGACTTGTTGGGTGCGTCACTGACCGGCTGCCAGACTAACAGGCTGGTTTACTGGCTGCTTAACTGATATAAGACCCGATTCAATCAGAAAAACAGACTTGGCCTTTTCCCTTTCTCTCTTTGTCTGTTCTTCCCTTCTGTCTCTCTCTCGCTCTCTTTCTCACACACAGACATCGGTTTCAGGTCATCTAGTTTCTTCCCCCCCCCCTTCCTTCTGCATTTCCACTCCTCTTCTCCACTCCTCCACTCCATTTCTCGTCTCCACTCCTTCGCTCCACTCCTCATGTCCTTGAGCACTATGCCTCTAATGGCTTCACCTTAGATGTGATCTCTCTCTCTCTTGGGGGGAAACAGCCTTTTGCCCAAGGCTCGTTCAAAACACCCACTGCCTCCCCATAGCGCACACTACACACAAACAAAATGACACATAGAGTAGCCTACAGAAACACAAATGCACACACACAGGATGCATACTAGTCAAAAAGGGGCAGATGGGCTTCTTAGGGTGATATATGTTCTACTGGGCTAACACACACACAGATGGACACGTTCCCATAAAGAATGCTCACTGGAGGCGAAGAGAAATATTGATGGGGCCCATTACTTCATTTTATGGAGGCAATCCTGCTATTTTATTTGTTGTATAATGTTTCACTCATAAACATAATGTCCAAAGTCAATGAACACCTTACAACTTAATGTGCGTCATCCACACCTATTTAAACAATACAGTATAAATAGATACACAGGCATACACACACTGACACATAGTGACGCCTCTTTCTCTTTTGCTCTCTCTCTGTCTCTCTGTTTCTCATACACACACACATGCACACACACCTTTTGCTCCTGTTCACGCCCTTCCCAAAATGGAGTTCACAGCAAGTCACGGGGGAAGATGAGGTGTTGACAATAAACCAAAACGCTTTCTAAACCGTGCCTGCTGTGCAGCTGACTGTGTTTGTGTTGGACTTCACAGGGCAAGCATTACGTGTTTGACCGGGTGTTCCCCACTAACACCACCCAGGAACAGGTCTACAATACCTGTGCCAAGCAGATTGTCAAAGGTGAGTCACTTGCACGGTTCGTTTCTCTTATCCACAACGCAGGAGTGACAGAAAAGGAAAGGGGAGAAAGCCGATACACCTTGAATTGCCACATCCCTCGGTTCTCCTTATCTGCTTTGTCAGTTTATTCCGCGCACCTCTCTCGGTTCCACTCCTCTCACTGACTCGCCCTGCATGAATTAGCAGCCCCTTACATGCAGTGAGAAAACCAATTTCCATGACATGATGTAGTCATAAGACCTATAGGTATGAGCGTCAAAATGCACAACTTAACAAGATGCACGCATATCGTTGCACAGCGGGATTGGCATATCTAGAAGGCATGGATCAAACGAAACCAACCCCCTAGAGAGAGTGAATCTTCTCTTTCTTTCTTCCTCCCTCCCCTCCCTCTGTCTCTGCATCTGTCTGCCTTTCCTTATCCCTGTAATGGTGGGGGTTTTTTTGTGTTTTTTTTGTGCCACCTTCAAAGAGAGTGCAACTCCATTGAACTAGGTCCAGATAGAGCCGGTAAAAGAGATTGATTTTTTGGGAGAGATTACTTATAGACTGTGAGATTACCATGCAGGCCGTGCAAAGAGGAAATAAAAGGCAGGGCCAATTGTGGCACAGGGTTTGGAAAATCAAGGGTAGGGATTTAGTGAAAAGAAGGAATGAAAGGAGAGGTAAGATTTAAAATATGTCAAGGGAGGAGGGAAATATAGAGGGGGGAGCAAGGCCAGAGAGGGTTGTTTTGCCTCAGATGGTCTGCAGTAAAGAGATACATGTCCTTTTTCACAGTTTCTCTCTTTTTTGGTATTTTCTCTCTCTTTCTGTCTGTCTGTCTCTCTCTCTCTCTCTTACACACACACACACACACACACACACAGCCTGTCTTTCCTCTCCATCTCTCTGCCTCTGTGTTCCCCTCTGCGGTGGTCTTTGCTGTTCGTATCTTCTCCTGTCTTTATTTCCTCTCAGACTCGGATTCTCTCTCTCTGCTCCACCAACCCCATTCTCTTATTTATGTCACGCTCTGTTTCAGTCTTACATTGAGCAGAATGTGTTTTTGGGGGGCAGAGGAAGACGTGTTGCTGAGCTCGGGGCTGAGAGCTGCGAGAGCGAAAGCAACGGAAGGGCGGGCCGATGAGGAGAGGGGGAGCGAAGGAACGGGTGGGGGCTCGAGAGAGGGTGCACGCCTCATGGTTTCCTTCTGATTAGTCTGTGGTCAGCTAACCTGTGGCAGCCAGTCTGTGAACCTGATGAGCTTTTTCTTTTCCCATGTTTGACTTTTCGTACTGGCGTTCATCACGCCGTGGCGGCAATATGACATTCAGCAGTGTGCCGCTTTTTAGCCCCGAGCTTTACAGCCTCGACCTGTGGTGAAGAATGAGGCGGTGCTGTTTCACTGTGACTCCTATCAAGTGAATGGAGAGGCTAATATGTTTGTAGTTGGTTTATACAATACTGAGTGGCTCTTGGTGACTTAAAACACTGTGGGTAGACATTTTTATTGTGTGCAGCCACAGAGGTAATTTAACACCTAACCTTGCTTATATACTGTATACAGCTCAGTGCACACAAGCTTTATGAGGCATATTCTGATCAATTTTTAGAGGTAAGGTCAAAGAAAAACTTCTTTGTCAGGCGTTTTGTCTTTCTGCCAGTGATTTGATCCTGCTCTTTCTTTCTTTCTTTCTTTCTTTCTTTCTTTCTCTTTCCATTTTTCTGTTGTTTTTCATTGTAGATGTACTGGGTGGATACAATGGGACCATCTTCGCCTATGGGCAGACTTCATCTGGAAAGACACACACTATGGAGGTAGAGTACAGCTAAATAATTCAAAAGGTAGACCTCCTGCTGTGGTTCACACACACACTCACACTCTTCTACATGTCTTTGTATCTCCTCCTCCCTGCTAGTACATCTCTCTCCATCACTCTCGTCACTGTATCTCCTGTTCCAGCTCTCTCTGGGAACTAACCTCCTTTACAACTCTCCCTGGGAAATAACCTCTTGTTCCTTTTCAAGTCAAGCCTCTCAGCTGTCACTTTCTTTAACATTCTCTCTGCCTTATTCATCCCAAAGACTCCATTTATCCTCTCCTTCAATAACGTGTTCTTTTCTCACCTCCTGTTCTCACAGGGAAAGCTTCATGACCCCCAGGGAATGGGCATCATTCCTCGGATCGCAGAAGACATTTTCGAACACATATTTGCCATGGATGAGAACTTGGAGTTCCACATAAAGGTTGGTATGACTGTGTGTGTGTGTGTGTGTGTGTGTGTGTGTGTGTGTGTGTGTGTGTGTGTGTGTGTGTTCATGCATGTGTAGTAGTTCTAAGAGTGTGCTTCTTCACACACACACCCACACATGCTGAATTTTGCTACGACAGACTATGAGACATTCAGCATGAATTCAACATGGACCTCTAAAATAATCCTCATGTGGATGGGCTGAGTAGATACAGCCAGGTATGAATAAATCATAATGGATAAGCCATGTTTATCCAGCCATATTTGTAGTGCCTTTTCCCTTTTACGTCTTTTAATAGATGGTAATACCTTGCCAGACCCACGGGAGGACAGATTACTCTTACATTTTGCAGATTTGTATAATCAGCTGCCCTCCCATATCCTCCCTCTCTATCTGTATTGCTTTCTTTTTTGTCACTGTTACCCCACTCTCTCTCTCTCTCTCTCTCTCTCTAAAGTTGTTCCACGTTCTTTTTCTTGCTCTAGGTATCCTATTTTGAGATCTACATGGATAAAATCCGGGACCTGCTTGATGGTGGGTGTATATGCACTGCACTGCTCAGCAAAATATGATTGACAGGGTTTAAAAAAAAAAAAAGTGGAAACAAAAATCACATTTGTTCACACGGTTTTGTCGCAATGCGCATTAACAAAACCTTAACCTCCAGACAATACCTAGGTGCACAAGGGTTAACTGTAACTGTATTATAGTAATGATTCTGATGAATGATAATGCTATAAAAGTCAAAGGGTTCTGAGTATATGTGCTGTGGTGAAATTAAATTGAAAAAGTATGCTATTACAGTTTTACAGAGATGCCTACAGCCACCTATCTATTTTTGATTGTCTATTTTAGATAATAAAGCTTCATGGGTTTGCACACTATAGGTAAAGTAGCACTGTGACATTGCAATGCATGGCAATATCACTGAGATATATAACCAGAGTGGAATGATGGAGAGGCCCAGATATAGCACTGTAGGCAGCATCCATCCGATTACATCTTTAATGGAGCCAGAGCCGGTGGTGAAAGCGCCATCTGTATGCAGAGGGGTTCACAGTGGCAGAGGAACATTTAAGCAGTGAACAAGAAAGAGTAGACAACGATCGTGATGAATCGAGGCAGCGCAAGGAACAACACCCAGTAGAGACTTACACATACATCATGCATACATCCACATGAGCATAGAGACATGTACACGTACACATAGGAGCACACATTTGGATGTAGGCATGAACAAACATGCACAGGCACATGCACACTCACACACTCACACACTCACACACACATCCAAGCATGGGTATGAACACACACACACACACACACACACACGCACACACACAAATGCACAAAGCCTCCAAGGAAAAAACAACAGTCGCAAACCAGTGATATTTAAATATCATCAACAAGAGAGAACCTTGAAATGTGAAGTGACTAACATTGGCGCTTGTGAAGAAATTGTGTCAGTGAGTGCATTGCCAAAAATTAGGATTTTGGCCTTTGGCATTAGTTGAGGCATTTACTAAAGTTCTCTGTGACTTTGGCAGAATAGTTCAGCTCCGTTAAAAACGTTTAACATCATATAGCCATGGATTCACATATTATTTCACAACACATTAGCTTAGTCTGACACTCAAATATGAAGGGACCATGAGTCAGATCTGATTAAAGATGTGCTGAGGACTACACACAAATACACACACAAACACTCACACTGTCATTTGCGCGCATGCACACACACACACACATACACAGGTAATGCTTCGGGCAACGTAATGACCTCTCTCTTTGTTTTCCCTCTCACCCTAGTGACAAAAACCAACCTGTCAGTGCATGAAGACAAGAACAGAGTTCCCTATGTAAAGGTGAGTCATTGGTCGTTTTGACATGATTCTATTTGGCAACGTGTGTTGTTTTCTCTCTCTTCGTTATGTAGATGTAGTGTGTGTTGTGTGTGTTATGGTAAAAATTGGGGATTCTGATTGAAAGTGAAGCAAACTGCAAAGATTTGTGTGTGTGTATATGTGTGTGTTTGTGTGTGTGTGCATACAAGTACAGTACGTGTGTGCATGTGTACGCATGTATCTGTGTATCTTAAAATGTGTGCGCTCATGGGGATGTACATTTGTAGGTATGTTTGTGTATATGTTGTGTGTATATGTATGTTGGTGTGTGTGTATTCTTGTTATGATCTTTACTGCACAAAGGAATATGTGTGTGTGTGTGTGTGTTTGCGTCACCCAGGGGTGCACCGAGCGCTTTGTTACAAGCCCTGAGGAGGTGATGGATGTCATAGATGAAGGCAAGGCCAATCGTCATGTTGCCGTCACCAGTGAGTCACACCGTTCCTCCCTCTTGGTCTCACACTCTCACGTTCCTCGCACATTTCAGATTAGATTTTTGCACACTTAAAGTGAAGCCTTAGTTAAGCGCAAGGGTGAAGAGCGCATGATGAGGTGGAAAGTGAGACGGATAGTGAACATCTCTCTAAACAACTGTGTCTATAGGAACGATAAATTGATTGATTGACCGACAGAACTGCCTTTGTAAGACAGTTTCTATTAGGAGTCTGAAATAGATAATTCCCTGTCTCCCTGCCTCACTCGTTATCTTATCTCCTGTTGTCTCGTCTTGTCTCCTCTTCTCTATTCTCTTCTTCTCCCCTGTCATTTTCCCTTCTGCTCTTCTCACCCAACCTCTCTTCTGTTCTCCTCATCCTCTCCTGTCCTGTCCTGTCCTGTTCTGTCCTGTCCTGTCCTGTCCTGTCCTCTCCTGTCCTATCCTCTCCTCTCCTCTCCTCTCCTCTCCTCGATGCTAACCCCTCTCTCCTTTCCTCTCGTCTCTCATCTCTCCCCTCTTCTCATCTCTCGTCTCCTCTCTTCTCTTTTCCTCCCCTCTCACTCACCTCTTGTCTGGTCTCTAGACATGAATGAGCACAGTTCCCGCAGCCACAGCATCTTCCTGATAAACATCAAGCAGGAACATGTGGAGACGGAACAGAAACTGAGTGGGAAGCTTTACCTGGTCGACCTAGCTGGTAGCGAGAAGGTTGGTGTCTTCTGTAGAAACACTGAAAGAAGGGCTTGGCAACACTATAATCACAATGGGATTCTTCAACACTGGGACCAGAAGTCTTATTTCACAATTCATGTTATTCAAGCATCAAAGAGTCAGAACAGACACACTGAATTTCACCCTTAGGGCATCTGCTGCATTTTAGAGTACTGGCTCCATGTCACTGCACTGAATTGTTATTTAATTCTACAAAACATTGATCAGTCTTCGACAGCGAAGGGCCTTAGAGCTCATAGAAGACAGTAACTGAAATCTGCTAAATTATTCAGGGTTTGGTTTTCTCTGATGCAAGATGGGTACGGGTTTGCACATTTGGAACAATCCAATTTGTTCCACTGGTACACTGGAGATAAAAAAACAATCAGTTTCTGAGAAATAAGAAAATCTGTTTCCAATAGTGATAAGACTCAAGTCTGGTCCCAACACACAATTAATTCTTGACAAAATATCAAACCTCAAAGGTTCTTTTTCAGGTCAGAACAGTTCTAAAAAAGGGCAAAGGGCAAAGCAAAGACAGAGGTCAAACTGAAGGGAGCCCTGAAGAACCGTGTAATTGTTCCCCTGTTTCAAGGACTTTCCGGTAAAAATCTGAGTCAGGCTTCATCACACCTTCCAAAAAACTATTTAACTCCAGGACATAGGGCATCTGAAGGAAAGGAGACAGAGAATACATCGGAGACCCTGCTGAACCAAACTAAGTCGAGACTTGGCCCTTGGTTCATGGCTGTGTTTTAGTGTTGATACTATTGATGCAGAATATATTGTATAGTATGTATAGTGCACCCATTTGCCCAGGTTTGCTTGGTGTAGCAGAGGGCCATATACTCTGGATAGATGCTGACTGCTGTGCTTTTAAACTAATAAGTGCTGATGTTGCATCTTCAACGCATCTTGGAGATCCCTGGGGAGGAAAAGGTTATGCTCCAGTAACTTCTTCGACTTGGAAACAAAATATTATTGACTGACTGTGCAATATGTGCTGTAAGGAAGCTGATGCACGCTTCACAGAATGCCTTGATAGAACAACTCAGTATCTTCTATGGTTAAGTTCCTCGTTCTCTTACTGTGAATAACCGTATCCCATGACAATTTTGACCAAATATGGTGTAGCTTACTAGCTTTCCTATAAACTTCCTGAACCTTAACTTTCTTGCAGAAATCTTCTCAAAATCTGGTTGATTCCCATTGATTCCCATGTATTTTTGACAATTTGCAATGCACTATCAGTTGCTTGGCTTGATCCAAGGTTAATGAAACCTGAAAGACCATGTTGTCTGTCAAAGGAAAAGGAAAACAATGGTGGTTTCCTCACTGACATTATGATGAAGATACTGTACTTTATGAACTAATTCCTCCTATGTGTTTGTATCTGTGTCAGGTCAGTAAGACAGGCGCAGAGGGAGCGGTGCTGGATGAGGCCAAGAACATCAACAAGTCTCTGTCTGCCCTGGGGAACGTCATCTCAGCCTTGGCCGAGGGAACGGTACGACAGAGAAATCTATACAGCCTTCCTTGTCTAGCAGGCCTCTGGCGTGTCGTGCTTGCCTCTTGCTTGGCCTCTAAATTGTTTGTTTTTACAAGACACCTAATGTTTGCTGCCAAAACAATCTGTTTTCCAAAATGGAGTCTCTAGACTGTGGTGAATAAAATGAGAATATTAGATTAGAACAATGTCTTCAATGAGGTAATTTGCTTTGGAACCAAATTACACCAACAGTCGAGTGAACAATAGAGTACAATTCATACTATAATGATTTAGCACGCTGGCTAATTTTCTGTCCCCATATTGACCCATTTTTCCTTTTCCATTCTTGTTCCCATCTCTACTTTCTCTACCTTGTCCAATTGCCCACTTTCACCATATCCAACCTACATGTCCAGTTCACCCATTCTGCCCTCTCTATATGTCCCTCCAGCTCCATCATCGTAATTAAAACATCCATTCCCCCCTTTTTACATAGCTCTGAACGTTTAGGGAATTCCCCATAAACCTTATGGAAAGGCTCGCAGACTGTAAATGCCTCACAAATCTTTTATAAGTAGACTGCCATTTTTTCTTTATTAATTTTGCAAGGACATAGTCAAGGGTTTTTGAAAGCTTTCCCAAGGTTGAATGGAGATATTGTGAATGTGCAGTAGAGGGAGGGAAACCGTTTTTTTTTATGTGCTGATGCTCTTTCACAGCGTGTTGTTTTCAAGAAAGGCATGTGTGTGTGGTGGTGCAGCATTTCTGCATATTTTCCACAACCGTTTTTTTCCCCTCCTCCTTCTCTCTCTTGATGTCTCTCTCTCTTTCTTTCTCTCCCTTTTCCTCTCTGTTTCTTTCTTCCTCTCTTTTGCTCTTTGCAGAAATCCCACGTGCCGTACCGTGACAGCAAAATGACTCGCATCCTACAGGACTCGCTGGGCGGGAACTGTCGCACCACCATGTTCATCTGTTGCTCTCCCTCCAGCTACAATGATGCAGAGACCAAATCCACCCTGATGTTTGGCCAACGGTAACATACATCCATGTTAAGTAGCAGTGGTCCGCTACACTGCGTAGCATAACTCACCCAGCTGAGGCTGCCCTGTTGGAATGTATTCCTGCTGAAATGTGTTCAGCTCAGATATGCTGTTCACATATTACTGCCTCAAACTCTGCTTTCGACAACCTGCAAACTGCTTTAGAGGCAGGGTTTGTGTTGCATTTTGGTTTCTGATCGTGTTAGGGTTGTTTAAAGAGGGTATGTTCTAATCTTTAGGGTAAGCTGCAACCCTAGAAGCAGAGATTTGGCTTGCTTGCCAGCTTTCCACTGCTATTGCTCGCTTTCAACTCAAAGAAGCTCACACTCGAAAAGAAGCGTCCTGGAAAAGCCTGCTGTATCTCTGGCTTTTCTTCCTTTTACCAATGAATTCCCTGAATAGTGACTGACAAGAGAGTGTGGTGGGTTGAAATAAATAATTTATGACTGAAAGGATCCACAATATCCACAGCGGATATTTGAAAATTATTGAATTGAAAATTTTGTCTCTTATCTCCCACTCTGTATGCGCCATCAACCACAGTAGCTCATCTCGGCATTAAAATCAGTGCATGATACTGGGTTCAGGACATGATATCAGAAATAATTTTGAATAATTTTTAATTTTGATGTGATGAGACAAATTTAGACAGGGCTATTTGTCTCCTCATTAATATTAGGGAATAAATGAATAAGGACAACAGTGTCTTCTTACCGGAGCGTGAAATTAAGACCTTGATTAGTGCTACACAGCGGTAGATAGTCATATGAAATTTTGGCTAGAACTAATCTCACCATAAATCTTTCAACTCTTATGCCACTTATTTGTATCATAACTGAGTGACAATATACAGTCACATATACTTCTAGTGAAGTGTGTGATTGCATGTGAATATGTTGTCAATTGCAAAGGTCTACAGCATTTTTACACTCTGAATTCTCTCTCTTCCTTCTCTATACCTCCCTCCCCCTACATGCACCATCACACCCAGTCAGCAGAAACCCAATTTGCATAGCGATTAATGAGATGCAAGCTCATTTTCATTGAGCAGCCACGGCTGAAATACCTTGTTGACAGTTCTTCTCCTCTCTGCCTCTCTCTCTCGCCCTTCTTTCTCCTCTCTATCCCTTTTCTCCTGACCCTGCTATTTCTTTCCCCCATACCTTCACTCTGTTTCCCTCCCTTTCTCTCTCTGTTTTGCTCACACCCTTCCTCTGTTTATGTCTCCATCCTTCCAATTAGGGCCAAGACCATTAGGAATACAGTATCGGTGAACCTGGAGCTCACGGCAGAGCAGTGGAAGAAGAAGTACGAGAAGGAGAAGGAGAAGAACAGGTCAATGAAAGAGACTATTCAGAGACTCGAGGCTGAGCTGAGCCGCTGGAGGAATGGTGAGACTCATACTGACATCACGCCGGTGGCCTATAAAAACATTGCATACATAAAGAGTCTTGCGGGAAAGGTTTTCCGGAAACTATGAAAAACTGATTGATTTTCCCATTGATGCCCGGGCATTTTGACATTATCAATTGTATTTTATGTTAGATTTAGAATAATATTCATGATAACAGTGAAAATTCTCTGTAATAAAATTATCATAAGCCTGTTCTGTTTCCACGACCATGAAACATTGCTTTATGCTTGCCAGAAAACATCAGCTGTCAAATGCAGCAAAGAATGAGAAATGACATATTTGCACGTTTGAAGCTTGTGCTGGAGACAGATGATAGGCAAGTCAAGGGAGCCCAGCATCCACACGGTGTGCTGTACCAAATCACTCCATCTTGTTCCTGTCCCTATCCCAGCATGAAAGAGTTTGCACCAACAGGAATGAAAATTTCACCAGCCTGCCAGCCTGTGGACATTATTTTTCAGTCCACGTTAGTGCAAATTTAACCTCATTCGATATAATCTGAACGGAGGCCAATAGAGATGTGGGAAGAGGGCAGCCAAACAGTCTTGTTGGACTTATGCCCAAAATCCTTAAAAATCCTTTTCAGGCTATTTCTGTTTCATATTATTCAGTTTTTTACACTTAGTATAATTGGATTCCTTCACATTGTCCTGGAGGCAGAGATGTTGCAGGCTTTATGTTTTATGCATCCTTATGTATTAGTAATCCTCACAGCGGACAAAGGCTAATCACATCTACAGATGATTCATAACTCACGTTGGTGTTCTCCTCAAGACACGTTCACACACTTGTACATCAGTGCACACTCATACACAAGCACATGCACATTGCACGCATGTGCATACTGTAAATACATAAGCATAAGCATTCAGCACACTTTGAAGCGCTGGATGCACACATTCATGCTCATGTACACACCCGTGTACACACACGTGTGCATGCACACACACACACACTCACACACACACACACACACACACACACACACACACACACATCTGATCATCCTCTCCTGCTGGAGTTTAGGTCAATTCAAATGTCAGTGTGCTCAATGGTAGCGATGGGTTGACATTCAAGCCGTCTAATGAATCCTGTCCAGCGTTTTTCTAGAAGATCATTCCCTCAGTGCTTGACCTGAATTTTAAAACATTGTAACATGTCTTTATTGAATACCTAGCAGTTGAAATTATTCTTTTTACTTGTCTCAACCCACTCAGTGACTCACACACACACACACACACACACACACACGCTCACAAACACATTTCCTCCCTCTACTCTCTTTCTCTCTGTCTCACTCACAATTTAGTGCATTTAATTTCCTAATGGATCATTTTGACAACATCGTTGCCCCAACTCCACCCACACTGCCCCCGATATTGTTGCCCACCTCGGGCCAGGAATTCCCAGAAATGGATGCTGTTGACCTCCATCTCGTACCACATTGCCCCACTCTTTAAGGATGGTCAAGGATGGCCCAAAGACGGGAACAGCTGTCCCATATATTCAATCATGTCTCCCTCCTCTCCAGTCTAGAACAGTGGTCCCATACCATGTGCCATTGAGAGCCATGTGCCTGTGCCTTTTCATTCCAACTAAACACCACCTGATTTCACTAATTAGCACATCTTCAACTGGAGAGAAGAACTAATCAGTGACATCAGGCAGTGTAATGTGTGGTTGGAATCAATACCTGTTTCTCGCTGGCACATGATTGGAGACCATTGGTCTAGAATATACCAGGGATGGAGAAGGCAAGCACTTGTATATATTGTAAGTATATTGCCCTTGCCTTAAAAGGAAATATTCCGCCAAAAACAGTCAAATCAGTACCGTGAAATTGTCTGGTTGTCCGACACTCTAATCTTACATTGGAGATATCATGCATTGCTGTTGGTTCTGGCTATAATTATACCACACTACAACACACTAATCCCTTCTTTATGCATTGATCCTTAGGAGAGGTTGTGCCAGAGATAGGAGCAACAGAAATGTTAAAATGTTGACCCACTCATTTTTTGCCCCTCCTCTTTAGGTGAGGATGTTCCCGAGTTAGAGCAGCTGAGCCCGGGGTCGGTTGAGGTCCGCCTGGTCCCTCCTGAGGCCGAGGAGCCGCCTCTCGACATCTGCAGCCCCTGCAGCCCCTCCTCCCCCACCTCCTCCATTGTGGTGCGAATCTCTGAAGAGGAGCGGCAGAAGTATGAGGAGGAGATCCGCAAGCTTTACAAACAGCTGGATGACAAGGTGATGATGAATGGGTAGTGCATGTGGACTGTATTTGTGAATAAATACAGGGATGATTACACATGGCAGTTGCAGTTTTTGCAATGGTATGCACATATAAATGCAAGGAGTGTATCACACATGTATTGTTCATGTAAAAAAATGCAGGAATAGATGCATAGTACTACCTCATATATCCAAGCCCCTTTGGAATGGGGCAATATTGAAATGATAAATCAAAATTCTTATCCTAACCCTATTTATAACATCCAACATGTACATGCACACTTTCTGAAATGCTCTATAGTGCCTAATGTGTCATTTAAAATCTTTTATCTTCAACAAAGATATATTTTTTTTCTGCATCTCAAATAACCATGGTTTTCCAGTAACATGTAACCATTTTACAGTGGTTTGCACACATGTAGGCATATACAACTGTACGGTCGTGCATACAGGGAAATCCATGGGGATGCGTAAATTATTTTTTTTTCACTCTATTGCGGTGCACCCGCTACAGCAGAGCTGACATTGCATATTCTATCTAACATGTTTACTGTATTCACATGTAGAACATGCCTTGGGGAAATTAAATGCTTTCTATTACATTCAGCGTTTGCTTCAGTGTGTCTGCAGGTTAAAATGGTTGGGATTAGCACTGAGTGATTGTATTTGTTCCATTATGGTGCACATGATCAGTTGACCATAGCAAAACAACTGAATCCATTTAGAATAGTAATTTGATATGAGTTTCCAACACACCTTTATTGATGATAACTGTCATGTAGTGTTTTTCACATTGTATCTCCTCTCTGTGTGTATGACAGCTTGTACAGTAGGACACTGAGATCAGCCACAAAAAGCCATTCAGTTCAGTACATTACAGTACATTACATTACATTACATTATTTCATTACATTGTGTCATTTTATCTAAAGCGACTTACAATAAATGCATTATGTCAAACAGTTGTCAAACTGACCGTATATCACAGTCTTCATCAGCTAAGCCCTCAATAGGAATAAGCAGCATTTGTACAATCAGAGAGGTTTTTTCTTTTTGATTTAATTAAATTTTATTAAGAGTAGGGGGGAAAAGATTGTTACAGTAGACCACATAATGTCAAAATGCAATTTCAATGAATGCATTGATATCAGAGATTGTGTAGTATCTACAGTATACTGTATCCATGTGTACAATATATGACACTGTAAATGAACTGTACCTCCTCAATGTGTGTATTTACCATTGAAGGATGATGAGATCAATCACCAGAGCCAGATGGTGGAGAAGCTGAAGGAGCAGATGCTCGACCAGGAGGAGGTAAAAGACCTCAGCTTCACAGCATCCTTTCATCTGTTTGGTTAAACGGCCCACAGCAGGCTGCAACACCTACAAATGTAACAATTGTAGAAGTCCCACTTTTCAGTGAATGCAACAAAGAATGGTTTATTGTTCTGCCGTCTAGATGAATCTTTTGCAAAAATTTAATTATGTTTTCTTTTCAAGTGTCAGAAGACACTTGAGGAAAATAGAGTATCTTTTGTTCTGTAAAAAGCATATTTACCTGTGCACAATTCAGCACAGAGTAGGTTGCTGTGGCTGCTTGAGCACAAAAGATAGGAAAGAAGGATCAATACAGGGATTGATGCAAGACACATTCATGATGCGGGACGTCTGTGATAGCTGTTGTTGCTATAGATACACATGGCACCTCCAGGTACCTGCAAGGTATACTCACTTACGGTGTTGCCAGTATCTCTGTATGCCTGTTAGCAACACAAAGTTATTAATAATCACCATTATGTTATAGTCTGTTTGCTGTGGAGACAACTATTTAAAAGTTGGTATGGATAACATCATGACAGGCTAAGAATTATATATAAAACAAAGGTTCATCAATGATTTACTGTAATATGTAGTTTGTATGTGTGTTTCCATGCTGGGAATGAGCATAACTAAAAGACTCTGTATAGCGGACAACCTGGCAGTTAAGAGACTCCGTGTTTACAGCATCCATTAATCTGTATGGCTACAGATCACAGAACCAGTGGGTTAAACGGCCTGCAGCAAGCTTTGGCATGTAGAACTGTTAGACATCCTGCCGAGTGAAAGACTCCACATTTGCAAAATCTGTTCATCTGTATCACAGAATGGGCCTGCAGCGGGTTGCGGCTCATAAAAACTAACATGATGGCAACTACCCAACCTTAGCATTAATAACATGA
The DNA here is from genome assembly GCF_048128805.1 of Centroberyx gerrardi. Taxonomy (NCBI): domain Eukaryota; kingdom Metazoa; phylum Chordata; class Actinopteri; order Beryciformes; family Berycidae; genus Centroberyx; species Centroberyx gerrardi. The sequence continues at coordinate 15,089,890 of NC_136001.1, forward strand.
ATTCATATTCAGTAGCCAAACAGAGTCTGTAGGCTACAGTACAAACAGGCAGGCACTGTTTGTAAAACACTTGTGTGACATATGAAACAACATCCATTCTGTAATGCAAAATGGCCCACAGTGGGGTGGCGCTGCACGTACAAGACATACAACAATGATGTCAGCTTTTACAATATCTGTTGATATTAGCATAGCCAAGCAGTAGGAGTCTGTAGGGTAGAGACTGGATATTTATAACATCCATCTGTCTGTATTCACAAAATGGCCCACAGTGGGTTGTGGTGCTGTACTTACCAGCAGACACCATGGCTGGAAAACATCTCAGCTTTTACATCAAATTATATCTGTATGGCGAAACAGGATCTGTAGGCTGTGGTATACACAGGTAGACCACAGTCATTTGTTCTTCACATCATGCTCTTGTTAGCCAATGGATGAGATTATCTGTGCAATGATGAAACCCAGCAGCTCTTCCGTAAAAGACGCATGTTCATCATCCATTTATCTGATTATTTTCCTGTCAGAAGACGCTGCTTGATGCACATTATGCTCCCGTATACATTTGACTTTCTCTGTATTTTAACTGCATCTTTCTCCATTTACAGTTTGCCGTTGTCTTATAGCTGTAAACCTCTGTGTCCCTCAGCTTCTGGCATCATCCCGCGGAGACAGTGAGAAGGTGCAGTCGGAGCTAGGCAGGCTGCAGACGGAGAATGAATGTGCTAAGGCGGAGGTGAAGGAGGTCCTCCAGGCCCTGGAGGAGCTAGCGGTCAACTACGACCAGAAGAGCCTGGAGGTGGAGGAGAAGAGCATGCAGAACAAGCTGCTGGCCGAGGAACTGGCGAAGAAAATGGTGGGTTGGCTCAGTTGTTAACGGAGCATACCATAAAAGAGCACACCATGTACATTGTGGCTTCCAGTCTGGCTTCCAGTCTGGCTTCCAGTCTGGCTTCCAGTCTTCATCACGTCACACCTTCTTCTTCCGCTATGTTTCCTGTCATTTTTCCTGTATACTGTCTAGTCATTTCCGAACAATCAATCGTTATATTGATTGTTTGGAAATGTTACAGAAAAACTATTAACTTGGGGTATAGTTTATGCTGTATGTTTGTTTAATGGTGATTTTCTTAATATTGAAACAAAATCTCAAGGCACACCTGAACTCACTCCATGGGACACCAATTGACAACCAATAGGAGAGAAAGAGAAAGAGGAAAACAAGAGGAAGAAGGAGAAAGGGAAAGGGAAAGCGAAAGACAGAGAAAGGGAAAGGGAAAGCAAAAGAAAGAGAAAGGCAATGGGGCATACAGGGACAACCACGGATGGAAATAATTGTGAGATTGTGAGAGGAGATAGTTATAGGTATTAAAAAATAGAATAGAAAGCAGTGAAAAGGTCAAGGACCAGAATATGCAGAACTGCTGGTTCAAAATGCAATTAGAGAGAGGGAGAGAAGGGGTAGAATTAGAGAGATGCATGGAAGGAGAGAAAGATGAGAGAGGTTGAGAGACGGAAACAATACAATAGATGACAGGGACTGTAAAAAAAACAAGAAGAATCACCTTGGAAGATTCTTCACATATTGACAAATGTATTGGGAATATCAAATCTCTGTAGGACGTACATGATTTATTGCAGGTTTTTAATGTTTTTTAGATTATATTGATTGCTGTAGTGCTGCTATGAGGACAGTTGGCTCCATACTGTAGTGGGTGTGGTTAGCATGGGACGGGACCTGTGTGCAAAGTTTTGTGCATCTTCATGCATGGGAAGGCATTTTTGGGAAGAAGAAGAAGAAGAATACATAAAAATACAAGCGGGACCATCAGCAGAGCTGGCCTGCCCCTAATAATAACAATACATAGGAATACAAGAGGGACCATCAGCAGAGCTGGACTGACCCTTACAATAATAATACATAGAAATACAAGAGCGGACATCAGCGGAGTCGGCCAGTCTGTAATAAGGTTATTGTGACTGGCTCAGTGGACCGAATGGACCATTATTCACCTTCTTAAAACCTCTTCAATATTTCATCAACCGTTTTTACAGTCTGCCAAGGTGTCCTCCCCTCTCCCCTCTCCCCCTCCCCCTCTGTCTTCCTCAGAAGCTGGTGGAGAAATTGATGAAAGGAGCTGACAATACAATTGCTCACCGCACAAGTCACTAAACTAACCCCCTTAAATCCTCTCTTTTTTCTCCTCAATCATCTCACTTGCACGCCTCCTCAATAGCTCTATCAACTGAGTGCTTTCTCCCCTGACCCCTCACCTGGCATTGTTACCTCTGTCCAGGGACGCTGCCTGGCAGTCTGGTCCCGCTGTCAAGCTGTGAAACCGGACTCATAATACCACAGAGCGATAAGAAATCTCCATTATTCCAGCCTTTTATGGCCTCTTCCAGCTTGGGCCCCCCTGGCTCATTAGGACTAATTGCCCACTTGCTGCCCCCCAGCTTTTATGCTAATGTACATTGTTGTGGCTTTTTTTTTATTTCACTATCTTGAAATGGTGAGGCAGTGGCCTAGAAAAATTGGTGCAATGGAGTGCATTTATCACTGTCTTCACCCCACTGCCTCCTCAGCTGTCTTCATCATTGCTTTCACTGGAAACGCCTTACTTCTTCTACAGGAGGCCAGAGGTGTCATCACTCACTGTCCCGTTCATCCATCTGTTCATTCAGACACCTTTCTTTCATCCCTCCATCTGTCCATTTCAGCCCCTTTCTTTCATCTATCTATTTATGAATAAATCCATCCATCCATTCATCATGCCAATCATCCAAAGATCCATCTCTTCCCTTCTATCTATCCATACATCTTTCTTCGACGAAATTGCACATTTTGCTTTCACCTGTCTTCCTCTCTCCCATAAACTAATTGATCTTAATTAATTATTTACCATCATGTATGCTAAGTTAATGTTATGGCATGGGAACTGACCCAGAAAATGATCAGGGGGGCTGAGGTTAATGAAGGAGATGAAGATGGAGAGGTTGGTAAAGGAGTGAATGTGATTTAAGGAGGTGGTTAATGGTCCTTTCAAGTGACAGATGATCCACTTAGCCCCTTGCAAAAATCCACCCTTAAAACATACCTCACACACATTATATCATAGACAATTCACTCAATATTTATGAAAATGGAACACTTTCTTCAAAAACTAGATACCAAAAAGTTCAAGGCTTTAATCTGTTAAGTCGACAAGAGACAAAACCTTCAGTTTTTATTTAAGCCAGAAAGCCATTCCGGTTCAGTATGAGCATGACAAATGCAAATTTCCACAATTCATCTTCAATCTCTCCTGGCACGAGTCTCTTTCCATTTCACCAGGTATGATCTAGAAAATGTGTCCACCCTGGGCATTGTCACTGTCATTCAATGTCATGTCCAGTCGCTGCAGGAATTGTCTCTTTGTGAAATCTTGACTTGCATCTCTTGTTTGTAGTTCACCATGTTCAAAAATCAAGGCTGAATTGTACAAGATCAAAGGATTTGTTTTGGGGTAGAAATTCACTTTAACACACACCGTAGTGCCCAGCCCCCTTTTGCTTTCTTTCTGCATTTCTGTGCTGTATTGATTAAGCATAGTCAGAAATGGTTTCATTCTGTTTTGTAGCTGCAGTATTGTTTAGGATCTGCCTGTAGTAGAAAATGGAGAACCATACAGTAAGCTTCATCACTCACTTTCACAGACCCCTTCACCCAGGGCCCATTCCATCAACCCCTGTCTCCAAAGTCTATTGATTTGTAATTTAGCGTCCATTATGTTTAGCTACTCGGATTTCTTGGCTAAAAATAAGGTCAGGGGTTAAAATGTATCATATGGCTGTGTACGCTTTAAAATCCCAATACTCTCAATCCCTCCTTCTCTCCATCCTTTCCTGCTCCCTCAACATCCTTCCTTACATTCTCTCCACCTTTAATCTTCACCTGTACTTTCTCCTCTCTCCTCTTCTGGGTCTCTCCTTCCTTCCTCTCCCTCATTTTCTCCCTCTATTCCCTCTCACATCCCCGTCCACCGCTCTTCCTGGCTCCTCTCCTCTCTCGTCTTTCCCCCTGTGTTTCACTCCCTTGGCCCTTTCCTCCCCTCCCACAGGCCCACCTGATGGCGTTAGAGGCGGAGCTGTCCCGCATCCAGGAAGTGAGCGGCCACCAGAGGAAGCGCATCGCTGAGATTCTCAACGGGCTGATGAGGGACCTGAGCGAGTTCAGCACCATCGTCGGAAACAGGGACATCAAGCTGGTGAGTTCACTAACGCCAGCAGAGTCTGCAGTTCTGGCAGAACTCATGATCGCTCGCCTGGGACGTTTCAACAGACAGAGATGTTGTCTGTGACAGAGTATGAGACACGCAAGTCCTCTAGCGTATCTCAATGGAATATGTGCATGCAGGCAAAGTTGGTAATATCTGTCATTGTTTGAAACTCTGAGGTTTGATATACACCTGAAGCTAGGTTATGGGCCTGAACAAGAAATTCCAGCATCTGTCAATACTAGGTTTGATCCACTGGCATTTGTTCGCTATCACATTTGGATTGATATTGATGTGTTTACTCTGTCCTCCGCGGTTCATTTCAGCTACAGCATCTGCTAAATGACGCTGTTAACATAATGGATGTGCATTACAAAACGCCTACAAGGCTTCCCTCCCTCCCTCCCTCCTTCCCTCCCTCCCTAACGCCCCAACTGTCTTTAAATCATCCTCACTCAAACTAAACTAATCTTCTGCCCTACTCCTTTGTCTTTCTCTCTCTCACTCTTCTGTCTTTCTTTCTTTCTTTCTTTCTTACTCTCTGTCTCTTTGTCCCATCTATCTCCCGCCCTGTCTCCCTCTATCCCCTGTCCCCCTCCCTCCTTATCCTCCAGCCCATGGAGATCACAGGGGCGATCGAGGAGGAGTTCACGGTGGCTCGTCTCTACATCAGTAAGATCAAGTCGGAGGTGAAGTCCATGGTGAAGCGCTGCCGCCACCTGGAGAACCTGCAGATGGAGTGCCACCGCAAGATGGAGGAGACGGGCAGAGAGTTGTCCTCATGTCAACTCCTCATTTCACAGGTGAGGAGAGGATAGAGAGGAAGGAAGGAAGGAAGGAGTGGGATGTGATTGGTTGTAATGTCTGGAGTGGGTGATGGATGGATGTAAGCATGATTGGCAATATCATGAAACTGAAAAACATCTGGAAGCTTGTAAATCTGTTAATCTGATTGGTATGTTAATTATTTTTGCTTGGTGTTGATAGTGTTGATGATGAACATGATTGTACTGATGTACTTTATCTGCTTGCTTGGAGCCCTCATGATGTGATGTGATGTAGTGAATGTTGCCCTCTTAGGAATTCAACTTAATTCCCACATCAACAGGGATCATTAATATTCAATGTAGCCCATTTCCATGCCACAGCGAGTAGAAAGTACATTTTTATCCTTGGTACAAAATCTTTGTCAGTGTGTGAGTGTAAAACGTTCTCTTGGGTAGAGGTCCTTTGCTCATCAGTATACTTTCCGCATATGAGACGCTGTGTTCTGACTTTCAGCACGAGGCGAAGATCCGCTCTCTAACGGAGTACATGCAGAACGTGGAGCTGAAGAAGAGACAGCTGGAGGATGGTTATGACTCTCTGAGCGAGGAGCTGGCCAAACTCCAAGCTCAAGGTAGAATAGAAATACAGTCGCATCATCAATATATCAATCTGGTCAAACGCCAAAAAAAAGATTTGCACTTAATGAAAATGGCTTAACTCCAGGCTAGAATGCACACAACAGCACAGATGTTTGATTAATAGATTTTGCCAAATTCTAGGCTTAATGTAGAATATTTCAATCTGGACGAGCATGCAGCACATTTAACATGTAAATCTAGATGTCCAAACAAGAGGTTTGAGGAAGAATCTATCAGTCTGGCCACACTTGAGGCACAAGGAAAAATATTTTATTAACATAGTCAAATGCACAACACATGAAATGTACAGTATGTGCAATAAAAGTGTCTAAGCCCCAGGCTGCAGCTAAAATAGTTTACCAACATGGTCGAAATGATAAAACAATTAAGAGTGAGGGTTTAACATTGGCTCAGACTCTAAGCTCAAGGAGGAAAATATCAATATGGTCAGAAACGCATAGCACAATAAATCTATTCTCTATAAATCCAAACAAACTACAGGTTTAAAGTAAGGTATTCTTTTCTGTGAAGCCAAAAATATTGGAGCTGGGTGAGACAAAGTGTGGGAAAGGGCATCAAATGACAAATGATAACCGCTAAGTACAGGGCATTCTCACTAACACAGTCAAACTAAATAATCTCTGGACACCGTGAAGCATATGTAAGCAACCTTTCATCAATCTGTTGCCGAAGTTCTGCACCATTGAAAAGCCAGGGAGGGCCAAATTTGAACTGTCACCCTGCCTGAAAGAATTTTATTGGACTCAGTGGAGAGTTTTAGTCTCACATGTTTTGTGCCAGAGGCCTTTTCATCCTGTCAAGACAAAACAAAAATCAAGGGTAAACACTGATGTACAGCTGAGGCCCCCAAACCCTTTCACAACACTGGGAAGAGCAGTAGGTAGATTGGTGATGGATTTTAAATTTGTCCAAGGTCCAGAAGTGAGTGAGGTATAGGTCATATCAATAGCTAACAGCAGTTATCCCAGGACACTGACAGAATTCACAAATCAGGCTAAAGGCAATGTAAGTCATTCTTACTGCAGAGTCCCAGAGAAGTACATTAAATAACCAGTGAATTTAAGGCCAGATAAATCAATTTTGGCCTTTCTCCCGGATCAAACCAGGAGATCAAACATCATGAACACTAGATAGTGTCACTCATAGTGAGTCAACAACACAAAGCGTCATCCAATGATCGTAATTTACAACAGTAGATATTAATAAAGGTGTGGCACGGATTAGGTCATCCTGACCTCACAGTCAACAGCCGCACTGCTGTCAAAGTTAGGTCACTGTCAGCTCTTTCATCTGCACCAGTGTGGCACTGACTGTTTGCCACTCTCTCCCACTTTTTCTGCCTCTCTGTCCTTTTCTCTCCATCTCTTTCTATCTTTCTCTCTCTGTCTTTTCTCCTATAAATGTGTGTGTGTGTGTGTGTGTTTCAGAGACCATGTCACAGGTGGCCAGGAGGGAGAAGCAGACAGCTGTCCAGGAATCTGGTGATATAAAGGTAACCATGACTACAGTGAGAGAAATTTGGCGTAATGACCTTTTATCACACAGCCACAGCACTTAACTGCGGGTGTGTGTGCGTGCGTGTGTGTGTGTGTGTGTGTGTGTGTGTGTGTGTGTGTGTGTGTGTGTGTGTGTGTGTGTGTGTGTGTGTATGCGTTTGTGTGCGAGTGCATCCATGAGTGTGCATTCATATATGTATGTGCTTCTGTGCTTGTGCATGTGACTAGTGTGCAGCGCTGTGAGCTGCCAAACACTGCTCTCCAGTTGCCAATATTTATCTTTGCCCACTGTCATTATAAACTTGTTTTTGCATGTGTTTTGTACATGTTCATGTGTGCATTGGTGTGTGTAACACACTCCTCTTTCATTAGCTGTATGTGTCTCACTCCCTTCTCATTGACAGTGAATGTATGCCTAACGGCTACATTGTGTGTGTGTCTGTGTGTTTGTGTGTGTGTCTGTTTGTTTGTGTGTATACCCAAAGCCCATGTGGGCTTGCATGTCCACATGTGCACTGGTGTGTGTAATTCTCTCCTCTCTCATTATTTACGCGTCTCGTTTTCATTTTATTGCCCACGTCTCGTTGCCAAGATGTGCCTCTCTCTCTCTTCTCTCATTATATCTGTACGTCTCTCTCCCCCTCTTGTGGCCCGTATCTCAGAGGGCTCTGGAGCAGCAGATGGAGTCACACCGCGAGTCGCACAGTAAGCAGCTTGGCCGCCTGCGAGACGAGATCAATGAGAAGCAGAAGATCATCGACGACTTAACTGAGTCAGTACCTCATTGTAATTCCTCACCTTCTCTCACATACTGGCTGTTCAAACTGGGAGACCGCTTCACAAGTTCTTAACTTGCGTAGCGGGGCCCATACTGAACTGGGAAAGTATTTTAAAGCAGAACCGTTGATCTGTGGCCAATTTGAGTCTTTTGTCAGAGCAAAGTGCTGGGCAAATTCCTACACTGACATACATGCTGTTGGGAGTAGGAATGAGCATCAGAAGTTCCTCACTTGCCTATTAGTGGAGCAGGTTTGATGGTAAGTAGTACAACAACTATAATCAGCATCAGCATCAGCATAACGATAATAATCATAACAATAATAACTGTGCCAAAAGTATAATTGCCCTTATTTGTAATTTGTAAAAAAAAAAAAAAGAAGTAGTTGTTTAGAAAAAGTAATTGAAATAAGGAAAAAAATAAGGAAAAAAAATATATCACAATTTGGGAAACAGTTTCAAAAGAAAAAGTAGTTAAAAGATAAAAACGTAAAATACAATACAAAAACACAAAGGGGGAAATTTAAAAACATTACATTAAAGCCAGTCTCATTTTAAGATGTAATTGAATTTGCCTGTACAATTTCCTCAGGCTGGAGGGACGGCAAGGCAAAAGCACAATTACCTTTATTCTTGAATCTCAAAGTAAGTCTTCAATGTAGCTGGGGGTCTGACCTAGGCGTGCTTTGAATATGATCAGTAAAATTTTGGATAGATAGTTATTATAAAGTGTAATGGGGAGTCCACTCACCTTTAGCATTACAAGACTATAGACAGTGGAAAAGTAGAGAGGGAGTCAGAGTAAGAGAGACACAGGAGAGAGAGCTTGGCACGATTCAATCCAGGCCACACATGGCTCCAGAGGCAGGGGACTTAGCTGCTCCACCATCTGTGGGCACAAACCTTAAATTAAATTCCAACCTCGCAAGCAGTGTAGAAATGCTAAAATTAGGGATATATGGTCTCATTAGATGAGCTCAGAGTGTTGCTCTAGCTGGAAGAGAGACTGAAATGAAATATCTGTGGGTGGTTTGCATGGTGAGGAGACAGCAATGTGGGCGGACCTTGGAGTCGAGCCGCTGCTTCTCCTCATTGAGAGGAGACAGTTGAGGCGTTTCGGGCACCTGGTCAGGATGCCCTCCAGGTGCCTCCCTGTGGAGGTGTACCTGGCACGATCATCTGGGACGAGACCCCTGGGCAGACCCACAGGAGGGACTACATCTCCCAGCAGGCCGAGGAGCACCTGGAGATCACCCAGGAGGAGCTGGAGGAAGTCGCTAGGGAAAAAGGTTGTCTGGACACTGCCATCCTGATCCGAATAAGCGGCTAGAAAATAGACGGATGAACGAATGGATGGTTGGTTGGTTTTCATCTTAACTTAGGGTGAAGTTCATATGAAGTTCATGTACGTGACCTGACCGACTGAGGGATTGTTGGTATTGTGCAGGTTTTTAATGTTTATGCCATGCATTAGCCATTAAAATAAAGGCTTTTTTTTTTACTTTTTTGTACAAGAAGAGTGCCTTGGATCCACTTTCTCCTCCTATTTGTAATTGGGACACCCCATTTCCAATGAGCATCTCTCCATGTTAGAGTGAAGCCAAGGCAGCGTTCCTCCTCTGGGTTTGTTGGAAAGCACGATTGTTTGTTCTGATTTCTTCTGTCAAAAGTAGTGTGTAGTGAAAGGTGTTTATCGGTTGTTGTCAGCTGTCAGTGTGAAGTACGTGCTCAATAGCTTTACTAAAGTGCTGTGGCATTTAGAGAAGTTGAATAATGTCATGCTTTATTGATCTGTGTGGGGAAATTCTCTTTGCTTGCAGACTTCAACAGCTAGGTCAGGGTGCAGGGTCACTCTACAGAACAGCATCATTCAAGCTTTTAGGGATTCAATATTTTGCTTAAAGACGCTTCAGCACAGCAGATGCTTGCCAGTACAGGGATTTGAACCCATGCAGGTCCGCTGGTTCAAGGACAATCCCCCTCCCTCACCAGCGATTGTAGATTAATCCGCATTAATGAGATGCAGTAGATTTGTTCGGTGAAGGTATGTGTAGTGAAAGGCCTTTATTGGTTGCTGTCAGCTGTCAGTGCAAAATACATGCTCAGCAGTTTTAGAAGTGCTCTAGCATGGGGAACCCATCCATGACACTGAAACTAATTGAGTGTGCACTTAGTTACTGTGGTAGGGTATGCTGTCGTGTTTCTCCAAGAAATTGTTTCTTGGTGGGGTGGCAAGACTTCTGAAATAGAATTTAAATCTCTCTCTTGGCAGAATGGCCTGTCTCATTTATTCAACAGTGGAGGAAAAGCTGATACACAGTAAAATGTTATTCCAATAAAGATTATCTTTCAAGGGATCCTCAGCTAAATCTAAAATGGTTAAAAATAGCTGGGGGGGTTTTCACTAACTAGGCACAGTAGGGTGCAATTTTCTCACTTGTGGAATACTACATTTCTTCACCTACCAGTGGAAACCAGACAACAGCTAGAGCTTTACTCCTCAGAGGACAGGCCAATTTCATTTTTTTCATGTGATAGATGGTTCTTGGGCTGCTCTCAGGCCTAAAACCATCATAATTCAAAAACGACAATCATTCCATTCAGTGTAAAATCTCTCAAATAAGTGCCTGATATCCTCCCATTAAATGTTTCTCATACAATAGCTGTATCGATGAAATATAAGACTCTCAGTAAAATTACAAAATGGACAATGAGTGAATATAAATAGGGAACATTTTTAGTTCATGAGAGTTCATGAAAAGTCACCTTCCAACATTAGGTGCCCTGATAATGTCCTACTAAAATGAAACATTAACTACGCTAACTGCAATTCCAGTGGCGAAATTAACCACAGTGCCAACCCAATCGCTGTTTCCATTTCCGGCTTAAATCTATTGCATTGCATTTTATATTTCAGATTTTAGACATTCAGCTGACACTCTTACAACTCGTGCAACAGTAGAAAAAGCTTAAATTACTAGACCACCTACTATAAATTTAAATAATAGGAGTGGAAGGGTCAGGGACACACTGTAGCGCCCTGACAATATTCCTGTGACTACAGAATGATCAAGTTCAAGGGAAAGTAGTAAAATAAGACATGAGGAGAGAAATGGCAGGGATTTTTTAAAAAAATTTTTATGAAAATAATTTGACCCTGGTCCGTGTCCAATGAATACCTGAGCGAGTGAATGTTCACCCCGTGCCATTTCAGCCGGAACCAGCAGCAGCATCTGGAGTTGGAGCAACTGCATGGTGACTTTGACTGTCTGAGGAGCCAGGAGCATCACAAGAGCCGGCAGCTGGAGGAGCTGACGTGAGTCTTCGCTTTACCGTCCTGGCCCGCGTTCAAATACTTCACCATATGGAAGCCTGGGGGCTAGCCGCCGCTTTTAATTCACTCCTTCCATCTCTCTCTGTCTTTGTCTCTTTCTTTCGGCTCTTTTCTTCTAGCTCTGCCTGTCTTTCTACCTTTCTGTCTCTCTGACTGACTGTCTGTATGGAATATTGGAATACAGTCTGGTTGTAGCTTGTAGAATTAGCTGGAGGCTAACTCTTGTAACACTCTCTCTCTCTCTCTCTCTCTCTCTCTCTCTCTCTCTCTCTCTCTCTTTGTCCACTATGAAATATTCGAATAAGGTAGCATCTGGCAGCTTGCAGCTAATAGGCCTCTTTCTGTGCTGACCTTTGCAGCGTATTGCATCAGATGGCAGATGGGTAACAGCCCACTAGTGGGTCAGCCTGACTCTGCTGTGATTGTTCTTTATTCATGGATTATTCTGTGGGGGGTTCAGCATCCAGTTGGACATTATGAAGTAGAGCTCAGTGTAAATTAATCAAATTAGCTGCCGTGCTGTGTAATAATTATGTGTATTTCTCTTTCTTTCTCTTTCTCTCCCCCATCTCTCTCTCTCTCTATCTCTCTCCCTCATCTCTCTGTCTCTCTCTCTCTCTATCCATCTATCTATCTTTTTACCTACCTACCTACCTGCCTGCCAAAGATTTCTCCATGAGCGACATGAGCAGTCTAAGCAGGATCTCAAAGGGCTGGAAGAAACTGTCGTAAGTCATTATTTGCTATCTCAATTCACTTGGCTCCCTTGGAGGCCCGTGATCCAATAGATTCGCTCTAACTCCTCTCACGGCACTCTTTCCCTTATCTCTCTCTCTCTCTCTCTCTGTTTCGGTCTCTCTCTCTCTTTCCTTACTGTAGGCTCGTGAACTCCAGACCCTCCACAACCTCCGTAAGCTTTTTGTTCAAGACCTCACGGCTCGAGTTAAAAAAGTAAGTGAGACACTTAGTAACCTGCCAACCTAAAAAGCAATGTATCCATATCCACACATTATACCTACATGTAGCTATATGTACACTAGCTACATATATATAGATGCAGATGACTATTTTGGAACTATATGTGAATTCAGAGCTTGTGTATGCATGTGTTGTGCTGTATAACAAATTGTTTCATCATGTTAAAGCATCTCATACCATCTACCCATTCTCTCTTCTTCAGAGTTCAGAAATGGAGCCTGATGATAGCGGGGGGTATACAACCCAGAAACAGAAGATTTCCTTTCTTGAAAACAACCTGGACCAGCTTACAAAAGTTCACAAACAGGTACGATTAAGCAACAGCTATAAAACTATAAATTGTAGGAAAAGAGACAAGAGAAAATAAAATTTTACCTGTAAGCCATTCCTTTATAAATTAGAACAAATTGCCCACTTTGCCTATAGGCCTGGAGTGCTAATTCATTGTGCCGTGGCACAGCAGTAAGGTTGAAATGTCTGAGTTGAATAGAATATGGGAGGAGGAAAAAAAAAGAGTGAGCCAAATTAAAATAGAGAGCAGTGTGTGCTGTTTGTCATTGCTCTCCTCTGGGCCAAAGTAATGCCAGCACCATCAATCATCCTTGTACAGCAACTTCAGATAAAAGTCCCCTTGAAAACAGAGCAGCAGGAGGTGTTAACCACCGCTGCCTCGGGCAAAGGCAGCCCCACAGCCTAATACACGGCTACTCAGGTGCATTAAACACAAATGCATGAATGCTCATGCAGGTGCGCACAAACACACTCATTCTCTCTCCTCTCACGCGTGCACACATACACACAGTCTAATGCAACCATGTGCATACGCCCTAACAGAGACATAAACACACACGCACACACACATTTACATCATACATTTGTATGCTTAAGTGCACCGATTTAAGTACGACATGCTAAATGTTCTGCAGACTGGCACATATGCTCAGAAAGGCAGATTGGCAAGAGCTGCACTGCAGCAGCCTGTCAGGCAGAAAACCAATCCTGAAGTGGCTGCTGGGAGAGGCTTTCCCTTTCACCACCTGCTGATACTGTGGGAAGGGAAGACTAAAGGCACATTCATAAATCAGCACACTCCCAGTGGGCAGCGATAAGACTCCACAGACAGCAGTGGACAGTGGACAGTGCACCGCGCGGCTATATATGAGTTTCTCTCCCCCTCGCGATTATTCCTAATGTGAAGATATAACAACTTGTGTCTGTCTGTCTATCTACCTATCCACACACACACACACACACACACACCCTCATGATCTCTGTGATAAGTTATTATACTGTCGTCCTCCTGAGGGAGACCTGTCCCCATTTTTTGTATTTTCTATTAAAAACGATTCGCCACCAAACATTAAACAAGTACCACTAGCTCCCATGTGGTTTCGTTGAATCCCAGCATCCTCTGCCTGCGTTCACTGCAAGGTAATTTTGCCCGGTTGCTGAACCCTCAGGCAAATGCTGGCACTTATCTCTCTGCAGGATGTTGATTAGTTTGCATAGCCACGTACAGTAGCAGCAGACTCTCTGTCTTCAAGGTGTTTAGTCACTGGATTTACGTCACCTTACCTTCTTATACTGTATGTGTAGCATGTTAACATCACTAAATCCTTACCACATTTATTTTGAGACATTAGTACAATTATCATACAGTATGCAGTAAACAAATGTTAGCAGCAAACCTTTTTATGACAGGAAGCAACAGGCTTCATGGGAAATTTACTTAGAGAAACACTAGTACTAACCACTGGCATGAAATAGAGGCTGCCAATCGTCACTACATTAATAATAATTAATTATTACTAATTATTATTAATAATTATTATAATAATTATACCAAGGTTTCACAATTCATTTGACAATGATGTATTGATGTTTAAAAATGCTAATTTTGTTCAGAAAACAGTGATCATTGGCACAAACATGGAAAATGACCAGTGAAAATATTACTAACGATTCATACTTTATAACTTCATAACTCTTTCAGTGCTACAATGTGCTTTTGATTTTAATGTGATATGAGAGAATTTATCACAACCTCCCAGTAACATCTCTAGTCTTTCCCCGGGTGTGTGTGTGTGTGTGTGTGTGTGTGTGTGTGTGTGTGTGTGTGTCACAGCTGGTACGCGACAATGCAGATCTTCGCTGTGAGCTTCCAAAACTGGAGAAACGTCTTCGGTCTACGGCTGAGCGAGTTAAGGCCCTGGAGGGCGCACTGAAGGAGGCCAAAGAGGGAGCCATGAAGGATCGGCGCCGCTACCAGCAGGAGGTGGAGCGCATCAAAGATGTGATGAGGACCCGCAACCCCCTCCGCAGGCCCCATGCCGCCCAGATAGGTAACACAAACACCAAACCTCTGTCTCTCCCTTGTCACACACATGCACACACAAGTTCAAGCATTTCAAAATAATTAAACATCCACCATCACTGATCTAAACCAGCGATGCATAACGTGGTTCCATGTGTCATTTCAATAAAAGCCATATAATCTCAGATGAGATGATGTAATGAAGCACCATCTTCTAATCTGTCAGTGATGGCAGTGATCCATCAAATCTGATCTGTTGGTATCAGAATGCAGTTTTGCAATATTATTCCCACATTACAGGTTCAGGGCATTAGTAATTGCTTTCTTTTAATTCTCGCAATTCAGCCCATCATAAAATCACGAGCACACAGCTGTTTTCATGTCAACAAGCCATTATATTTATTTTATGAACAGTCCTATTATTATAGTGGTGTATAATGATAATATTCTCAAAAAACTGTAATGTTTTATTACATTGTGCTATAGAATGCTATCAGGTTCCAACCTTTTGGGTTAACATAAATATTACGCATAAATAACATGTTCACTGCATAGTGCACACTAAAAACTCATCTGACTGACTTCTTTGTCTTTTAATATTGCTTTTTTATTATTTGCATTTTCAGCAAGTTAAGTTCGCAGAGCAAACAATGCGTTTTGCATCTGCTTCTTCAACTTAACTTGATGAAAATGTAGATAATAAAAAAAAAAGTTGGAGTTATTTTTTAATCATTTTCTTTACATAGAACTTGCCAATTTCACTTCAAGCTGAGTGCCTTGGCTCCTCTCATCCTTAAAAAAAAAAAATTAAGTAATGAATGGCTGGATGAAAGAATGAATAAATGGTTCAACCAATCGATAAATTCTCTTTTATCCCTAACAGCCAAGCCTGTGCGTCCCGGCCACTACCCGCCGTGCTCTCCCACAAACCCCTTCTTCATACGAGGCTACAATGATCACCCCGTTGCCTTCAGCAATACCCTCTTCAGCAACAGTAACAACCAACCAGCTGCTCCTGCTGCTCCTGCTGCTCCAGTTGCTCCTGTGGCTCCTGCTGCTCCAGTTGCTCCTGCTGCTCCTGTGGCTCCTGCGGCTCCTGCGGCTCCTGTGGCTCCTGCGGCTCCTGCTGCTCCTGTGGCTCCTGCGGCTCCTGTGGCTCCTGCTCCCCCGGAGAACGAGCCCGAGTCACCCCAGGCCAACTCCAACCAGAACAGCCCTATCAAGCACCTTGATTCTCAAAACAACGATACACAGGACAACGATGCTCATAACAACCTGTGAGTAAACCCAGTTGTATGGTCGAAAGTGCAATGTAGCGTCATAAAGTAATATAGGCTTTATCATTTGCTCTTGATTGTGATACCACACATTTGTACTTCAGAGTTTGGAGTGCAAAAGATGGTAAAGTTCATTTATATATCTGTAAACACCTAATGTACATGAAATGCCTGCATTATGCATTTATTACAAGAAGCACAAACAGACAGGAGCAAGTCAGCTATTTTATAATTGAAGTGTGATTACAGTGCAATATGAGTATCCTAAAACATTACCCTTTTTCCAGTAATTTCCATTTACATGAAGTTGTCTTTCTGCTCTGTGTAGGCTTCCAGCTGAACCAGTGAGCCAAACAGACAGCGCTGCAGAGAAGCTTGATTCAGAAAATGGTGAGCTCTGTTCACAGATTAGATCTGTTAAAATAATGAGAAATACCACGATCAACAAGGGCCATTTCACTTGTTATTATGACCATTTTTATGATACTTGATACTAGCCTAGTTGCCAATTCCAGTTCTTCCCATAGCAATTGCCGTTATGCCGTCGACATCCCAGCCATTATGTCTGAACATTGTTTTATATACTCTTACTGAGTGCCGGCTGTTATGCCAATTTACAGTGATTGCCCCACTGGTACGATAACAATTCTGCTCTGTTTTTTTTTTTTCTTTCCTCTTAGTTCTATGAGCTTGTGCAGTAGTTTTAGCTGTAATTGGAGTCTGAGTTATAGGAAGCCATAGCTGTGTGTGGGAGAGGGTTTCAGTAGGGGTCACTGGTCCTAACTCTCGCATTATGTTCGGGTCAGAACTGAGCTGTTTCAGCAGGGAAAAAAACCAATTAATTTTATTTTTTCAGCGTTAAATTTTGTGACTTTTCATAGAGTGGCCAGGCCATTACAAAAAGTTAAACATACATTATCCAAATAGACATGTGGTGTGGAAGTCTCTACACCATTTGGTTCCAAAGATTATGCTAGGGGTCAAATTTGACCCATTAGTTATGATATTCAAACTTTCTCCTGTGAATCATCCAAATGGGTCAAACACACACACATACACACACACACACACACACACACACACACACACACACATAATCAGGCAAATTGACGCCAGCAGCAGCAGCAGCAGCATCCCATTATAAACTAAGAGCATCCACTCAGTGCATTTGAATATATAATTTATTTGATAATAATGATAATAAATAATCGCTTGTTTATTGTATGGACACTGTATGTTATGTTAGCGAATCAGGTACATCTCTTACTGTAAGTTAACAGAATGGCTGAACCAGCTCACAGCAGATCTCTGTCTAGTCTGTGTGCACTTTACAAATATTTTGCTTGTCTTGATCACTTGACATAATCAACACATACACAACGTTTATGCTGTGTGTGTGTGTGTGTGTGTGTGTGTGTGTGTGTGTGTGTGTTTGTGTTTGTGTGTGTGTTTGTGTGTGTGCGTTTTTGTCTCCAAGCAACGGCATCGGGGTCTACATATAGTTCAGTGTATCCACTATGTGTGTGATTGTGTGGGTTTATACAAGTTTCACTTTACCTCACCTGTCACTGTCCATGTGTGTTCACCTACATCTGGGTGCCAGACAGCCTCTTTTTTTTGTGTGTGTGTGTGTATCTGTGTGTGACTGTCTGTGTGCATGCCCATCAGCAGCAGACTCCAGCGGAGATAGATGAGGGTTGCTATGTCATTACTCAGCCAGACAGAGCGCAGGCCAGACAGGCTGGATGCCCACCTCAGCCTCTGACCCAGTGATGACAGTTGGTACAGTTGTGTAACAGTACCACACCTCTAGGATTCTCCAGGAATAATCAATTCATGTCAGAAAATAGGGTTAGGCCAATATATCAGTTTGCTGGGACAATATTCGCCTTTTATTAGATATCGGATTTATCGGCCAGTCATGTCGTCCGCTGTATGGTGACCACAGCTGCTGTCTGTAAAACCTGCAATGAAAATGTATTTTCTTTGCAGGTTTTCATTTTTTATTTTCATTTTTGTAAATGAATTCTTCATTTAAAAGTAATGTATCCCAAAGTTCTCTCTACTATTGAATAGGTTTAAGGAGCTGCTAACCCACCTAAAATAATTTCATTGATCTGGGAGAGAGAATGGAGAGTTTTAGTGTCCCATGATGGTCTAAATGTTGTTTCAGGGGTTTACACTGAATCCATAATGCTTGGCATGTAAATGGTCAAATTTAAAGATATTGAACATTGGTACAAAGTATGAGTTATCTCAAGATACTTGCTTATAAAATACCTATATTTTTAAGAATAGAATAAGGTAGCAAATTTCTTCCAAAATAGATATATGGCATTTTGGAATGAAAGTGTTCATATTCCAAAGTCAAGGGATGTAACAGGGAATCAAACAAGGGCACACACTTGGAGGGAAATTTCTGCTAGCCCATCACTAGTAATTGTCACTGTGGGCTATGATTGTTAAATTGTCCTCACTGGCCTGGATTTGAATGAGAGCTAAAGGAGAAGGTATAGAATCGGTCTGCAAAGCCAGTCCCCCAAATCCTTAATTTCCACTCATGATTAAATTTTCTTCATTTTCTTTTTTTTCTGTCATTTTGAGTCTGTTTAGGTGTAGCCTTGAGAGTTCCTGTGAGGATAAGGTTTTTATTAATAGTCACAATCATTTTTTTTCCTACCTTGGCAGCTTGGCCAGAAAGACTAAATTGAACTGTTTTATAATCCAGTTAGGCATGAGCTCCCCTGATAATAGCCAACTCATCGAATAGAAGCAAAGAGCACACACACACTCAGTGAAGTGCAGGCTAATGCATTCTTACCAAGATTAACAATGACAAAAGCCACACACTTTTCCCTAATTTGTCTGACATTTATTAACCACTGACACATTGTCTGGGTGTCGATAAGTTGTCAATAAGTGTCACACAAACGTTTGTGCCCCACTTATAAAGATTTTGTGTTAGATGAATCCCTGCCCAGGCGAGTTCAGGGACAGAGCACAGTCTGAGAAATTCTACCTTAAAAGGAATGTAGTATTAATAAAAGTAGTAGTAGTCATACTGTACTACTAGCAGTAATAGTAGTAGTTTTTGTCATAGTAGTCATAGTTGACATACATACATACATACATGCAGTATAGTGAATTAGGCTCCACACAATATAACTACTACAGACAAAGCCATCCTAGAGGTCCAATTTTCATATAATTGCTGTTCTGCTGCTGCACTGTTGGTCCACCAAGGAGAATTGTTAAAAAGCTTGTGCATTAATGTAGGAAAGATGTATGGGTGGACTTGGGGGACTTGTTCTACAATTACTACCACTTTGTTATTACTATGTTGTTTGTAGTTAGTAGTACTACTACTAGTAGTAGTAGTAGTAGTAGTAGTATACTGTATTGATCTAAAATTCATCCCCTCAGCTATGCTCTGAGCACTACCACATTACTCAGCTGGTTGTTCCAAAGCCATTTATCTTCAATGGCTTTGAGCTGTTCCAGTTAAATCCGTGTGTGTGTATGTTCCTGTTTGTGTGTGTGTGTGTGTGTGTGTGTGTGTGTGTGAGACAAATCCATTTCTTCCCTAATTTACACACCACCCCTCTCACTGTGCACCTGCCTGCCTCCTTACACACCTCTGTCTGTCCACAGGAAACACCACAGATATCAATGACAACAGGTAAGACTGGCGCACCCTCACTGATCACTGCTCAACACCTGCTGCTATCTGTTGCTGCCTCACTGCAGGCTTTCATGTTGTCAGTGTCCTGCAGAAACCTCCAAGATGTCACCTTTACAGGATTTGAGAGAAACGGATTGATTTTTCTGCTTATTTTTCGGCATTTTACTGTGTATTACCAACAATTTGGCCTCATCTGAAGGTCCTGAAATATTTTCTATATGTGGGAGACAATGTTACCTGTGAAGTACAGAGTAAAGGGCAAAGAGCAAAACTGGGAGTATTCTGCAAGACATCAGTGATTAACTTAATACTTCTATGTCTGACAGTAGTCAATAATGAGACAAAATACCTACTGTAGCATGGTAATGCCACATCCAACCTGAATGCATTGATGTTCCCTGCCCTATAAGACCAGATAACTAACTACAGCTGGTATCACTGCTTTCCCTCCCTCGCTGCTGTGCCTTTCTGCTCCATCGCTGCCCCCTTGTTGCTGTTGCTGCTACTGCTCCTATCGCTGCTGCTTTGGCTGCTGCTGGTGACGGTGCTGGTCATGCTGGTGACGGCGGTGCTGCGGCCTGTGCTTCTGGTGTGTTGCGTAGCACGTGTCTGAATGTGAATTCTGTGTCCAGAAGTGTCGTCTGTGATAATCAGGACCCAGCCAAGCTCTACAGCCTGCAGCCGGAGGCCTCGGCCAGCTAATAGTCCTGAGCAGGTAAGAATACAGAGAAACAGAGGAACACTTTTGTGGCTTTCTGTTTTATTGGATAGAGAGCAGCAGAAATAGATAGGAAGGATTTCAATCAAATACTTAGCCTGCTGAGTTCGCAGGACACTATTTGTAATAATTTTAAAACGGCATCTGAAAAACCTACAAAATAGTTGCAGCACTAGCCTAAATAATCACAAATCCCAAGGCCAGTAGGGAAAAACCTGAGCCAGGAAAATGATTGAGTAATGTGCTATTCTCCATCAGCTGCTCGTTGCTTTATTTGCACTGGGCCTATGGGCTGAGATTCCTAAGTACCTGGATGTTGCCACCATCTGAAAGCTTTTCAAGAGTTTAATTTGGCTGGCATCATGGCTTTAAAAGGTTGAGTTTGCAAATTTGTACCATATATAACAGTTTTGAAGCTGTTTTTCAATTAAATTGAAACTGAATATTGACTAATTGAATTTAAATACAAGTTCAATATCTAAAATTCTTGATTCAAATGCCAAAATCAAATTTCATTGATCACATACACATTAAGAACATATAATTCAAATTAAGTTCTCTGTTGGCACACATTTTGCACCATGCAGTTGCTCAACAAACCCTCCCTGAATAAATAACGACTGAAAATAAATGAAAAAAAATAGAAGTTTCAAGCTATCTAAGTTATTTGCTTTATTTATATTATAGATTTGCTTTCAAAATAGCAATCACTTACAGTATATATATTTCTTTAAATACTGAGTAGGGAATCTATCAGGTATTTGTTTTTATTTGTTTCAGAATGGATGTATAATGTTTTGGAATGAAACCTGAAGCTTCACCATGACTGTAAGCGGCTATTTGGCCTCAGTTCTCTGGTTCTGTGGCCCAGTGGGTGGAGTGTGGCACTAACACTGCCAGGTTTAAGGGTGTGATATGTGCTGGGGCCACCCATGCTAAAAATGCCTGAACTCATGGTACTGCAAGGCACTTTGCATAAAAGTGTCAACCAAACAGCATCTGTCTCGGATCAGCACTCTTTTTTTCTTCATAAATCCATGCCTGGGGTTACAGATTATAATATTATAAAAATATTTCTCTAGGTAAGACCCATATGGAAAGGGAGAATTAAGACTAAATAAACAAGCACACAGTATCACATCACAGCTTCTGGGTTTTACTTGCTCCCACTATGTTTGTTCTCACAGGGCTTCATTAGGTTGCCTTCTTTATTTATTCAAGTTTATTCTATTTATTTGCAGTAGTTACACTTGTCAATAGGATGAGGGAGTGAATTGAGGTCAAGCTTTATTTGTAGAGCAAGTGTTGTAATCAAACCCTAACCGTAATAGTATGTGTAATGTGCCAATAATGTGCTAGTCAAACCTGGACTTGTGCGGACCGCATAATAAGTACTGTATTATGAAACATTAATTATTTAGGCGCCGTAAGGTGGGGTAAAATTTTCTGCAGAATAAATATAAGTTTTGCACAGTGCCAGGTGAATCTGACTTTCCATGAAGTCTAAATACGGCCCCAGAGTGTTCTTTGCCGTTCCCAAACACACTGAGTCACAGTGAAGACACCAGAAATAAAACGGTTCTAGACATGTTCCTTTTGGCAATGTTAGCATGACTCACTGGCTGTTGTCTCTTCTCCTCTTCCATCTTTTTCTCTCCCCCTCTTGCCCTCAAATGTGTTTCTGTTTCTGTCTCTCTCTCTCTCTCTCTCTCTCTCTCTCTCTTTCTCTCTCTGTAATCCAGGTGGCCGTTTCTTCTGAAGCCTCTTCTGTAAATCCGCATGCAGCCGATCACTGTCCTCCCAGGCTCCCCTTCCTCTCCTATCCTCAGCCCTAGTAAACAGACCTCCATCTTTCTACTGTTTTCCTCCCCACTCTCTTCTCTGTATCCCTCCTCCTCTCCCTGCTTGCTCCTCTTCAATCCCCTCTTTGTTTCAGTGCTTTGTAGGTGATGTGTGGTGTAAGTGGGTATCAGTGGGACTGGCAGTCGGAAATGCTAGACCTGGCAGCTTACCCATATTGCTCACTAAACCCCTCCACAGCCCATTAGTTGGAATATGTAGACCTCAAATGGGAAGGTGGGAGAAGAGAAGATGCAGTGCTATAAGTAACCACTAGGGCGCGCTGTTTGCCTCAATGAAGGAGGCACAGCGGAGGTAAAACTATACATTCAACAGCAAGCTAATGTTAGCTTTTGCTACTGAGTCATCTGCAGTGATTTTACATGAAAACATGAATATGAGTCAGAACTCTCCAAGTTAACCTTATTAAAAACATGACAACAGCATAAACCTACTACTTTTGACTATGTATAATATGTTGATTTATATTTATATTATATTTATGTTTCTCCCATTGTTAAATTAAATAGAAAAGGCATGAAAGAGGAAGAGAGCTAGTGAGCTCTGTTCAGCACAAGAGGAGTAACATGACGATGAAATGATCCAGTCCTAAAGACGAGGGGCAATATTTTAAGGCAGTGAAAATGGGGAAAAAAATCATGATCATGATGAACAGTCGTGATTATAGTCCAGTGAAGACCCAAATGGCTTTTGACCCAGCTGCCAATCCCAATCCAACCTGAAGGCAATATCACCCGTTTGTCCCAAAACGATTCCCATGCATCCCTGAACTATTTTAGGAGATTTGCGATATGAAACAACAGGTGTATCATTGACCTCACCTCTGGGCCAGGCTCTTGACACACGCCTACACATACAGTACAGTAGTTGAACATGCACACACAGATATAGACAAACACGCACATACAGTACAGAACACACACACACACACACACACACACACACACACACACACACACACACGAGCTTGAGAGCTTGGCCAAGCCTTAATTATAGATACTTTCTCACCTCATCTGACCTTTTTTTACTCAAATTGATGAAGCATAGAAAAACTACATTTATATACATGTAATTCCTCAAGATTAAGTCACAGTGGTTTTCTATTTTGCAACCCTTGGAGGATATATTTCAGATACTAAGATCCCGTATTATACTGTTTGTCTCTTGTTAGCTTAACAAGAAGAGTAAACCAAATATCCCGTTTACCCATGTATCTGCTTCTACCAAGTCTTAGATCACAGTTATTGTCAAAACCTTTCTAAGCTTGTAATACAGCTTGCTCTGATAGTGGCTCTATTTCATCAAGCGCCACAAGAACCATAGTGCTGAAAGCAGCATCTTGATAAGAACATTGGTTTAAACTATCTTAACATTAAGTGTGTTAAAATCAACCGCCACAGCATGTCTGACTTCTACACTATGATGCACAGCGCTGGCTGTAACTACTTCTAAGACCATTTGCTCTGAAAAGCAGCTACAATAGAACCGTAGGTGAAGTCAAGCCAAACAAAAGCCTAAGAAACCATACAATTCCTGAGTGTTTTTAAAGGATCTACTGGGTCGGAGCAGAGAGACTTTTAAGCTGGAAATGGTCTCTACACAAATTGCCTGTCAGGGATTGTGTTTGAGCTATTCAGTCATTGTCATGTCATCCAAGAGCATGGAAGAGTAAAAAAACAACAAGAGTGAGACACAAAAAACCTTTGAGGGGTTGTGTAGCAACTATTTTTATACTGCCAGTTTTAGGTCGAAAAAGATTATTTATCAATTGTTTTATTTGAAATGTTATTTATTTGCTATTTATTCTCAATCCATAGCAATTATTGAATGTAATATATTTTCATTTATTTTGTACATGTCTTTATGTTGACAGTGTTTATTCTACTGCAGAATGCTAATGGTTTCAGAGTTCCAGTAGGTGTACATCGGTTTGTCATTGAATGGAAATACGTGCTCGTGTACAGCTGCCATTCCAAAATGCATTTGTTTGGGAGATGACTAATCCTACGGTTCTTTGTGAACCACCCCAGATTGTAACCAACGCCCCTTATGCAGTTGTTAGGGAGTCATATACAGAGGATCTCGCTCTATAATAGCCTATATAAGCTCTGTTGGCCACATCAACCTTTGGGTTACTGTAGGTTATCAAGACCGCTCACTACTGATGCAGTCCTGTCTTATCCCTCAGACACACACACACACACACACACACACGTGTATGACATAATGTGATCTTCCTGGGATATAGCGCCTCATCAACCAGTGAGGTGCTTGACCTCTGACCCCAACAGACAGATATATTACATATAGACACTTTGCATACAGTCTGAGTTATCAGTGAGCGGATAAGTTGACTGACTGTCTGTCTACTGACACACACACACACACACACACACACACACACACACACACACACACACACACAGAGGGTCGGTCACTCCACGTCCCTGTCACACACTCTCTGTCGACCTCCTGATCAGACAGTCAGGATGAGAGAGTCAAGGGTGCAGCGGAAGGACTCTGTGTGTGTGTGTGTGTGTGTGTGTGTGTGTGTGTGTGTGTGTGTGTGTCTGTGTGTGTGTTCTGGGGGACAACAGGAGCTGTCTCTGGTTAGGAGGGCCAGGGTCTCCTGCTATTTTTGACTTCTTATGACCCCTTCATTGAGACTTATCAGCAATGCATGGAGCACTTTGGCATATTATTTTCTTAATGCTCTCCCTCTTTGTTTATGTCGACCTCACAAACTTTTACCCTGAGTATCTAATACTGCTATTGTTAAATTTGACTTGCTCCCAAGGGTAAAAAAGGTCAATGAACTAAAGAACTTCTACATATCATTGAAAGTGAGTGTGTTTACATAACCTCTGGAAACCATGAGTTAGATGTGACTGGATTTTGTTGTCAATAAAGACCACAAGGAAAAAGACTTTTCTGCTGACATGCACTATGGATCTGCCTGTTTGAAGTTAAATGTTTGGAGGGTTGATTGTAGAAATGAGTATGAGTCTTATCGGTCTGTTTGTCTTAATTGTAACCAATCTGAAAATATACCGGCCAGATAACAATATGTGATACTGTAGCCTAAATATTCAGAAGTAGAGGTGTTACAAGAATGCTAGAATGGCTAACAGAGTAGTTTAAAAAAAGAAAAAGGTTCACTGGCAAATTGTCTTTGTTTGTTTGTACATTTGTATGTTGGTTTGTTTATAGCGTGTGATATAGTGCATGCAGTACATTCTTCCGTAGCTGCTGAGAAACAATACTGTTATCTCATGAAACTCTTTCAATAAAGATGATCCTGTCTACATATCATTACACTGTCTTGTCCTTACTTTTCCTCTCTTCAATCTTCTTTGAGATTTTTGTACTCAGTGGCTAAACCTTCAGCACTTTGAAAGGCACACAAAATAGAATCGAACTGTTGTATGTAGGCTAATACGTAGAGATACAGTGGGCATATGGATAATTCAAATCACATCAAAGTGGTATATTGTGTATTATTGTGTATTATGTACTCCAAGGGTGATCAAGCACCAGGTGGAGGAAAGAGAGATAACAGAAAACTAACAGCAGCCATAACAGCAGGATCGATGTCATCTCGGCACAAAACAAATCAAGAGCACAAACACTGGACTCCCTAACTCTCTGTCTGTCTGTCTATCTTAATTCTCTCACTCTGCAAAAATGACTGGGCTTTGGTCCCTGAAACGAACTGTAGACAGAGACTTGATTTTGCTTGTAGAAACATGAATTAAAGTATTTTATGTAGTTAGGGAATCTTTTACAGGGAACTTCCCTGTCCTGGAACTTCCCATATTGAGTAGAAAACCTTTTTTTTTGTTTTTTTTTCCATCTGTGCCCTTCCATGCTAATTTAAATTTGTAGGAGAGGAGAAATCAAAGGCAAAGGTGACACGCAGATAGTGAGTGGCATTCAACCAAAACAGATCGATAAGTAGAGCAACACAGGATGCAGAGGGGAGGGGACGATGCCCTCGGGCCTTTGACGTAAGCTGCCAGAAAGGTGGACATGCTGACCGTATTTTACTTCACTTTCCACAATCAGACATCCAGTATAACTCTATACGCACAGTCAGTTTCATGCAAGTGAACTACGATTTAGGTTGATTTTTAGAGAGACTGTTCTATTCATGTCTTACCCTCTCCACACCGATACTTTCAATCCTTGCAGAGAAAGCAGACTGACCATTATTTACCAGATGTATTCTATTTCATTTTTGAAACAATGATTATTATAAAAATCAATAAAATTAAAAAAAAAATCAATAATAACAAATCGAAATCCTACCTTTTGTGTCAAGCCAGATTAAACACTCCAGGTAGACTGGGGAGCAAAGCAAACTGTTAAGTGTTTTACTGCTTGCACAATCTGTTTGTATGGGATGTGCCGTTTGTTTTTCCAAAGTACATCCAATGATTTCATGATATGTAGTCTATTGGAAATTAAGGGATTGGCCCTTGCCATCTGTTCTTTGGGTTTGATTACATAATGATGTGGTTTTCCTCTACTTGTCATATAGCTGAGGCCTTACAGTGTATACTATTATGATCAACTGGTATCATGAATTATTTTCTCATTAGCCTGAAATCATACAACTGAGCTAGCATGTTTATATTGAGAAACAAGTGTGGAAATGCCATTTATTTCCTATTAAAAAGTCTGAGGTCTGGCAGAAGCATTTCAGTATTTTTAACATATTTTTCAGGTCTGCCAAATACAAATTACAAAATACATAAGAATAATCAAATACATACTCCAAATGCGTTTTCCAATATTACAGCCAATTTCTGTTAATAGATCAGACTTTAGGACGAACTCCACTCCACTAGTCTCCCCCCATGACCCCAAACATCCAGCGGTGGAGGTGAAGGGGGGGGCAGACAGCGGAGCACTGGGACAGCCCAGGGCCACAAGCCAAAAAGAGCAAAGTTCGACCTATCAGCTGAGAAAAGGAAGGGACACAGATCACAAGAACTGTGACACACACTCGTAAAACCACACTCTGGCAGCACTCTTTCAGCGGGATACATCGATTGACACATTGCCTGTGGACCGCTGACTGAGTCTGAGGCTACAAGACTGTGTGAGTACAAAACCTGACACAATGACAAATGGTTATCATGGATGTCACCTATGCTACACATCACTCAATCTGCATCTGATATCTTTCATTTTTACTGTTTATAGCCTACAATTTTATACTGGTTGTAGTATTAAAATATTGACAGAAATACAGAATAGAGAGAACTTAGTCTGTCTGTGGTAACCAGCCCAAAACAGTATAATTTCTCAGTAGAGGAACTGTAAGGCAGGTACACGAATAGGAAGCAACAAAATAAAAGTCACAGTCATACAACAGTATGATGAGATAAAGGTCATGATCAGATACATTTTACAATCATTTTATTATCAATTCCCAAGTGTTTATTCTCAAAGTAAGTTGTGATTTCATCAATTTAAGAGGGCAGATAAGATACACTTACATTTTCACTTGATTGGATTTTACACCATTCAACTGAAAAAATGCCAGCGAGCAAGTTTCAATGGTTTGTTTTAAAATGTGAAGTTCTGTGACCACAAATGATTCTCTTGTTTTCCCTGACAACATCCAGTCAACAGCATTTTTTCGTTCCATCCAATACTATGACTTGCAATATAATGAACCTTGAAGATGTCTTATATACTAACACCCATTGTAACAATTCAATTTAACACAGCTTTCACCTCTGGATAGCACAGCAGAGCATCATGATTGTTACTTTTTTTAAATCTAATTTTCCCTTCTTCCTGACAAAAATGAAGCGCTTTGACCCTATAAGACATGATTTCTACAGCTCTGTGGGTTTTATTACTTGCGTTCCTCTGCACATACTTAACCCGTGTGCACACTCAGTACTCATCTGATATGTATTACACTCATGGGACAAATGTTGTTTGATAAATAATGCAGATATAGCTAGTTAAGAGGAGTATTGATGGGCATGCTGTATGATTTATACCAAGGACTTAAAGATATATACAGTACGGTTCGAGCAATTTGGGTTTTTGAATGCTGATATGAATATTGTTGTACTGAAGCTGCCAATAGCAGATAGTTTGTGCTGATATTCAGTATCTTTAATCAAACAATTACAAAAAAAAATGGCAAGGATTCAGTGTTTTACCAGAATTGTATTCTTGGCTGGGTGGAAAAGCCTTTGAAACAGCATTTAGATTATCATGTGACACTAAAACTCTAAACTGAAACCAACCCAGGATGATGTAATTGTTTTAGGTGGGTTGGCAGTTTCCGATGGCAGGGTGACACACCCCACCTATTCCATGGTTGGGGAAATTCTGGGATAAATTACTGCATTTAAATTAAGAATAATTTACAAAAACATAATTGAAGATTTAAATGAATAAATAAAATGAGCAAAGAAAATTTAATTGCAGGTTTTACAGCTACTCCCGTTCCACACTGGAATGATTTCTATGGTCAAAAAAAAAAGAAAAAAGAACATATTCACTAGCTGTGGTCAGGGAAGAACTGACATCATATCAGTGGTGGACATCATTGACTTGCAAATGTCTGATTTTTAATACAAGGCCAATATTGGTCTGATTTATTGGCAAACAATAATATCTGTCTAAGCCTAATATACAGTAAGACTGGTCAATATTCATTATCATTTTTAAAAGTCCCTCAAGACCTTGGATACCATTCAGCAAATCCTTACAGCTTGCTACTGTACATCACAGTTTCTGCTACTGTTTCATGAAAAGTGAAGCAGATAAACAATAAAAACATCCTCACAGAATTTAAGACCCCCAGAACTCGGTAACATGTATACCTTGCAGCTGTGAGAATTATTTCATCATTGCATCTTAGCTGAGAAAGACTATAAAATGAATCAACAGTCAAAAACAGGAAAGGGAATTGACTGACTTCTTGGGAATGGAGTGCTTGAGTTCAAAGGATCTTGACGCTTGACTTGATCAATTCCTGTCAAGGTCAATACCAACAAGACCAACAAGATTGATTTTTAAGATCGAAGGCCTTTAAATATCAATGCAAAATTCAATTCAAAAAGGAGTTACTGGAATTATCAACTTTTAACTATTCTTGAGACCAACTGATTCATTATGACAGAGACATTATTACAGAGAATGACTACTCCTAAATCAAAACTTCTACTTTGTAATTCAGTTGATCAACATAGGCAAGTGAGTGAAACGTTAGAGAGGCTGCAAGTGGGACAGTGATAAGAGAAGAAACTTCAATCAAGACAATCAAGCAATGCAAAGCTCATCTGCCGCTGACAAATCTCCTGAGAAACTCTGAGGAGTGATCAAGCGACATGGATAACAAAATGAGGTCACTCTCAGTCATCCAAGTGCCGTTTTATCTCTCCTCATGGGACTCTATTGACACAACCTCTCTTTGTTCTCTGCACCGACATGTTTTGGGTTTGTGTCGCCACACTCTAATACACCTCTCTCTCTCTCTCTCTGTCTCTCTCTCCCATGTATACCTTATCTATGGTGTGTCAACTTCCACAGGAGAGAGAGAGAGAGAGAGAGGTAGACCAGGTTTATCATTTGTTTACATTGTATAGCTTAAGCTGCAATGACTGGTGATAGCACTCCTGTCTTGGAAAAGCACTCTAGGTAACCACCGTTCAAAGACATCTGACCTATATATTCCTATATTTAGATCAGAGGGTTGCACACTTTCTCAGCTTGGGATTCAAGCTAGTAAGCTTGTTGACTTGGCTTATCAAGAATTGATTTTTCTTGTCATATAAGGCAACCTGCCAGCAGTAGGCATGTGACCTAATTTAGGGTCCCAATCTATCATTTAAGATCCAGTGATTTGAACTCAGTCAGAAAAAGTTTGCTATTGATTTCTAACACCATAGTTAGATGGTATAAAGCTTGTGTTACTGAGTGAGAGTCTAACCTTCCCTATGATTGTGCCACAGAACTTGACTCAAGTTCCATTCTATTTAAGTTCTGTGGATTGTGCCTCCACTGCATGCCAATATTTCTAATTTTGGGGAACAAATGTCCAGTGTTGGAACTTCAGCACTCAGCAATAATGGAGTGATAAAGATTTTGGCTAGTTTGGCAAGTATCTGGCTGGCTATTGTCTGACAGGCTATGGGACACTTGATTAACTACAGGGGCTGACCTAGTGTTTTGAAGTCCTCCCACCCATATATGAATAAAAAGATAAATATCAATAAATATCAGTGTATATTAGGGGTGCCAACATGATGGAAACACTAAGGGTTTATGGGGTAATTATCATTATTTAACCCCTGGGACGCAACTGTGTGTGTGATGCTAACCTGCAACTTGTATATGTACAGGTTCCTCCACCTGGGGCCCAGTAGACGGTCCTACCTGTAGTGTCCCAGACCGGGGAAACCATGGCGACCGCAGAGTCACCTAACGGACTGTGGCACAGAAAAAACATCAAGGCCCTTCAGTCAGACGAGATCTCCAGTCATGGTAGGGTCAATAAAAAGATATTCACACTCTCAAACATAGCTATACCGTAGCTATAGGTGTTAGAAAGGTGGTATCGTGGAAAAAATGCATTAAGAAAATCCTGCTCTCTACCACATGTAAGAATATATCGCTGTTGTCATGTGAAAACCTCGTCACTTCAGTTGAAGGATTACATGCTTATACAACCCTTGCTGCTTATCCAGCCCTTTCAAAACCCACTGAAACTCTAAAATTCATGGTGGTCAAGCTGAAAACAAGGCTGTTTTTCTTAGTTCTTGAAATGTTGCCATTTTGGAGATACAAGGTTTTTATCCAACAGTGAGAATATGTGGGATTGCAGGAATATGAGTGTGGGTTTTTCATAATTTAGTTTTACAGACTCATAAGTATTTTTGGTTCTCTTAAATGATCAGATATGCAGTAAATCGTTATCACATGACATACAATAATGTCCGTCTTTATCTCATAACTTTCCTGTTCGGTTGTGAACACTTAATATCTTACAGTACATCTACAACAGTGGTTCTCAACGTGGGGTCTGGGACCACCAGGGATCCTTGAAGAGGTTCCAGGGGGTCCCAAGCAAATTGATGAATTGTTAAATTTCACCATTATTTCATTTACAAGAAGTTAACACAATTAGAGAATGTAGAAGAATGACTATTTTGATCATAGTTTTACTGTTATCTCTCTACCTATAATACAGATAGTCATTGAATTCTGGACAAAATCATATCTGACAATAAAAAATATTCTCAGATTTGCGTCTGAGAGACAAAATCTCATTAAATGGGGGTCCATGGCTCTAATGTGGACTAAATTAGGGGTCCTTGATATGAAAAAGGTTGAGAATCACTGATCTACAGTACATTTAATCTATTGGTAAACAATTTAAGTATCTTATGTTGTTCTCTCTGCAGGTGAGAGCCATAATCATGTACAGGCAGAAGATTTGAGACAGTGGCAGAATCATGCACAGGTAAGCCATAACTCCTACAGCCAGCACCTGGGGCCTTATCTAATGTACAACGGATACAGCAGCGAGGGGATTAACTTGGCTAACTGTCCCTTAGCCATACTGTCTCTCCTCTGTCCCATTCTTGTAGAAGGTGAAAGTGGAGGAGCTGAGGGTGTGTAGAGCTAACAAAATGTGGATAAAAGATGAGAAAACACAAACAAAATGTGTGTCCTCTCCTGTAGAAGGTGAAGGTGAGGATCCTGGAGCAGGTCCATGGTCAGCTGAGCAACCTACTAGATGAAGCCCTGACCGAGTCTGTCCAGCCCTTCACACAAAACAACCATACAGCTAATGGAAAGATGACAAAAAGCCACACATCCAGGTGAGGAGGACCAGGAGGGAAATTTGACAGACCAACTGTGCGTTTTTAGCCCAGTGATGTACATTCATTTTCTCACTAACCTGAATTTGAATGGCAGATGGCAAGGCAACTAAACTCATTTGACTTGTGACTCGAGACTAAAGGTGACTGCGCTTTCTCTATTAGAGCACCTAGCCCCTCAGTTTAATCTTTTAAATCCCTCCTAAAAGCACACTTTTATAGACTGGCTTTTATGTGAATTGCTCCTTATACTTCATTGTGTTTCTCGTTTTATTACTTGTTTTTTACTCACTGGCACTGACACAATTCTATCTGTTTTTAGTTGTATCTGTGTTTGTTTTCTAGTTGTATCTGTGTATCTATTTTTTATTTACTTATTTATTTATTCATTTATTCTTTTTTATTCAACTTTATTTTAATTGTGGTACTTTTACATTACTGTCTCTGTGGGTTTTATGTACGTAAAGCACTTTGTAATTGTTTTAAGAAAAGTGCTATTCAAATAAAGTTTTTAATATTATTATTGTGCTAAAATTAGATCCTAAAGAAGTGACACGGACAACTCTGTCAAATCTATCCATAAAATTGAATTGGGCATTTGCTTGGTAACAGCTTCAATGCTATGTTTTCACTTATACACCAAGGATTTAAAGCTACTGCCCAAAAAGGTCGCTGCGTACTTGACAGTTTGCAGACTTAACCCTGACCAGCTCTGATAACATAAAAATCAGTATGGACACGTCAGAAGTGGATTAAGAATACCAATACAGAACTAATCCCCCCTTTCTGCACCAGGAGGGATTATGGCTGCCAATACACTAGATATCTTTATCTTCTCATTCAGCACAGTAAAATATGTGTGTGTGTATCTGTCTGTCTGACTGTCTGTGTGCTTTGTTTCAGATCCCACAGAATGGAGGATGGCAAAGTGTTTATGGACAGGGCATCACTTTTGGAGTACGTATGAGACTGACTGAGTCTATAATAGAGATCAGTGTTTGTGTCAACACGTATTATGTATCAAGTACATACAAATCTTACAGATTATGTACAACGTGGATCATTCAGATAATCCATAATCTCTCAAACATTTCCGTATATTGTGGCTCTGTGTGGCTTTGTATCTTAAGGGTGTGTGTGTGTATTTCGGATTCACTGCGAAAAACATCCATCTTAACAAGCTGTTTAGTCTCATGTTCAGCCTTCAAACCTTATTTTTCTTAAACAAAGAGAAAAATTCTGCCAATGAGGTGAGATACGTTTCAGAATTTTCTAGAAGGGAGTGTCAATATCTTGAAACAAGTCAGAATAAGGCAGATCACTGCACCGCTATCAAGAAAATGACAATTGAATCTCCAAATTCTTGAAACAAGTTCATTTGTATTGGAACACAAGTGAAATTATCTCAACCCACTGGCAGATGCTTTCCCTTATTTTAAGAAAATTACGATTTTAGGACTCAATAATAGACTAAATGACTTGTTAAGATGGAGATTTTTTGCAGTGTTGATAGACGTCCAAGATGAATACAATAAACACATTCAACACAGCAAATTTTGTGACATTGTTTCCTGATCCTGTCTGTGTTTCCCCCTCTTCATCAGTGAGCTGTTTGAGATCAGCCACATCAGGACCATCTACCACATGTTCATAGCTGTGCTCCTCATCTTCTGCCTTAGCACACTGGCTGTCGACTACATTGACCAGGGCAGGTCTGTGAGATTGTGTGTGTGTGTGTGTATGTGCGTGTATGTGCATGTGTAAGCATGTGTGCGTTCATGACATTGACATGTTGCAAACTGTATGACCCCAGACCAAGTCTAACAGAAACTCAATTACCCTGAAGCCTCAGAAAGTCCTTGCTCACTTCTTATCTTCTTTTGCTCCAGCTAAACCTTATTGCATCCCTCTCTCTCTCTCTCTCTCTCCCTCTCTCCCTCCCTCCCTCCCTCTCTCCCTCCCTCCTGTCCTCTCTGCTCGTCTGGCCATAGATAGATAGAGCAATCAATCCTTCTGAGAGTTTCTGCTGTTGCTTTGGGCAGCACAGTAATGATTAGGTTGGTGGTTACAAATGCACCGTTGCGGGTTCGGTTCTCACTGGAACAAGTGCCAGCGGGCAATTTCACCGAGTACAAAATATTCAATACATCTCTATCAGTTACCAAAGATTTTAATATTGATAAGGTGATGAAAACGATAATTTCAGACTTGCAAGCAGCCTTGTTCGATTTGAACAAATCTCCCATTGACTATGATGTAATGATGATGATATGATGTAACCTAAATAGTACTGTAATTTTGAGTGAATGCTTTAAATCTTTTGTATTATGTTCACCAGAGGGGCGGTTTGAGGGGAGAGTGTAATGGGAAAAATAATATATGCATTAAACTATGAAAGCCATTCATGCTTTTATATAATTTCATTTAGACTGATGTAACTCCCTTTACACCTGCCTCATTCAAAACTCAATCCCCCGTCTTCAGCTGGTGCCAAATAAATAGCCCACTCTAATTTCTGCGTCTTCACACTGGCTGCCAGTCAGTTGTATAATTGATTTCAAAATGTTACTGATTACTTTCCTAGATGGTGGAACAACTTGCCAGAGGAATTCAAATCAGTATAATCTTTTAAATCTCTTCTGAAGAATAATTAGACTTGCTTTTAAACGTTTTTGTTTTTTTGTTCTACACTGCCTATGCAACTTGATCTTTATTCTCTTTTTTATACACTTTACTATCTCTTTTTATTTGTTTTTTATTTATCTTATCCTATTTCTTATCTAATGTCTTATATACCTTGGTAAAGCACTTTGAATTGTGCTCCATAAGTAAACTTTGCCTTGCCTTGCCTTATGTAATGATTTATCTTAATAGTTCTTATTCTTTTCAGTCATTCCTATCCTTTGTCTGTCTTCTGTTCCCTTGGTTTATTTATTTTTATTCAATATATTTTATAGAAAATGAAGGGGTAGAAAACGTACTTATTATCTACTTACTACTTATTATCCTCCAAATGATCACTCTCCTTTGTCACGTCGTGTTCCCAATCCTCAGGTTGGTGCTGGAGTTCGACCTGCTGTTCTACGCCTTCGGGAAGCTGGGGACAGTCACCTGGGCCTGGACGCTGATGTTCGGCTACACCCTGGCCGTTCCCTACTACACCCTGGCGGTGTGGGGGGCCTTCTACCACAGCGTCCCCTCCAAGACGGCTCTGTCTCTGGGGACGGGCCTGGCCCTGGCCGCCGCGCAGACCTGTGTGCTGGGGCTGTTCCCCATCTATGTGGTCGTGCACAACCAGCTGCCCCCAGCCTCACGGTTCATTGTCATACTGGAACAGGTGAGTGTGTGTGTGTGTGTGTGTGTGTGTGTGTGAGAGAGAGAGAGAGAGAGAGAGAGAGAGAGCGAGAGAGAGAGAAACAGAAATTGAGAAAAACAGACAAACATATTTGAGAGAGAGAGAAAAACGGATAGAAAAGAAGAGACAACAGCCAGTGAGAATAGAATAGAATAGAATAGAATAGAATAGAATAGAGTAGAATAGAATAGAGAAAGACGACATGCACAAGAAGGAAGTACAATAGGCATTAGGACAAAATCAAAAGTAGAACCAACTAAGAGGGTAATGAATAACATTGTAAACTTTCAGACAAACTAACTTTCAAACTATCATACACAACTGAAAACTAGTTTAGCACTAGTTACATGTTTGCTAGCTGTGACTGTCATGGACACAGACAACACCTCTAATCTATCAGCAGTTTGGAGTAGAAAGATGTTACATGTCATATGTCATTTGTTTTAAAGTCTTGGATTACAGTGACAAATAGGTTGGCCAGAGAGAACAATAATTGTGTTTTTTTCCTAAGTCTCCAACTCTAAGGCTTTCACGATAAAGATGTGATGTATTATTTTGATGTGTGTTATTTATTGTATGCATTGAGTGTAATTGTGATGCTAGTCGATTAAACACAATCTCATAATTTGTGCAAACAACTGAAAGTAACAGTTCACCCCAAAATGAACATTCTGTCACTATACTCATCCCCATATCAGTCAAAACTCCATTGGCGTTAATACAACCACTGAGTTTGCCTCTGCAGATCCACCAGCCTTCTCCTAAACAGTTGAAGTGGGCGGGGCCTGGTTGTTTAGAGTTCCAAAAAGTAAGGATGTAACTACCATCCAATTTCTCTAAACAGCTCGTGCAGCATAATCCAAGTGTTAGCCAAACGATAACAGCCAAACGATTGCAATGTGAACGTGCCAGCACTGCTGCAGGTATGAAACAGCCATGTCTTACTATGCAATGTTGAAATGACCTTTAGAAGAACACAGTGAAACTTTCCTCTAACTTCCTGCCAACTAAAGAAACAATGTCCTAGATAAATACTCTAAGTGCCCTGTAGCCTTAAATAACATTTGCCTGTAATCCACCTGAATTATAAACGCAGCCTTTCATTGGCATTGGCAGCAACACTGAGATAAGGAAAGCTCCCTGGGCCAGAGATGGGAGCCTTCCAACTGGACACCCACCAGACTGACAGCAGATCAGTGTAGCCAATGGTTGAACGCCATGGGCCCATACTGTAATGCCTCCTCATCCTCTTTATTACACTGCGCCTGGTTTCCCAAAACCGTCTTAGTATCATTTTAGCTCCATTCGATGGAGTGAGATAATCCTAGTGCTAAGATGCTTTTGGGAAACCCAGTCCTGATCTGTTGATTTACAGTTGTCACATATCCTCATCTGACCTGGGTTTGTTCAATCATTTGTAATTATCTCCATGATATCGATAGAAGAATGCTCCCCCTTGCAGATAATCACTGGCTTATAATGATTTTAATAAATAATTGAAAAATAAACGTGTTTAATTGTAGCCATTAAAATGGTCCAATGTATGATGTGGTTCCCTGCGGTATGCAGATTGATGATGCGTCATGCCTTATGTCCAATTATGAAACAGTTAAAATGACCAACCAGTTCTCCGACATACTAAATTGTGCTACCATCTGCCCTATTTTGCTTCACAGTTCCTTTTCTTGGACTTCCTCCTAGTTCATTACAGAAGTAGTAAACATATAAATAACTCCTAAACCATTGGGACAACATGCAAAAACAGAACAGAACAGAACAGGTCCCTAAAACCTGAGAAAACCTCATTAAATATTTAGGACATTTACACATGACACTACAAAACAACTTCAGAAGCATTGGCAATTCAGTCAATACAGACAATATAAAAATGTAGATTACTAATACATTGTGTCCCACATAATAACCCTACATTTTTGTTTTCATTTATCAGATTCGATTCCTGATGAAGAGCTACTCCCTCATAAGAGAAATTGTTCCTGTTATTATGAAGAGCACGCCAAAGGAAGGTACTGTACTGTATTAGAGCAAGGTGAATTTATTCCTCAGGCAGAATCATTACTCATAGTGACACTCTCAGACTCTGGAGAAAAATGACTAAAACGGAACAACACAGGTTATTACCTAATGATTCATGTTGGGAAGTTAAAACTAACAATGAATGCAGTTGTATCAGACAAATTATTTCTATACAGCCCCCCGAGGTCTTACTATAAAGGTTTCATATTGGTAAAGTTAAGAAACGTGGAGGTAATGCTGACTCAGTGCAGCACAGGTTTCCTTGAGAAATGGCCTCAGTAGAACACCTAATCGTCTTGGGTAAAACTGTTACTGTGTAGTTAAACAGAAAATATATTATAGCTATGAGGGTCATACTTACTAATTGAATGTTATGTTTGTTATACTTCTCAGGAGAGACTCCCAGGTTCCCCACACTCTCCAGCTATCTCTACTTCCTCTTCTGTCCGACTCTCATCTACAGGGAATCGTACCCTAGGTAGGACGTAATGACAACATGACCTCTCCTCTCAAGTGTGGTCATCATTTCACGGATCCATTTTTTTTTTTTTTTGGAACCTGTTTGCATGTCGTTCTGTTCTTAATATGTGTGAAATAATGTAAAGTAGAGATGACATATGACAACATTATTACATATTTTAACACGTTAGTGAATTTTTAAAAACGATTTCGCATTATCCTTGCATCACAAAGCCATGAAATTGCTGGAATGCTGAGTATGGCTAGTGATTTTTTCTTTTTTCTTCAAAAAAAAGCATCAAAACAGAATCAGAATCCACCTAGACAAATAAAGAAATGCATAATGCAAGAACCTTCGAAAGTAAAAGATAGTCAATATTAGTCTTGGACATAAAGGCAGTTAAAAGCAGTTACTTAACTTACTTACTTACTAACTTACTTACCACTTACCTATAATGCACACTAAGTATTACAATATACATTTCTGAAGTAAGTAAGTCCTGTTCTTTCTTCACAGGAATGCTCATATAAGATGGAATTATGTCGGTGTTACTGCTGGCATGGTAAGATGAATCTCTGTCTGTTTTGCATTGCTGTATTTTCAGCCATTTCCGCACTTGTTCTCCATCTTTTGGTTGGAATGTGGAATGTAATCTGACTAAGTAGGCCATGTTGGGTTCTTGACCTAGATGAGATAATAGCTGTTTATAGCACTTGCATATTGTGCCATAATGTGAAGCAATCATAAACCACATTGGAAAAGCTCCAAGCATAATAACGTTATGCTTAATCATTTATATTTTACTTCACATCAATATCTTGCAAATTTCCAGCGTTAAGTCTTGTATGTTTTTTCTGTACTGTATGGTCCCTTTAAGTGTTTTTTTTTTTGTTGTTGTTGTTTTTCTAGGGTGTCACTGTCACTTTTTTGTAACATTATATAATTCTGTTTCTACTTAATGGTTTTTACTTCTTCCTAACACTGCACCATGCATTTTGGCAGATCCTGGGCTGCCTGTTTTATGGCTATTTCATCCTGGTGCGTCTCTGTGTGCCCGTCTTCAGAAACGAGACCAACCAGCCTTTCAGTAAACGGACAATGGTTCTAGCCTTGTTCCACTCAACATTACCAGGTACTTTCTACCTGCCTAACTGCATGAACTGTGCCCCCGCCTTGCATGGATTCTGTATTTTTAGCAGATTTTCCGAGCAATTCCTCTTGGAAGGAAGTCAGTAGGTGCGTCAGCAAGCGTGTAATAAATGACAGTTCTGCTGTGGCTTCATCTGTATCATAGTACTATTAAATCAACTCTAACATATTTCTTATCTGTATGGGTGAGTGAAGGTTAATGTATTACTTAATAGGGCAGCTGGAGGAAACTAGTCTCTAGTGTTTTTATAAGTCAATGATAAGATTAAGGATGCTATCATGCTATCAGATAATGGTGGTCAAAGACTGACGTGTTTCATATTACTCTATTAAGTGAGTGGTTGTTTGAGTAAGTGCTGACATGAGAGCACTAGACTTAAGTTACAATACTTCTGAGAAAGCTGGGAGCAGTGCCCAGAAAACTAATGTCCATTATAACCTTCTCTCTCTCTCTGTCTCTCTCTCTCTCTCTCCCTCTATCACTTACTCAGGTATAATGCTCCTCCTGCTGTGTTTCTTCGCCTTCCTCCACTGCTGGCTCAACCTCTTTGGAGAGCTGCTGCGTTTCGCTGACAGAATGTTCTACAAGGTGTGTGATTTGGGTCGATACCATGTGGCATATGGCCTCTTCCTGTAAAACACAATATTTTCTGACGAGCGTAGGGATCACTGTTGAACCCAGGATGAGGCCAAAGTGTTGAACACAGAGAGCCTGACTGTCAGTAAAAGGTGTTCTTCCTGAGTCCAAAACACAAACCAAAAGTCAAACACTGCACAGTAACAGTGCGGTATACGGTATCACTATGCAATCAACTATATGAAAGACATGGGGTTGCTGGGGTTGGGTTCAATTTTAAGGTTGTCTTCGTTGTATTGTAAGCAAACAGACAAATGGGGAATCTTTGGGGAAATCAGGCCCTGTACAATACCATACAGTTCTGGTTTTCATCAATATAACTCAAAAATAACTACCAATATGAATTATTTAACTGCAGCAGGCTCACACTTTCTTTATTCTTGATTCTTATATTTTTACTAGGGCTTTTGTTTTTTTGTTTTTTTACAGCTAAAGGTGTAGAGTACAGCTGTGCACTTTTTATCTTGACTGCTGGCTGTTAAACAAATCGCCTCCCTCTGGATTTAAAATGACTCTACTCTGCTCTGTCTCCATTTTGATCCACTCACACTGACTTCATTATCCTCTCTGCTGGTTTTCCAGGACTGGTGGAACTCCACATCCTTTGCCAACTACTACCGTACCTGGAATGTAGTGGTTCATGACTGGCTCTATTACTACGGATACAGAGACTTCCTCTGGGTGAGCAAAGTGCCAAACATAAAATACATTAATAATGCTGATAAGACCCAAACTAAAAATCGAAACAAAACATCAAAGCCTTATTATCTCACTGGGTTTACCTCTGAAAAAAAAGGAAAAGGCAGGACAGCCAAGGGATTAAGAATAATCAACAGAAGGACACTTTATTTCCAAGGCAGTGTGTCACGTGGGGAAATGTATAGTAGTTAACATTTGCCCTGTAATTCTAGTGACACAAATTCCCTGCTTGAACCGGCGTGACCCCTGAACCCGGCGGTGACCTCTCTCTCTCTCTCTCTCTCTCTCTCTCTCTCTCTGATCCCTGCAGCTGTCCAAAAGGAAATTCCGTACAGCTGCCATGCTCTCCGTGTTCATCGTCTCCGCCGTGGTCCATGAGTACGCCTTCACCATGGGCTTCGGCTTCTTCTACCCCGTCATGTTCTTCCTCTTCGCTGTCTTTGGAGGTGAGGGATGCACATAGTTTTGGGGTACGAACGGAGATTATCGCTGCGTGGCGAGGGGAACCTGCACTCTGACCTCTGATGAAAATATGATGACATACATTCCCTTTCAAATTAGGGAAAAATTCAGGAGACAACAATATTTTGTCTTCGTACTGCGGAAGAAAACTGATTACACAGAGTTTTGAATGAATGTTGAATATTCATGATTATGTATTACATTATGTATGTAATACAGATAGAATATAATAAAGAATATAATAAAGCTATTGGTCAAAAGGTCATATGAACAAGACTGAACAACCAATGATAATTATAGTTCTAGTACTTTAAGGAGATGTGTAATAAGAGGTGACCCCCTTCTTCTAGAAGACAATAAGTTATTATTTTGTCAATGTTATCTATGAGATTTGGGATTTTAGTTTAATCTTACGTATAATGGCGAAGCAGATTCAGTATTCTTGAGTTTTAGGCACTTAAGGTGTAAATATGGGTGAAAGGTTACATATTAAGTGAGCATATAGGAACGTTGCTTAATATAGATACTTTTCCATTTCTTTCTCAACAATACCATTACCCTTGTTGAAGTTTGGGTATTTTGGTTTTATTTATTCGCACCATGACAGAAAAAAACCCCAATAAAGACAATACAAAAAAAAAAAAATGGCATGTGCTGGAAAGTGGGCTTATAAAAGTACCTCACAGAGAAAATAAAATTATATGATGTATATAATGGAAACAACAATTACCAAAATGAAAAAATGAACAAACAAAACAAACAAAAAACAAGTAAATTAAGTGTGTGTGTGTGTGTGTGTGTGCGCGTGAGTGTGTGTGATTGTGTGACATTACATTGGAGGAGGCTATTGGGTGGCAAAATGAAGGTGGGAATTCCAGAGTAAAGAACCTCTGTATCTGATTGATCTGTTTGTTGTTGGTAATGGTGCTTGTCTCGTCTATTTCTGGCTTGTTGTTGAAAATATATGAATGTCACCCTTTATGTCCTGGACTGTGCCTTCAAGCATTCAAAATTAAAACCTATAATTATTCACCGTAACAGACAGTCATTGTTTTCAGAGGAGGAGTGTTTTGATTATATTTAAAGAAAGTACAGTTCTGTATTGTTTCCTTTTCCCCTGGGACTCAACCAGTAGTCATCTGACACTTTGTTTTTTGCTTCGCTGACTCTCCCTGTTTCTGCTTCTGTCTCTGTGCCTCTCCACGATAACGGAAACCCCTCACATCTCACACCATCTCTCTTTCTTGCTGTCTCTCTTAAACTACAGATTGAGCTACAAAAAAAAATCTCCTCATCATCAGCAACAACAAGAACACTCATCAACTCTCTCCCCGTTCTGTCGTCCTTTCTTAGTGGTGTTCAACTTTACCATGAATGACAAGCGACAGAGTCCTGTGTACAACATCATCATGTGGACGTGTCTGTTCATTGGTCAGGGCATCCAGGTGTGTTTGTACTGCCAGGAGTGGTACGCCCAGATACACTGCCCTCGGACAGGGGTACGTACCGCACCTCCGACACTTCTGCTGGTGGTTGAAAGGCCAAATGGAGCGATACCACAGTCAACCCTCTGCTGGCTTTATTAATGTCTTCCTTTATGGGATTAAAGACACTTTTTCCACTCTTAAGTAGATTGACTGAGCTGTTGATCCCAGAACAGACAGTATGTGACAGCTAATTATGAAGCTGTGAATGGTTTGCTTGCACTGCACTCTAGAATGAAGTGGGGATGCTTTGACCCCACTTTCTGAAATACTTAAATGGATAAATAGGTTGGTAGGCAAATAAACTCTAAATATCTACACAAAAACTGTCTTGTTAAGTTATTTTATCTTGTATCCAGACTTATCAAGCTTATTTTTTTTTTTTTTTTTAGTGAATCATCTTACTGCATTTTCAACAAATTTGGCTTTTTTTCAGGATAATGTAACTTGTTTCAGGACATTTACATGATAAAAGTGAAATCGTTTTGGAGAAAGTTTCCTGTTTCAAGATTTCCTTCATTGTTTTATGACATCATGAAATAAGCTTGATAGGTGTGGAAACAAGTTGAAATCACTGGACAGCTTGTCATTTTTTGCAGTGTAGAAAAAAATGGGTACATCCACGATCGGGTTGTTCCGTCTCGCCCACTCAACATACGCTTAGTGTTGGACATCACACATACACTAGTAACCAGATTAATCTGACTGCTGAACAAGTAACCCCTTGCAGAGTTTCCCTGTTTCATCATCCCAGCTTTCCTCGTCTGTCTCGTCTTATCTCCAGTTATTCATGAGCATGTGTTATTACACATACATGCAGACACACACGCATACACTTGCACTTACACAACCAACCACACACCCACACAC
This sequence comes from Centroberyx gerrardi, assembly GCF_048128805.1. Taxonomy (NCBI): domain Eukaryota; kingdom Metazoa; phylum Chordata; class Actinopteri; order Beryciformes; family Berycidae; genus Centroberyx; species Centroberyx gerrardi. Next base: position 15,133,016 of record NC_136001.1, read on the forward strand.
ACACACACACACACACACACACACACAATTTACACACTTAACCCCATGTTGCATAGTCACATGTGTTGAATACTAGAAGTTATAGAAGATTTGGCATGCATTACATCCTGAAAAAGCTTCCCCACCCCCCCTGTCCAACTCCAGGCATTTGATGAAACCACAGATGTGAAGCCCATGGATTTGCATGACAGATGGGCAGAGATATACTTACGTACTTACTCCGCTTTGCACTATACTGAATCTCTGTATAGCCCCAGTTAAGGTATCCTCCAAAGCCAGTGGCGTCATTCACACACAACAGTTTAACGCAGATAACTGCTATCTAAAAATAGAAATGGCATTCATAAAAAGCGATTATTACTTGATAATAAATAGATGTTAAGTCATAAAGATATGACTAATATAAAGGGATTACAGATATGTTTCCAGGAGGAGGGGATGAGCTGTACTAATATTTGGACAAACTCTGATCTTTCCCAACAGAACAGTTTCTGGGAGCTGGTGACGCCTCGATCTTGGTCCTGCAGCTACTGAAGCTGCGGTGACAGCTGCCTTTCTCCTTGGTTGGAGGAACAAAGGGATGGAGGAATGGGGGCGAAATGAGAAGAGATGGAGCTCAGAAGCCATGATGGACTAGACATCAAATGGCCCATTTACTTTACACTCAGAGTCAAACCCAGCATCTATTTCCCCATGAAGGAAGAAGGGAAGGAAGGAAGGAAGGACAAATTGAAAGACTTGTGCAGATATAAAGCAATATTGACACTGCTCTCTATTTTTAATGTGTCAAGAAGATTTCTTTGGCTCAAGATGTGACTGGCTTTCTTATCTTTATGTTGTTATTCTGATGTCATGTTATCCTTATGTCTGTCACTACTGTATTATGTCCAGTATTATGTTTTGATTTGCACTAATGATAGTTTTTAATAATTCAGGCTTTGTAGACTTTAGATAAAATTAAATTATTGTAATGGAGTGAATTTTCATTGAGTGCTGATAGATCATCATACTTTTTGCAAACTATTAACCATTAATTAACAAGCAGTGTTTATCTTGTGCAGAGCTTTGTGAACAACTCTGGCCTTGAGCATCCCGTTATACGTCCCTGCAGGGAAAAGAAGAAAAAAGAAATTCACATGCTCTTTTATTTATATTTTTAATAATAACAACCCTCTATTCTGCTATATTTATATTAAGGCTACAGGTGGTTGCAAAGCCAGAAAGGGGAAGTGATTTCAAGTTCTGCAGAAACCTTAACCTGAGAGCCAGTATTGCTTCACATGAAGAAAAGGTTTCACTCAAGGCCAAGTCAAATTACTGATTAACATAACAGGCGTTGCCACATTTTGCCACAGTAAGGTCACCTAGCCTGCAGTGTGCGTTACACGTTTAATCCTGCCTTGGTTCACATTTAGCTGGCAGGGATTGGTGGGGCAGCAGGTACCTGCCTAACCAACCACAGGCTGAGCAGTGTCTTATCACTCTGCCACAAAGCCTGTGTTTGTCTGCCTGCGACTTCCCTATGAAGTCATACAGGAAGAAGAGGATTAACATTGGTACAGTATTTGCATTAGTGATGTAATGCTGTGTAAACTGACACACTGTAATAGGAGCTCGGAGAGGCACAGCATGACCGGTCATTTTAGAGCAAGCATCATCAATACATTTTAAGTTGGGACTATTATTGATATTGATTCTATGGAAGAGAATGTGAAAAATGTATGTGAGTCCTGAGTTTAATCTCAGAATTCTGAGAATAAAGTGTAATTTTGACTTTATTCTCAGAATTATTAAACTCAGAATTCTGACTTTATTCCCAGAATGATTCAACTCAGAATTTTGACTTTATTCTCAGAATTCTGAGATTAATCTCAGAACTCAAATAAATATTTCATGTGACCCTAATCCTCTTCCATGTGATTCATTTTATCAAATGCATGGGCTCAATTTTACAGTTTTGGTTTGAAATAAAATCCAGCAGTTCTTTTTTCAATTTAACATTTCCTTTTCACCATCCTTTTCATTCCCATCTCCCTGACTTCAACATCAGAGAGGCTGTGACATATTTTATTCAGGCGTTGGATGCAGCCATAGATGTAGCCGACAACTTCTCCATGTTGCTGATCCAATGAGATGACATCTGCCGCATCGCTCTCATTGCTCCTGAAGCTCTTGCATGGATGCCTCAGTGAACTGGTACTGGTGGAAGATGTGCATTCTTGATTTTAACCTCATATGACCAGGACCATCAATGCACAAGCGACACGGGGGGAAAACATAGGGATCTGTAGGACATCAAACATCATGTATGTTATGTCGCTGTATAAATTCAGCCATGCACATGTATCATTGTGTAAGTAGATGATTTCAACTACGGAATAGAACTAACTAGACAAAAGGACATAGCCATTCTACTACTGACAAGGGACAGTGAAGGTAATAAGAGACTGTGGGTTACTGTCTTCCTCAAACTGCCATAAACCCAGTGGGGATGTTGAATACAGAAATGAGAAATGAGCTTATCACCAATACACAGACGTCATCATGCTGAATAGAGAATAAACTGCACTACTGTCCATGTCAGGATCCATTTCCATACAGACTTTTTGGTTTGCCATTCCAGCAAGGTCTTGCTCTCTCGGCACGGCTCTGTTCAGGAAGACCTTGATCTGGCAGATCCTCTCGTCCAGGTTGGACAACAGGAAGGCTCGTTGATGCCAGTATCTCTGTTCCACAGAGCGTACAGAGAGCAAGGCCACAGAAGACCACACACAACATGAGGCAGTGGTGATTTCAGGTGATTCTGTTTAGCTTCCCAGAGCTGTGATTCCAAACGTGCGCACACGCATGCACTTAAACAAACACACGCACATCTACATGCACACACAAACACACACACACACACACACACATACACACTCTCTCTCTCTCTTCTAGAAACCAGGGAACATCGAGATGAACATTTTAGAATTTCTTATATTTGTTCATGCAATCGTTTAAGCTGGAATTTCCAAAAGCGGACACTCAATGGCCTTTTGTTTAATCAACAGCTTTGTCCAGTAGGTCTCTTTAAAAATGTATTTTTACCTCTATGACCAATTCATGATACATTTTGTTTCTTATAAAACCCTTACTTTTGTTTCCTGTGAACGTCATTAATCGTGTCACAGCTGAAGCGCCAGTTCCCTGCTGCAGGAAACACATTGCCCATCTCCAACCCCTCTAAAACTTGGCCATGATACACAGGAAACATTTTAGGCAGTGAAGATGGAAAATATTGCCAGCAGCAGGGCTTTAAATTGCTTACTGGGATAAAAAATGTGGTGAACATAGTGGGATGCCAAAGTGTATAGGAAAATATTGCTGGACATACTTATTGGCAGCAACACTGATTCAAAATTGTGTTTAGGTAGGATTACTAATGTTAGAGGTGGAGACATTTTCAGTGACGCACAAGCTGTTACATAATAAACTGATAAAATGAAAGCAGTGACTTTATAGCTTGTGACATGTGAGAAAGGAAGCGTGCGATTTGAAGGAGCATGTAATCCAATCCTGCTTGAGGGAGAATTGAACTAAATTTCGGCCAAAGATCCGTGTGACAAAGTCATCATCATGAGGGCTGAGGGTAAACTAATTATGAGTTCACCAAAAAATGTCAATAGGGCACAAAAACCATTAATTGCATCCATGTTAAAATTATGCTTACCATTACATTTTTATTTTAAAGCCACAGGAGAGAGCCAGAGCCTCGGTGGAGCGAGCTATCCCTAACAAAATAAAAATCTGTGTAATATTCCCACACCATTCCTATAGGGATTAATAATGCGTCTATGGCTCTCAGTGTAGTGAATTTATGGTAATCTTATTGTACTTTATGGTATTTTTTTTATCACAGTAGTATTCCTATAACAAAAAAGCAACAACCATGGGAATAGTTAATCAAATTAGTGAGACAAGTCAAATAAAAATCTATGAAGTTATGTCCAAAAATCAGGCTTTTGTAATTACTAGTCTACTATTACTCTACTTAATTTTCACTATAGCCTACAATGAAAATTAACTTTTAACTATTAAAAATAAATAAATTAACTGTTCTCATACTCCATCACTTAAGATCGATCTAAGACACAAAATAAAGGTGCAGTCTAAAGTCAGTGTTATTGTCCTGGGATGAAATGAACCCATGTTTTCTTTTTGTGCATCATTACACCGAACATTTGCCAACCAGAGTCAGCCGCATAAAATATTTTCAGTGAGACGTTTAAAAAAAAGATACATTGCACTATTTGTGGGACTGTCAAGCATGAGTAAATATCAGTATGACAGATGATGATAATCTGATTGTTTATTGTTGTGTCCCACTATAGTACAACATAGTTCTTAGTAATGCTTTTTTTGCATTTATTTGCAAGTAGTATCACAGCACACTGGCAGCATAACTTCACTCCCAAACTTCCATCACAATGTACTTTCAGCCTACAAGAGTGCAAACCTCTGCTTGGCTAGTCCTAACTTTGAAACTGCAGCAACCACAAGAAAGTTACTGGTTTTGATAGATGGAAAAATTCCTCAACTCACACATGAACACTTTTTCAGACAGATTGGAGTATTTCCCGCTCCGCAAAATTACAGAATGTACTGCAATACCTCAGCGCTTTCCAACGGCCTCTGATTTGAGCATGTCCAGGTTCTTTGCATAGAACAGACTTTTGTTCGAGCACTAGAAAAAACACACACACATACCACAGTAACATTATAAATCCAGAGTGGTTTATTGGTTTATCAAATGGCAGCTTTGCCAAAGCACCATAACAAACAAACTGAACATTACCTCCAACAGCTGCAAATTGCAAAAAGGAACAGTGGTATTAAAGCATAAGTAAACAACCCATACAAAACATAACACCTTCATTTAAGCGGTTAATACGCCTTCAAACTAAGCACAACATAGACAGCAGTTTTGTACTGTGAGCATGTTATGTCTTTGTAATATAATACAGTGCAACAAAATAGAATACAATTTTGAGAAGTGGCTGCTGTTCTCAGGGGACAGAGATTTAAATGAATCGAATGCTAGCCACACTGACACTGTAACACAGTGAGAGGGGGGAAGGGCAGCGGGACACACACTGCAATCATAAACACAGGGATTAGAGACCAGTGAACACACAGATACTCAGTTACTTCCACTCTGAAATGTCGGCCTGCACTGTGCTGCTGCTGCGCGTGCACGTGTGTGCGTGTATGGATGTATGTGTGTGTATGTGTGTGTGTATGCGTGTAATCACGTGGGGGGGGTGGGGTATGTGGGGGAACAAATCAGCTTTGAGTAGTTGATCTGGAACAAAGTGGCTCAGGAAGCAAGCAGAGCTGTGATTTTATTCCCTAATGTTCATGAACAACATTTATAATCAGGGTTTAGAGAGCACAGGTTAGGCAGGATAGGGAGATTTAGAGGGGACTCTCACAGGGAAACCAACCGAGAGAAAGAGCGAGACAGACAGAGAGACCGAGAGAGGAATGTATGCGTCTCGGTGCATAAAGAGCTAGAGAGACGACCTGCAGCATTTTCAATGAGAGCCCCGGGTTGGATACAAATACTCTTTCCTTTCCATGAACAGATCATGTACCCCACCTTAAATTACTGGTAAACATTATGCAGAAATGCGTGCATGGCCAAACTTACATACTTACTTACGGAAGGGAAAGGAGGATGGATTTCATTCATATTTCAAGTGTGCAGACATATCATATCTGTCTGTCAGACAGATTTCTGCAGGCTAGCAGCAGGAACTAGTCATAAGTCTTGGCACAAGAAATGCTTAGACTAAACCACACGATAAATATGATGATGATGATAATGAGACCTCACTAAACCCTGTCTGGTCATATGACTGCATGGCTGGGGACATTTTCACCTCAGGGACAAGTATCCAGAACAACATGCAATAACAGAACAGTTTTCCTGCTTGTGTATTACTCATCGTAACAAACGGGGAATTCTTTTTCACAGTACTGTTTTTCGATCTCAGCCACTTGACAAGAACAGCAAAGGAACCATCCATCGAAAAAACAATTCAAAGTACTCGCTCAAGTACAGCAAAGTGACTTTTCAGCCGAAAGAAAATCAAGTAAAAGAAGGATACCAAGGGGCTTTGGTCCCAGTCCCACTTTGGTCCAAGTGCTTCAAAAGAACAGAACAGACTGCTGCAGAATGTTAAACTTGTGTGTCTTGCCAAAGACAAACATGGCGTTTCAAGTACAGTCTTGCTTTTTACATTAAGTAAAAAAAAACAGCTGAACTTCATGGAGTATTTACATACTTCAGCTCAGTGCATAATTGATATCTCTTCTATTTCTCTTTGTCAAATGTATACAAGTATGTACAGAGAACTCACGACAGCATTTAGCATAACAGGCAAGGAATGCTTTTGTTTAGAATGGTAAGCAAATGGTCTTGGCATTAGAAAGTCCCTGGCCAGCGCTTTCCTTATTAAGTCACAGACAGAGACTTTGTTTACATGCAGAGCGGTGCCGGACTGCAGGCAGTGGAAGGTCCCTATCCTCATGTAGACTTTCTGGAAGCTGTACTGCTCACATCAGCATTCATGTGACTGTCTGGCAGTGAGTGGATTAACCATGCATGCACATTTAGACATCACTGGTTCTGTAATAAAATAGCATGCCGTTTGAGCAGCGAACACTTGGAAGTAACAGTATCAAACAGTATCAACAATGTGTGAAAAGAAAAATATTCTTTGTTCATTGTAAATTACCAGAGTAAGGTTATTTTAGCCTGCCACCTGAATATTTTGTTGGATTGACATTTTCCCAACTCTGAATAGTACCATTAAATCTGCGTAGACATTGATTTAGGCTGATCTATGCAACAGGCAATATATAAAATATCTGAAGGACTGAATGGTATTTGGTACCATTTTATATGGACAATCAAACTGTGACTTCTGAATGGGCAGTTTGCTTGGCCTTTCCATGGGACCAATGCTTTTTCACTTTTGCAGTGTCCTTGAGATTCAAAACCAGCCTGTAGTAACTTCTTTACTCCAGAACTCGACACAAATGTTCCACAAGTCCAATTCTTAAAGACAGCATGAAATGGCATTTCGAAGGCGTCTTGCTTCTGTAATTCAACGCATTTCCGGTTGAAACAGAGTGTTAGGTCAGGACATAATGTGGGGAGGGATCGTTCAAAGGTGGCTTGGGCTGGACCACACCAAACATGGAAAGTGACTCTAAAGAACTGGATGCTAACCTGCATCCCATTGCAGAGGACGACTCGCCTCCTCCAACACCTCCATCACTCCTGTTATTGGAGCAAGCAGTGGACAAAACCCTTAGAGTGGAGGAGGTGGGGTTGTTAAAAAAAAAATATGGTGACATTATTGGTTGGGATTTTATGTACGCCTACTGGTAAGCGATGCAGCAATCACTAAAAATATAATGTTTTCCAGGAAGGAAAGCACTGGGGTTTTGATATAAAAATACAAGAAAATAAAAAACTGTTTTTTTGGCATGTATTGTTACACAGGTGTACGTTAGGGCACAGGAAATTAGCTAACAAGGTAAAAGAGTCACTTTTCCACTTCATTTTGTCTTCAAGTCAGTTCTTGACCATTTTATCCATTATGATCCATGTGTCACCTCTTCTGCCTCTTCAAAAACATTCAGATTTTACACAGGCAGTGGCACAGGACACCTATTTCTGACCTCGCTGCCTTGCCAGGCGCTTCATGAAGCAACAGGTTACCGTGGCGATGATGACAATGCCCACAAACAGGGCAGAGGAGACTCCGATAACCAAAGGGATGAGGAGGAGGTCAGCAGCTGGGAGAGAGAGGAAATGAGAGTTAAGGAGAGGGGGAAACAAAGAAGGAAAGGTAATGTTAAGAAGATGACAAAAGTAAGAATTGCTATTTTCCTATTTTAAAAGAGAAAACAGTGCAGCAGGATCAGTTACAATCTCTCAATCTCAGTTGTAATTTAATAGATGTGCACATGAATAGTCAACAAAAAGACTACCACCCTATTATTACTGTAATCCAATTACAACTGGGGCATGCTAATGCCGTAATACCAACAGTTGTCACTTACCTCGGGCGTACAGGTAAACGGTCACTGCAGACGACTCTGCTTTAGCCCCTGTGTTGGTCCAGCCTCCGTGTGGGTTCTGCCACCACACCTCGGCCTGGCACACATACAGGCCCTGGTCCCTCAAGGTGGCCGAGTGGACCCTCAGTCTGTAGCTGTCAGCTGCCAGACGGTCGATGCTAATCTCGCTACCGTTGGCGTAGATCTGCGCAACACCCTCGTACGTGAGAGCAGCTACCAGCCTGGGTTTTTCCTCAACTGGGGGGCTTGGAGGAGGCAGTTCAGATGGTGGCTTCTCTCCCTTGGTGATAACTGGCTCAGGGATCGGCCGCTGCAGCCACTGCACCTGTAGCTGGGTGGGACTTGTGTTTGTCACGGTGACGTTGCAGATCAGGGTGATGGTGCTGCCTCTTTTCAGCAGAGGGCCACGAGGAAGCTCAGCCACCGCTGACACCAGCACTTTTGGGGTAGGAAGAGATAGTGTTGTTCAGACAATAGTTCTTGTTTGTTTCATTGAAGGGTAAGATGGAAATGTAGAGTAGTCTAAGAACAATGTGAAACTGGAATGTATGATTTAGTTTGAATAAAACTAAATATTGCTAATGTGTTCTATTTTATGATTGCATAAAATCATTTCTCAGAAGGTGACTGCGGAGAGATGGGATCATTCTCAGCTATTGTCTGGTTGACAGAGAAAATACACCAAAATACTGGTATGTAAAGGGTTTAAAAGCCTATGTATAGGAAAAAAACATTAGACTTGAAGCGTAAAAAGACAGAGCAGGTGGGAGTGACGCACATGTGACAGAGCTGGTGTAGACAGCAGCACTGACTGAAAGGAGAGCACTTCTGTTCCAAGAGACAGACAACTAAAAAAAACACAGCTGAGTTGCTGTGTTTACAATTAAGTGTAAACAGAACAATGTTAACGGACATAGACTTAAGCACTGGGATCCAGCCAGGAAGCGTATGCAAATCAAACAGATGGCAGGCACCCTGGATAGCATACTTGTCAAAAATGGATTATCAGGATACTCAAGGATGCAAGCAAGCGTACAAGCGAGATGAGGTGTATATTGTCAGTTTTTGAGATGTAAATACAGTGGAAGTGACGTGCACTGCAAGGACAAGAAATGTCCAATTTTAATGTGCATGTTGTTTGTGTATGTATGTTTAATGTGTACGCCTTTCAATGTCAGGTGTAAATGTAACCCAGCTAAATCATATCTCTTAATCCAAGATGCATGCTGATGCCAGGTGTAAAGGGGGCCTCAGTTCGTCATCTGTCGCCATTATCCTCCATCACTACCGTAATAAAATAAATAATACCAATAGTAGTCACTTACCTTGGGAGTACAAAGGAACGGTCACTGCAGACGATTCTGTTTTAACCCCTGTGGGGTACCAGCCTCCGTGCGGGTCCTGCCACCACACCTCGGCCTGGCACACATACAGGCCCTGGTCCCTCAAGGTGGCCGAGTGGACCCTCAGTCTGTAGCTGTCAGCTGCCAGACGGTCGATGCTAACCTCGCTACCGCTGCCGTAGATCTGCGCAACACCCTCGTACGTGAGAGCAGCTACCAGCCTGGGTTTTCCTTCAACTGGGGGCCTTGGAGGAGGCAGTTCAGATGGTGGCTTCTCTCCCTTGGTGATAACTGGCTCAGGGAACGGCCGCTGCAGCCACTGCACCTGTAGCTGGGCGGGACTTGCGGTTGTCACGGTGACGTTGCAGATCAGGGTGATGGTGCTGCCTCTTTTCAGCTGGGGGCCACGAGCAAGCTCAGCCACTGCTGACACCAGCACTTCTGTGGAAGGAAGAGATAGTGTTGTTCAGACAATAGTTCTTGTTTGTTGAAATCGGTAGAATTCTTACAGACAAAATCTCGTAATTGAAGATATCTGAAATGTTGAGTGATAGATTAGGCTAAACTTCACACAAAGTTGTTCGAATGTTGCAAACACTCCGTCAATATATAAATCCTTAAAAGAAAAAAATTCCTTGTTATGCCATGAGACAAAAGCATTGCTCTCTAAGGATAGCGGGAACAGGGGATTTGCATGAAGGGGAGAGGAAATAAATGGCCAGCTGCCTCCAGATTTGAAAGCTATGCTCTACAATGACATTGTTGATCACTTTTGTTGCTGGGATCAGGTAAGGTGAGCATAATAAAGCAGACAGTGAGGAGGGACTACGCACAGAGGATTCATTTGTAAGCATTCAGGAGAAGGGAAGATAGAATGTAGATGGTACCAATTGGCATCCCGCCTTGGTCCTTAGGTTTTTAGAGTATTTGTTTTAGAATTTTAGGATTTCTCTCACCCCAAATGAAATGAGAAATTTTGCTGTCTAGTTTACTAAAAAAAAGACTTGGAGATAAACGTTGGAATTGCCTGAATCAAATATAAAAACTTCAGAAGGATATTCATTTTGCAATTAATACATCCAGCAAGTGAAAGAGGAAGAAGGGACCAGCGTGGAAAGTCCTAGGTTAAACAGAAACAGAATTGCAAACAGAAGAGGAGGTAAAGGGCATCCCTGTCTAGTCCCTCTACTCAAACAAAAATATTCTGAATAATTATTGTTGGTGCGGATACAGACAGTAGGTTGAGTATAAAGTAGCCTAACGCACAATATGAAACATTCACCAAACCCAAATCTATTCAAAGTTTCAAAGAGGTATCCCCACTCTACTCTATCAAAAGCTTTTTCAGCATCCATAGAATAATCATTTTAGGAGATTTGGAAGAAGATGTTGTGTATAGTATATCAAAAAGATTGTGGAATGAATGCCGGCCTTTAATAAAGCCTGTCTGATCTGGTTCTACAATAGTGGATACCACAGTTTCTAGAAGTAGGCTAATGCTAGCATCTTAGCCAGTATTGTATCACAATTAATTAAGGAAATAGCTCGTTAACTCCCACACTTTATTAAAGTCCCCTGAATGAGTAAACATATTGAGTAAGAGTGGCGCTACCTTGTTCGAAAAACATTTGAAAAAATCCACCGAAGGCTCAAATCAGTACTTTGACCTACAGTGTAAGTGTGTAGATCTTGATCAATCTCAATCATCTTCTACATTCCTCACTCTGGCCTATGAAATCCTCTGAGATCATAAAACATGTTTGTTTTGGGGAGTCTTATAATCCTACTCAGTCTAATTTACTCTTATTTCAAATGTAATTAGCCTACTTTGTATAAACATCTTGACCAGACTAGAGAAGCCCAATCAGCCCCAATCCAAGTAAACTTGCATATGAAGACAGTTCATCCAATGCAACAGGCAATCTATCAATCAGGTAGATAGTAGATAATACATAATGCAGCTGAAGCCTGTGTGTCATTGTTGACATAAACAGAGCCTCTTACCATTGGTCTTGAGGTTGACAGTGACTCCCTCGGACCTCTGGGTGAATGTGGCAGCAGTAGACGGGCCAGGGTTACTCCTACCGGCGTATACACTCACCGCACACCGATACACTCCCGAGTCGGAGGGGCGGGCCGAGAACAGCTTCAGAGAGTACCTCCCCTCCGCCACTTTCTCCATGGAGCCCCCGCTGGCTCGGCTGAGGTCGTCCCCCCAGCTGACGACACCGTCTGGGGTTATCCGGGCCACCTCCACCTTACAATAAAATACAGTACGTATTACACTGTATATTGAAATTTGATTTGTATAAACAGACAGAAAAAAACATTTTTGATATGAATTGTTTGTGCCAAAATTATAATGCATGCCATCTTCCCGTTTATATAAATCAGATTTCAATTTACAGTCTAATACATACTGCATTAATTCGTTCATTTACAGACACAGGTGTGTACAACAACTGATGTATCCACACACACACTCAAAAAATTGATTTATGTCCACATAAGGTACATAGTTATATTTGTGCTCTATGTTACAGTCACAGTATGCACAGTATGCAGGTACAGAATGATTACAATTCAAGGATGAAAACAGTAGCCCCGCCTCCACACTGCCCACAACAGCTGACAGTGAACAGTACATTGCAAATAACAAATCAGCCAACACAAGTCAGCAGAATAAGAATCACAATACCTCTACTCCTCTAGTCCCCACTAAGTCACTGCTAGCAGAGCCCCTCTTCATCCACTGAACCAACAGGCCCGACTTTCCCGCAGACGACAGCCCTGACACTTCACAGGTCAGGCTGAGAGGGGCACCGGCCTGCACGGTCACCTCCCCTCTGGGAAACGAAGTCACACTCACAGCCTCCGCTGGACAGAAGAAGAAGAAGAGAGAGAGAGAGCGAGCTTAGAGCAAATGGAAAGAGGACAGAAACCTGTACCGACACTAAAAATCTTCACTGGAACCAATACATATATAATCTCTGTTAGGCTGGGGTGGCTGCTCCTCTAGATTTGGTTGAACCTATTGAATAGTAGGGTAAATACTGTACTACATATTGGTGGGAGATGACTTGGATCACCACCTCACCCTGAAAACAAAAATGCTACCCAACAAAAATGATATAAACGGGTATTGTAATCAGAAAATCAAATGTAATAATAATAAAATAATGGCAGGTTAGGACAACCATATCTCTCCATTCTCTAAATGTAATCCCTTGTCACTCCTCAGTTAGCCTACACTTAAATTAGGGTCCTTAATTATCAAGTTTCTTATTAAAGACACAATTCTAACATTCCTGACCAGGTCACAAGGTGTGACAACAGAAACTTTATTATGACTGAAAGGGTGAAGCCTCAGATGTGAATGGGGATTCACCTGGTACATTAGTCTACATGTACAAGGGTGACTGAATGACTGTTTAATTAATTGCAATAAATTGTAAATGTTTTATAGGCTAAGCATTCCTACTGTGGTATCATTATAAGGAGTCAGACATCGGTCCATTGTAAGCAAGGCCTCATTTACAACATTTCTCTTAACAAAGATCTGCTAAACAATGGATGCATTATTTATATAATTTGTCAAAACAAAAGGGGAAATGCTAGACCATTGTATTAGACAGACTACAGGGCCCAGAAACCATTACAGAACTAAGTAGTGCAAGTGTGAAAAGATAACAGTACATGCATTGATGAACTCCTATGCTTTAACTACGGTAAATGCCATTGTTCAAGAAAAAGACATGACCTCATTAAGTCTTAGCTCCACTAGATACCTCTCTCTAAACTACTGTATTAATAACTTCTACATACATATCAGCAACAATATGTAAATGAAGAACCTCAACAAATATTAGGTTGTTATCTTGAACAGTATGTTGTTACATTAAAATTATGTTCAAGAGCAAACATACAGCTCTGGAGACACTATATGATCTGTTGAAGAGCCATAAAACTCCTACTGAAAGTTTGAGGTTACATTTTCATTCTAGGTGGTTAGAAAAAATACTTGAGAGAGGCCTGCCAGAGACAGTGGTGCTGTTCTTAAAGGATGTGGTCATGTTGGTCTGACAGAAAGATAAAAATCCTCTTTGCAGCCTACAAGGGGCCAAGGTGGGAGTAAAGATTACTTAATGCTTTAGCTCTACACAAGCTCGTTAGATTTTAAATTGAGCTAAGCAGCAGGGCATGCTGTCAGTTAGCCAGCTAGCCAGCTATCTACCTATCAAAGCTGGCTGGGTAGTAAACAAGAGAGCCAAGCATCTAGCTAGTCAGTCAGGGAGTCTGACAGTTTATTCATCCAACCAGTCAGTCACCAGCCAGATAAGTTAATCAGTCAAGCCAGCTAACCAAGGACCAACCAACCAATTACCCAGCCAGTCGACAACCTAGGCAACAAGTTGTAGTTAGTTGGACACCCATCCATCCAGTCGGTAAATTGGCCAGCCAGCAAGTCAGGCATTAGCCAGGCAGTGAATAATACAGTCAGCCAGGGTTTGTGTCTGGATTCTGGAAAGAGCCCAATGTACCAAACAGCTCTGTAAGAGCAGACCTATTGGCACCACTTCCTTGGCAACAATGGAGAAATAATCAAGAGCCTTAAACTGACAAGCAGATACCAAACCTGAGCTGTTTCTCAAGACTCAAGCCTGCAGAGTCCCAAACTCCATTTGTTGGTTCTGGAAACTCTACAATGTATGCCTGTAGTCTGATTTGCTTTTGTATATTAATGTCTGGGGTTTTATGTAACTGGAGCCCCTGAGCAGCCAAATTATTTTGAGATATCTTCTGCCCTTTGTTTGGGCGACTGCTTAACAAATCAACTATAATGAGTTTTCATTACTAACCTCTTTCTCTTGCAAATGTTTCCCACATGAACTTTGAATGCTGCACAAAACAAACAGCAGTTGAGCAACATGCACGTTCTGGCCTTGGCACTTGCCCAAACAGAAAATATCCAGCTATGTTGATTCTGGCTGTGCCGCATGCTATCCTAATTTTGGCAAATGTCAACACATACTGGCATAGCTAGTTAGTTACACTGACCTAGTTTCTGAACAGTTAGGTTGCCAATATCCAGGATCCTCTGTGCAATCTTCTGCCACGATCCGTCAGGGTCCAGAATCCACTGTGAGGCCTCACAGAAATACGACCCAGTATCCTCTGCCTGCACCGCGCTCATCTTCATCACATACACATCCCGTCCGCCCTCTCCATTCCTTTTCTCCAGTGTGATCTCTCCATCATCGTACCGCTTCTTGTAAGACCCGCTGCTTCCAGGAGTCACGCCCAGCACCCTGTCGATGGAGATAATCTCTCCGACGGTGCTGACCTCTCCACCTGCTCCGCTCTCCGAACTTTCTCCACCACGCTTCCCAAACGTGATAGACAGATGGGTGTGCTGCTTGGATTGGACGCCAGCTGAACATGTCAGCGTTAATTCCGCCCCCTCCGGCACGGGCTGACCAGAAAGTGCGCGGGAATAGCTGATCTGGAGTGTGTCAGGGATCACTATGGGAGTACAAATAGACACAGACAGACAATAATGTCGTAGCGAGATGCAACAGGAGCCAGATGGGACACAAAATATGCCAAATTTAATTTCTATTGCCTGTGTGGTGCTTTATTCTTTCTATGTTTAGAACACCAAAGCAAATCATGAAATGGGGTAGCTGAGAGCGAGTCCAAGCCGTTTACTCTCATTGGCTTTGGACACCGCTTTGGCAAGGGGGGGGATTAGCAGGCTATTATGATGATAACATACTTCGACTGCAAAACTAATGCTCAGCCTATAAACTTAAAGGAGTGCTACATAAAGCAAAATGATGAATAGAAATATAATCAGTAAACATATGGACGGTGTAAAAATTACCAAAATGTTTTTGACAGCTTGACCAGATGGATGTAATATAATAGGGTGAGGAGCAACAAATTTACAGAGGGAGAGAGAAAGAAAAAGAGAGAGAGGGTGAGAGGAAAGCAGAGTACAAAGTCCAGATGGATAGTATATAGGCTATAAGAGCCTCGGACGAGGAATGTCGTCATGTGCCAAGTGAGACGCAAAGTATGATTGTTCAATGAAAAATGTCACCCATCTGGTTGACGTAGTACAAAATAGTTCATAAAATATTCCTGTGTGCTTATCACACTGAAACCCCCTGACGGAGCTTGAACATGTCAGTAGGCTGGTTTCCACTGCACATCAAAACGAAACTAGTCTTTTTATCTATAGTTGCAACACAACCAGGAAGCATATCTTTACCTTTGATAGCAATTGAGGCGCTGTAATTCCCCTGGTAGGTACTGTCTGTGCTGGGTGTGTAGCACTCGTATTTTCCCTGGTCTTCGGGCCGGAGCCTCTGGATCACCAGCCTGGCCTTGTCCCCCGAGTCCCTCTCCACCCTCACCTCCCCGGCCCGCACCCTGGCCTGGAACGGGGCGTAGGGAAAGCCCTGGTCCCTGGTGGACACGACTCCCATCTGCCTCCCGCCAGCATCCTCCCTGTACAGGAACCACTCGAACTCCTGGGTGCGTGGGCCCTCGTACCCCGATACGGCGCAGGGCAGAGAGATGGGGAACCCTGCCACACGGTAGACGGGTCCAGGGGGAAGGGTTACATCGCGACACAAAGCATACTGGAGCGCTGCGGAAGAGAGGGATGTAGGGATGGTGTGGGGGAGGGAGAGAGAGAGAGAGAGAGAGAGAGAGAGAGAGAGAGAGAGAGAGAGAGAGAGAGAGAGAGATGGAGGCAGTCATAGACAAGGCAGGAAAGAGAGGGAACAGTGACAATGTCAAATCCACTGGGTCACAGCCTTGCCTTGCAGCATGTTTGGTACACAGCCTCACCGATCAATATCCTGAGCTGATGACTGGCTAACAGGGAATCAATAGATTAGCATAGCTGTGGGAAAAAAACGAAGCACAACAACTAGAGCTAGGATAGCTGTTAGCCTGAATATAATGACACATCTAATAAAGAAACAGGGACAAATCTTTCAGTGGGCTTCTTAGTTTACTCTAGTTATTTTCAGTTGTTTTAATGTTTGATAGAAGAGTGTCTACATGGCAGATTTTTTGGATTCTGGTTATGGGCAAGACAAATTCAGCGGGAGTGCCTCAGGGGTTAGACCAGTGAGCTCCCAGGTTCAAGTGTCTGGGTTTTACTGCTTTGCATTGTCTGGCTGCACACCCCACATCCCTAAAATCTCTCCAAAATAGTTATGGGGTCAGATAAGCCAGGGCTATTTCAGCACTGAAACCCTCTTTTACAGCCACAGGCACTGAAACTTCTCCTTTGATACCTAGTCTTTCATGTTTAGGGTACTTACCTAAAATATTCCAATGCTGATACTGACTCAGTCAAAGGAGGAGGCCCCATTTTACAGGATAGCATTACAGAGGATTTTACATTTTACCCTTTCTGTACCTCCCTCTTCTGCATCCCCAGAGATGCAGACCTGTTGTAAGTGCCTCCTTTTGAAAGCAAAAATACACTGTACAAAATAATTCAATTGTATCCCTGTGGTCTCAAATAGTTCAAGTAAAATTCAGGAGCAGGAACAAGTTTGTCCAGAAAGCAAGACTCTAATCTGGGACGTCATCAGGCAATTCTTTCTGCACCTGCTCTACTGATAATGTATGGAAGACTGACTTCACAGAAAGTTTTATTATCCTTTTATGCCCAAATTAGCTTTATTTCATAACAGCACAGACAGCTCTCAACCAGAGCAGAACTCTTCAAAACATACCCTGGAAAAAAAAAAAAAAAAAAATAGAACAAAAATCACACGTGACCTGACATGAATGAACTTCCTCCTAGTTTTGGGAGGAAGTCGATATAAGAAGTTGTGAGACTTTTGTCAGGGTCTAAAATAAAGTAGCATTTTTTTTTTTTAATAATAAGTAAAAGCCACGAGACGCCGTGCTTTACATTTTGGAACAAGTTATTATTGGAAGTTATTCATATTCACCAAAAAATATTTAGACAATCTTAAACTATAAGAACATCATGTCTGAAATTTTAAAATGAAGGTACAGATCTTTAATGTCAGATGCCCACTATGTGATTTTGATCAGCAATTGGTGCAAGGACGTGAAAACCCATCATCTCCAAATGCAAATGAGATGCAGTCATTCTGAAACTTATAGCCAACATTCCCCCACCAACTGAAACTAAACGGACGATCACCACCTACTATACCAACACATCCTTTACCCCACCTTTAACTGATGGCTACCTGAACAACTAGAAATACTAGACAGGTGCGTTTTGACACTCCCTGTCTGTGTGTGAGGCCTAGAAACAACTGCTGCTTTGACACACAGACACAGTCAAGCCACAGCCTGATAACAACACGCCCATAGATAATGCCATGGGAGACTAGTGGGAGGCTTAAGCGGATCAAGGCCTAATTAACATTGGGCTTGGATTGATAGGGCTGGGGGACACCATAGCGTGTGACAATACTCAACACTGTCTGGGTTAGGCAGTCTGCAACAGGGGGTCCCGAACCTTTTCTTATCAAGAACCAACCGAACAGACTTCTCCTGTTAGATTTGATTTATATAACTATTCATCCTGTAGGAGAGCAACAGTGGGGAGAGTGAAACTTATGATCCAGTCATCCTTATAAGTTCTCTCACTTTTAGGGCATGAATTATTTGTGAAATTAAACTTATAAGGACTTATATTTATATGTTCTCTCACTTTTAGGGTGTGACATATTAGTGAAATTAAACTTATAAGGATTTCTATTTATATGTTCTCTCACCGTGCTAATTTTTAGGGCGTGAAATATTCCTGAAATTAAACTTATAAGGATTTATATTTATGTGTTCTCTCACTGTGCTAACTTTTAGGGTGTGACATATTAGTGAAATTAAACTACTCTTCATTGCTCGGGACCATAGACGCCGTGGAAACCTCTAAAAAGAGCTCACTTTGGGAATGACTTCCTGACACACTTGAATTAGCTCAGCAAACACGCATGAGAATAAAAATGTTTCTGGGGGGATTTTCTTTTTTGCATCCATCACTTCTGCATTTTGATTGCAGGTAGGTAGCAGAGATGTGGGCAATCAATGCTGATAAACGTCCCATGAAAATAAAGATGGGATGACCCACAGCTTTAAAAGAAGCCAGTCCAAATCATATGAAATGTAACACACTTGCTGCACATTCAGAGCAGAATTAATTAGAGCATATGCCTGGCTGGTAGGCATGGGAGACAATCATGCAAATGCGTCGCTGTTCGACAGATGGGGACGCGGTTTAGTGGTGATTGTGTGTGCGGTGCAAACAGGTAGTGAGACTAGACTCACCCCACTGTAGAAACACGAATCCTGCTGTTTTCAGCGAAGCCATCATCATCATCTTCCCCCCCGATGTCCAGATGGATTATGTCGACTCAGATTTCTCTCTCTCTCTCCCTCTCTCTCTCTCTCTATTGCTCTTGTCGTTTATCGCCGTTCATAATCCATCCCGCCGCGGTGAGCAACCTTCTTCTAGGCAAACAAATGGACAGAAAACATCAAATTATTTGTGCAAAAAAAGGATTCCCAACAATATTTTGATTAGGCTGCTAGGATGGCGAGTTAGCACTATCAGCTAACATGCAGTGCGTATGAATAGGAGGTGTACATTCATACATGTAGCCTGTAAAACAGTTACCTTTCTCATGCATCGTCGCATCTTTGTCAACAAACCGATTGCTCCATAATTTTCTTGTAAGTATGCAGACTCGTTTTATTCAGACTAACGTTACCTCCGCCTCGACAGACACGCCGCCGTCCCGTCCAGCCGTGGGTTGGTTGGCATCACAGGGGGTTGGTGTGTGTGTGAATTGGGGGCGAAGAGGCGGAGGGGGGTGGGGGGTAACAAAAAAGGGAGGAGCCTGCATGCAAAAAACCCTGAGAAAAGAAAATAGACGGGAGCCATTGGCCAAGAATTCGAGGATGACATTTTGAACCAATAATAATAGCATGCGTTGAAAGCGGTTGAAACAACAACGTCTTTCATCACACCGCAGAGCGGCGCCAGAGTGCAGGCCAACAGCCCGCCATGTATTCTATGGCCTTTTCAGGTCAATGATTTCTATCAGAAACGTCTTTTGTTCAGAGTGTAAGAAGTTGTGGGACTTTTGTCACCGTCTAAAATTGGCTTTTTTTTTAATTAAGCAAAAGCCACGAGAAGCCGTGATTTTAGAACAAGTTAGAAGTGTTGTTAGTGAAGCAGAAGTATAGCCTATTGTTGTTTTAAAAAACACAAGAACGCAAATGTAAAATAACTTTTTTAATTTTAATTTCTAATAGTTGAAGGAAACGTCCCTGTTGGATAGGCTATTCTTACTCTGTTTAGGTAGGCAATTTATGATGTTCAGTGGATTCCAGGAGTTATTTTGCGATGTTGTAATTTACTTTTAAGACAGACTTTATACTGGGATGTCGTGGTGGCTCAGTAGTTTAAGGTGCATGCCATGTAACTGTGATGTCATGGGTTCCAATCCAGCCCAGGACCTTTGTCGTATGTCCTCCCCTTTTCTCCCTCCCCAGTCTTTCCTGTCTCTCTTCACTGTGTAATAAAGGCAAAAAATGTTTGCTGATACAATTCAGTTTCTGAAATGCTGAGCAGTGTGTCAGCCGTCCCAATAATTCACTGTATTTGAAATCAGTAGCGAATTCAGGTATTATTGAGTAATGTTGAGAACTAGGGATAAACCTAAACCAGGGGTGGGCAAGCATGCCATGGAGGGCAGAGTATGCAGGTTTTGATTCCAATCAAAGACTACACCAGGTGATTTCACTGATTAGTAAAACTTGCACACTCTCTGCCCTCCATGGCACATGCTTGTCCACCCCTGGCCTATAAGCATAGGTACAGGGTAGTAGGCCTGCAGTTCTCAGTCCTGGTCCTCAGGACCCAGTGTTGGGTTGTTTGGGTTTTTCATTCTGGGAGCCTTGCAATGTGCATACTGTTCTACACCTTTGACTGCTGTTCTGTCTAGCACCTGCCTTAGATAAGGACAATGGATGTGGGAGCCACCACCACTCCTGGTTTTCATTCTAGCCATCTAATCAGGGGCTGATTTCCACCTGACGCCAGGTGAATGCAATTAACTAGTTGGTAGGATAGAAAACCAGCAGCCTACTCTGCTCACTGCTCGGAAATCACTGTTGAGCCTTCTGGAGGTGGTGTGGTCCTAATTCAATGAAATGTGTTGTGATGGGATGGGAGGTGCCCACTTGATAACCCCAGTGACATACCTGAACTCACACACTCTACCCTGTAACATTTAGATTAGGTGGCTGGTGAATGGTGCTGCCTGTCTGATGGTCTGTAGATTATGACGGTGTAGACTGATGTTGTCTAGTCACCATTTTGTGGATGAGTACGTCATTCTTTTTGACATCTGAATTGGGATTCTGTATGAATGTTCACCCTGGATTATGGCACAAAGGATTGTAACATCACATCCTGTTTATTGGTATCCTAAATGTTTTGGTATGCCCAGGTTCCCTCACCCTGCCTCGTCTGCTTCTACTCCAGTTAATGATTTCCAACATGTAGGTGGAGAGAGCAATGGTGACAGTGGTTATGGAGCGAGAATCATTTGGTTATGGTACATACAGACAGACCAAGCGTGACCACTTGCTTTGTGTAGCCTAGTCGATTGAGGACATTTTACTGGGTGTGTTTTGGGGACAAGGATCCGAGCAAATACAGTTTGTTTAATATTGTTTGTTAATCGAGACCTATTTTGTATTTTATCATTTTCTAAGTTTCATTTTGCCCAAATAAAATCCAAAAGCATATGTGTGGAAAATGCAATCTTGATATTGTGCTTTAGGCTATATGGCTCGCTAGCTGGCTAAGTAGCAGTGGCTACAGCTATTTGGATGTGATGGGATAGTTAGGCTAACAAGCTAACATTATTTGTTTAGCCTACTAGAGTACTAGAGCTAAAGTTGACAGCTCAAGTGTTTTCAGTTACCTCCGGTAACATAACACACCAAGAAGATCAACCATCTCTAGTTTTTTGCCTGAATGTGATTGGGTCTCGCATCATGACCATCATGATAAACTTTTACAGCTTCAGCAGGCCTGATTCATGCTGCCACCCATCCCGTCGCCATGTGCACACCGTTATTTGCTTCTCATAGACAATTAATGGAATTAAACTGTGCGCCACATGAAATTGCATGGTGTGCAACTACCATTACTCAAAACACAGCATGTCTTGTGGCTGCATTGCATTCCGGTCTACTGAGGCTTCTGTCAGTGTAAAAAGTCTCTTCTTCTACGATGGATTTCTCCCTGTGGTTGAAGGTGGGTGCAAAATTGTGAGTCTAGAAAGAAGCTCCCTTGATCTTCAACCAAAACCTTACCGCTGATGTTTTAGGTACCTGAAAAATTTTCTGCTGTTAAACTCCATTGTAGCTGCACTATCTCAGCGTGACATCACATCATCTACATTTTGCCAGTTATCTGTAGAAATAAGAAAAATGCAGCACCAGAAATGTAAGGTGCATATTGCCAGTAGCTGTTTTTAATGTGTTATGGTGTTTTAGGGTGGATTCTCTCTCTCTCTCTCTCTCTCTCTCTCTCTCTCTCTCTCTCTCTCTCTCTCTCACACACACACACACACACACACACACACACGCATATACAAGTGCATTATGTGCACCAATATGCATTTTGCCAGAATGTCCATGGGATATGATAACAGACATTCAAACCTTTGTGCAAAAAGCTTATACGTGTGTTTGTGTTGGGGGGCAGGTGTGTAGTAACATAATATTCTAGAATGACCTTAGACCTTCTAGAATAACTTCAGAATTTAGAATGGTCACTAAAATGACCATGGTGTGTTTGTGTGTGTTTATGCATGCATAATTAAATACATTACAAAAAAAAGAATTCCTCCCGCAGGCAGTATCATTACATTGAGCTAGTTTTATACAACCACAAGATGGCGACATAAACTTCTGAAAGCCAATCGTCATACTGACTGCTCCAACCGACTACACAAGGTAGGAACTAATGAATTTACAAAAGTTAAAAAAAAAAAAATTGATTTGTTGGTTGCCACCAGCATCTCTAGCCTGAAAATACATAATGATGCTGATATAGGCCTATTTTGTGAATACAACTGTTTGTGCAACATTGGGGTGTATTCTAGCCAACAACAACTGGTACCATCCAGCATCCACTATTCTTCTGTTCTTGAATCCTGAATGAACCGTATGTGAGACTGTTACAAAAACAATGTTCACGAGCTGACAGTGATATAAAACAGAGAGAAAACCCAGCTACCATTTCTGTGGCCTGCAACAGCAGCGCTGCTACTTTCTCTCTCCATCTCTCTTGGATTTCTTTCAAAGCAGAGGCAATAGTCCACTCTAATCAGTTGTTTAACTAGTGTTTTTTTTTTATACTTACAGTGGAGTCAGGAGAAATAATAAAGCTCGGAATAGAAAAATGTGTGTGGAGAAGATGTTAAAGCTGAGTGAGTCAGGATTCGGCCCTGTGTAGCCATCAGTATGCGGGATGCTCATAAGCAGACTGAGCCACTAGGACGCCTCACTCACTGAGGAGGGTTTAAGCCATCAGAGCACACCTCATTAGTGGTGTCCAGTTCTCCCCCTCCTGTCCTGTCCTGTCCTGTCCTCTCATCCCCTCTCCTCTCCTTTCCTTTCCTTTCCTTTCCTTTCCTTTCCTTTCCTCTCCTATCCTCTCCTCTTTTCTGCTCTGATTTTCTCTCTTATTTTCTCCTTTCATTTCTTCTCCTGTCCTCTCCTCTCCTTATCTGTTCTGCACTTATTTTTTTGTCATTTCCTTTTCTTTCCTCTCCTCTCCTATCCTTTCCTCTCCTCTTTTCTGCTCCTCTTTTCTCTCTTACTTTCTCCTCTCCTCTCCTATCCTTTCCTCTCCTCTTTTCTGCTCTGATTTTCTCGCTTACTTTCTCCTTTCCTCTCCTATCCTTTCCTCTCCTCTTTTCTGCTCTGATTTTCTGGCTTACTTTCTCCTCTCCTCTCCTCTCTTCTCCTCTCCTCTCCTCTCCTCTCCTCTCCTCTCCTCTCTTGCGGCAACATGGAAACATGAGGGCCCTGATGACTTCACAATGTGGCTCGGCAGAGAGAGAGGGGAAGTCATTAGGGTATTCTGGGTTAACAAGGCGGCAAGCAGGATATGCCGACTTCAGCAGGAGCTTACACCAGCGCTGGGGGATGGCACTCACGCAGAGTAAACTTCCTTCAGCCGTACGGCTTCCATGTATCGCAATTTTTTTTTAACAGAGTTGGACAGTTACAGCGCGATGTAGCCTGATCCGTTTCCAGGGAAATAAATCTCTAAAAGCTGCATTGATCTGCTCACGGTTTGTCACGCACATGTTCGCTATATTACCCGTGACAGGTAATCCCAAAGCTTTCACTGCCATCAGTTTCAGAGTCTGCGTTCTCTGCCTGTTTTAACTCAGTGTTACTTGTTCTATTTCTTATCAAATTTCAAGTATCACTTTTATGTCGGCACTTCAAGAACAAAATTTCAAGATGGATGTTCTTTATTACAGCTCTTTTTTTTTTTTTTCAGTTTCCATATTATCTCACTCATCTAACTCATCTTCTTCTTTGTGCACTCACTCCCACTCTGTCTCTTTTAAGGCTGCTGCAGACTAAACTGTAACCTGCTAGTCAAAGGGAGACTGTCTCTAATTACTTTGTACTACAGGCAGCACAGAGGCATACGCCCCCCTCATTGGAGGGACCTCACCGTGACTGTAAAGAGGAACTTTGCACTGTGTGTGGCATAGTTATAGATACATCTTCCTCTGAAAGTATTTTGATTGCCATAACAGATAGACAAAGCTTCCTTCTCTTGGTGTCTCTCTCTCCACATCTTTGTCCCTCACACCATTTCTCATTCCCACCCTGGTATCTGTAGGCTTTAGATAGCCACTCTGACTTTTTTTTATAACGCTTGCTTGGTTTCTTTCTCTCTCTCACACATACATACAGTACACACACACACACACACACATACACCCTCTTCCCAGAGCACTATAAATCATCCTTCCACAAGACAAGCACATACGCACATAAATGGGCTCCATTTGGACTCCTATCACCGGTTTTATCACCAGGGCACGCTGTCTCAGTCCCACTTCTACAGGGGGACACACTTAGTCAGCGACAGTGGAAGGACCACTGCTAGACAAAACAGAGAGAAGGAACAGGCATTTCAACATGTACAGCTAATTTACTGCTGACAGGATATTAATAACTTTCTCTCGGAGGGCTTTTGGTTTTGTAGGTTTCCTCTCTCTATTACAGAATGCAACAACAATGTTTAGCTAAGCATTTGACCGCATCATTTGACTTCTTTTGGTCACTGTCTTGGATTGGAAATGTGTGAGGCTGATCGGTGAACTTTTTTTGGAACAGAAGGCTGTTTTTTTTTATGTCTTTTAAAACGATGTAAAAGAAAAGAAGAAAAACAGCTTTGAGAACATACATGACACATATGTGAGACTCCATAAGGACAAAAACAGATGTCATGTCATACTAATATGTATAATGTTTTATATATGTATGTATGAGAAGTGGAAGCTTAACACAGTTGATCATAAAACTTTGTTAAAATATATTACACATATTAATATTTGTCTCCTCTATACTGTATATATTTGTAGTAGACAAATAGGGGTAGCTTGAAAATTTGGGAGATCTAGCAGAAATATCTAAATATTGCTGTTGTCGGGTGAAAACCTTGTATCCAAAATGTCAACTTCTCAGGAACTAAGAAAAACAGCCTTGTTTTTAGCTTGACCACCATAAATTTCCAGTTTATCCAGTGGGTTTTGAAAGGTTTTCATAAGCCCAAGGGTCGTAGAACTTCCGCAACCCATAGAGGAGCATGTAATCCTTCAATTTATGTTAAAACAAGTTTAACTATACACACATATATATATATATATATATAGCTGAATAGCTATATATAAGCTGAAGACAAGAGAAGAGAAAAGAAGAGAAGAGAAGAGAAGAGAAGAGAAGAGAAGAGAAAGCTTTACGTCCACAAATGTAAATTTGCCTTGTACAGATCAGCTTATGCCATGTTATATTACCACCCCATAACCAACACAGGAAAAGAAAAGACAATAAATTCTATGTACCAGACTGGATGTTTCTCTATAGTGTGGAGTGCATCTTGTGGATAATAATAACACAATGCATCAGTAATAGCATATGCATGTGTGTGTTGCATTCCACTGAATTGTTCCACCCTAGGTGCCTGTGTGAATGTGTAGTGTATGTGTGTGTGTGTGTGTGTGCATGTGTGTGTAGGCTGAGGGCCTGGTCGGGTTCTGGCAGCCATGTAGTTTAAGATGTTAGAAGTGGTCTCCCATGGTGTAATTGGTGTGGACTGGAGGATAGCTTTAGCTGGCTGCCACGCCACAGACAGACAGGCCGACAGATAGACAAATAGAAAGTCTAATGGGTAATTTGGTGGACATGGAGAGAGAAAGACATACAGAGAGAGGAGAGGAGAGGAGAGGAAAGGAGAGGAGAGGAGAGGAGAGGAGAGGAGAGGAGAGGAGAGGAGAGGAGAGGAGACTGAGGAGAGAGGGAAGACGGGGGGCAAGAGGAGGCGAAGAGAGAAGAGGGAAGGTCTGCAGGGGGGAATTGGAAACATATGGAGTGGTCTGACTGCTGGTCTTCCCCCTCCACCTCAGCCTCTAATTCCACCAACATCCAGACAACCACACACAACAAAGGCAGGAGATGGGCCAGAAATGGTGTGAGGCTGAGTGCTAAGGTGATGATACATGGGGAGTGTTTTGTGGCAGATTGGCAGCATTGTCTGCAGCAGGAATGGGGGAGCAAATGAGACAAAACCAATGTGGACGACACAATGGACTGTAAGGAACAAATGACGTATGATGAAAGAGTACAGCCATAGTTGTTGGCAATCGCATTGTATGTGGCTTCAAAATGCTGCCTATGTAGAGGAGATTGGGGATGGTTGTAACAATTTAGGTTTCAGCATCAATAACTCAGTGGTTGTTTCTGTTAGATCTCTCAACTTTGATGCAAGTTACCCCTATTTGTCTACTACAGCAAGATAATTTGCTGAAATAAGGCCCAGTCTGTGAAATCTATACAAGAATAGACAATGAAGAATGTTTGAATAAACTCAATTTAAAAAAAAAAATGAAACTGATAGTTATTTTTTCTTCAACTCTAAACTTAAAATGGCCCTTCGGGAACATTTTCAACATTTCAGCATTTTGAGAATTTAAAATCTGTTTTGTAAACATAAATGTCACTTTTGTTCAATGTTGCATATTTCTTAACTTTTAAACTTCGATCTCTTTTGTTGCATATTCAACACAAACTTAAAATCTCTTTCACAACATACTGACGCTATGTGTGTATGTGTCTGAGTTGTGTTGAAAGGATCAAATGAGAGATTGATGTTATGTAAATATAACCATTTTATCTACACCACTAACAGTGCTTTAAACTTGGTCATACATTTTACTTTTTTTAAAATCTCAAAATCTTTTCTTTTAATGTAAAATCCTCAGTGTTGCACACAGAGCCATGAAACCTCTCCTGTGCACTCAAGAAGGAAGTGGGCATGTATGATATTGACCACGGCACCGTAGCTCATTCCTGACTGGTCAAACTGACAGTGTTACGACTTACCCCGTATTATAACCATCCCCGGTCTCCCCTGTCATGGTCATTTAGGTCATGAATGTGAATATACTATATATGTGCTGTGCCATCGGATGAATTCAAGTGTAAGTGTGAATGTGAGAGTGTGTGTGAGACCTAGTATGACGTTTTAGTTTGACTAAGTAGGAATCTAAGACAAAATCTGCTTGTGTCTCCAAACATCTCCAAATTATGAGATCTATGTGTCTATGTAGTCTGAGACAGCAGGTGTACAAAAGTAATGAAGTGTGAGTGAGATTCTACAGCAACTTTGTGCTTTCATTTCACATATGGTTCATTTTGTGTATCAATATTTTAACGATTACAATTGTGTTCCACATTGTAACTAATTGTGTTGCCCAATTTAAGACTAGATGAATTGTGTCAAAATCATCCCTCTGCACAGAGAAAAAGTTTTGCACACTTAACATGTTATTCAGATACCAATCATGCTACCACAGTGACTAGCAGTTAATAACCATGAATATAGTAGAAACAGTGGAAAAGACATTAACCTTCTTGCCCACAGCGGTCAATTCATGCGGCACAACTAGGTGTGCTTCAAGGGGCTCATAAATTGGAAAGCTTATTTAACCAATCAGATTGCTTGGCTGGAACTTCATTAACCTGCAGCTAAATGAAAACAAATTAGAAATAGTATTTGCCCCCAAACATCTTTGATTCAACTGCCACAGATTTGGGAGTAATTTCTGATGCTGAATTAAGCTTTGATGAATAGGTACAGAGAGCGGTGCAGTCTTTCCTCCTTCAACCGAGAATGCTTTTCAAAATTAAGCTGTTTTTATCATTTAGTAATCAGGAGAAAGTCATTCATGCTTATAACCGCTTATGTTTAAACTACCTCTCTTTATTCTGCCATCAATCAAAAGTCTCTTTCACATCTCCAGATTGTACAAAATGCAGCAGCTAGGATACAAACACACACAATCACATTTCTGGCATCACTTCACTGCCAGGCCGTCGTCGTAAATAAGAATTTGTTCTTAATTGACTTGTCTGATTAAATAAAGATACATTCACTGGTTACCTGTTAGTTTTAGAATTGATTGTAGGATTTTTACTGACCATTTCTGGCCCAAAACTATATCGCAGGGCCCTTCTGGTTGCCTGAAGAGCTTAGGCTATCCTTTTTAAACTAAAGCTTATTTTCACAGACTTGCTTTTATTTGATGCCTTTTATGCCATTTTATTTCATAATTACATTTTGAACCCTCTATTTTTTTATCCTTATATCTTGTATAGTGTTCTTGTTCTACTTGTTTTTATTTATTTCTATGATGTTTAGTTTTTATTTGACTGTAAAAGCACTTGTGTAAACTGTAAAAGTACTATACAAATAAAGTTTGTTATTGTTACATTATGAATACTAATTGTATACTAATATCATTTTATCTAGAGCTTCTCAAAAGTGAGGAAATATCCTTTTAGTAACCTAAAGTTTTGGCGTGGACCAGACCTCATTGGACTAAAGTTACAGCATCTATGTAGATTATGTTAGTGCTGTTCTTCTCGCCTCACTATAGTTAAATGGAACTTACCGTAGGTCTTAATTGACAAAATATTGGTGTATCTGTTAAAACACAATCGCCGAGTGAGTGTGCGCTTGCATGAGCGTGCGGGTGGAGCGTGCCTGAATGCGTGCAGTGATTAAAGTTCGAGTCCACAGTGAGGGGAGTATATGTATCATCAGTGCGGTGATGGTGGTGGTGGTTGGGGAGGAGGAGGGGGTCCGACACAGAGAGACAGACGCCAGCCTGGGTTTGGAACTGAGCCTGTGGAGGGACTGTGGCTGACGGAGTGCAGAGGGACTGGGGGAAAGAGGGAGAGAATAGGGGAGAGGGGGTGGTGGTGGTGGTGGTGGTGTACGAATATGCTGAAATGTAGAGGGGCCGGGGAAGGATGGAGGAAAGGAGGAAGCTGTATGAGCCATGGATGAGCGAGGAGAGAGGCAGTGAAGGAGAGAGAGGACAAGAGTGGGGGGGGGGGGGGGGAAGAGGGAGGGAGGGCAGTTATATGAGAATGCTGAAGTGTGGAGGAGCTGGGGAAGGAAGAAGGAGAGGAGGGGAAATTGTGGGGAGGGGGCCGTGTCGTATGGGCTTGCTGCTGGAGGGATGCCGGGGGTGAGGGGGGGGGGGGAGGAGGAAAGGGGGAGTGGGGGCTCATTAACCAGTGCGAGATTGGAGCCCCAGTGGCTTGCTTGCATTCAACCACACTCGGCCTTTGATGAGGGCTGGATCCTCAAGCTCAATCAGTCCCACATGAGTCCAACTGAGAGAGAGAGAGAGAGAGAGAGAGAGACGGAGAGGCCAGAGAGACCGGGAGAGAGAGGCGGACAGGGAGGGAGAGGAGAGGAGAGGAGAGG
The DNA here is from genome assembly GCF_048128805.1 of Centroberyx gerrardi. Lineage (NCBI taxonomy): Eukaryota > Metazoa > Chordata > Actinopteri > Beryciformes > Berycidae > Centroberyx > Centroberyx gerrardi. The sequence goes on from NC_136001.1 coordinate 15,162,605, forward strand.
TGAAGAGAAGGGGAGAGAGGGGGGGATAGGAGAGGGAAGGAGGGGAGAGAGGAAAAGAGAAAAGGGACGGGAAAGGAGTGTAGACGCTATGGGACAGGAGGAGTGGTGGAGGAGTGACAGCCCAGGGGGAAGAAAAGAGCAGTAAAGGAAGCAAAATTCAGGATATGGCTAAATTGGCACACAAAGACCCACTGAGAACTGCTTTTGGGACTTTTCCTCTTCAAAAACAAACTACTGTCCAGCATTTGTTTTCATAATATAAAAATATTTGTCTGGATACACGAGTCAGTGTGAGCGAGGATTCATATAAAGAAAACACACAGAGATGTTTGTGACTGTGCATATATTTGCATCACCCAGGACCAGTATTACTGTGGAGTGTATGTTTGTGCATCTGTGTGTGTTTTCCTGTGTGTAAAAGGTCATTGTGTGTGTGTGTGTGTGTGTGTGTGTGTGTGTGTGTGTGTGTGTGTGTGTGTGTGTGTGTGTATAGTAGCCTACTCTATGTGTGATGTATGCACATGTTCATGTCTGTGTGTGTATGCATTCATTTGTGCGTGTTTTGTGTCTCAGCATGTGTGTATGCATGTGCTTGTGTGCACGTTTGTGTACACAATGTGTGTGTGTGTGTGTGTGTGTGTGTGTGTGTGCATGTAAGAAGGAGAAAGGGAGTGTGTGTGTCTGTGTGTGTATATGTGTGTGTGGCAGATCGTGTGACTGGCGTGTGGCATGGCGTCATGGCGCTGGATGAATGTGGCAGCATTTAGTGGTTCTCCTGAAGCTCAGGGCTCTCTCTCTCTCTCTCTCTCTCTCTCTCTCTCTCTCTCTTCTCCCCTTTCTCTTTTGCTCTCCCTCTCTCAACACCACATCAGCACCCGAGGGCCACAAGATCATTACCCTATTACTCTGTCTCTACCAGACGCAGGATTACATTTGCCACCCCATCTGCCCCCTTCCCTTTCCTTTCTTATATGTACTGTTCTGCAGGAACCAATTAATTGCTGCACCCATGAGGGGCGTAATTAGTAAGTGTTTAAGTAAATCAAAACATCTCCTTCTCACTGCTCCACTGTTAGGTATTAGCTGTGCCGCCAGAGGATGTAAACATTGACTTTATCTAATGAAAGGCTATTAAGCTGACTGAATTAGTTTGTTTTGTCCAGAAATACAGTGATGCCTGAGATAACAAGACATTTAGGCCTAGAGAGAAGTGAAAGGGCATCCATTTGTGTGGTTGATGTTAAAATGGGCATTGATAAAACAAAGAACAAATTCAACCCAAGTGATACAAGATAAGCGACAGAACAAAATATGTCTCACTGTAAACGGTGTCCTCATTCTGTAAAGGCAGAGATGGGGGCAATGGCAGAGATAGAACTGCGTCTATGGTATAAAACTTGATGATGTTATCTGGAAGATAAGCTAAAGGCTGGATGTAACCCTATACCCCCCCCCCCCCCCCCCCGGCTGAATCCCCTCTACCACTTGGCAGACATATAGCACTGAGGTTACTTTATTGGTTTCCCTAATTGGTGCCAGTTTCCATTTTGATTTCCAAAAATTACAGCGGCGTAGCGTTCTGCTCATTCTGTGCGCATCCATGCTCTGTGTGTAAGAGAAAGAGAGAAAAAGAGAGGGGGAGGGCGAAAAAGAAAAACAGAGATAGCGATACTTTTGAAACTCTGCTGCGCTGCATGTGTAAACGTATGCAGCATCTCCGTGATGACTGTGTTTGTGCTTTGTTCTGTTTATGTGTGTATAATGAGTCACCAGTGATTGGCCAAGTTGATGTGGTCAGCGATGGAGGCAGAGGGAACACTTTACAGTAAGTGCATCAATGGAAAAGAACCTCTCTGGGAGGGACGGGGGGCTGGGCAGAGGAGAAGAGCACATCATTCTTCCAATTGTAGGAGTAAATTACACAAAAATACACAAAACTCACCACAGTTGAGCACAAAAGCCACCGTGACGGAGGAGCAGAAAAAAGAATACTTTAGTTTTGGATAAACACACGTGCAGGGGCTGCAGGAAAAGTAAACAAGGCAAAGAAATTTTTGGCTGGGACAAATCCATCATTTGAGAGAGCAGAGGGGAGGAGGAAGGAGGAAGTTCAAATCGCATCAAACAGTGTGAACCATAATTTAACTTGTTATATCCACAGTTTGGAGGGAAGGCCTAGGATAATTAAAATCAGAATGTGATCTTGTTTTAAGAAATTCATATGCAATGCTGCCTGCCTTATTGCAATTACTTGAACATTTAGTTGGAGTTAGCAGCTCTGTTTTGGAACACTAATTAATCAAATGCCCTCTAGTCTCGCTCTCTCTCTCTCTCTCTCTCTCTCTCTCTCTCTCTCTCCCCCTATATCTCTCTCTCTCCCCCTCTATTTATCTCTCTCTCTATCTCTCTCTCAATTCAATGTCAATTCAAGGTGCTTTATTGGCATGAAATACAAAAGTACTTACTGCCAGCAAAGTCAACAAAAGCAAAGTTTCTCTCTCTCTCCCTCGCTCTCTCTCTCTCTCTCTCTCTCACACACACACACACACATGCACACACACACACACACACACACACACACACACTCTGGGAGGGGCAGAATAAGGGAGGATACTCTGCCCCACTACACCCTCTACGACCCATTATTCAGCAGCTCTTCCCCGTAAATGTGATAATTATATGCTTGCCCATGCACAGAACAGCGCGAATATACAAACCATGCTGCTTCTGTTTATTCTCCACTAATTCCTCCTTTATGTCCTCTAACACTTTGTTATTCCATTATAAACCAACATTGTTACGCCATTAAGCCATTTCCTACATGCACTGCTATGCGGTGACCTGTGAGCGGTAACATCCACACTCTTCTGAATGCAAAGGACCGATCATGAACGAATATGGCTCTATTAGTAAATGTGCATTTCCACAGTTATAGTCCATACGTACACATATGCGCGTCTGATCTTGCATTCTTTTGTATGCGTGTGAGTGTGTTCGAGTATGCAGTGCCCGCCTGTGTAAGTGTGTATGTGCGTGTGTGTGCATCCGTGTGTGTGTCTTAATGTGTGTGTGTGTGTGTGTGTGTGTGTGTGTGTGAGTTTGTGCCTGGCAGGCCAAAGCACCATTGTGCAGCAGCGACCACAGGCCCTCCTTCTCCCCCAACCCGCCACAACAAAGAGCAATTAAACGCCGCTGCCTTGCCAGCTGAGGAGCCGACCGCCAGCCACACTTCCACAAACAGGCAGATCTGTTTAAAACCAAAGGGGAGAAGCAATAAAAGCCAACCTACCGAGAGCACCCCATCCCCACCCCCACCCCCACCCCTACCCCCTTCCGCTGATTCAAACCAGAAGGTGACTGGCTGGCTTCACCCTATCACTCACTATCAACATTCAGTCCACATTACCATCAGATGTACAGTTGTACATGTATTACACACGCTCAGTGCAGACCAGTGATGGAGCCAAGCAGTTATAAATCAACATGATTAGCAACTTGCTAACTAGGTTATCAAAGTCCTGTACTTCCAGAGATGTTGATTCAAATATATATGTAAGACTGCAAGACTCAATACTACAGGGCTGCAAAATGTGAAAAATGAGGACAGAGAGTGTTCCTCAGGGTTTGTTATGTTCCTTTCAATGACAGGCTACTCCTCTACATGACGCGTACAAGGAAGTGCACTGTGTTTGTTTGACCTGCCAAAGATCATTTCAAGGATTAAAGCCTTGTCTTCACCACATTAAAACAGTGGAAATGGTAGCACATAGTATGCCAGCTCTTTTCACTCTTTCATTTGTTGGCGTCAGCCTCAGCCAGGCACCTACAACTGAATGTACATACTGTCTCTGTTTTGCAGAAACCTACTATCCCGTACTGTATGTTGTCTTTCTTCCTATGTTTCTATTGTTTATCTTCATATTGTCCATGTAGATAAGGTTTCACTATCCAACCACCAAGCCAAACCTTTGAAAATGTTTTTTTAGATGTTAAAATGCTTCTCAGTGGGAACCAACCAGTTTTCGTCAGTTCCTTAAAACTTTGACGCTAACTTTTTTTGAGATATGAGTTTTTTGCAGGACAGTGCTCTTCGTTTCGTACAGTTCTTTGGTGTCTTATTCCTCCGTGACCCCAGCAGGGGGCAGGAGTGCAGGAACCTGTCATGGAGAAAGCGTGGAGCCCGTCCCGGCCCTGGCCTAGCCCGGCCCACCCTAGCCCGGCTCGGCCTGGGTTCAGCGTGGGCCGCATCGCGGTGTCTCTGGTCAGGCAGCCTGGAGCCCTTGGGCGCTGGCAAGGGGTGCGGGCGTCCGGGAGGGGCCCCCTCAAAAGCCATCTACGAGGGGCCACACCCACACGGCCATTACGGTGGAGGCTGTTCTGGGCTTCTCCCGAGGCCGCCCGCCTGCCATTTTTAGAGCAGCAACAGAGTAGACCACATGCTGTGGCTTCAGGCAAGTGGGGGGAAGGAAGGTTTTTCTTCTTTATTTTCAGTCAAAGCGCCATGGGCTTTGAGAGAATTTCTGCATTCGCATCCCAGTATACTAAGTCAGTCTAGAGAAATGGTATATCTTTGAGATGGAATGAAAACAAAACAATTTTCCCGTATTGTTACCTGATTCAATTTTTGCCCCCGCTTTGTTCAGCAACAGCGGAATTGCAGCAGTGTGTACTTTTAATTTATGAGAAATAAAATCCCATCGGCCAATACCTTTAATCCGTCTGTTTTTGTTGTGTGGTTTTGTGTTTCTCCCAGTCATAAAAGAATAGATGAACTGAGAGTATTAAACCTAGTTCCAAGATCTTGTGAAACATGTGAAGTTCGGTTGATTCAGTCCTACACAGTCCCAGTGTTTTTCAGGAGTGTGTGTGGGTGAAGCGTTGGGTGGTCCAAAGGAGAGAAAACTTGAGCTTCCTCTTGCACACATATGGTGCGGCTTGGCCTTTTTGTTTTGTTTTAGGGGTTTTAGGTTATAAGTAATAAAGTTCCCTTTAGGTACAACATGCTTATTTTACCTACCTATAATGTCATTCTATTTCTGAATTGTATGCCCTACCCACTTCTCTCTGTCTCTCACCCTTTCTTTGAGTACTTACACTCTTTTTCCAATTTCACCCTGCTGCACACTCAAACTCTGGCCCTATTGCATTACCCATTATATCAAGCACCAGTTTTGATAATCTTGAACCTGGCTTTAATCCCCAACCCCTCTCTCTCCAACCCTCTTCTCGCTCTTCTTGATCTCTTTCGCTCTCTCCTTGATCACTATCACCAGGAAGTCCCCACATCAGTCTCTTCTCCGGAGAGGAAATACAAGTCAAGAACCCTTCACTCGTATTCCACACAATCACTCAATAGACGCAGACATCTGATACTGTTGGTCACCGTCTAGAAAATAGAGATGAACGCACACTTTTGACCCGCTTGAAGATATTATCCCTCCTGCAGAGCAATAAGCCTCCCATAAATAAACGATAGTTCCAATCCCCCAAACCACATCGTTATGGCACTAAGACATCAAATGTAAAGCTTTGAACAATCCTGTTAGGACTAAAGCAGCTACAGAGATGGAGGCTTTGTCTTGTGAGTGGGAGACCACAGCGCTGGAGTAGGAACTCGTGAAAGAATAAAAATCCTATACAGACAGAAACAATCACAGTTATAGTCGTGCTACAGGCCCTTGCAATGTGCCATTTTCTCTCTCTCAGACACATTAAATGAAGGCTCAAGTAAGACATGTAAAAATAAACAGTATTATTCTAATAAGTAATCAAGACTGCTGTGGTTTGTGTAAAGAACACAATTCTACTCATCCTATTCAAGAACACCCCATCTGACTATGGATAGACTCGGCATTAGAGGCACATTGGCAGAAAAATTCCCACACTGTAGTGAACCATTAACTATAACAAATTTAACAAGGTGTTTGAGACAATTTCATGCTCAGAGGGTTTCATATGCCATGGCAATATCAAACTATAATAGACATGATTTCTAAAAAACGTTCTCCGAAATGACACAAGTCACCTTGTTAAAGTGAGGAGGCTTTAGCTACCAAATACAGAGTAAAATTCTGATTACTTCAGTGAAATAAGCACATCCAGGAGGGGAGTTTATTAAATCAAGCAGAACGGAAGTCATTTCCAGGGTGAGGCGACCCAAGATGGCTGCTGGTGGCACACAGAACACATGGAACAGATCACACAACGCATGGAGTTGGATTTGACCATACAAAATAAAGTAACCCAAAAAAGAAAACCTCAATTTACTCCCTTAAAACCCCTCCCCTCCTTTTTGGCAGGGCTCCGCCAGGGAGTAATGAGCTCCCACCCAAACCTCAACACCAGCTGTCGGGGTCTGGGGGCACGAGCTAAATATGTATGATCCAGCGGGGGAGAGGGGAAGGTGGGCCGCCCCGCGGGGTGCAGCTCGGCACCCTCTGACATGGCGGCCTTCGAAGAAATCAATAAAAAAGTCAACATGAAAGAGCAAGTTCAAAGGGATTAAAACTGACACAGACTCAGATGAAAGAATCCAATCCTGCTCTTCCTTGGCGAGTGTGTGCAAGCATGCAAATACACATAGATAAGTAAACGCATGCATCCACACATTCATAAACACACACACACACACACATTGGCACACACTGTCACAGACCTACTGCTGCCCCCCTAGACTCAACCGCTCTTGGCTTGATCAACTAAAACAAGTATTTATATTGCGGTATTTCCTTGTGTGTCTTGGTTCGCACATGGAGCCCACCATGCTGAATAATCTTCACTAACAGACAAGTAAGACACTACAGGGAGTTGAAATGATTTTTCAAACTTAATTTTTCTACAATGGCTGCGGAACAATTTACATTTTCTCATGTTACCAAGGTTAAGGTTAAATGAATCTTATATGGAGCATTTTCCAGACACTAACCATCACATCAGTTTCATAAAAATCCTAGCATGGATGGGGCTTATATAAAAAGGCTTTTATGACATATTGGTTGCTCTGGTGTTAAGGATCAACTACATAATACAAATCTACCATGTTGAACGCAGTGTCCAATCAATATATGTGGAGTACTATCTCCTCAAAGTGCCTCTCATTTCACAAAGCATGTATAAAAAGATATTGAAAGAAACTGTCATTGCGCCATCCTGAGCAATTGCACGCATGACGCCTGTATGGGCCATTAGGTGGCCACAGGTCTCCCAGACAGACAGGGAGATTACAGGCCAGTCGTCGGCTTGTATACAGCAAGAAGGCGGCGGACTACGTTTTGTTTGGGGGTAGACGGCCTTCTGAGTTTATAGAGCTGACACTTGCATGTAATACCTTGTGTAATAAACAACACATTTAGCATGTTATCCAATGTTTACAATTCTAAAGGCAGTATGTGAGAATTATGTGAAAAGAAGGAAATTAACTAGACTTTGCTGGAGTGTCAGACTGAAGTTCTTCTGTGCCCGTAGAAAAGATACTTGCATGTAATAAACGGCGTAACACACAACAAAGTAAGCTTCTTTTGCAGCATTTACAGTTCTAAAGCAGTAAACTACACCAGGACTACAGCACTCTTTTCATATGTGAATATAGGAAAAATCTCCATAAAGGGAAAAGATTACTTTGTCCTCATTGCTATATGTGATTACCAACATGTCTGGTGACTGACTATGTTCTGTCCACTGGTTGAAATGCAGCCTGTTGGTGGTTGGATTACTCAAAACCACCAACATGCCCCAAAGTAGAGACAGACCACTCGAGCCAGGCAGGTCATTTTATTAAAAGCATGTTGTCGCTTTTCATGTCTGACTCAGAAAGGTCTAAGTGACTAGAATTTGTTGGCATAATTAGCAATATCAACAGAAATACAAATTAACCGTTTACTGTTGCATTGTATGACCCACCACTCTGTCTCTCTGTCCCTCCCTGTCTCTCTCTCTCTCTGTCTGTCTGTCTGTCTCTATCTCTCTCTCTCTCTCTTCTCCCCCACTTCTCTCGCTCTCTCATTTTCCGTTGACAAGCTTTCTGAATCTTTGACCACACAGCCTGGAAAAACAGCACGGAGTCATGCTGCAAGGCAAGTCTATCCCTGACCCTGATTCCCTCTCACCACATTTCCATCAGCAGCGAAGTAAAACACATCTAATCATTTCAATTTTCCCCCTCCGTCGCAGTATTATTAACATTGTTAATTTTCTGAGGGTTGCAGCCCAGGGAGGAATGTCAAGGGAAATGCATTATGGAGAGATATTCCATTGATCCACCATTATACACACTTACTTGGCTGCTGTAATGGACTAATGATACTGAGAGGCCAATTTAAAACCAATGTAGAAAACAGAGCTATTCACCCCCAAAAGAAAGCATATAAAACCAAGCATGTGATGTATGTACAGAAGTAGAATAACCATCTTATGAGTCTGGTTTTTTTTTTTGTGTTTTTTTTTAATTTGCTGTGCTTTTGTGTCACCACCAAGAATGATTATTTGGAAAATCCTGCAATATTAATTCAAGATAGATGCATGCTGGGAGAACTTGCTACCACTATACTGCACACAGGGGTGCTGCTGAGATTTTTGCATGCCTCACCTCTGTCCCACACCTCAAACCCCTGGGCAAACAAGACAAAGGGACCATGAGCTTGAGGTCCTTTTAAACCCTCATCGCCTCTGTCCTGTGGTGAGAGCACTACAGTACAAGGTAAACCAAGCTGTATCAAGGACTAGGCTCTATCTCTACTCAGTCCAAGACTTGGATGTATGCAAAACAAATTGCGCACACACTGCCATCACCTCAAGCGACTAGTCACTGGAAGTGGTTTCTTTTTCTGTAGAGCTGAACAACCAAGAGAATCTCTGCCAGTATGAAGCTGGTCGACTAGTAAGTTAGCACGGAAAAGCTGACCACTGCTGAACGTTTTGGAGACATCCAGTAAGTTTTTTGGCTTCCTGTTTCCTTACCAAAGTGAAACAGTTTGCGAAAAAAATGAGAAAAATTCTGCCAGCCATGACCAAAATGCACGAGAAGTTGATGACAGCTATCCAGGGCTTTGCAGTAGCCTTCATTATAATTTGTATTTGAAAAACTACAGACATAAGCACGCTAAACAATTCAGAAAGAACAAATTGTGTCTATACAAGATGGTTTTGAAATTATGTGAGACTGCATTCACTGGTATGTCAGGTAGCATAATCAGGGCTCGAACAAAGTTGTCGCAAGTAATGAAAAATACATATTGTATAGTTACATGCCTGTATGTTATTTTGGTAATCAAGAATGTAGTCTGTTCAGATTTGTTTATTCATATTATTCATATTCATGTAGCAGCACAAGACCAGTTCAAAGTTATCATGCAGACTATCCTGACCGCCCACAAACTATCAGAGCTGGGCAACTCAGTGACCAATGTAATGTGAACTCCTTGGAATATTAACGAGTGAGACAAGTCATCGGTATATTTATTTCTGGTCACTAACAGGGGGAAAAGGAGGAGTACTCAAGCTAGGAGACCATTCAGCGAGGTGAGGTGATACTGTGTTAAGTTAGACACATCAGGGTTGGCGCCCAGAATGCTGAATAATATATAAAGGTGAAACATTCTCATTTGAAATGTATGTGATCGATTGCCAAGTGGAACCAAGGTCTTCCAGAACGCATTGGAAGCTAATTTGATGTTGAAGACACCTTGGGGTCAGTAATGAGAAAATCTAACTGATTCTAACTCGAGCACCTTTTTTTTTTTATTTAGCAATCACAGGTTGTTTGCTGATATATTTCAGATGCCACTGGAAAGGGGACTGAACACCAACTTCCACTAGTTGCATTCAAATCCCTTTTTGCTTGACCTTACTGTAGAAAATGTCCAATTTGCAGTAAGTAAACTTTTTGATCACTGCATACCCAGGTAATCTCTAAAGCACTAAATCTGCTAGAGATATTGCTCCATTCATTTATTGCAAAAACCTGGACCTACTAATACATGCGATAACTATCCAAATGAAACATATAATCAGCTCTGTGGAGCATAATTGTGCCCACCCAACACCCCAATGTTCATCAAGCCTGCAGTCCCTACTGTACCTACCCAAAAACCTAAACCACAAAGAGCAGAAAATAGTAAATAGAGCAGAGAAAGCTTTTTGAAGGGGCTGTTAAGCGCTTAACACAATCTCTAATTATAGATCTCACTTGCTCTCTTTTGAAGAGAACTGTAAATGGGAACACGCCAAAAATTTAGATTACTACAACTCTTATAAAATGAGGAAAAGCGGCCCATGCGGACCACTTAGCAACGGTATAGGAGCTTTTACCTCCCCTCTCATTTCACTTTAATGTAAAACATGAAACATTAATGAACGCTAAGAAGAAAAGGAAACCTTAACTTAAAGGCTCACAGCAATAAGAGACCATGTGCCAAATGAGAGGGGAAGGAAATGCCTCAGAATGTGTCAAGAGCCTGCCACGTATGACAGATTCACATGTGTCTGTGAGGATTTTGGCACTATATGTCATAAGAGAACTCATGGTTGATTTCCTACGGATATACAACATTTTGCCTCATTTATTTCTAAGTAACGCCCCAGCTTTTCTTTCAGGACGATCATTACTGTGCACGCCTGTATTGCAGAGCTGCATAGCCTTAAAATCAGATAGATAGATAGATAGATAGATAGATAGATAGATAGATAGATAAATAGATAGATAGATAGATAGATAGATAGATAGATAGGGGACTATCAGCAGGTGTTGTCATGTTCTGTGAAACATTTCCCTGAGTTTGAGTTTATATGGCTCTGAGTACAATGCCGTAGGAGTGTGTGAGAGTGTAAACTATGTGCATGTAGCCGTCTTTGTTCTTCTACTCACACCCCTTTGGAATAAGAAAATAAAGCGATGAAGGTCAGTTGGAGAGCAGACTGCCAAATATAGCCGCTGTGTTCATGTGAGGGCCAGACTCTCCAGAACGACAAGCCCAGCTCTGACCATGCCCTGTAATTGAGGAGAAAATAAGGACAGAAATTATATGTTTATTTTTGACAACAATTTTAATCTTCTGTACTCTCCTTCAGAAAAAGAGACGCCCACAGAAGGCGCTGAGAATCAGTCTTACTGAAGACTGAAAGCTAAGAAAGCTTTCAATAAAGCTTTTCCAATAAATGAAATCAATCAGCCTTCCACCTAAGAAGCTCGACTGGTAATCTCAAGTAAAGGCCAAAATCTTTTTCTATCTATTGAGGATTTGTTGAGATGCAACTTCATTCCAGATGCATCATACAGTTTGACTGGCATAGAGACACTGTTTTAATGAGAGTATATTGAGTCACTTCAAAGTTATAGAAAAACAGCCTATTTTGGACACTGAGTTACAGAGTATAGTATCTCAGCTTTCCAAATACCATAACTAAGATAGATATTATTTCTTCTGTGTTACTTTTCTATGAAACAAAATGATCTGGTTGCTGTTGTTTTTAATTAATGCATTGTACACTGCTAGTGTACAATGCATTCATTATGAAGTACAGATATACTGTAGGAACACATTTATTCCTACAGTATATCTGTAATACTTTAAATGTATGCTTTTTCCCTTAAAAGACCACATCTTCAACTAACTTATATAAGTTTGATACTACTTACTATGATGTGTACTCTGAGACTACTATTATCATACTACTATTATACTACTATTTAGGTCATAACAATTTATATCAGCCTAAAAAGGTGAATAAACTCTACAAATAAAAAGGTGGGTGAACTGAGTTTAGGTGGGTTTACCCTCCTATGTTCCTGACTGTAAGCATACATATTAATCATTTGTATCTATGGAGAAAATCCTATGGAGAAGTTAAATAATTCTCCTGAATGATTTATACATTTTAAACTTAACATGAATCAATATAGAGTTCTGATCCATGTCATAATTTCCAAATGCTTATTATATCTTCTATAATATAACATTTTGTGAGAGACTGTCATTAGCCAACATGCAGGCCATTTGGGGAATGTTACAAAAATATGTTAGGTAACAGAGCAAAATTAGGCCTATTCATATTTATTCTGTTCAGAGATTACGTGATAGATTATTTTGATACAACATTAATAACTACACAGAGATCCGTTGGCTATTTTGAAATATCACTTTACAAGCGTCTTTGGCAAGACTTTTATTTTTGCAATTTCAAAAGTTCTGTTAACTTTCATCCCTCATTTCTTCCTCTTTTTATCAAAATCTTGCTCGAGGAAACGAGTTTCCCCTTGTGTATACGTCGTTTGAATTCATTTTATTTGATGTGATAATCTCTTCTTTATTTTATTTAATGACTTGATCCTTTCATTCTTTGCTTGTCTCTGTAGTTCAGTCTTTTAAACCATCAGTTAATGTCTAAAAAGGCAGTTAACTGCATTTAAGAATATTGGAAACAGAAAGAGGGCTGAAACCAGAATAATAAAATCTCAAATGAAAACCACAGACTCGGTCAGCTTAATTTTTTGATTTATGTGGCGCAGGCCGAGGCTACATGTTCTTTTGTTATTTTTCCCCTCTCGGAGGAAACCGGGGAAAGCAGCTCTCTATTTTTTCACTTCCAATCTTATTTACAGTGCGGCTATTACTTATAGGACTCCGGATCAGGAATCTGCAGCCTTTGAGCTCCTAGATATGCCTAATAGCAAAATGCCCATGTCAAAATCCATCAATTGTGTTTATGGAGAGACGACGAGCCGGACAGCAGTGCCGAGATGATGTTAAATGTGGCTGATTACTTCAGACTGTATGAACTAAAATAATCCCAGTGGAAAAAAAAAATGCCAGTGAAATTGAAATAATGGCCACATGGTGACTGATGAGTAACCCATTCATACATTTATCTTGAAAAATGATTCGACACTCTCTCAATCTGGGGAGGTGGGATGTCCTCTTATCCACCAATCTCCATCCATTTTCCTCCCTCTCTCAGTTTTTATTGCTTCTTAGCGAGTCTTCAAAGAGCCCATAGCCTATAATTAGGGGGCGGGCTCCCCGTCTCTCAAAACACTTCCCCGCGTTAGTACCCAAGTTCTTCCAAACTGTCCCGGGACAGAGAGCTGCGCTTCTCCCACTCCCCTCAGCTTCCTTAGGATTTTGTTTCTCAGGGATGGCCGCATCTATTCTGGAGGTAGGGAATGTAATTGTAAGTATTTTTTTGATATTTTTTGTTCATATAAGCCCAACTTTTATGATGCGAATGTTGTGCAAATTCCAGCTAGAGTTAATTCTGAAGTCACGCAGTTGTAACTTGAAGAGAAGAAACCTAGCCTATGCTTTTGGCATTTGAAGATGTTGGCGTTTGAAAATGATATAAGACTGAATATAAATCTGTGATATAACAGGAAATTGAAAATTATAATCTAGTGGGGACGAAGAATGCTTTATGGTTTTAGTCGTAGGTTATTTAGAGCAAGTAAAGCGTGAGCTGTCTGACAAGAGTTTGGCTCAGTACCACATATGATGAAACAGTAAATCCAGATATGCTAACCTCTGTTCACTTTTGCTTGCGCCGATATTTGCAATTCCCGTAGGCTTAGGCTACTCTTTATATCTATATCTCCAGGAAAAAGGTTAATGCTATTTTAATCACAATTTAACTCCAGTGGCAACAATATTGTTCAACAATATATATCAGTGGAAGTAGTGGGCAGCAAGACACTGAATAGACAACAAACATTACAAGAGTAGTAAAATAACTTCAGGTCTGTGATCGAGCATTAGGCCATTAACCTGGTAACCTGGGGCTTAAGCAACAGGATGGGCCGAGCTGACCCCAGGCGCTTGTTGGAAGAGAGGGAGATAACCACTAATCACCTCTGACTGGGAAGTCTGCATGGAAAGACTATGGTCTATGTAATGTGGATACTGGAGACTGGAAGAGTTTACAAATATTCTAAATTATAGGCTAGGATTAAAAAGAACTATAGTAACCCTATACTCAATTTTAAAAGGACACTAAACAAATATCACAGAAATCCCCATAGGCATATTATAAGAACATTATAGTGATACCACAGGAGATAACAAATACCATAAAGTATGTTAAAGTCGCTGTCAACTCACCTTTGAGTATCATAGAGACACTATATGAATACTGTAATGATTTTGGTTAGATATACTGTATCTAACTGTGCAGTGTGTGGTAAAGGTATAGACAGAGATGATATGGACTGATGTGTTGGCCTAAAGTGGTACTGACAAAATTAAATCCCCTCTACTCACTGTGCTTAGCTTTAGGCTAATGTTATGAATGTTTGCAGGAAGCAACATGTCCTAATTTGACTAACATGATGATTAACAGAGACATTGGTAACATCAAAACCAGTAAGAAAAAAAACAACAAACAGGACAATGGCGAGACGGTTATGACACAATGTGCCATTGTGGCAGGGCATAAACTTAGCATGTCTAACCATGATGCCATGGTGACCACTAGGAAAAAAACATGTTTGGTGAGATATCTATGTCTGGTATAACTGGGACACAATTACTGACGCTCTGAACAATGCGTGCAATACCTAGATACTTAATCACACAATGTATGTATATCTACATGCTGCGCCTTAACAAGGGGACTGTGGAGAGAGTTTCAAATAACTTCAAAGCAAACATCGTATTCTCAGCAAAAATAAAGAATATAGCCTGTAGAAAGTGGTTTAAGTGAAACAAAAGAGCAAGGAGATTCCTTCTTTGCTGAGCAGAGCAGAACTTTCACAAGCATAAACATACACTGCTTAAAATTGCCCTGACCACTTAGAAAATGGAGAGAGCAGGAAAAGCCAGCGGTGGCAGTCAGACATAAGTTTTTTATTAGAGTTGACACTGACAGAAGCAGCAGCAGCAAGCAGCCATTTCCTGCAGACAGACAGTCTCATTTTCTCTCTCTCTTCTCGTCTTCCCCAGGAAGAAGCACGCTATGGCTCCAGTCCTCTGGCTATGTTGACTGCTACCTGTAACAAGTTTGGCAGCACCAGCCCCGTCAGGGATTCAGCGACACCCGGTAAGACTGGCAGCAACACTCCAGTAAAGAAGCCCTACGCCATGACCTCCGACCTTCAGACAGCTAAGAATGGGCGGACCGCAGACGGCAGTGGCCTGGCGGACTCCTACACTGGCTCCTTCACCACAGCAGGAGGAGGAGGAGGTGGGGGGCTGCTCACCCCCACTGGAAGCCCCCCTCCTTCAGCCGGAGGCTACGCTGCAGAGTATAACCCTTTCTCCCATTCCTTCCAGACCTCAGTCTCCCAGGACCCGTCTCTTCTAGTGTCCAAGGCCCACGCTACGGCCGACTGCCTCACTAGTGTCTACACCTCTCTGGACATGACACACCCCTATGGCTCCTGGTATAAGGCCGGTATCCACCCTGGCATCACTGCTGCCCCGGCTAATGCCACATCCTCCTGGTGGGATGTCCACCCCAACTCTAACTGGCTGTCGGCGACCCAGCCCCAGGCGGACGGAGGTCTCCAGGCCTCCCTGCAGCCTGTGGCGCCCCAGGCCTCCCTTAGCCCACAGCTGCCCAGCTACAGCACCGACTTCACGCCCCTCAACCCAGCTCCTTACCCTTCTGTGGGACTGGGCTCCTCCTCGCACCTCCTCCAGCCCTCCCAGCACATGCTGCCCCAGGACATGTACAAGCCCAAGCCTGTGCCCAGCGCGGGGCTGATAGAGAGCCCCATGGGCCTGAAGCCTGCAAGGGGATCAGGGGGCTACGGTGGAGGGGGTACACCCACCAGGTCTTCCTGTGACTGCCCCAACTGCCAGGAGCTGGAGAGGTTGGGAGCCTCAGCCGCGTCCCTGAGGAAGAAGCCGGTCCACAGCTGCCACATCCCAGGCTGCGGGAAGGTCTACGGCAAGGCCTCCCACCTCAAAGCCCACCTGCGCTGGCACACCGGCGAGCGGCCCTTCGTTTGCAACTGGCTGTTCTGCGGGAAGCGTTTCACCCGCTCCGATGAACTGGAGAGGCACGTGCGCACGCACACGCGGGAGAAGAAGTTCACCTGTCTGCTGTGCAACAAGCGTTTCACGCGCAGCGACCACCTCTCGAAGCACCAGAAGACCCATGCAGAGTCCGCGCTGCAGGGGAAAGGTGTGGCTGTGGAGGGAGACACAGATCCGAGGAACGAAGAGACCGCAGACCTTAACAACAGCGCTGTACCCACCAATTCTGTCCCCGACCCAATCACCAATGGAGATGAGAAGACTGGCACACCTAATGGAGTGGAGAACAGCAGCGGGTTGTTGGAGATCTGACTGCATTGTTCTAAGCATTGCTATTTTGAGGCATGGCTGGGTTAGTTTTTTGTGGCGATCAGTTCACCATTTTAAATAAAAAAAGACACACTATTTTGTTTCAAGACATGCTAAGGATACAACGGACCATGTCTGAACAGACTTTTATGTTAAATGACTAAGCATGTTGCAGGTAGCAATCACTTCGCTTTCTGTGGACGACACATACGCAAATATGAGCAAGCTTGCAAGCATATGCAAATGCTGGCGTGCATGCAGGCACACACACACATAAATACACAAAAGTAGAAGCAAACATGCGAGCAGCAAATACACAAATGCACACACGCATGCAGGCACAAACGCATGCACAGAAACAACTATGAGGAAATGTGCAAGCATACATAAATGCATACACGAATACACACGCAAGCACACACACACACGCACACACACACGTAAACACACTCTCGCACACATATAGTTGCCTACGCACAGTTTCTGCATTTCAAATGAGACAAACCACTGGGGAAATTTAATCTGCAAAAGCAGAAGGAAAAGAGCTATGAAGCCGCAAAAGGAAAGTAGTTTTAGAAGGAGAGTTATGGTTAGGATGATGGAGTTGATGGAGCATTGCATGCCTAGAGAAAAATCAGATTTACAGCCGTACTTTGATACTTATTCATTATTCTTGAAACAATCAATGGACAGTCTTACATACTGCATCTTGTTGCCAAAGAAAATTGATGTAAAAGTTTTGCATCTCACTTTTGTGCCTGTTTGCTTCTTACTATGTCTAATTTAATTTCATATTTACATAAATAATCTAATTTATGTCTTAAATTATACACATGAAAGATTATCTTGCATCATGCAGGAAATATAATACCTGAAAAATTGCAAGATAGTTGAAGCTGGCCAAAAAAAATTGATTAAATTAAGACTTTTTTTCTATTTATTGGTTATAAGGTGGAGTTGGGGCTATGTGTTTGGAGATTTATTTATAGATCTTGACGTTAGATGTGTGTAAACTATTTCTATATAACCTTTGAATTGTGAAATCTTCCACACCTGGCAAAGTAATGGTTAATAAGGGTTTCTCCTTGTTTGTACATACTATGCATTTCCAACAATAGAGATATTGTTAGGTGTGTTATTTTTCTACTTTTTTTTATGTATTTTCTATATTTTTAGAAGTCTGTAACTTTCCACAATGAAAGGACATCTATGTTGCTTCAGTTCAAAGAAACCTAAACGTGATAGCTTCAATTGTTGTTGATAATTTTGTTCATGGTAGAACTGAACTTTAGATGTTTGCTTATTTGGATGTGAAATGAGTGTATAAGATACTGTAAATAGTGATAAGCATGAACCTGGTAAAGATGTACGTGTTGTAAGTCTCATGGTGTGGAATCATGACACTTCTTTTTTCATGGTGCTTTTAAAAGTAAAGACATTCCAAATGAATTTTCTTCACTGGTGTTATTTTATATACAAGGGTTTTCAAAGGCATCAAAGACGGCCTACGAGCAAATATTGTATATGGAAAAGCAATTCTACTTCAAGATGCAGAAAATGAAAAGCAGTTGTTCATTCACCGTTAAGTTCAGGCCTCGACACCCCATCCCCTCCTCGCTCACCTCTCCTCACTCTCTCTCTCTTCATATCTTACTATATTTCCACCTCATATGGCCGACCAAATACTTTCATTATCTTTTGCAGCACAAACAAAGCCGTCCACTGAGATGAAGCCTTGGTTCCACACAATGACCCCCTTTCAGAGAGCCACTGTAGTTACACTCCAGACAATTACTCCACTCTCCAGCTTGAGAGGGGTAATTACTGCTAGCGATGCTCCAGCAGAGTCAGTAGAGGAGAGAAGAGGGGATTAGGAGAGGGGAGCCACGGTTGTATTGTTTATTGAGGGAGGCGGTCAAACAAAGGGCCCCAATTAAAGCAAGATGCAGGACGAAAGACATGATGTGGGGGTACTAATGCAGAGGAGAGGCTGGGCTGACCACCAGGCAAACTTTATATTCTGACAAAAATGTTGTATCAGGGACTGTCCTGCTACTGCACATGCTTTGTACTTGTGTTTGTTTGTGAGTTTGAATCACAACAGGTGGCTGTTAGATCTCTTTCTGCCTAGTTTCCTGTCGGTTCAGATTGCACAGGCTAATAAAAATACTTGAGGTGGGTGGATTCTCCATTAAAAAAGAGAGATAACCTAAGGGAGGACCTAGCGAGGCCAGCAACAGATGGGTTGTGTACTGTAAGAGAACCTGACAAAGAAATTACTCAACCCCTCAGGCAAGGAGTGCATCTTTATGATATGATAATAACTCTTTAAAATATGTTGACAGGTGATGTTTAAGATGGACAGCATGTTTTCAGTTAAAGATTAAAAACCCTTCCCCACTCTGTAGAAGCAGTGTATAGTTATAGCAAATCCTAAGAAAGACAATTGCAATAGGGGAAAAAAATGGAAAAGTAAAGATTTTCATTAGAGACCTGTACTGCAGGAACACCCCCGTAGCTACCGACTCTCCTGTTGTAACATTTACACTTCCCAGGCTGCATGGTTCCAATTTAGGGCTTCTAATGAGCTGTAGTTGAGGTCAATTTATATAAAACGTCCCGGGGCCGACTCTGTCATCAGGGGCCGACATGTTTATGGTGGTCTGAAGTGGGCGCGCGGTCGAGTCCACGACATAAAAGGCGAGCGGGGGGGAATGGGGTATGGGTAGGGTGTGTCAGTCCAGTGAGCGAGGGTGGGGGGTAAGGAGACGGTCAGTGGCTTTTAAAACCTCTGTTGCTACTGGTGCCTTTTTAAATACACTCCCTCAGCAGTGGTGGTGGTATAACCTTAACTTTATTTTTACTTCTTTTATTTAGGAAGCCAGGAAACATTAAGTGTTGCTTCAAATAAGGTCATAAAAAGATAAATATACATGCAGTGACACATAGGGGCAAAACCAGAATCTGGACAATCTGTTCCATATGGTTTGCCCACTCAGCCCCCTGTACTCCATTCACTAGAGCAAATGTATATAGTTCATATCGCTACACTACACATAGTTGTTGGAGAGCAGGATGAAAGAGGTCATTCCAGAGAGTCCCACACCGACCTGTTAAAGCTATCACACAGCCCATTTACAGCCCAACTAACATGAAGTCATTTAAAAACATTCACTGAAGGAGTGTTTAGTTTAGCTTTAAGACTTGATGAGGAACACAAACTTATGCTTAATGAATTACTCCAGGGAGTTTGAACTTTCCGAGACACTCGGATTCGGTTCCATGCCCCCTCCAGCACAACAACACATCATGATGTGCTAAACCAAATGCTAATGAAGCTCCTTTTCCTGCTATTATCTGGTCCTAACTGAATAGCCATGTGAAACAATGGAGCGCTCTGACACAGCCACAGGCACTTGGGCCTGCTTCCCCAAGCCCGTGGGTATCGGGAGGGGTGGGGGTGTGTGTGTGTGGGGGGGGGCGGGGCCGGGCGGGGGGGTGTTAAAGGCAGGACAAAAGCACAGGTGTCTGCAGGTGTGACTGGGTCTCTGTGGCGGAGTGGGGGGAGAAAGGGAAAAGAATGTCAGCGTGCCCAGAGGCTCCGCAGTCAGGCCGTGAGTAAAAACAAGATAAGGTCTTCAGCAGAGGGGAAAGACAAGCTGACCTGAGTGAACCATAATATGACCTGGAGATCAGCAGAGGTCAGGTCAAATAAAACAGGGCTTAAAGAGGAAAACATAACAGATAAGAGAGGACAAGAGGTGAAAAGGTCGAGCTCTCTTGCAGATGTATTTTATGACTATTTTTTTTAATCATTTTTAACCATCGCTTATGTCTGTCAGGCAAGGAAACTTCAATTAGCTCCAAGCAGATGTAAAAGTACAATGGCTGTGCTTGTCTTCATTTATGTACGATGCACTAAATTTATGCATTGTGGCAACATGTCTTTGAGTCCAGCCCATGCTATGTCACGTCTTGCTCCCCTCCTTCCTCTTCTCTTCTCTCTGTACTACAGTATCTGAATAATTAATAAATTACTGAAGGAGGAAGGACCACCCACTCCCCTTTAACAAAAAAATAGTGGTCAGTGTGCCTTTATCAGATTTGAAACTTGGAGTGCCATTCATATTTTCAGCAGTGCTGTAATACTATCTGTGGTCACGGCCATTTATACATCCTCCCTTACTGCACGATGCACCAAATGTGCCACTAAATGAGGCCATTTTGTTTATAGGAACTGTGGGAGGGTTGTGGGTGACTCTGTGCCCCTTTAAAAAGATAATATGCTTCCCATTTAATGGCCTCCGGATGACAAATTGCTTCCAGGGCAAAATGAAGTTAAGAAAATTGTATGTGTGACATGTAAAAAGACACATCCACTCTACTTAAGATGTTTGACATCCATGATTCAATTATACACAATAGTAGGTGCAGTCAGAATTTCTTGAATATCCATTTTGCGCCCAAGTCTTTGATGAAATGCATGCTTTGGTTCTTCAAAAACTTTATCAGTGAACACATTTGACTGACTTTGCAGCTGAAAAAGTTCATGTTTATTATATAATGACAATATACAGTACATTTCCCAATTATGACTAATGACGAATCGAACACGTACGAATGTAAGGTCACATGAGGGAATCTATAGTGAGAGCACATGAGGCTGGTATGGCTTTTTTAATTTCAACCTCAGTGGAAAGTCTTATTCATTGACAAGAGAAATAGTCCTATACACTGTGACGGCACAGAGCTAATAGCTCTTGGAGATGGTAGGAAAAACACTTAGAAAATTGGTGCCCATTATAACCTAATACCCTTACAAATATATAGAGCACCCATAAACTGTTCTTTCCTTTTGAAAATGCTTACTATCCTGATGGTATTCTGACTGACATACAGCCCAAACCATCCTTGTTTTGTTTTTTTTCAACTCAAGCCACTAAATACTTCCTTGGAACATTTAAAGGCAATGGGATTTAAAAGAGACAGGGAGCAGTGAAGGGATGGTGAATAAGGAAACACAAAACCCCCAGAAAAAAAAAGGTAGAGAAAACACAATAAGATAGACCTGCCACTAAAAGTCCTTGTGGTTAGTGAGAAAAGAGAAACCAACCAAACAACAAATGAATCAGGATTTGGATCAAGTGAATGAGCAAATTGAAGAAGGAAAAAGAATCAGGGAGGACGGAGGAAAGAGAGAGACAGCGAGAGAGACAGAGTCAAAATGAAGTTAGAGAACTGAGTGATTTGGGTTGGAAGCGGGAGCAGGGAGCCAGGGCTGGCAGGGTTTTGGTGGAGGAGTGTGGTGGTTCAGAAGTCCTCCAGCGCGAGGCGCCAGCGTGTCCGGCGGGGGCCCTGACCATGAGCTGCCTCACCCCCCCGGAGCCACGGCCACAAACCCCCTCTCCCCCTTCACCACCAGCACCACCACCCATCCAACCCCAAACCCACTGGCAGGCAGCGCTTCACTGAAGCTGCTGCTGCTGCTGCATGTTTATTTAATATTCAGAAGAAATTGAAATATCTTTGTGGGTTAACACACATACATACACAATTACATATACACACGTGCACCCCCACACGCGCGCGCATACATTCACACACATTACCACCGCAAAATATAAATAAATAAAGTAGAGTAATAATATTCTCTTGATCTATGGCCAAGAATAGAGTTAGAGAAAATCTTTTTCAAATGGTGTTTTCAGAAGCGTAGTGGGAGGAGCGTAAATGCCTGACACTGCATGTTGCCTAAGCAGGCGGCATGTCTGAGTCTGACTCCCACAGAGGAGCGAGAGCATTAACAAAGTGGTTCACAAACAAGAAATACTTCCCATATGACAAGAACAGAGCAACTGTGAAAAATTAAGCCCACATATTTCAAATGCACTGGTAGTTTTGAATGTTGGTTCCATTATGCATGGATGGAGGGATTCATATCTCCTGTATGGAGTTAATCGTGTTTATATGAAAGATGAAGCATTTCGTTTAGCAACTTGGCAACTCGGATGTTTAGCAACTCACACACACAGAGTGCAAGTTCTTTCAATGGGAATGTATAAATGAGGTGTTTGTGGAGTGTTTAATGAACACATGTGCATGCAAGCCTTATCCTCTGTGTCTGTGTATATGCATGCATGAGTTTTTGTGCATACACACACACATCCATAATGAGTCTCTGATCATTACAGAGCAGTTCCATCAGACAGAAATCCCTTAAACAGCCTTGGTTTTGGACTTCATGCTATCCCCCTTCTGTCTCCTCTCTCCTCAACAGCCACCAACCACTGCTGCTGCCAAAAATAACACAGGAGCGCCACTCGAACCCGCGCCTCACCACAGCACAGCCTGGCCGCAAGAGAGGGATCAAAACACACACAAAAAAGGAAACACATCATATTGTGGAAGGAGGGGAAAAAGAGCATTCATATAGCTCCATGCTTGAAGATATCTACTGATGATTTTGGCAATGAAGGAACCACACATACTAATGCATTGGGCCAAGATAGGGAAAAGGAGGGAGGGAATGTGTGTGTGTGTGTGTGTGTGTGTGTATGTGTGTATGAAGTATAACTGCTCAGACGGTATTCATTTCAGATCTCAGTCAGTCAGTAATTTAACCACTAGCCCAATAAAAACACTTACATTATCACGTTAAAAGGTCAATAAATTAGGGCCTTCAACCAACAAATGAAGGTCTGGCAAACTAGGCAAATTAGCGCTGAAAGTATGAATAATGAGTAGGAGGGGTATGCCCTTGTCACAGATAAATCATGGTGTTGTGATTGTAGGTTTGGGAGTTCAAATGGGAGACAACCTTACTTATTGTCATGGCCAGATCACTTTGTGTTGCATTTGGCAGGATGTGCTTATCCACACTGACACACCGTTGCCAGTGAATGAATGTGAAGCCATCAGGATTCGAGTTCTGTTTCAACATTGTGGCCGGGAGGGGTTCAGGAGCAAACCATCCTGGGATTAATTGATCAACCACATCAACAAAGGAAACGGTGGAAAGGTGGAAAAAGTAGTGAAATATTTTACTCAAACAGAAGTGGTTTCCGAACTTGTGGTTCCAAAGATGTCAAGTCCTCAGGAAGCAAAACTAGACAGCGAAATTGGGCCAAAATGAGCAGAGTTGTCAATTTTGAATCTTAACCATAGAAAGAAAATCATGAAATGCTACTTTCACTTACTTTTTACTGGCCTAAATAATGAGTAACACATGAAACAGAGATCCCCATACCCCAACACCCACACACACAATACAACAAACAGACACACACATACCACTCTACAATTGGAGCTACAGGGAAGTCCTAAGAGAATTGTAATGATTGATTTGGGCCCCATGGCATGATGAAGCCTATGCCATAACAGTCTGGAATATCTTTCATGAGCCTGGCTGACATTATGCAACAACACAAAAACAAGTCTCACCTAATGAGGAGACCCATAATATGTCTGGGTCCAACCCTAACTTTTAGCCTTAGAATGGACAGTCAACCAAATGACTGAGATTTGCCATGTTTCAATCTCAAATCATGGTGGAAATGACAGGTGCCAGCAGGAAACCCCCGAGGCCCCAGAGGGACCGAGTACAGCCCATGGTACAGCCCCAGCAGAGAGGCCCTTCAGCGGGAAAAGACCATGACCGACTGCCGCCCTCTAGAGGATCAGTTCAGTCATATCAAATAAATAATTACACTGCCTGTCCAAAAATGCAACACACACCCGACTTGAGAAAACATGCCTACAAACAATGCAGCGAAACAAAAAATTATTTCAAAGTTCAATTATCTTTATCTTACGGTGAAAGCACTTTTAAAACATGAATTGTAATATATTGAAGACAAATTCTTGAGGGAAAAAACGTTTAGCAAAGATAATTAAATGCTTTGCCTGAAAGGTTTCGCTCGAGCTTATGTTTATCTGAGGTTGTCGTCGAGTTACTATGTTTATTTGTTTGTTTTTCCTCATGCTGAACCCAAACCAAGATTGGCCTGGAGGAAAACATTACTAACCGTTACATTAGGGAAAAGGTCCCCAGTGTATTTAAAGAAACAATTCAATTGTTTCTGTGGTCATGATGAAACTATCGTCCATCTGTCGTAGCAAATAAATGTGACATATTTGTGGCATTTGCCTCAAGCTTCTTCGGGTCTTCTTGCCTGTCTGTGAGGCCCACCCGGCTAGGAAAGAGCCGGTGTACCCCTTCGTACAAAACGAGATAACCCAAAGGTTCAGGCGGACCAATGAGCAGCCGAGTTTCGAAGGGAGCTATGCACGTGATCGTTTTTTCCAAACAACTGCATTTTCAGATCAGAAGAGGGTCTCGTCTCTTCACATGTCTCATCTGTCTTGGAAAATACCATCTAATGAAAGCAAGTGTCTGCTGTGGTGGGGGGGATTTGCCATCCGAAACCGATCGGCTCTATCTGTGTGAAATAGGGAATGAACGACGAGACAACACCGGACAGCTGCAAGAGAAACTCTGGGTGCTCCAGGTAGCTAAAGCATCATGCACTGCCGTCGGTCAGAAGCTAGCCTAGCATAGCACGTTAGCTAGCTAGCAAGCGGTAGCTAATCTGTGGCGATAACAGGCTCACGAACTGGGACGATTTGATTCAGGCCTTTTCTTATTTCTTAGTGGCTTTCATGAGCGCCTGCCGCTACATACTGGTAGCGATTCAGGCTAGCTACCACCATCTTTAGTCAGTACTAACGTTAGATAACCCGCTATATTTGTGTGTGTGTGTGTGTGTGTGTGTGTGTGTGTGTGTGTGTGTGAGAGTGAGTGACAGAGATCCAGCTGCCACTCTACAAACTGTCCTTCATTGAGCCTCCATATACACATGTTGACTCTGTGACCCATTTAGATCGCTGATTATTCCTAAATACACGAATGGATTCATGTAACCCCCTTTCTCTTGTTTTTGTTCTGCTCCAACAAATAATTTTAAACATTTTGTTTATAAACCACTTTATTTATATAGCACAGTTTACAAAGTGCTTTATATGGAACAAGAGAAACAAAGCGCAAAACACAGATAGTAATAGAAAAAAAGGGAACACAAGATTAAAAACAAGAAAAACAATTACGTGAAGGCCAGTCTATAAAAGTGTGTCTTGAGAAGTGTTTGAAAAGAAAACACTGACTAATGCTAGCCTAATTTCCTCTGCCAGATTGTTCCACAGTGTGGTAAAGTACTTTGGTATTTTGTCAACAGTTGCATAACAGTACATGCCATACTGTCTTGTTTTTTTATTTAGTATTGAGCAAATGCTGGCTGTGAATCCCGGAAAGACGCCCATCAGTCTGCTGCAGGAGTATGGAACGCGGATAGGCAAGACCCCAGTGTACGACCTGCTGAAGGCAGAGGGACAGGCCCACCAGCCCAACTTCACGTTCCGCGTCTCCGTCGGAGAGATCAGCTGCACCGGCCAAGGGCCCAGCAAGAAGGCAGCCAAGCACAAAGCAGCCGAGGCTGCTCTGAAGATGCTCAAGGGAGGCCTGGGAGGTCCTGCCGGAGTTGGTGTCGGAGTAGAGGGTTTTATCGGGGTTGAAGTACCTGCTGATGGAGACAGGTCAGTCTCCTCTAGAATTCACCCAGCATGGATGTAGGTTGACACAGGACACAAGGTTTTCTACGTGGCTGACTGGCACTTGTGTCATCTCAAGTCTGCTGAAGCTGTTACTAGTGTTTGGTTTTGTTTGTTGCTAATTGTCAATACCAATTATTATTGTGTCTACTATTTTGCAATTTAAAAAAATTACATGGTAACATGGTTTTGTAACAACTAGGTTAAGAATTATTCTGTTTTTTTTTTTTTTTTATCTCTATCAAAGAGTGTTTGTTTCTTCTGTGTTTGTTTAACATTTAAAAATTAGGATAAGCATCATTGATTTTTGAAAAACAGAACTGAAGCAGCATGGAGCACTCAGAAGCAAATTGATTCAGAAGTGTAATACCTAACATTATATGTAAAGTTTAAACCTACAGCAAACTACTGCCCACTGGTAAGCATTTGTTTTGTCTGTGTTGTCTATGTCTTGACTTGTGTTATCTTATCCTCAGCAGCCCCCAACCGGAGATGAAGACGTCAGGCACTTCTCAGCAGTCTGAATGTAACCCTGTAGGAGCTCTGCAGGTGAGGTGACAAAACAAGGATGACTACTGTGATTTTCCTTTCCTTTCCTTTCCTTTTCAATGTTTGATTTGAGACTGTCATTGTTCAGTTAATCTTCCACAGTCTCATGTTATTAAGCATGTCTGTGTATAATGTGCATCCACCTGTATGCATGCATACCTGTGTGTCTAATTCTTTTGTGTGTTTCTCTGTTGTTTATGTGTGTGTGTGTGTGTGTGTGTGTGTGTGTGTGTGTGTGTATATGTGCTTGTGTCTGTGGATGTGCGTGTGTACTTCTCTGCCAGGAGTTGGTGGTGCAGAAAGGATGGCGTCTGCCAGAATACACTGTCACCCAGGAGTCTGGTCCAGCGCACCGCAAAGAGTTCACCATGACCTGCAGAGTCGAGAGATTCGTAGAAATCGGTAGACTGCACAATATTTCTTTGAGACTTTCTGTTTGTGTTTGTGTTTACAGGCCATTTGTGTTTCTGTCTCTGACAGATTAATCCCAGTTTTCATTAATATGTAGATCTTTGTTTAAACATGCTAGGTTAGGGGAAATAGTAGGGGAAATAATAAAATTATTATTATAATGAATAATAATAATAATAATAGAAAGTGACTGCAACAACATCAACAGGTATCAGTAGCCTCTAATGGACAGTGTGAAGGAAATTACACTATTATACTATTCTATATGTCTTTAATATCTGTACTGTACTCTCTTTGTATTATTATGAGAGCTCATCTCTGTGTGGAAATTTACAAACTGCTGTTCAGCACATCTCTCATGCCTTTGACCTGACCTGAGACAGATAAGATAGTGGCTAGTTGAATTGGTCCTTGTTTGCACTGGAAATCTTTCATCTCCGGAACCTGGCCATTCTATTCATCATGTATCAAGCATGATACCATTTCTCAGTTGAATGCTATCTCTGTCTTCAGTAATTTTCCATTCTCCACCAGTTTGAGATAAACAAAGGTTCTGACCAGAGAAGGCCTTGAGTGTCCGGTTGGAACTGGATTTTGTTATGCATAGATGCACCCGAATCGCATAATGTTTCAAGTATAAGAATATGTCGGACCACTCATGAATCAGCTGTTTCTACTACATGATTATAAAAAGGGTGGACAAAAACACAAAGAGCAAACACATTTGCTCTTTGTCTCACACACTCGTTGGGTGGGCATTGCGCCTTGCTTGCAAGCAATAAAGATAACAGAAGGACAACTTCTCATCTCCAAGTCTCTTTATTACAGAAAACTTCCACCACAGACAGAAATATAAAAGTCACATTTAACAATAGAACGAGTAAGCTAGCTATTTATTTGATATATTTAGCCTTACTTAATGAATCAATTTTTATCTGTTCCTCCGTAGGAAGTGGAACATCCAAGAAGCTAGCCAAGAGAAACGCAGCAGCCAAGATGTTATCACGCATCCATGATGTCCCAGTAGACCTGAGGACCAGCAACGAGGCTGACGCAGAAGACGATACATTCACCATGGTGAGAAACACAATTTCTCTGTGCACTCATACACCAGCTGACGAAGCTCTAATGATGATTCTGCAGTATTTGGATCATCATTAGAGCATCGTCACTTGCTAGAGGAGAGGATGCGCAACTGTAACATTTGAGTCCATCGCAGGTTCACAACATTAGCATTCTCATGATGTTACCACAATATTATGCAAATATTGTACATTACGATAGAGAGTGCTTATTAACACCTGCCATTTTGTTGTTTACCCCTGTTGTTTGCCTGTCAAATGTTTTGTGTGTTGGCTAAATTGAACACTGAATTATGAATTACTATTTTCCTTACACAATTGCCCTGTAATTGAAAAGTAGATTACCATAGTGCCAAAATATTGCAGTAAAATTCATCTCCTCTGCATGCACAGCACATGGGGAACAGGGCCGAGTCAGGCAAGTGTAAAGGCTTCGGCTGCACGTGGGACTCTCTGCGTAACTCAGCTGGGGAGAAGATCCTGCAGCTGCGCAGCCACCCTCTGGGCATGCCCTCCGACTCCAACTTCTGCTCCCTGCTGAGCGACCTGTCCGAGGAGCAGCGCTTTGACGTCAGCTACCTGGATTTAGGTGGGTTCACATACAGTGCGGTGCTCAAATAGAAGAAAATGACATGCGCTACTGCCACTTGACACAACATCCATTCTACACTGGAAGTTTAAGAGGACCAAAACATTGACTTGGTGGTAAACACAGTTCAGATTTTTACGTCCCATTCATTTGAATGAAGCCACGAAAATAGCCTGAAAACTTACATTTAACATGTTGGTGAACATATTCAACAACAGATCCCACTGTGATTTTCAGTGGACTGTTGGTCCAGAACATAATTTTGCCAAATAGCATTTTTATTGATAGAAGAGAACATAGCGGAGGGATATCATTTAAGAGAGATAGTTCCTGTTTGGGAGACTTGATCTACTTTTTATTTTTAAATACTAATTTTAGTGTAAACCAAGAATAGCAGTGCAAAATGACGACAGACCAATTACTGCTTTATTGTCTTAAAAGCGGGATATGTTGTTGAATCTGTTCACAAACGTGTTAAATGTAAGTTTTCAGGCTATTTTTGTGGCCTCATTCAAACGCTACAAATGCTACAAACTCGTCCCAGCTGCATCTGATCTTGAGTAGTTTATATTCTGGTTTTCATGGCGGTCAAGTGCTGAATAACCCCCATGTTAAAACTAAGTGGAATATTGCTTTAACCCGATTACTCAAGTAACACAGTTTTAGGTTGCATGTAAATGTCATAACTCAATTAGAATGACTCAGTTAAGCTCATACTCTGATTATGAGAAACCCTGTTAAGATGCCTGGCTTATTCTGATATTAAAAGGGTTACTATGGAATGGAAACATCTTACTCTGTTCACTTTTGGTTTACACCACCTGCACAATATTAAGAACTGTACACGTTATGATGTCATCAAAAAAATGGCTTAAATAGTTAAATAGGGAGGGGGTAGCTGGCAGCTGCATGTCTTCATACTTTTTATTTTATCTGTGGACAACACATCACAGCTGGACAGGAATATTCTGTTAATTGATCTTTTCTTGGCAACTGGGAGACTCCGTCGCAGGGCATCAAAGATGCATGTAAACAACTTTACCTGAATAAAACTTAACTGGAGTATGGCCAACATCTAGGTTACTCTGTGCATGTAAACTCAATCATTGCCACATTCATAGTAAAATAGAGTATATAGAGATTTGGAAGACTACTTAAAAGACCACTCTTCTTAAAACATACTTTTATCGCAAGGCCTTTTAATAACCTTTGACTTTTCCTTTTTCATCCCTGTTGCCTTGTCTAATACTATTACATTTGTTGTTATGTCTAATTGTCTATAGCTGGTTTTCTTATTCATTGTTTTTATTATTATTATTATTATTATTATTATTATTATTATTATTTACTTCTATTTTCTATTTGATCAGTCCTTTGTCTTTTATCTGTCTTGCTTGTGAAGCACTTTGTAACTTTGTTTTGAAAAGTGCTATATAAACAAAGAGTATTATTATTATATATAGGTCTCAGATCCATAGTCAGTGTTATGGTGATTATATCTGTAGGTGAAATACCACTGAAATATAGTACAGACAGTGGCAAATCAACATTATGAGGTCTTGCTTGATTTTAATTGAGCTGTTCCTGTGCTGTTTCAGAGGAGCGCAGTCTGAGCGGCCTGTGCCAGTGTCTCGTGGAACTGTCCACCCAGCCAATCACAGTGTGCCATGGCTTTGCCCCAAGCACCGACGCTGCTCGCGCCAACGCAGCCCACAATGCACTGCAGTACCTCAAAATCATGGCTGGAGGGAAGTGATGTGCCTTGTCATCTTCCTCCTCACAGACTAAAACTCACCACCACAATGCCATGACAGATTTCCACTTCGGAGGACGGAAGCACTTATGTTGTCAGCAAAATGACCATCGCCTTTGTGATTAGTTCGAATTACCTGAATTGCCTGAGATGGGGAAATTGAGACTTCTTCCCATCCCCAAATTATCCCCTGGAGCCCTTTTAAGTTGGTCCCATTGATTTCAAATTGTTGCCAATGAAGATATGGTTGCCCAAAAATAACCCCCCCCCCCCCACACACACACACACACACCCCTGACTTTTTGCACATTTGTTTACATTACTAATGATTTCAAAATGCATTTAGGTATTTGGGGCTTTTTGGTTGCTTGTCAACCATACACAGTACTGTATTCTGTCAAAGTTGGTCACTAAAGGATGGTGTTTGGATCCAGTTCCTGAAGTTTAAAAATACAAACAAAATCAATCTTCACAATGGAAAATATAGATGGTGCCCTTGCATTCTGTTCCCACATAATTGCGGACGTTTTCCAATGCAACAAGTGCAAAAAGTCAAAGAGTGTGATACAAAGGGGGGTGAGTGTGGAATCCCCGATCCTTGGTGCTTCACCTAATGCCCATTCAGATGGATGGATGTCAGCTAAGATCTCCCGCCATGCTGCTGAAACGTGGAGAGACAAGGACTCTGCTGAAGAAAGATATCAGAAGACGATTATTTTAAAGACAGTCCCCTTTTTACAGATGAGCTTGTACCTGTCACTCCGAAAGACACGGCTTTGGTTGCATATTGATTTCGTAGTTGTCAACCCTAAAACAGACTGTATTTCTCATTGTAGTATTCTTAATGTTGGGCCTTAAAGGTTTGAGTTTGGACACTGAATCCCGCCCCCACCCTCCCCGCCCATTTTAAGGTTCAGTTAAGGATTATAGTTAATTTAAGTGGTTTTATAGACAAAAAAAATCAGTTCTCCTATTCAAATTATGGATGTTAACCTTTTCTATTGCGGTTACCTTATTTGCTGGATTTTACAAGTATAATTGTGAGAAAAATCAATAGATTGTAGCATATAGTTTAAATTAAATGGTAACATTTTAAAGGTTTTTTTTACATTGATAATGGAAAATGTCGATCAGTGTCCCTTGTAATGGCCCGTACAATTTTGTCCCCTCTAAGACTTGCTTGGGAGAGTTGACTAGATAAACGTGTGACAGAATTTTACGCTTTCAACGCATTTTAGAAATTTAGAACCAAATAATGCAGAAGTTTGAAAACAGTTTTGAAGTTGACTCCACATACTTGTATGAGTAAGTGTCAGACACCGAGGAAGAATAGACTGTCTTCTCTCTGCAATTTTAATTATTTCAATGATGGTTCTTTAATGGTCTGACTAATTGATGGAAAATACTGTGCAACATTAAGACTATATGTTCAACTCTTGTTTACCTGTTACATACTCTCTCTGTCTTTGCATAAAAAGCTCCGTCAATCAATTTGAGAGTAAAACAAAGAAATTAAGTCATGATTGGGGTGAAAGAGACAACATAAGTGACCATATATTCTGTTCATGAATTTGGGAAACTGCTGAAACGTTCCTGACACAATTAGTCGGATCATGACAGACATGTCAAAACCTCCCTTTTGACTTTGAACATTATTATAGTTTAGACTAATTAATGTACCACATACTGTCATGTGGAGTGCTGATGTCGTTACCTCAAGCATAACTCTGTCTGCCTGTTATGTAGCATACCCAGTGTGTTTTTGGGTCCGTTTGAATTAGCACATAGAGGATATTTTGGTCATCTGTAATTTTATACAAATCTCTGTTGGGTTGCAGTGCACTTTTTGTTTTTCAATACTGTTTTGGTATGATCAACTCAGTGTTAATGATGGTGCAAGTTCTGTCCACAGATCACGATGCTTACTGTACTGACAAAATTATATTCCAGATTGTCTTCTCCAAATACCTGTTAGTTCTTGTTAGGTTTCATTACTACCGACCTTGCTGTAGTTATTCTAACACATCTGCTGATGTATCGTCTTGCACTCAACTGAAACAAGTCAAAGTATTGAAAACAGAATAGAGTTTGCACTACCTTAACTGTTCACTTCCTTTTGCACAATGCAGGCTGACCAAGTTTCTGTAGATCTACCTCGACTGGTATACAGTACAGTATGTTTGATGTAACCCCTGACCTCATTGTCTATGTGGTCACTCCCATGTAAGTTGAAAAGGTAGTTATGCATTTTTTTTATTTTATTCATGAAATAAGAAGGAAATAATCACTAGGTTGTTGGTTAGTTGAAGGTGCTGACACCATTATACACAATTTTGGCATCACTGTCTCGTAGTACTGCCAAAGATAAATCAGAAATTGATCTGAGGGAGACTTAATGTTTATCATATTGGTGGAAAATGTCACCAAATATTACAAAACAAAAAATGAACTGAAATGTGATCCCCATGTAGAACTGACAAATTTGAGTTTCTTTCCAATAAAGCATTTTTTTGACATTTCACTAGAAACATATGTGTTGAAATGAATTGAAATTGAAATCTAACTCCTGTTTAAATTTCTCTTCTATTCAAATAAAAAAACCCACACAATATTTCACCAAGGCCTTGGAACAGCTTTATGGTCACTGATTTACAGTGTACTGTATTCAATATGAGCACTGCGGAAAAAGCTCATGCCGTGCATATCTTGAATGAAGAAACAAGTTTTTCTCACAGAAAAAAAAAGAGCTTACCCCCGCTTCCATGTAGGGCTTATGAAAGTCTTTCACACATGCCATTGTCAGTTGGTGGGCACCTTACAATACACAAAGTGCCTTACAATGCCATGCATTTTTACAGTCTTTTGGGTCAGTTTGCCTCTAGGCCTTTGCCTAGGTACACTGTCCAAATCCTTAGTTTTAGAAATTCAAAACTTTAATGCAAACGTAAATCCACAGGCGCCAAAGATTCTATATTTAACAGCATTTCATTTCACTGTGAAGTTCTGTCATCTCCCATGTCTGTCCGAGGAAGGGCTGACTTCTTCTTCTGCGTAGCCGCTGCTGTCTGACTGCATGCTGTCCCCCCGGACCACCAGGCCTACACAAGGACACAAATACTCAGTCAGTCAGCATCTAGACTTGCGCGTACCAATGCACAAATTCACACCTGCAGTCTGACCTCAATGCACAGATGCATATATACGGTCTCACTCACAAGCACACCTGCACAATGACCTGTATACGCATGAGCCTGTTAGAGCCAGAATTCCCCTTCCCCCTGATAAATGAATGCTCATGCACACACAACATACACACAATTTCCACATAAATATGTATAAACTATAAACCACAATTCCTCATACATGTCATGTCTGACCCCAAAACAAGAACAGTGAGCACAAAGTAAAATATTCAGGCTCAGCAACAAATCTTGTGCACATACAAATTTCTTTATACATTTTCACTCAACAAACATTCTTGAGCAACTGCTGAGAGACAGTGTGATGTGCTTTATAGCGGTGTGCTTGTTACAGTAAACACACCCTATTCTTCACACATTTACAAGCGTTTTAACAGGGTGGACACTGTTTTTGGTGTGAATGGGTTTAGCAATGCGGTGACCACACCAACTCTGCCAGTCAGCACGCTATTAAGAGTTCTCTGAACAACCGCTGTTTTGAAACTGTACAAAGTCAGGTTCCTGGGAAATAAAACTTTGGTGTGCCAAAAGTACAGTTCAAGCTACTGCTTCTGAACTGCTGCTGTACGCATGAACAAAATATCACAACACATTGCAGTCAAAATGAAGTATCAAACTACCTTTGTATTGATGCTTTGCTGACAATGGTGAAGTTGCTGTTCTCGTAGTTTCTGATTGTCCAAAATCTTCCTCTCCTGCACTATGCACCTATTCAGAAAAATGGCATTAGGTAATATCACATATTGCATACAAGGTGTACCATGTCAGTGTGTGTGCTTGTCTGAACCTGTCTCTGTGTCTGTATGTTTGCATGTTTGTATGGCATAGTGTATGTCTGTTTCCACTCTTACATAACTAGTAGACCATATCATGAGGTAATAGATTCCATATATGCATGTGCAGTACTACTGTTATATCAGCATACCTCTTCCAGCTCAAAGGAGTTAACCGGTTGGAGGCTATTGGAGATGTGTCCCACGGCTTGATGTTTCAGCGGGTTCAGGTACCGGCTGCTCCCCTGGCTAAATGACTGCTGACAAGTCTGGACAGGTGGACTGCGAATGGAATCCGGTGCGTTCGAGGAACAGGGAGAGACATCATCACCCTCCCAGCCGGTCACAGTGATGCGATATGGGGTGTATCTACCGTTGGGGGCCAGGGAAGGAAGTAATCTGGAAGCACCCGCCTGTCCAACTTCGCCTGAACAGGCATCGTCTCCTGAGCCTGAGTAAGACTCCTCAGCCTTGGAGATGGCAGTTGGGTTTCCAGCACCCTTGTTTGCTAACTGTCCACTGGCTGTATGGGGCTTTTGTGACACAGAACATGATCTATCAGGACTGCTGTCTCTCTCAGAGGAGATATGAGGTAAACTGTTTGGTTCAACACCGTGAGTCTGTTGACAGCAGAAGGGCACCTGGTGTATGCTCTCGACTATCTGTGGGCAGATTACATCATAGGTAACCTTGGCAACAGGGATCAAGTCAGCTGGCCTTGTGTTTTCATTTTGAGCCGCGTCACAGGCCAGACTTTGAGTTAAGCCACAGTCCAGTTCTGGCTGACAAGGAAAAAAGTGGTGATCCGTTTCTATCACAGTTTGTCCTGATAATGATGACGCTAGAGATGTTCTTAAGCTGTGAGTCCTGCTGTCAAGGTCTGTTGGTTTGTTCCCATCAACTTCAGCCATATCTGTTTGTTTACTGCCCTGCATGTCCTTATCGCAGACTTTATTACCATGCTGGAGTGTGCCTATGTCCACAGCGGTCTGCTGTGTTTGCTCCACTGGCCCATTGTCACAGCATTTATCTCCATCCCTGATTGGACTAATATCCACAGTTGAACTAGTCCCATTATATTCCCCTAAATCCAGTTTCTTAGAAGTCCCTGTCTTGGCTTTGTCCAAGACTATACCCACAAAGTCAGGGAGGCTGGACCTTTTCCTGGGTGAGGGCTGTGGAGAGGTGGAGTCCGACCCGCGAGGAGAGCCTGTGTACAGGCACATCTTGGAGACGGTGTCCTTCAGCCTCTCCACCGGAGAACGCGGCTCACTGCGAACGCTGCTCCTGAAGCGTCCCATCCTCTCCACAGGAGAGGAGAAGGTAAACTCTGGTGGGGCCAGTTTCTGGAGAGGGGTGCGGGACACATGGGAGTAGAGGGAGTACAATGCATTGGCCATCGCTGTGAGCACTTCCACCTGTCTGAAACGACCTGTGGAAAGAATAAAAGGTAAATTAGTACTGCTGAAAAGGTGCTCATTTGGTCAGGCTTAATCTCACCAAGTGCCACAGAGGGAACTTCAATAAGGAAGGAAAGGGTAAAAGGGGGCAAAGATTAAACATTAATTCTACATCCTTGAATTATTTCACAGTATCACACTCAACACAATCTTAGAGTCATTCATGTGACACAGATATCCTTCATATGTAACTTGTAGTACAGCGCTTCACACCGATACATCAGTGGTCTTACTGGCAAGAGAGAGGCAGGGATCCTCCTCACGTATCCGCCGAAGCTGTGACTCCAGGAAGAGCCGGAAGTTGATCCCCTCGACCTGGGAGGGGAAGGTGAAGAAGCGGGTGGGGATGCGCGCAGTAACCTGTGGCTCATCACAGCCAAAACCCAGCTGGTACAGTGTGTCCTCTGCATCCTCCGAACACAACTGCAGGACCTCAGAGACACTAGTGAGAGAAAGAGAGAGAGAGAGAGAGAGAGAGGGGGGGGGGGGGATACAAATGAAGATCATCTTTCAGTTCATTTATTCTGGCATGTGTATTATCCTTATAATGAAAACCTCATAATAATAATATAAGAATAACCATTATTTATAGACCACCAGTGCTTTACAAGATAATTAAAAATGTGACCAATAAAAAAAAATGTGAACAACAAATAAAGGAGAAAAAAGAAAAGAAAATACTAAATGGCAAATCCAATTCAATTAAAATATAAAGACCATTGTTCTAGTGAAAGGAAGCCTAAAATGTGCCATTTTAAGTGATTTATTAATGCTCGATGACCCTCAGTCTTCAGTTTAGACCTATAATACAACTCTCAAGTGTGTTGAAGCCTCACCTTGAAGTCGTTTTACTGGTGGAGGAGGAGAGGCAGCTGGAGGTCATGCTGTGGCCCAGGCTCAATGACGGCAGACTCAGTTCCTGACGAGGCGTACTGTAAAACAAACAAGACAGGGGCACATCTGAAAGCTCATAATGCATTTAACGTACAAGATAGTATGCAGCAGAAATAGCCTTGACACATTAATCTCAATAAATAATGCAACACACATAGTCAAATATGACAACATCAACAGTTGGCTAATATAGCTGGTGTTGAACTTACAAATGCTCTAAATAAGTATACTCAAAATACCTACTAAGTAGTGAGCAGTATGAGCTTTCAGACACAAGAATGTATTCAAAGACCAGTCAGCTGATGAGCAAACTCAAAGCCCTACTTTGTCTTTGCTTGCCTTTTGAGTGCAGAGGACAGCGATTAATAAAAGGCTTCTGTACAACAAAACTTATTAAAGGACCACTATATGAGTGACATGGGAGTTTTGGAGGTTTTCCAAAGAGGGGAGCAGCAGTTGAAAAATAATGAAAGGACGTCAGAGTAATTTACTATACTTTACTATAGAGTGATTCCTATGGGAATAGCATGACACAAGGTTGGCCACTGACCTGGTGAGTCTGCTGTTCCGTGGTTTGGCTGGAGGAGGCAGTGGGAGGCTTCATGGTCAGCACAGAGTGGGAAGGAGAAAAACAAACAGTCAGGGCTTTGAGCTTTCTTTACTGTTGACGCAATCAATTCAGAAGCTCTGTTGTCTTCAAATGTTCTTAAAAAATTGAAAAAATATCTCTACGTGAAGGGCCTTGTATCCGATCTACAATAAAAAACTCTTGTTTCATGTTGTTTTATCAGTTTTATTCCATTGTCAATAGCTATGGCATAATGGTTGCTACTTACCCCACTTTGGATTTAATTCCTCCAACATTTAATGCAGAAGCTGTAACAAAGAACAAATTTCAGAATGGAAGAGGAATGTGTTGATTTATATCTATATGTCTCTCATTTTCACAGTTTATGTGTGAGCGTGCGCGCGTGCAAATGTGCGTGTGCATATGTTTGTGTGTGCGCACGTGTGTGTGTTTGCAAGTCTGTGTGCATGTGTATGCTATGCTTGCCTACTCTTCGAAACAAGATTTGGTCGGGTTGCCTTGGTGAAATTTGAATGAACCTGATGGCATCTTCTAGCCAGACTAACTCAGATTTTTGCTTTGTATATCACCAGCTCAATCACAAAGATATAGAGATAGAGAGCAGGTGTTGTTGTAGAAGCGATCCTGTAGCTCAGTGGGTAGAGAATGGCACTAATGCCGTCAGGGTTAGGGGTTCGATTCCCAAAGAGGACACCAAATCTATGCACTTGTTGTACTGTACTGTGATGCTTTGGGTGGATGTGTCCGCCAAATGGCATATGTTAAACTAGAAGGCACAAGGAAAGTGCAAACCTCCACCTTTCTGTAACACCCAAACACATCATTTCTATCACATACATTTTAAGTTAAATTGATTTTTTGACCCTGCAAACATGCCCATAGGATTTGGAATCAAGTCTCTATCTCTGTAAGTTTCATACTATCATATGGCTACAAAAAGATAATTGTCCAATGGCGGGAATACAAGATCTGGATCACCAGATCACCCAGCGCCTATCTGTCCACAAAATTTCATGGAAATCCAGAATATGTTTTTGAGATATCCTGCTGACTGACAGACAGACACAAACTGACAGGGGTAAAACATCCTCCTGCAGAGGTAACTATGTATGGTCCTGATGCAATTGTAGTTACATTTCATGAGTCCCACCTTACCATTTATCAAAAGTGACAAACAAGGACTTCCCTTCCAATGCAGTTACACAACAGTTCCTCTACATGCAAATACCTTCTTATTACAAATTATTTGTGACATTGCAGGTTAAAGTGAGATATTACGACTGATATGCAAAAGCCGGCTCTGCAACACATTTGCATGGGACGTGAAAATGTGATAACAGGAGATTATGAAGATGTGCATGCTGCCACAAAAATTTGACTTGCTGTGATTCTCACATTATTTCTCTTTTCTGTTTGTCTCAATGGTCTATCTGTTGGTGTCTGTCTGTCTTTCTCTTGAGTGCCCATGTGTGCCCACATACACACACACACACACACACACACACACCAATACCAGCACAAGCAAAAACAAAACAAACATAAGTTGGAGCGGAGATAAAAAAAGAAACATGCATATTTCATTTTCCTACAAGGTTATTTCCTCCTTCGTTAGTTTCCTTTGTGTGTGTGTGTGTGTGTGTGTGTGTGTGTGGGACAGCTCCTACTCACCATCAGCACCAAGACTCAGGTCATCTTCAAAGCTGTTGCTGGCTTTCAGCATAGACTCTAAAGAAAGAACACACAATCAAATATTTCACTTTTAAAGAGTCTTCATATCACAGTTATTATTGTGCAACCCTACACCCAAGAACAACCAAAGTCCATTTTGACTTTTCCAGATGGCCAATGTTTAAAATCTTGCTATCTTAAGTTTCACTGGTGTGTGCATTCATAGCTGAAGACAGAAGAGATTGTGTACTTTCCAAAGATGTGTAACATTCACAGTCCATCACCTTTTTTCTCACTTAGTCACTTTTTTTCACTATGAATAAATGAATAAATTACCTATTTTTGCATCCAATGAGCCTCAATAGTTTTTGTCAGTGTGCGGGCTTTTTCTGATTACATAATAACATTCACAGTCCAAATGATTTTGGAGTTACTAGATGCAACTGCAAGTATATTCACAGATTTTGAAATGGACTTATACGGTTATTCATCACCAGGCTTGTTGCCAGACTAGGCTTCTGTGATAGTTTTCAGTTCAGACTTACCAACACTCAGGTGACTGGAGTTCTCTGAGCATGCCTCCAGCCTGTAACAGACATCCATACATTTGATGCATGAGTACCTACACACACACACACACACACACACACCTAGGTTTTCTACTTTACAAGTGTCTCGTCTGAACTATATAATTGTCATGCTTATTCTATGAAACAAGTAATTGCAAAGGCATTAACAGTCTAGTCTGGAGCACAACGGCAGTGTAGTTGCTTGTGACAATCGCTTTGATCTTTTCCCTAATCAGCTCTTAACAGCCTTCTGAATGCTGTGAACTTCCTCTTGTGGAAATGTGCACATGCTGAGCAGCACGAACGTCACGTCGGCCTCACACTTCAGCAACGCCCCAAAACTGATCTGATTATTTTCTTAGCAAATTCTGAGAACCCACATTTATCATGTCAGATCTTTTGCAACAGTCTTTCTCAATATTGTAAGCCAAGCGCAGCTTTCTGTCCAATGATAAAATCAAAATGCAGTAAATCATGTCTTTCTATGCTGACCTCCTTCCTCTAGTCAGTTTCATAACTGGAAGAGGGAACTATTATTTCCTATCTGTTTTTCTTACTGTACTATACTGCATGCTGCTTTAAACTACAAGGGAATTGGGGACCTGACTTTTAATCAACACACCATGGACCTACACAAGCACTGCCAACAGAGACTGTTCATCATCCATAAACTGCAAACACTCCATGTACAACCCCGCCACCTACTACTCCTGTACCGCAGCATAATACAGCCCATCCTGCTATATGGCCTAATATGTGAATCTACTCACTCCTCTCTGTCGCTAATAAGAACATCCTCCTCAAAACATCTCACACAGCCTCAAAACATAATTGGCCTACCAACACCCAACATCACAGATCTACACACAAAAGCAGTTCTATACGCAAAGCCACCACAGTAATCTCAGATCCAGTCCATCCACTTCACCACCACTGTCCTGCTCCCGTCTGCCATCACATTCCTTAATAACCATTCAGACTCCTGACTCACCTCCAACTACCTCTAACTGTATGCCTGGTGTGTTGTATGTTATGCTGTGAATGTATGTCTCTTGTGTTGGTGCTTCAATGTATCTATGTGTTTCATCTGTACTGGCTGCGGAAGCAAATTTCCAGGACAATAAACATCTATTCTATTCTATTCTAATTTTGAAAAAAAAATCAAAGTTCTTACAGAGAGAAAAGGTGCTTTTTCTTAAAGGGTGGTGAGCTTTGGTGTTACGAAACTGCCTCAGGAATAAGACTTTGTTCATATGTTTACATCTATATCATGACAGACGGCCATCTGTTATGTCACTCAACTTGACAGATCTTCAGAAAGCAGAATTTATCAACTAAGTGAATTCAATGCATCCTTACATTGTATGGTGTATGGGTACAACCTAAAAAAATGAATTGTTTCTTGGGACTGTATAAACTTTGTACACCTATTGTTTTTGAGAAGCGTGCTCATCTAAGACTATTGTGCAGAAAAATGCTGTGGCTACCTCACATATCATTCTTCCTGGAACACACCTGACCTCAGACAGTTTCCATTCGCTAGCTGCTGCTGTTGTTTGTCAAGCCAGTTTCCAGTGACTGTCACCTTGCCCTTTAGTGCCTCTCAGAGTCAGTTCTCGAAAGTTATCATCTTTGAAAAACCAAAGCCACGCAAGCTGACTCACCCGCAACCCAGGAGCCAGCTCTCAATCTTTCCTGTGGAGCATCCTGTGGAAATCGCAGAAACATTAAAAAAAACAAGCTTTGTGAGCAACGTTCACAAAATAAACACCTCTTCTTATTCTTACACCCTATTTCTCTCAGCTGTTTTTTTCATAAATATACATATAGAATTTAGGAAGAATGATATTATGAAAAGTGGGAACCCCTGCATGTCCCCTATGTCTAAACAAAGAAGTGATCAGAATTTGTAAATCTGGACCACTTTTCAACTGGATCACTTTATATGTATACAGTATACAGTATGAAGAGTTTTGTTCCAAAATGAGAAAAATGACACCCACTCTCCCATACTCACTAATGGCATGAACGTTGTCATCATAAGGCATTTGCTTATAAATTAGTTTCTTTTTTGAGGACAGAATCATTTATGTTTTTCAAATATTTCCTGATGAATTTCAGAATGGATATATAGCGTT
The DNA here is from genome assembly GCF_048128805.1 of Centroberyx gerrardi. NCBI lineage: Eukaryota > Metazoa > Chordata > Actinopteri > Beryciformes > Berycidae > Centroberyx > Centroberyx gerrardi. The sequence continues at coordinate 15,204,154 of NC_136001.1, forward strand.
TTGGAATGAAACCTGTCAAATAGAGTATTTGTAATATAAATGAAAGTGATGACAACATCCTCAGTGGGGACATTATCTGTACACCCAGTGGAGCCTCCCAGTATTCAACTAGTTGATAATGGGGATGCCAAAGCCCCTCACCCGAGCTCAAATCACTGTAAATTGTAGAGACTGGACAGACGTGTGGCAAGATTCCTCACATACTCCTATAAGTTTGAACTGACCGTCTGAGAAGACATCGTCATCTGCTATAGAGGCCTGGGAGGCGAAGGGGAGGTCGCCCGGTGGGTCTTGAGGGTCCGACTCCTCCAGGGTGAGCCACTGCCGGCTGCTGTGGATCCAGGCTCGGCGCCTCACTGTGGAAGAGGGGCTCTCCATCCCCTCGGCTCACAGGAGGACAGGGACCATTGGGCTGAAGCTGCAGACGCACGACGACAGTGCCTGGGAGGAAATGTGGAAAATATAAATTAGGGTTCGACTGATGTGTGTTTTTGAAGGCTGATATACCGATATGTTTAGACTGAAGTCACCGAAAGCCATTTTCATGGGTGGAAGAGCCATTGACACTGCACTTAGACTATCATGTGACACTAAAACTCTCCACTGAAACCCAGACTAATGAAATTCTTCTGTGAGGATTAGCAGCTCTTTAAGACGTGATGACCCACCACACATATTCAATGGTAGAGAAATCTTTGGGATAGGTACAAAACTGTCTTCAAATGAGGAATGAATTCACAAAGAACATTATTAAACAGTTAACTAATAAAACGTGCAAAGAGAATACCTTTTTATTGCAGGTTTTACAAACTGTTTTAGTGTAGCTCATGTTTCATATTTGCGGTGGAAGACAATCACTGGTCCATATGTGATATTTAGTAAAACACCAATGTATCAAATGAGCCCATAAAAAAGTGCACAAGAACACCAACACAAAAAGGCAGGCAGACATATAAACACAGATACAGACAGACTGACAGACACAAGCCATGAAATGAAAACGTATGGGAATTGACAAGTACTGATCAATATTAGGCTTTATCTAATCAATAACTATCTGCAATCCCTATATATAGTTCATCCTTTACTGTTTATGAAGAACCCCCAAATAATATGTGATTGAATTCAAACAAATATATTTACAAGACATTAGAGTATTCTGGGCGGTTTAGAGAAAGACCATTTGAGCAGATGAACAGTAAAAAAAAAAAAAAAAAAAAAAGGCGAGCATAATGTTGGTGATGATATTGAACGAAACTCTTCTTTAAAATATCACCTCCTTAAAAAGATGTTTCACAGTTTTGTAGATAGGAAACTGCCACTTTGAAATTAGAATGAACAGCGTGTTGTGTGATTATAAAAGTCTTTATCAAAATGTTTTGATTTAGAGAAAAATACCTAATTAATGAAAACGCACAGAAAGAAATGCACAACTTTACCTTTATCGGCGCAGGTTTCAGTTCTGAAGCTGTGCTGCTCTTCTCGTTTCCTGTTCTCACAGGCTGGAAGTTACACTATCTGATCAATCTAAAGCAAACTAAAGCATCTCGAGTTTATCCTACATCCAGCCTGCTTTTAGTAGAAGAATTCACGAAACGACACATGCCCCGTATTTTCCTTTGAAGCATAATCAGCTATGTGTCTGGTTGGCTTTGCGCGCAAATAGCCTACATGCGAGATGATGCACAAGTAGGAAGTGAAGTGCTTTTGCATCTCATCAGCAGTAAGACAGCTATACGGCGTGGGCAGCCGCTGCGACACATCCTGCAACAACAAAAGCCCGACAGTCTCGATGAGCAGGTTGGAAACATCAGTCGTTAAAGTTCAGACAGCACTAGGGATAGAGCAGGTGGGGGGGGGGGGGGGGTAAAATGGGTAAACTATGTCCTCCAGTCAGCCATCATCATAAGGCTAACCATCACCAATAGAAATACTTTTTTTTTTTGTTTTTTTAATATCTAATAATAATTCCAAGCATTTAGTCTCTTCCCTGCTTACTGGATTTATAGTGCCTTGGACATTGTGTATACAGGTCAATGGTTTACTTTTCAATCTTAGTCTCATTTGATTCCTGTTCCCTATGAGCACCTACAAAAGGAGGTCAAAGGACATTACTTTTTCTTAACCCACAAGAGCCCCAAGTGTTACTTCTGTCTGTCACATTATAATAGATGTTTTATTTTGATTTACATCAACTAAAGATTTATGCCAGCCTAAAAAAAATTGAATTTATGTGGGTTTACCCTCCACTATACATCCCTAGGGTCAGAATAACATAATAATAATAGTTTTAAATTAAAGCCTATGGCTAGCCTATATCAAGTTTTTCGTCGGCTAGAGGAGTAGGCTATAGGCCCTATTTCAGTTTTTGAACTGTATAGGCCTAGGGCTACAGACTATCCTGCTGCCTCATTACGCATGGACCCCGTCTTACTTGTTACACTACATTTTGCATATAGGCAAGACATTGACACATCACGATTAAGTCGATTTTTACACTCACAGACTTGAGGAGGAAGCAGTCAGAGAAAGCAGAGATACAGGGAACATTTCTTAGATGACACACTAGGTCACTATTCACGTAGGCTGTTTTTGTGTTTTACCACAACTATGCAGTCAGGGTAGGCTATTCACATTTTTACTGACTATAAAATATTTGCGTAGGCTTAACATACTTTTTGCACTACAAACTAGGCTATCTATCTCATCTATCACATGTCCTTTCAGGCCATGGATAGATAAATTATATACTGCAACAATATATCAATTGTGGCCTTATTCCAAGTTCTGTAGGCTTGTGTGTGTGAGAGAGGGGGAGAGGGAAAGACAGAGAGAGGGGGTGGGGTACTATGAAATACCATAACTTAGTTTTCCTTGCTTGAGTTCACTTCAAACAACTTTGGGTGGGTGGCAGCATATACTCTGCCTGGCTTGGGGACTCCACCCTCCGTCCAGAGGGACCTCCTGTTTACACGGGCACATGTGCTGCCACACTGACAGCCCCTTACACATCCCAGTAATAAAAGCCCTCCCACCCGCAAACCATTTTCTCCTCCCAGCGCGGTCACAGCCAGTGCCTGTGATGGGGTCCCGTCTTCTCCACCCTCATTCCTCCCCCGCTCACCGTTTCCCAGCCCACAAAACGCCGCCAGGGAGTGGCCAGCGGCCACGGAGGCAAGACTTAAAACCCCAGTTTGCCTTCCTTCCCTCCCTCCTCGGCATCCGAAGTTAAGACTCGACCCTTACACAAGCTTACATTGTTGAGCGATAAGACAAAATCAGAGATGGAACAAGGGCAAACTTTATTATTTACATGAGGGTTTGGGTTTACTCATGGCGCCTTTTTAGAGGAAAAAAACAGAACTGTCGTCAACGTCACGTCAATCATACTAAGTGGTACAACCTACCTTTTGCTTGGTCCCGCCCAATTCTCCGCCCGTGGTCCAATTACATTGGTTAGTTGCTGTGCTTTGACAAAAACAATAATTCCCATTGGACTGAGGCAACAATCCCTCGCAAGTAGCTCCTCCCGGGGTGCGCTTCTTTTAGTTTATCGGAGTACTTCACTTAAATTCAAAAGTGACCTGAGATGCTGAGTTTCCTCACCCGGTGCCGGCAGCCAAAATATGTAATTCAAACAATAAAAGGTTCATGTGCTTCTGTACTAACTATCCTGGGGTTCATTCCATTTTGGCGTGTGATTTGTGTCTTTGACTTGTCAGAATCCAGTAGGGCGGTTTTTGCGGCTAGCTTCAAATTATTGTATACCGGTATTAACCAATATTAACCAGTTGTTAATGTACTTCCAATTAAAAATTATGTTACAGGCCCCTTGCCGACTGAAAGGCCTATGTACAGGAAATAAATTAATGTTTATTCATGCTTTCACCCTGCATGCCATTGGGGAAAGGGGAAATTAAAAACTTGGATAAATAACGTATTGAGCACCGTGACACCATCTTGCTTCTGTTGTTATTTATTTATTTTACACGCATTGTGTGTCTGTGTGTGTGTATATATATTGTTTTTGTAATGTACCTTTTACCTTTATAGGCTATTTCCTGTTCACTGTTCGTGCTCCGCTCCTGAGTAGGCTACAGAGGTTTCCAAAACAAACGCACCCATCTTTCTCCTTCATAGGGAAGCCCAGCAAGTTTGTGTGAAGTTGTGAAAAGTTGTCAACCAGAAAAAGAGCCCGAGAAACTCCTCCCGTCTTGAAATTATGAGCAGTAAGTGAACTTTTTTACTCAGTAGCCTGTTGCAGTGAACACAGCAATAAGTAAACGGTTAGAAATGAAATTGAAGTATATCATTTAGATGTCAATGTTGTCTTAAATATGATATTGTACGTTTTATAGCTAGCTTCTCAAGCAGTTTAAAAGTACCCTACTTCTTAATTGTCGGTAGTTAGCTAACAATATTTAGCCAACTAGCTAACTCTTAACAGTAACGTAACTTTTGCTAATTCTTAGCCAATTGCAACTACCTACTTACACTAACTTGGCCCGATTGCCATAAGCTAGCAACCAACTGCATCAACGCAGTTAAAGCCGTTTTTGACAATTTAGCTGACATTTAAGAATGTATTTTTCCACTTATGGCAGTTAGTTCATGCTAGCTTAGCCAATAAGCTAGCTGGCCCTTCGAACACTTGTGGCTTGGATTCCCTTGCATTTCAGCTTCTTGTCTAAATTATTTAACCATTCAATCTCCTTAAGATTGGCTATTTATCGCGTCGACCATGTGAATTGCTGTGTCTTTCCCTTGTTTAATGCAACGATTAACGTAATTGGTTAATATCTGCTGTTTTGCGGTACTGTAATACCAATGATCTCACAAACTGTTCTTCCGCAGATCAGCAGCAAGATGAAATGGCCGCTATGGAGAGCGGCGGAGGCTTCAGTCAAAAGCGAAACACAAATACACAAGTACGTTTACCGGACACGTAACTTGCACTTTGCCAGATCAGATGACGTTAGATTTGTGTATGAAAGTCAGGCGAAGATATTACCTTAACTTCCCACTGATACCCTCTGGACATACTCTATTTTTTCATCATTTGTATGATCATCTCCGGCCGTGTGAAGCCACGTAAAAGACTTGTATGTGTTGTTGATTTTCTCAAGAGCACATGTCACCGGGGTGGGGAATGGGCAGGTAAATTCGCCCACACGGGGTGTTCCCGTCAAGCCCCGCACTTCATGTGTATTTTGCTCGGCCCATTTGGCTGGCCTTGGAGGGGGTGGCTAGAGGAGTGAGTCAGTTTATAGGGCAAAATAAAGTGTGGGAGGGAGATGGGTGGGTTGGGGGAGGGGAAGCCGAGCCCGCCGCTGCTCTCGAAAAAATGTGGTCCCACCCATTCTCCCTCTCTGCCCCCCATTCTTTCATACCAGCCCACTCCCTGCGTAGTAGTGGAAAGAAACAAGATTGAGAAATTGCAGCCATTATATTATATGACCAAAAAAAAAAGTATGGGAATGCTGTGAAATGTAATATAACATGGTTGGGTAAGCATTTACAAAGCCAAACAGCCATTTTATTTTTTATTAAAATCACAATTTCACTACATTAGCTGGACAAAGATTTTCATTAAAAAGCCCAAAACATTGACTTATCTGTAAATCTTCACTTGATTTGGTGTATTTCCCTCAGTACATGAAGTTTTCATTTGTTTATGACCAAAGGCATAGAGAGCCTGATCAAGTGAGCATGTTGACAGCTGTTGAAATCTTTTTTTTTTTTTTTTTTTAAGTCCACATCTGTTTTAAATGGAAAGCATTTTGTAATTTCCCCTTTTTCCTATTCTTGTCTTTGTCCCTTTCCTTTCATTTATTCTTTTCCCAGGACTCACAGCAGCCATCTCCTCTTGCCTTGTTGGCAGCCACATGCAGTCGAATCGACACCCCAGGAGAGAATGATTCACCTGCCGACCAACAACAACCAAACCAGCTGGACCTGAACCAAGGCGTTTTGACCTCCACTGCCAACGGCTGGCAAGTTGTCAGCATCCAAGCATCCTCAGGCACCAACACCATCCCCACTGACTCCTCAGTGGTGATGACAGGAGGAGACATAGGCAAGAACAGACAGGTGCTGTCACCAACGGCAGCTGCTGCAGGCAATCAGGGACAGCAGCAGCCACAACAGTATGTAGTAGCCCAGGCTCCAACATTGCAGGGTCAGCAGGTGCTCACTACCTTATCAGGCATGATGCCCAACATTCAGTATCAGGTAATTCCCCAGTTCCAGACAGTGGATGGCCAGCAGCTGCAGTTCACCCATGCTCAGCAGGATCCTGCTGTATCCGCTGCTGGAGCGGGGCAGCAGTTTCAGATAGTGTCCTCTCCTAACGGCCAGCAGATCATAACCACGGCCGGCAGAGCAGGCGGAGCAGGAAACATCATAACTATGCCCAGTCTCATACAGGGAGCCATCCCCATACAGAATCTAGGTTTAGGTAATAGTGTGTTGCAAAACCAGCCCCAGTTCCTGACTAACATGCCTGTATCCCTTAACGGAAACATCACTTTGTTGCCAGTCAGTGCTGGAACGGGTGGTGCAGGGGGAGATGGGAATGGTGGAGGGGATACAGGGGCAAACCAGCAGCTCATACAACAACAGCCGGTGTCTTCCAACAGTGGGTACCTCACCGGTGTGAGCACTGTGACCACGCAAACCTCCACTTCTTATGGGATGACCCAGACGCAAAGCAGCAATGGAGCTGTGACGGGGACATTTCAGCAGAATACAGCTGCTTTGGGTGTCCCGATACAGCCAGACAACAGAGATGGGCAACAGCCGCAGCAGATCCTTATCCAGCCCCAGCATCTTATCCAAGGCGGAACACCCCTCCAGACCATCCAAGCCAGTACTGTCTCGACCGCAGGCGGTCAGGTATTTGCTGCTCCAACACTCAACCAGGATGGGCTTCAAAACCTTCAAATTATGCCAAACACGGGCCCCATCCTCCTGCGCACTGTAGGCCCCAACGGCCAGGTGAGCTGGCAGACCATCCAGCTCCAGAGCCCGGCAGGAGCGCTAACACTGGCCCCAATGCAGTCTCTTCCCCAGCTGGGCCAGGCTCAGGGAGCTACCACAGCTGGAGGGGTGGCTGTCAACACAGTGCAGATCCCAGGCCTCCAGACCATCAATCTCAACACACTCAGCGGCTCAGGACTGCAGATGCACCAGCTGCAAGGGGTTCCCATCACCATTGCCAACCCTGCAGGTCAGTCTTTTGCTTTTAATCTCATGTTTCTAAACATTTTGAGCTGTCCTTGACCCTGGAAAGCTCCAAATGGCCCTTGTGTGTAAAAGTGCCGTATCTGTGCCTAATGATCTAATCCACAGGCAGGCTAGTGTCACTATTTGTAATTTGTGTTAGTTTCTATATTGACTTTAATTTTGTTTTGAAGTTCCATGTTCATTTTCACTTTTCAATTGGCATTTGCCACTTTTTGTTGCTACTTTTCAGAAATGTTCCATGTCACTCTCATTTTGGCTTTGACCAAAAGACTAAAACTGTAATTCATTTTTGATTATTTTATTTCATTTTAGTTTGTTTTTGAGACGGATTACCAGGAGTTCAAGTTCAAATATTAGGCTATTGTATTCTTATATTTGTACTGTGATGGACCAGCTGGCAGTTGTACTGAGTAAATATCTGTGTGCTTTACATAATTAGGTTTGCGTGGTGTCTATAATTAAGTTATTCTTTTCCCATTATTTGCTCTGAAATTGCAAAGCATCTTATTCTTATCTCTGGATTTGATCTCTTTCCCACTTGGTGTGTCAACTTCACTATACTGGTTCAACCAGTTCAGCTGTCGTGACTATCAGGTTTCTGCCCAGTGTTTACTTGAGTTCTTTGTGTAGTCTAGTCTATGTATTTTGAATCTCTTGATTTTTCTTTTTTCAGTGACACAGCATTTTCTCAGACTGTGGTCACTTTTAAACGTAGTTGGGGTTGGCTACAGTATCTGTGTCATAGAAGGGGTGTAACTTGACCCCTCCCATCATGCAGCAGTCTTTATCATGTCTAAAGCCTTCTCCAGTTCTTTCATTGGCACATAAAGTGAGTCCCTCCCATTAAGTTCATGCCTTCCAGTCTCCATTTTGGCAAATGTTTACATTTTGTTTACATTTGTTTAATATTATGTCTGTCTCATCTATTACCGTATTTAGTGCACATAATTTGCTCAGTTATCCATGTTAAAAAATCATGTGCTTTCCATTGGCCATGCAGCACTCTTCATGTCTGGAGTTCATAAGTACAAAGCTGTTCATTTTCTCTTGCACAGTGCTGGCAGTATACAAACATTTATGCTAAACATTTAATCTTACATAGTTGCTAATGCCTGTAGGAATCGGCCTATCCAGCCTATGGCCATGTATTATTCAGTATTGATCATATTCAAATACTATTTCGTAGGGATGCACCAATATATCAGCAGAGATCTGTATCGGCCATTATCAGCTTTAAAAAGCAATATCAGTATCGGTCTGATATTATTTTTACTGCCCATATTTGGCCGATTGTGGAATTGGCATTTTATGAACTATTAACTATTAGTGTGTCACACTCATAAAACTAACATGGTCTTTTATTTAAAAACCACTTGATTATCTGAAGATCAGCATGTCTGAAAACCTTAACCTGTAAGATTCTTACAAAAATGCATATCTGTATCACCCGATATGGGTGGGAAAATATTTGATATCGGTAATGATTGGATAGTGTTTTATTCCTAGTCTTTATCATTCTGAACATTGTTTTTACTTAAATATGTATAACCCAAAAAGATTTGAAAAAACATTCTTGTTTAAATGGACAGTTTCACACTCTGGGCTGTTTTCTCTGTCACCACTGCAGGAGAACAGGGGTTGCACACAGGTGGAGAAAGCTTGGATGATAGCACAGCCATGGATGACGAGGACATAAGTCCGCCACCTCAAGGACGACGTAACCGGAGGGAAGCCTGTACCTGCCCCTTCTGCAAGGATGGAGAAGGACGGTATGTCATTGAACTCGCCACATTAACTGTTTTATGGCTGCCTTCTCGGCCAAGCAGACAATACATTAATATGTCTATTTATAACTCACTTATTTACAAGGTGATAAATATGGCATCCTTATGCTTTTCAGAATGTAAATCAGATTACAAACGGCCATACATTTTTCTTTGTTCTTTTTTCATCTGCTATTCTGATAGTTCTTAAGAACTATCAGTCTATGAATAAGATAAAGTTGGAATGTATGACCTGGTTCTCTGGTAATTAAATAGCCATATAAATATACCGTAGCTAAAATGTAGGGACCTCTGTGCCAAGAGATACGGACTTGTGAAACTATTACCAGCGAAACAAACCATGCATTCCCCTTTCACTTGGTTCTTAGTCTACTCACATACCAACTGAATATCACATGGGGAAAAAACAGGAATTTTTTTACTTCAGTGTGTGGTGCGTAACATCAAGTAAAACTAATTTCTTAATGCCGCTCTTTTAGCAGTGACCCAAGTAAAAAGAAGCAGCACATTTGTCACATCCCTGGCTGTGGGAAGATCTATGGCAAGACATCCCACCTGAGAGCTCACCTCCGCTGGCACACGGGAGAACGGCCCTTCGTCTGCAGTTGGTCTTTCTGTGGCAAACGATTCACCCGTTCAGACGAGCTTCAGCGCCATAAGAGGACGCACACAGGTGACACTCTAGGATAGGCTTGTGTGCATGGTCTAAGTCTGTTTGTCCTAACAAAAATGCAGTCCAACAGTATTAATAATCCATTTGAACCCCACAAAAACTTTCTTTTCCCTGTATTTCCCTACATTTCTGCCATGCCTATTTGACTTTTAGTAGCAACTGTGCAATCCACTATGCAATGGAATGCATAATTCCTCATAAATTAACAACTTAAACTTTGTAGCTTGCAGCCTATTCTAGTCTGTGGTGCTACTCGCTACATCTTTCTAACATTTTTTTTTTTCCCCATTCAGGTGAGAAAAAGTTCCTTTGTCCGGAGTGTCCAAAACGCTTCATGCGCAGTGACCATCTCTCCAAGCACATCAAGACGCACACGAACAAGAAAGCAGTGGCCACTGCAGCGGCTGCCACCACCAGCACCACTGTTTCGACTGACGCCGCGTCTCCTGCGGCGGGAACAGAGGCCGGCACAGGAGCGGTGGCGGCCAACGACCAGCACACCCTTGTCACCATGGAAACCTTGTCTGCGGAGAGCATAGCGCGATTAGCCAGCAGTGGAATCAACATGATGCAGGTGGACCTTCACCAAATTAATGGCAACAGCTACTGAGACTGGTGGAGGAGCAGGAGGCGGCCTTGGTGGACATTGCATTTGGACATTTAGGGTTAAGAAGGGCATGTCTGACTGCAGACTCGGAGCCCTTAAAGAGCTTCAGACGGGGGAGGTGGTCATAAATGCAACACAACAGACTCTTGTCTTTGAATGTTGAGGCCGGAAGGTGGATATTTAGATAACTGTGGCATTTATGGGTCATAGGTGAATGAGTGGTTGGATTAAAATATTGACTAGAGAAATCATTCTATCATGAAATTATAAATATTTCTCTTGAAGGGAAATGGCACTACACTGACATTTGTCCCACTTGAAGACCTAGTCTAACTCGTTGATAGTGGGGATTGCAATAAAACACAGAGACCGGCAAACTTGATGTTGAATTGCTAGCTTGCAATAATATTTTCTCTCTGCCAGCTTCTTTTGTAAAGAGAAGACTTTGCTCTTAAATCAGACCCAGGTCCTTGCTTCCAAGGCTGTGAGCTTCCCCTCTACTTGCCCTTCTTCATCTCAGGTGTTTTCTGCCCTCTCAAACTGGGCTGCTGTATCAGGCATGGGCTTCAATACGCCTCAGTTCTGACTGGCCCACATCAGCCCAGAACGCTAAAGTCCACCCTAAAACTGAATCCATATATCGCTATCATTATGATCTTGGGCAGCCAATGTTTGCTTCGAAGATTTCTCTGGTTGCTGCTTTTGGAGAGACTTATGTTCACAAATGGCACATGAACTATCCAAAATCATAGGGATAATATGTGTTAACTGTTTTAGGGTGGATTTTCCCTGGACAGTGTAGAAGAGGGCTGGAATACATTAGGTCATGACCAATGATGTCACGGCCAGAAGCACTAATCAGTGTGGGGATGTAGGTATGTAAGGACATTGAAATCCTTATGAGAATAACTCTTTCACCTCTTATTATGTAGGTACACACATTCAAGCCATCATGCTTTGATAAGTTTATCATAGCAAAAACAACCTATTTAGATTTTTTTTTGTATGTATATATATTTTTTTCTAATGTGTAAAGGCTACAAAAATTCTTACCATAGGAAGGATCATCTTACGTGATTGCAAGAGATTGCCTTTCAGTTGTATGAGCCTCTCATGCACAATCAATTTAAACTTATATTATCACTTTTATATTAATGTAGATTTAATTTGTAAACTCTTGAGCCTTTCTGCCATAGAGTTATGTATGTGTTCTATACAGTCCAGATCTTCCCAGTACAGTTTTTCTGTGGTATGCTTATCATCTAAGCTCAACTTTGCCTAGCAGTCATTGAGATCAGTTTCAAGGTTTTTTTTTTGCTCCTTTCTGTGGATACTTTACTTTCTTGTTTAGTCCTATCAAGTCAGAGTGAAGCATTTTGTAATTTTCATGCCCAGACAGCATAAATATTTAAGCTCAAACCAAAGGTTCAGATTACTTTTTTATAAGCGAAATTGTTAAATCTTGTCCTTAGTACATGAAGTTTCTTTGTAACAATTTCGGCTTTTGTAATGCAGATGTTAAAATTCTAACTGGAAAGATCCAGCTTGAGGCAAACCACGGATGCACATCTTTTTTTGTCCAAATAAATGTAAGTTGCAAAATATATGTAAGGGTCAGGGGTTTTCTGAAAAGAATTTATGCTTCTCATCACTGTTGAAATTAATATTTTGTCTGCTTTAAGTTCAGAATGACTACTTTATTTGAGAAAGGTATGCATTATAATTTGCATCATGTCAAACAACATTTGTTTAAAAACTTATCCTTTCAAACTCTTTAGACTAAGTTCATCAGACAACAAGTGCCCTTATGTATCATGTTTTTTTTCCATTTTAAATAAGGGATATTTTATATTGTGTGTATACTACTACTACAAATGCCAACAGCTGGATTAAAATTATGAATACAATACATTGTCATCTCTGTGCAAACGTATGTCTCGTTCTAACAAAGAGAACCATCAATCAGTTAATCAAAAACTAGTTTATTCAGTTAAAATCACAGCTCATGTAATGCTTCACCAGGACTAAAATGTTACATGACTCACAACTAGAGCGCAGAGAAACAAGAACAGACCATTTGACCAATTGCTCCCTCTAGTGTCTTGAAATCACAAATCTGCATCCTCCTCCCCACTCTTCAGTTTGCTACGGAGGCTAGACAGAAAGAAATTAGGCCATTTACAGATCAGTTGTTTGGTCAACTCCAACATTGAAAAAATATATATTCATAATGTTTCATTCATTTTGGTGTTGCAGTAGCCTGATGAATGGAGAAGCAGACTTCTGGCTAACTTTACTAGTGCGACTGAATGAGAAGTACTGCCTGCCCTCAACTACCATCAAAGGACCCTTTAAAGTCACACTGAAATTAAAAATTATGTTTTTGTCTTTTTAGCTCATTCAAACTACCACACCATACCCCCATTTGACAATTTATGTCCCCTGAAGGAAAAAAAATAAAAAATTCTTAAGTGATGACTTCATGTACATAAAAATTCTAACCAATAAAACCATCACAGAGTTTTGAACAATCCCACACCTACGTCCCTCCCATCAAATAAAACTGCCTTTCTTTCAACCGATATCTCTTTGGCTTACACCTTTGAATGATCCCATGTGGCATTTTGTTCCTCCCCAATATCCTGTTTCAACAGGAAATAAATACATCACATGAAGGAAGCAAAATGCGATTTCATTGCGAGTAACATATGGCCACTCTACTGGAGTGTGTGCGTGTGTTTATGTGTGTGTGTGTGTGCGTGTATTTAATCTTCTCTGCAAAGCACTCCCTCAGGCCCTTGCTGTGAACAAGAATGTGTTCTTAATCTGACTGGGTAAATGGGCTAAAAGCAAATAAAAACTCTTTATATTCCATTTATAATTAAATGATTCAAAATATTCAGGCTCATGAGTGACTTAAAAAAAAAAAAAAAACTGATCAAAATGGAATCCTTTGTAATGCCATCTAACCTGCTGAGGTAGGAGTGGACGTCGGAGAAGCCGTGGTACTGCGCCAGGGGAAACAGGATGCCGGTGGGGCAGCAGCCGTCACGCTGCCGGCAGAAGCTGCAGTTGCAAATGCCACGACAGGGAGGGCACTGCCACTCCTGAAAAGACGCCAGACATCAACGGTTAAACTGATTGCCTTAAGTATGGGGGAGAGAGAGAGAGAGAGAGAGACAAGCAGATGTGGGGATCAGAAAGTTCAGGCAAAAGACAAAAAGCACAAACATTAAATTTTACAATAGTACCATTTATTGCTATTTTAGCCTACAGGGTTGCTAGCTATGTTGAGAAGCTTGTGATCAACAGCCTTGAGAGAGAAAACCTATGTACTTTTGAAAAGAACTGCAGTTAGTAATGATTATGTTAGTAATGAAGAGTTCCTCATGTCAATTCAAAGCATGTGCTTTTTTGCACACATTCTGTTTTTCATATGTTGTATTCTGACATAACACTTTTTACTACTGAAAATTTTAATCCATAGGTGAAAAGTGATTTTTTTCCCCCCACATTTTTTTTCACATGCAAAGAGAAGTTTACAGGTGAAAATATCATTTTCACATGGGAAATGGGACATTTCACACATTCTTCACATATGAAAATCATGTCCAAAAAGCACCATGTGCTTTGAATTCACATGTGGGTTTTCACATGTGACTTTTTTTGTAAGGGTAACAGTGGAGAGTGAGATAGATCGAAGTTGACAGAGACAAAAGATCCCCACCAGCAGTATGAGTATCAGACAAAAAACACTGTACAAAGTTTTGTATTTGGTGAGACAACATTGAAAATAATGGTCAACAGAAAATGTGCTGGATAAAATGAATGTAGTCATCAAATAAACTCAACAGTATATTGAGAATGTGGTGATTGAGAGTAGTGTGTTACAGTTACACCTGTGATGATTTTTGAGATCCAACTCTAAAGACTGGATTTTATGGGATCACATGGCTATTATGTCCACACATGGCCTGAAATTGCCCAGTTTGGTCTCTTGTGGCATGCAAATCTGTGTCCGCATTACCGTTTACCACCTGTCGCTTAATGCATCCTAGTATGTTGGGACAGTAAAAGTTACACTGAAGCGGCAGGGTTAGCCGTAGCCTGTGTGTTTGCCTGTCATCACGCTGACCGGATCACGCAGAGCCTTCTTGACGTCTTCTCCGTATCTGTTCCTCAGGCACGGTCCACAGAACTGACCCTGGATCCCACGGCAGTCCTCACTGCGGCAGCACGTCTTGGTGTCAACAGTCTTCTGACGGCACTGGTGACACGTAGAGCCCTGAAACACACACAGAGACACATAAACACAGTGGATGGCTTAACAATGGAGATGGTGGACAGGTAGGTTGTCTAAAGCTAGTTGAAGGGTTGGAAAGATACATTTTATAACATTTCCTCTCAAATCATCCCTGCATTAAATATTTTTCTAATCCACAAAACATTGATCTATGATAACGGCTAGACCAAAACCGTTACTTTTTTAGCTGTAGGGATCTGGGAACCTTCCAGTAATGTGATCATCTGTGATACAAAGTTGGGAAATAGTTTTTAAAATCTCTGATATTAGAGGGATTGGTGCTTCATGACGACCCTTTCTACATCAGTTTTTCCTCAAAACTGCATCTCTAGATCAGAGTTTGTCACATTGATTTTGTTAGTGGTCGTTAAAAAATAATCTCATATTGGCACAAGATATTCTACCATTCACTTGTAACTCAGTGAAAGAGAACTAGGGGCAGAGTCCAGCTGTACTGACCGTGACTCGGTTGTAGACTTTATCAGTCATGTTGTCTGCCACCAGCTGAATCTCGTCCTCTGTGATCTCCTCCACTGGACGTATGATATGAGGTTTGCTCTGATTAGGCCGCGGGGTGCCGCGACGCTGTGGGGCGTGGCGAACCTGGAACAGAAGAAGAAGAAGATGATGGACTGTTTAGTTTGAAGTTTATAAAAAGCCATAAAATTATAGAATAGATTAGGTTGAAGAAAAGCACAGGCCTACACAAAACCTGACACCTGATAGTCTTTCACTGATGAACCTATTCCAAACAGAAAATGGATGAGAAAAATAGATTGCATTCAGGCGAAAACATAGTATGATACGTATCAAAGACCCTAGTTTCCACTCGAGACAAATAACAGCCAAACTATAGTTTCATATAAACCCACAATCCCTCATTCTGGCAGTTCTCCCACTTGGCCTCGCTGTGGTTAATCAGCTATTGATAGATCAATTTTACGAGCCGACCTCCAGCAGCTCCTCCTCCAGGCTGAGCTCCAGTTCTCTCTCCCGAGGGGCCGAAGGATCCTCACATCCCCCCATGGAGCGGGTCTGTCTCCGGGTCGAGCGCTCGGGGTTCCTCCTGGACTCCCCTCCAGCCACTCCAGAGCGTGGCGGACGCTGCAAGTGAGGATAGGATCAAATCATCTCAGCACATCGGCCTAACGAGAAACACCGTCATCCAAAGCTCTTCTGGGTTTTACTCGAGCATATTTGATGGAGATTGAAGAGGATGCCGCCCCCCTTGTTAGCTGAATATAGTGAATTCATCCCTTATTAACTCTAGACTTTAGGCAAAATGTGGGGGATGCTAAGAATTTCTGTCCACCATCCCTCTTGTTAAATGTGAACAATCGCCCTCTGGGGGAAAACTCACTGTGGCGAGTGAGAAAAATTGCAACTGTCTTCTACTCACAGAGCTTTTCTCTTTTGGCTGTTTGCCTGCTTGTTTTTTCAGGAAGCCTGCACCTCCTGGCATCTTCTGCAGGTCTGCCATCAGCTGAGCCAACTGTGAGAGACGAGAGAAATAAAAGGATTAGAGAATCTGGGCGCCATGGCAGATGGGAAATATCTTGAGGCAATGTAGCAGGGCAACTTTGCCAACAACTGCAACCAATAGTATTTTTGCATCAAACTATTGATCCTTATACCACAATTTCCTGAACTTTCTCATGTCAAGGACCCCTGAGTTGATGCACTTCAGGCCACAGATTCCCATAAGACTCTACTGTAGAGGGAGAGAGTGTGGAACCTCTGAGCAGAATATGAATTCTCTCTTTGGGATAACCTCTAATTAATGAAGTAAAAGTGAAATTAAACTATTTCTCATTTTGCTGGGTACCCTCAAGAACCTCCTCAAGGACCCTTGAGGGTCCCGGAACCCTAATTTGGGAACCACTGCTTTATACAACACTGTGTTAGCGAGACCAGTCTTCCAATCTCTATCGTGATGAAGCCAATAGTGCCCATCTCCACTGCCTCAAAACGTTCCTATGCATCATGTAAGAGATGTGAGAGAAGGCTTGTTCAAATGATACTGTGCTGTATGCTGCTGGGTTTACCATTGCTTTGTTTGCCTTGATGTTCTGCGCTCTCTTCGCCAGGAAAGAATCTGATACTTCATCCGCTGAATCAGAGCCAGGCCCTTTAGCCGGAGACGGCGGTGCCACTGCTTTCTCTTCCTCTTCAAATTTAACACGCCTCTTCTTCTTTACAGTCTTTGCCTGGCTCATCTTTCCTCCTTTCCTCACAACTCTCTTTTCACTCCTCTCCTCTTCCTCTGCATCCTCATCATCAGTGGAGTGGTGAGTGGAAGGAGCGGAGCGGAGAGCCACCCTCAGCCTGAAGGGCTGGGCAGCAGCTCTTCTAGAAGAGGCTCTCTGGGTGGAGGCAGGCTCAGGCTGGGCTTCACATCCATCTTCCAAATGTGAATTCTGACAGACATTAATGTAGTTTATTTCAGTTGAACACAAATGCACCCTTTAAGGTTTCCATAACGTTTCTGCAAGTTCAGGGTATCCATTGTAATTGATCTAATAAATGATTTGCGTAATTCCTTTTATAGAGACAAAGGTGTTTTGTAGGCCTACAGCAAATAAATAGTATAGGCTGTCAGCTGACATCTCAGTGATATGAAAATGCATGAACCATCCCTAACGAAAACATGACTAACGTAGGCTACTTCTTTTTCGTAAGGGATATGATGGTGGATCTGGTGGTGGTTGTGAAGGTAAAGGCCCTGACACACCAAACCGACTTCAAAGAACCAGCGGCGACGAAGGCCGACTGTTGCGTCGCCTCACGTCGCCTGCGTCTGGTGCAAAAAGTTGCACTTGAACACACCGCAAAGACTACACCCGACGGCCAACTAGCACGTACGTTCTGCGCCTGCGTGAGGGGAAATAACTCTCCATACCTTATGTCTGATAAGAAGTTGCAAATGGCACTGGCGTTGTCAGCCCTTGGTCTTTTGGTTGTGGAAGAAGAAAGGAAGAGGCGGAGGCGAAAAATAAGGAGAAACCGCACTAAATGGGTGAAATCATGAATAACGTTACTCCAGCGACAGGCTCAACGGGCTTTCCCGAACCTGTGTCGAGAGCTGGAGATAAATGAAACCTCCGATTTTAAAAATTTCGCTCGGCTCTTTCCTGTTCAGTTCCACATGTTGAAGGAATTTATCAGTCCAATCATCCAGAGGCAAAACACGAACTACCAATCAGAGTGGTCTCTCTCACCGACGGCTCCGACGCCGATTCAACATGCTCAATCGGCCGAAAAGACGCCGACAGGGTCCGACTAGTGCCGACGGTGCGGGACACACCGCAAAAACTAGGGACACCGACGCTTACCGACGGCCCGACACTGCCCGACGGCCGACCGTCGACCTGGTATGTCAGGGCCTAAGCCCTTAATTTAACCCAAACAGCGCACCTTGTCGCAGAGGTCGCTGCCTTCACTGTCAGAAAAGCCATAAAATGTTCGCTCATTTTCTGACTCCTCTGCAAAAATATCAGCCAGTTCTTTTGTGACGGAGTGCATTCCCAAAACTCCTTCCTGAGGGAAAGTAAATCAATTACTCCAACACATTTCATCATGTCAGATTACTGCGTTAAGTCTAACTAATTTTAGCTAGTTACATTACCATTTTATTCTTGATGATCGCAACTGCACACGGCTCTCACTTCACTACGAGATATTTCGATTTATTTAGACCCGCCCTCATGCAGGTAGCTGTCCAATTAATCTAATTGAAAATTGGGTGTGCATGTTTTGTAGCTTCCCGCAGCACAAGCACGCAGAATTTCCAGTCTTGGCCAATAAAATGGCTTTAAACTCCGCCCTCAAGGGGTGTACTAGGCACCTAAACGTGCCGCCCTACAAAAAACAAAAACATGGGCCACAGTTGATCGAAGGCACTGTGGGTAGGATAAAGTTTGTAGTTTTAGTGTGAGCATAGCAGGGAGTATTTTCCATTCAACATATAAACATAACATTATATGTCTTCCTACAGTGGTTTTGAGTAGTGAGACCCCTCTCTCTGTGTGTTATTGTGTTATATGTGTTTGAGAGACAAAAGAGGGAGAAAAGGAAAAAAGAGGGATGAAGAGAGAAGAGGAGAATCACTGTACAGTCACTGCATGTTGTTACAGTGTTACAGTGCCTCCATCTGTAGCTCCAGTGTCTTTGTCTGCAAGCTGTCGCTGCCTCTTTGCAGGACGTTTGAGTATTCTCTCATAACAAGTTCCACACCACTGACTGCAGATGTTGATATTGCTTTATAGAATGAGATGTTGGTAGATGTTGTGTATTCCCACTGCATACTATTTAGTAGACAGTATGCGGATTCTTTCAGATCTAGCCACTGTGGGCATGCAGGTGTGTGACAGTGGGAGTGACAGTGGGAAACGTGGGAAACTCCTCTCACATTCCCATGGCTGATAAATGGACACTCGCCCCTCAGCCAGCCTGGGCTCAGAATGACCATGATCCTGCAACAGTGGCTGCTGTTTTTAGTTGGTGGTAAGAGCATTTTTTGTTATTTTAGCATTTCTCTGTACTGACTCAGGGTTGTAACTAAAAATGCCTTTCCCTATGTTGAAGCTCTGAATGACGCTTGTGTGTTTTTTTTTTTCCAGGTAGCATGAATTTATGATTATTTGATTGATTTATGCATTTCAGGGGTATAATTTAAAATGTATAACCCTGATAATTTGTGTAATTAAGAATTGTGTTTTGTTAAAGCATTGGATAATGCAATAGTGCAGTGGTGGTTGAGTTTGTGGAGTGTGTACTGTTATGGGGAAGTGGGTACTATACTTTAACTCATCACACTAACTAAAAATAACTAAACATTACATCATCACCTCAACAGTAAAGTTACAAGCGCTATCAACAGATGGCTGTTTTGAATTTTAAAACTGAAATATCTCAACTTTCAAAATGTCCCTCCATGCCTTTTCCAACACCAACTTTCTGTACAAACTGTCTTGATACAGTATATTTTCATAATCACACAAGGAAATAATATAATTATATGTATCCCCTTCAAGTCTTTTTGCCTTCTCTTAGAGCCCCAAAACCCACTGACCCTTCTAGTGTTAATGCTAATTAGATCAATAAGTGGCTAGGCCCTAAATGCTTAGGGAAAGGTATATTAATAATACAGTTATAGTACTGATATAATGTACCAGGGAATGTGTCTGTATGTATCGTTATGTGTATCGTTGGTGCATCATGTACTGTATCAGCTAGCATCAGAGAACTTTTGAAGAGAAAAAATGATTGAAGAGTAAATGGAAGTGATTTTTGAAGCATTTCTAGAGGGATAGTGTAACAGCACTAAACTGTTGCCTACAAGGGTGTTGCTAGGGATTTTGAGACTCCTGAAAGGTGTAACTTTGGGCTCCTCCTCCACTCACCCTCCCATGACCCACCAGCAACATCACACCTACAGACAAACTTTAGACAGAGCCAAAATGGCTACACTTTGATAGATACAGTATCTGCATTTTGGCTGTTCAGCAGGTCTTGCTGTTTCATCCTTGTGCAAGTGACATCATGTGTCAGTGCACTAATACAGATAAATGTAATCATACCTTACCTTCACCAAGCTACATGAAACCCTGTTCCTAATAGTGACGATAACAAAACTGTACCTGGTTTTCATTTTAGGCAGTTAGGCATTTAGATGAAATTCTTAACCAGAGCAGCTTACAATGAGTGCAAAAGTAGACAATAAGCTTAAGTTCCTCAATTGTCAACATTAAAAACAACCACTAATAAGGAGTGCAATGGTGAATGTCACACAAAGAGCCCTGTGTCCCTAGAATGATCATAGATGATGGAGAAGTGCAAGGTAAAGCTATGTAAAGAAATTATAACAAGGGATAAAAGATAAAAGATGTTTTTTGCTCAAAAAAATCCACATCTGAAATATCTACAGCGATTGCCTGTCTCTCCTCCTCTCCCCAGAATACATCTTTCTATGTATCTCCGGCCAGGCCGTAGTTCAGGGGAGGCGATGTAAATTCCATGCAAAGCCACAGAACTCCAGGTTTGAGAAGGCTGGCAATGTGACTGGGTCAGAGCAGCTCTGCACACGCACCCAGTGTTGTGTGGGCTATTTTCTACTCGTCAATGGCCAGCCAGTGGTCGACCTTCTTGGTAAGAAACTGTCAAAGTCAAAGTGCATCTAGAACTCTCCCTGTTGAGACAAGAAGGACTGTTCTTCATAGTCTGGACTGTGTAGGTGTGCCAGAATCAACTGCCATAAACATCTACACTGCAAAAACTGACAAACTTGTTAAGTTATTTTATCTTGTATCCAGACCTATCAAGCTTATTTTAGCATTTTTTTTGTGTGTGAAATCATCTTACTGCACTGGCAGATAATTTTATCGGTTTAAACTAATTTTACTTTTTTTCAGTATAATGTAGCCTAACTTGTTTCAGGACATTTACTTGGTAAAAGTGAAATTGTCTTTCTTCATGCAGATTTTCTTCATTGTTTTATGATGATTTCTTGAAAGAAGTCATTTTGGCATGTATGTCAAGTGAAATTTATTGAAACCAGCAAGATTATCTGCCAGTGCAGTGAGATAATTTGACTAAAAATATCACAAAATAAGGTAATAAGGTCCGAAACAAGTTAAAATCACTGGACAGCTTGTTATTTTTTGCAGTGTAACACATGACCACCAAAAGTGGGCCATATCTGTTCCTCAACATGTTTTTGCACTCTGAAGGTTCTCACAGGATTCAATGTCTAATGACAATTTTTGTCTCACAGCCAACCAACATCAGGGAACTCCTGATTTATAGGCTGCATTTCCAGGCTAAAGGGTTCTGATAATGTCCTTTAAAGCAACCGTCCAGTGTGTTACTGATTTGTCTGTTGCAGCTTGTGATATGGCTGAAAAGTCTTGCCCAAATGCAACCTGTGAGGCATCGACAAGCTTCGACGAAAGACTCATTAAGTGTGTGTGCAATACAGACCTCTGCAATCACAACATCACTTGGAAGCCAAACCCGAAACAGCCTCAACTCACCTCCTCTTATGATGATCAGGAAGTTTCTGACCAACTGTTCATTGTATACCGTAAGAAATCCACATTCTGAAATGTTCTGAAATTATCCAAAAGTGAGCATTTTTCTTTTCATCATAGAAAATATAATCCTTTTTTTCCACCTCCATCCATCTTCTCCCATCCAATCCTCCTTCCACTCCCCTTTCATCTGGTGTTTATATCAGTCTTCTCTTGTGAACATGGAGTTTATAGTGAAATCTCTAACTTCCCCCAACAATGAAATCAATCTTGGGCTATGCATCTGTGTGTTAGTCACCATCAATATCTCAGAAACTGCTCGTCCAATTTTGATGACATTTGGGTGAATTATGAGTCTTGCTCTTGAGATCTGGTACTTGCAAGATTACATTGATTGGCCTAATGGAGAGAGGGGTGGTAGCAATTAACTGAACATTTCGAACAAACATATCCCCTGCCTTTTTTTATCTATTGTCACATCGTTGTTGTTTTTTTTTTTGTTTTTTTTTACATTCAGTTTATCATGAGAAATTAGTTTCTCATAAAGACTTGAGCTCCTCCCATTAGATTTTGTAGAAATTAAGACTTTTACTTCCAACGTAATTTAAATATTAATTCATGCAAAACAAGATGTTAACTATAGCCTTTTTGTTTTTTTGTTGTTGCTTTGGCTACCTCTGTAGTTACCATTCCCATTGTCCTGTGCTTAATGCTTGTCGCTGTCAAACAGAGATGCCTCTGCAAAGAGAACGGTAAGATCATTTTTCTATTATCATTAAAAATCTTAATAGCTATGCAAAAATGTGATGAATCATTTTCACCTGAATATGATTTTCATCTTCATTTTCATTTTTTATTGTGCGACTGTCCACCACAATTGACAAGAGTGGGAATTAAATTAGATTTGACCCCTTGTCTTTGCAGATTGCTAATTACTGACCAGGTATTCTATCACATTATCCTGGCAATACACCTACACCTGCATGAGCTGTGACATGAAATGAAAGGGAACAAATGTGTTTTCATCGCAGAAAATATTTACATGTTTTTCCTAATTGGGTACAGTAGAAGAAAGTGGGAACAAACTGGATTAAAACCAGTGGTTTTACAGTATGTTGTCACAAAGTTGTGATATCATCTACAAGGCCAATAGTGTGAGACAAGACAGCAGTTGATGTTTGCAGGTGTGACTAAGCAAACACAGAAGAGGAGACCATTGTCTTGATTCCTCAGATTTTGATAACAACCTCTTCTTCTACACTACCCCTCCTCCTGGGAAAGTGTGCAGCATGGACTTCATACACAAAAAGCAACTCCTGTCTTAACACTTTCAGTGAGTTGGAATTGATTAGACAGACTTGATAATTGTTGCTATTGAAAAGAAAAAGATGGTGTTTGTTTGTGTATCAAATACCTTCACAGTTTCCCAACTGCTTTTAGTAAAACCGTTCTTTTAAACTTGTTTGCATATTTTCCAAACTTGTATTCAGTTCTCATGACATATTGTTTGACCTTGGCACTGTTTCTGTCTCTCTGCTGGACTGACCTTGGTTTTTATCTGTGCTATTGTATACTCCCTGTTGCTGCTCTCCTTTCTTTGTGACGTTTAAGCA
This sequence comes from Centroberyx gerrardi, assembly GCF_048128805.1. Classification (NCBI taxonomy): domain Eukaryota; kingdom Metazoa; phylum Chordata; class Actinopteri; order Beryciformes; family Berycidae; genus Centroberyx; species Centroberyx gerrardi. Next base: position 15,227,407 of record NC_136001.1, read on the forward strand.
TCTTTCCATCTCGCTTCTATGGTTACTCAGCCAAGCTAATGTAAAATTGTGTCACATTGTGTTGGATAGCAATGAGTGAATGTTCATTACATGACTGTCTATTTTCTATTTTCATCAGTTTCTCTTCATGATGACTCTGTCACGCCACTCTGCTCCTGCCACACAACAGAAACCTCTGAGACTGACAGTGCCAACATAGAACTACAGCAGGTAGTGAATTATATGTCCAGTAGTGGAAAATCATACCATTGGGCTGATATTGCTATGTTTTACCCTCAAATATCTAGTAGAAACTCAATTTCTCTTCTGTCTCATGTATTTCCCATGTATCATGTAATGTTAATTTATGTTTCAGATTATGGGCAGTGGGCAGTTTGCAACAGTGTGGCAGGGGAAGTACCAGGGATCCGTGGTGGCAGTGAAAGTTTTCCCTGCAGGCTACAAACATCAATTCACCTTGGAGAAGGAGGTTTATGAACTGCCACTGATGAAGCATGCTGGGATTGTCCACTTCCTGGGTGCTGGGAGGAAAGTGGATGGTGGGGAATGGCTCATAGTCCTGGAACTTGCTGCATGTGTGAGTGGTGAAGGAGAATAGATTCTCATTTTCTGAGAGATTGGGAATTATTCAAGGGATACAGGGAGAGATATGAGAAAGAAGGAGTATGTTGCCTTCCATGATATCATCTCTATCAATCAAATGTTCTGTACAGTTACCTAAAGTTGTCGCCTTGCTGGGTCCTTCTGTTGAAATGTGCATCTATAAAGTGTCCTTGTAGCTCAGTGGGATGAAGTGCAGCTCATGTAGGAGAGACCGGGGATGGTTGTAACATTTTTGACATTTCTGTCTGTATCTTGGAGCTCTTTTAAGCCAGTGCGTTCAAAATGTGATACAAACTAGTTACATGTGTCTGCTATTAAATGGTGTAGCTGTTATCTCTGTAACACAAACAGAAAATGCATGGTTTAGTCTCAAACACAAGGAGTGAAATGGTACAATTCACCCCATAGTTAGTTGTAACATAGCCTGGGGTGAAATGTAACATTATGAAATAAGGATTATGACAAAAACTTAAGATATTGAAAGCTTTTTATTCAACACTTAAATGACTTTTTAACATAATTGGTGTGTGTGTGAGCCAAGTATGTTAGTTGCTGTCAGTCATAGTAGTGACAGACATTTGAACATAATAATAAAATTGAACAAAATGTGCAAATGTGAACCAACTTCAACAACTGAATATTAGTGTGTGTGTGTGTGTTTGTCTGTGTTTGTCTGTTTATGTGTGTTTGTGCTTGTTTGTCTTGCACTCTTCTCATAAAATGTTGCTTGGGGTAGGTTGTAACATTTTCTCACTAGCTTACCTTACAGCTAACAGCTAAAACATTAGCACTAACAACTTGCATGAAAGATATCTACATAGACACATAATAAACGTGATTTAAGTTTGATGAATTTAACTACAAAGCAGGCAATGCTATCACAAAAATAAATGAAGTAAAAAAAAATTACTTTATCTCAAAATTAGTTTTTTCCTTATAAACTTGGCTGTGTCTGCCACAGGGTGCTACTTCCTCACATGAGGAAATAAGGACTAAACTGAGCATGTGCAGAGTGAATCAGGTGATTCGTAGCTTGTTCCTGATTGGAGAAATTGAAAGTGTTACAACTATCCCATGTTACAACCATCCCCGGTCTCCCCTACTCCTGATGTCATGGGCTTTGAATGTCGCTCAACACCTTTATCTTACCATGTCCTCTCTCACTCCCATCTTTCCTATAGCTCTGTAACTGATACTGCGTATCAGCAAAGATGACATAAGTCTTTTAACCTTCACTTACTCATAGGTGTGCGTGGGAGGCGGGGGGGGATTGCGGCTGCCCTTTTGTTTGATGTGCCTTTTTCAGATTGAAACACCGAAATAGAGTTTCTAAAGGGGCATTGCAAATGCTGATCACCTGAGGAGGCATGAGCTAAAAGGGGCTTATAACTATCTTGCTAAATAAAACTACTTTGGTAGGGTCCTAGTATTGCTCAATTTCCTATTGCATTTCATTACCTGTAATTTCTAGATTGGATTGCATATTAATCTTAGTGAGAGGTAAAAAAAAAATGCACGTTTATGGGCATTCAGTGGTGTGTACAATGTAAGATGGGTTCAAAGTCCTGGGTTGAAATTCAGCCCAGAACCTTTGTCACATGTTGTCCCTGTTTCTCTCCACTTTGTCTAATAATGCCTAATTTTATTTTTTAATAAAATGCAAGCATATTGCATTTTCTCCCTTGAAACTGTACATACATGCCACTGTACAAAACACACCAGAAATTTGTTTTTCAAAGCAGATTAAAAGCCATTAGCCAGCTGAGCCACCAGGACAATCCAGACGTGGCCTTTTAGAGAATTTTGCCCCTGCCGCTGTCAGAGTGTGTGCACGCCGCTGCACTCATTTGAACATGATTCACTGGTATCTCTTTGATTTTAGGGCTCCCTCCACTCCTTCTTGAGTAAGCAGACAAGCAGCTGGATGTCGTCACTGAAGTTGTGCCAGTCTCTAGCACAGGGACTCGCCTACCTCCACTCCGACCTTCACACATGTGGTATGGGCCAGAATATTGCTGTGAAACAATGTGTGTGTCTTTGTGTGCACATATGCACAATATATACCTATCCAGATAGCATGGGTATACTATCATCTTATATGTGTGTAATATGTTGCAGCAGAAGTAACAGTAACAACTAAATGCATCTTTGTGTATGTTGTAGTTATGTCTGAATTTATTTAGAATTTTCTTTAACTGTTATCTAACCAGAATAATCACAGGGGGATGAGTATATTTTTTTCAGGTGAGTGCTAATTATAAGAAAATAACAAAAAGTTGCCATAAAAAAATCCAGACCACAAGTATATACACAAAATCTGCAATCTGTGTGTGTGTGTGTGTGTGTGTCTGTGTGTGTGCGTGCATTCTTGCAGGTGTGCACAAACCTGCCGTGGCCCACAGAGACCTCAGCAGCTCCAATGTGCTCGTGAGAGTAGACGGCACCTGCACCCTGAGCGACTTTGGGTGTTCCTCCATCCTGCGCTCCTGTCCTGGGCGTCACAGATGGCAGTGCCACATAGGAAACATGGAGGTGAGACTCAGACCCACGCAGCCACAGATTTGCTGTTTTTGTTAATTCGCATTACTGGTGAAACAATGCAGAATCAACAATCAACCCACCAGAGAAATAGCAGAAAATCACAGTGGAATTTGCCATCGGGAAGTCAAAGCTCTATTCTATTCTATTCTATTCTATTCTATTCTGTACTGTTCTGTTCTGTTCTGTTCTGTTCTGTTCTGTTCTGTTCTGTTATTTTCTGCTACACATTTACATATACATATACATATATAGTACTTATACATACAGTATACAGTACATATACATATATAAATACATTATTAAAAAATTCCCAAAACATTATGAAAGTATAAATGAAAACATAGATAGAGACACGGGTGAGTTGTACACTATGGCTTTGCTTTCCCTCACATTCAGGCTCTCCTAGCCTGAATACACATAAGCACATACGTAATAGCAACATCTACAGCATATGGATCAGAAGGGCTGATTTGACGACCAGTTTGAATCTCTATCCCTCTGCGGGGTCAGGCTCAGGTCGGCACGCTGCGCTACATGTCCCCTGAGATCCTGGAAGGCTCTGTAAACCTGAGCAGCGGCTGGTGTCTCATGCAGGGGGACGTCTACGCTCTGGGACTGCTGCTGTGGGAGATCTGGATGCGCTGCTCAGATTTGTTTGAAGGTAACTTCCTTTTTAGTACTGTACAGAACGGTGGACATGGTCAGATAGTCTGTGTGTACATGAACAGATGAATAATTATGAAATGAGTGTGTAATTCTCCCAACACTTGCTCAGGTGAAAATCTGCCCCTCGCTTAGATTGAACCATTCTGAATTCTTTATTGTCAGATCTTTATAAAGGTGAATCCTTTCTATGATTTTGAAGTGGAGATTGTCCAGAGACTTATGGACAGCTAGTCATGTCTTGTACAGAGCTCAAAAAGACCACACACCATAATAATAAATAACAAATAATGCTCCAATAAACATCAAATCAATCAAATATTGTCAGAGTTGAACAATTTACTTTCCTATATAGCCTATTGGTAATTATTTGTGCACTCTTTGTATACAGCTTGTAGGTGTAGTGGAGGTAAATGGAGGTTAAAATTCACCCAGATGTCTCCATCTACAGGCAGCCTGGTTCCAGAGCATCACTTGCCTTATGAAGCAGAGCTGGGAGACAATCTAACGCTGGAGAGCCTCATCCTGTATGCGTCTCAGATGGACAAGAGGCCTTCCATACCTGAACACTGGGAACAGGCACCGCAGGTATTCTTCCACAAAGAGCGTCTCACTTTGACATAAAAATAAATGTATTGCCTAGCCAATGTACACTAACAGTCAAAAGTTTGGACACACTACATTTTTACTATTTTTCACATTTTAGAACAATAGTAAAGACATCAAAACTATAAAATAACGCAATTGGAATTGTGCAGTGACCAAAAAAGTGTTAAACAAACCAAAACTATCTTATATTTTAGATTCTTTAAAGTAGCCACCCTTTGCCTTGATGGAAAGGCAAAGGCTTTGGAAAGAAATTCATACACAGGCATCAACTTCACTGTTTATATTGTCTAAGAAACACATTTCAAGCATTTAAGCATAACCCTTTAGATCAAAATGGCTTTAAGATAATGAAAAACATAATGCATTGAAGCAGGTGTGTCCAAACTTTTGAAAGGTAAATATAGATGATAGTGACTTAAATGACTAAATGTATTGACTTGAATGTCTAAAAGTGAGTGACAGTTTCAGGGATCTGCACTGCAGGAACTTGTGATGGACTGTTGGGACCATGACCCAGACGCCCGGCTGACAGCTCCGTGTGTTGTCGACAGATTACTCTCTCTTCACCCTAGTTGCTCTGTATGACTTATGTAGTTTTTTCCAGATTGACTTGTTGTAGTCTAAACATTCATGCATTCATATAGATCTCTTTTAGTGTCACTAAAGCCTTTTCAGAATATCTTCATCAGATTGAACTGCATCAGCAAGATTCCTGACTTGGACACCATTTCATTACTCAGTATTTCATATGTAGCCTATTAGCTATTGACTTATAATAACTCTTTGGTTGTTTTGGTAAGCTCAAATAAACTTTTGGGCTATTCTGATAAATATTTTGGTTGTTTTTGTCAAAAATGAAATACATTAAAGTCCTAGATTGTTAATAATTTGTGGTATTGTTTACACAACTATTGATCTATGATGTAATGGGTGAATGTGTCACTATGTTCTCAAGTCAGGTGTGTGCGTCATGGACAAAATCCGCAGGCTCTTTCTTCTTAAAATATTATTTACAACTGTTGTGAGTAAACATAATAAATTACATTCTCGCGATCTTTTGACTTGTAGCCTAGTGTAGCAAATAGTTTCCTTCTTTCATCAAGCGCCCACTGGACTTGGAACAAGGGGGAAATAGTGCGCATAGCTTTTAACACGGGCGGGGCTTCTTGCTGCATAATGGGCTTGCCTGCTTGCACGCAGCTCAATCCGGAAAACACCCAGTCCTGAATTCCTGATAAACTTCCTCATATCGAGGACAAGTTTCAAAGGTAAGCTTGTGAAATCGAGTCATTGAAATACGAGGATCGTAAGTATATAGAATACACTAGCCGGACACTGCAATAATCAATTAATGTAGTTCTATTTGTTTGATTTTTATGTAGGCTAATATAACTGTAAATATGTAGAGTTGGATGAAAAGCGTGGAGAGTGCTGCGAAGTGACCTGCTGATCCTGGGAGTTGTTCGGGCACCAGGCCACAATTTACACAACACGTCAATGTCATAACTTCATGATCTATGATCAGTGTATTTTAATGCTACCGGCACAAATTCAAATATCTAAAAGTAACTAAATAATACAGACAATAAGTATATTTTAAGGTCAGTGTATTTTCTTTGCTATTAATCAAAATCCATGGGTTATCAAAAATATACATATATATCTGACAGAATATTTTTTAATTCAACAAATAAATTTGATTTATGGCAAATTTAAAACTCATTGCAAAATGTAAAAAAATGTGAGACCAGGAAACATACTGGAATTGGATCAGGTGCATAAAGGTGGCAGGCTCCTGGTTTGATGTCACTAGTCGTCCCGCAGTGTAAAGTGTACAAATGTCAACATCCACTCTTGCCAATTCTGAATCTGTCGAAAACGCTGAGTACACATTACACCACTGAATGGTACAATAGGAGCACGAGTTGATCCATGAGGCCAAAACACTGTCAGAGGGATCTGTTACAAATAACATAATTACTGTTTTTAGACTTGTCAAGCAATTATACTTAAGTCAATAAATGTGCAGGATTCAGGATTCTTTATTGCCATTTGCAACCAGTGCAATGGAAAGCAAATGGAAACATTTCCCATCTCTGTGCTTTGCATTTACTTTTTCAATTTTTCCCCAGGATTTAATCTGAGACCTGAAGTCTTTGTCACCTTGACTAAGACGTCAAGAAAAACACATTACCATGTGGCCGAACCAAGGTAGGATCACATACATAACAAATATATAATTGTTGTTAGATTTAGGCCTGCTTCTTACTATAGAAGGTGTTCTGAAGAAAACTTTGTGTGTGTGTGTGTGTGTGTGTGTCCCAGGCCCTCCTCCTCCAATGGGCCCACCAAACCCTGCATACCCCCCAGGCTACAACCCCGCATACCCTGGTGCACCTCCCCCAGGAGCCTTCCCCCAGGCTCCAAATCCAGCGTACCCACCCGGCCAATATCCTGCTGGTATGCACCCGGCCGTACCCCCGGGCGTACCTCCAGGCGTACCACCGGGGACGATGCCCTACGGAGCCCCGGGACTTCACCCCTACCCTGCCGCTCCCAGCGGATACCCAGTAGTCCCTCCTGCAGGCGTTCACCCAGGTCCATACCCACACTCTCCAAAAGGGGGTCACCATAAAGGCCATAAGGGGCATCATGGAGGCCTGAATCCCATGACTGGAGCGCTAGGTGGGGGAGTGGCAGGAATGGGAATGGGTCTTGCCGGACATAAAGCCCACAAAAAGATGAAGAAGAAGATGAAAAAGGCACACAAGGGGCACAAGTATGGGCACCATAAATACGGAGGCAAGGTGAGATGGAGTTTCAGCCATAAGGGTGAGGCTTGGAGCGTTTGAGCTTTGACAACAGCCAGATGACAATAACATTCCTTCCAATCAAGTGTCTTATGACTCATACGACTGAATAATGGGAGGTTATTCCCAACCTTTCACTCATTTACATATAGTCCACATATCTGATGGTTCAGTCAGACTACTTTTACCTCATTTGAATGAGCACGTCTTTCCCTATTAAAGGAAAATGAAACATTTGGTCTTTTGTCAAAAAGACAAGTTAAAATATATATATTTCTCTCTCTCTCTCTCTCTCTCTCTCTCTACAGTCCTCAAGCAGCAGTAGCAGCAGCAGCAGTAGCAGTGACTCGGACTGAGGCCACTGATCCAAGAGACGACTTTAACAGAAATTATGTTGCTTTATAAATGGGCAACCAGTCTAACAATAAACAGACAAAAGTAATTGTTAACAAGATTTGTGGAAAAATACAGTATTGTATTGTATTATATATGGACTATTTATAACACTAGAATTACATGCATAGGCTATTATCACAAATATGTCCATGCCATAAGGTTCTTATATGTTATTATATACAGTATATACTATAATGACATAATTTGAAGAGGGACTGTAGCATAATGGAGACTGCTTTAGCCTTGCGTAACACTAAGCAAAACACATTTCTTCACTATCTCTAATGTACAACATTTGTACTTTGGATTTTTGAGAAAATCCACTCCAAAGTTGTGATTTATTAAATATAATCTTGATGTCAAAATGAACAGTTTGTCAATTTTCTGAATGATATCTTGTATCTTATCTTTATGGACACGTTTCTATGTTGTGTGGGTGCTTTAAAATCCTGCTTTTTATCTACATATATTGTGTTTATAATTAACAGGCCTTTATTTAGTCAAACCTGCACAATAAAGAGATCTGAATGAAAAACATAACGTGTGTGTGTTGTTTAAGATGGTAGGCATAAACAATTTGGGTTAAGATAAGTTTCTAAATTGAATTGTAATACATTCTATCTCCACTAGTGGCCATATGATAAAAATTGTACTAAAGTTTTGTAAACATGAAGAGAGTCAACAAATGAGAAATAAAGATTTTTAGCTAGCTTTTTGATAATGCTACTGTAACTTTTTTAAAGCAGTGATCTCAGCAGGCGGCTGGACAAACTGGGTGACCATAGGGTGACAAGCATGGGGGAGGGCTGGGTGAAAGGGGAAAGTTCAGAGGTTATAATTTTGTTGTCTTTGTGTAAAGGAGTGGAGCTCGATCTCACATCACTCTTCCCTCTTCCCCGAGTCCTTTCTAAACTCTCCCCCGGGTTTCTACCCTCCCGAACCTCTCCCCTTCTACCCTTACAACCCCAACCCTCCCCCCGATCACATCTCAGCGCACGAGTCAGGTAAGATTTGTTTTAGGTTTGTTTTTATATTTGTTGTGATCAGAACTAGCGGAAAGAAATCGCGCCCAGCATCTAGCTAGCTAGCAGCCAGGTAGCCAGTGTGCTAACAGGCCGCGTGATGAGCATGCAGTCTCCACAGAGAATTACTTAGCTTAGCCACACGGAAGTTACTTTATTGTCATTTTAATGCAGTTTTCGGACAGTCTTGTCTGCTGTGTACTGCCGATACCAAGTGAAAAAGAGGACCAACTACCTCGCCATGTAGGCTGCTGACATCTGGCCAGTCATTCATAGTTAAGCTAACTAGCTAGCTTGCTATTTAGCGCACACATGCTCCATTCATTTTCCTCTCCCCCAGCAAGGCGAGCGACCCAGATGCTAACCGGCTAGCGCACTCACAACTAACAGTTGATTTGACTTACTTTTAACTAACCAATGAAAGCAAATTAATCATACGAATTGCTGCCTTTTACGCCAAACACACATGGAAATAATTATGTTGCTGAATACTCGCCAAATTAGGGTACGATAACTATAAATGTGCACGGGTTTGTTGACAAACTTGATTCATAATGATAAAGGTAACGTTAGCTATCAAGCTAAACAAGCTAACCCTATGCTTTTCAATTAGCGTCAAGTTGGAGTCGGCAATATTACTTAATTTGATTGGAGACTTAAATTGGGTTTGGGCAGCATTCAAATTCTTAAAGATAAATGCACACAACAAGCATCCTTTATTTGGCACAATGTAGCCCTAACCTATATTTGACTGATTCTTCGTAGTACACACCAGCTCTTATATCTATTACCAATAATCACCTCTATGACACTAATTTCTCGTCCAGCTTTTAAGCCACAACACGGTCAGGTGTCAGGAGTGACTTGCGTGTTTTGATCATGTAGTTTATTGGATAGGGAGCTGGGTAATCAGGATGCAGGGACCTTCAACAACATGGTGTATCGATGGCATTTCTATCTGTCGCCATATATTAGCTTATATATTGTAGCTTTCCGTCTGTATTCAGCAAGAGTTTTTTGCTGAGGAGTAGGCAGTATCTGTCTTAAAATCTAATCTATCCCAAACGAAAAACAAAATGAGAGTAATCCTGTAATATAAGTTAGAGGGATACTACACAAACATCAAGGCAAAGCTTTAAAATTACACAGGGACTATAGGTCAAAAAACTACCACAGAAAATCTTGTAGTCATACCACAGGCGGTATAAATACCATGAAGTATAAGTTCTCTATAAACTCACTATTGAGTACCACAGACACTATACGTCACTATAGGAATGTTTTCTTAGAGATACCTTCAATGTTAAAAGCCACCTTTTTATAAATGAAACTAGAAGGACACTGCATGTTTGTTTTTTTGGTTTTGTTTTCCCTAATCAGCAGCTACGTTGTGTGATTTCTCACTGAGTCATTCTTTAATTTTGTCACGTCATCATCCCTCTCCATATCATGTCTGTCTCTTTTGTCTGTGTGTCCCACCAGATCCATCTCGCTGACCAAAGACCCCAGTTCTGCACGGACAGCTACGTTCCCTTTCAGAGGCAGTTATGGACTCCGGTGTGATTGAAGGAGGGCTCAATGTCACCCTTACCATTAGGCTGCTCATGCATGGCAAGGTGAGGTCACCCATCAGCTGCCTGTGTCGGCACCGTAATAGTCCCTGACATTACATTTATGGTAATGAAGTCCCAGAGAGACGTATCAAGGACTTTGATGTGATGAATAAGGGTCCTGATTTGGTGATAGAATCCTGTATCTCTCAGCAAAGATGAATGGTGTTTTTGCATGTGACTCCGGAGGATGAAGATTGGGTTATAGGCCTCAGATGTGCCTATCCCCTTTCAGTTGAGGAACTATTTTCACTACACTCACAGCCTCTGGCAATAGTAAACATGAGCCAAAATGATTTTATTGTGCAACTTGCAAGCCACCGGTTCTCCAAGATTGATGATAAAACATTTGCATATGTTAACATGACTAACATGAGTGACTAATGGTTGTTTGTGTTTTAACCTGTTTTGAAGCAGTTTAAAAAAACAAAAAAACAAAAACCCTAATAGCCATTGTTTTCTTAGTTGTACAGTAAAATTATTATTGTTAATGTGGATTATAACCAGGGGCTATGAGTGTAGGGAAAATTCTTCTAGAGCTGAATGGGGTGCGCTTATCTAACCTCTAAAGCCACAACTCAAATTGTTCTCCAAATAATGGAAGAACTCATTGCCTCATTACGAAGTATTAAGGCTTTTTCATTGCCTGACAAACAAGATGAGGTATGGATGTAGAGCTCAAGCTGATCTCTGCTTCCCCGGTAGCGAAAAATGACATCCTTAAAAATATGATTTAGCCAGCATAATTGACCTGTATCCATTTCCTTATTTCAGGAAGTTGGAAGCATCATCGGCAAGGTAAGTTTCTGCATAATTTCTGATCGAAATGTTGATTGTGTTTATGATTATTGCAAGATTTATTTCTGTAATTGATGATGAAACTGACTCTGATTTGATCCTCTGCTAACAGAAAGGTGAATCTGTGAAGAAGATGAGAGAAGAGGTGAGCTCTTTTCTACCTAGTTCTTTACACTAGTAATGATTTACAGCAAAAGTGGCTGTTACATTATAATTACTAGGAGACATCAGAAGTCTTCCAATCACTGCTCTTTTCTTGTGTCCCTTTCAAACAAACATTAGAAGCGATCTGAGGTTTTTCCACTAGCATGTGTACATCTAATGTGAGGATATTAAGAATTAAGGGAATTGTTTTGAAACAAGAACCCACCCAATCCAAACTCTTGTTTTTTTCTTTATCTGTAGAGTGGGGCTCGCATCAACATCTCTGAGGGCAATTGTCCTGAGAGGATCATTACCTTGGCAGGTCCAACCACCGCCATCTTCAAAGCATTCTCCATGATCATTGAAAAGCTGGAAGAGGTAAGTCCCAAGTAATATCATGGATATTCTAGATTTGCCATCATGGTTTCTTTCATCCAAATGATTATGAATTTGTACATATTTATCTGCTTAGTCAAATGTCAAATTCTAGTTATAGCAACTCTTAACTAAGTGATATTTTCAAACATTGAACATAAGGGACTCTTTAAGCCCTTTATTGTCAAATTATATTTGAATATTTGTCAAACCATGGAATATATACTTAAAACCTAATTACTAGCTGCTTTTATGAGCTGAGCATTTATCGTCTTTCAATAGAATCATATTGTGATTAAATTATATCAAGTTATCGTGATACACAACTCTGTTGTCTGAATTAATGATAAAAAGCAAATACTAATTAAAATCTCTCACAAAACAATATCTGAAACAATTTAGGGAATGTTATTTGATAATTGCTTAGTTTCTTCATACTTTATATTATCATGCAGTTCAATGCAATGAACATCAATTTGATTATTTAACATTTTGCATATGTTGGCGTAATTTTTCATGACTGAAATATATTGCCCAGCCCTAGCTGTGTGTGAAGCTTGGCCGTAATAATTGTTAGAGCACCTTTATCTGTTCAGGTGTAGAAGTAGCAATTTCACAGTATAAAGTGAAATGGACAGAGTGAGAGAGAAAGTGATGAGAAAGAAATGCTGCAGCATGAGATGAGCCAGAGCTGAAGCTGTGCAGCCGGAGGAAATGGACAGATGGATTTCCAGGTCAACACAGTTTGTCCACTCAACCACCTGGGCACCAGAGAGTGTGTTTACCTTCATCTCCATATTTTTGTCAGGACATAAGCAGCTCAATGACAAACAGCACAGCTACCAGCAAGCCCCCAGTGACCCTACGCATTGTGGTGCCTGCCAGCCAGTGTGGCTCCCTCATCGGGAAAGGTGGCTGCAAGATCAAGGAAATCCGAGAGGTATGCATTATACCCTTCATACAGTTAAGCATTATGTTATATGGAATTTAGTTAGGCTAGTAGGCTACAACATTGATGATATACAGTCAGTCTTCTTGTCTCACTTCACTCCTCTTGTGTGCTCCAGTCGACCGGAGCTCAGGTACAGGTGGCAGGAGACATGCTCCCCAACTCCACGGAGCGTGCCATCACCATTGCCGGCACTCCTCAGTCCATTATTGAGTGTGTGAAGCAGATCTGTGTGGTCATGCTTGAGGTAAGTGGACTTACGAATGCAATGAAGCAGCTGAAGGGCAAGTTGATGTTGACCTGTAGATGAATGATGTGAAATGGGTTGATCACTTGGCTGCAGGCTGCTGTATGTTGAACAGTCTGCATGAAGCTTGATGTCACTGGGTTTGGAATTGTGACAGTTGGATGATTTTTCTTAAGTGTGTTAATACAGTTATAGTTTAAAAACCCCATGAAGTTATTTGATGCCAAAAACGATTCAGATTTTGCACCAATTGTATGATCACTTAGCTGGTAATCTGATAGTGTACCCATCTGCTCTTCCCTCCTGTGCAGTCTCCCCCTAAGGGGGTCACCATCCCCTACCGACCCAAGCCTTCAGGATCCCCAGTCATCTTCGCAGGCGGACAGGTATATACGACAGCTTGGCGGGACAAGGGACCCCACAGGATGATGATGATTTTGGGGGGCATTTTTTGGCTCCTTTGAGGCTTAGATGCAAATATGTGAAGGATAATATGTGCCTTAAAATGTTTACGTATGGATGGAAGGCCTTGAATGTGCTTCAGTCAAAATAAGTTTAACATCCTTGACTAATGAGAATGCCAATTTTATATCTTTGAATTCGCTTGGAAAGTCCATGTATATACCATGAAAGTCGGTTGAAAAGAGCAGCTGTGGCAAATATCTCAGTTTAGATACTTCAGAGTTGTTCAGAGCATCCAGAGTTGTTTCAAGAGAATAACAATAGCCTTAATACTCAAACATTTGCCCTAGAGGGAATTTACCGGGCTGTCTCTTGTCTTTGTGTGATTCTCCAGATTTTGGTTTTATGTTTCGAGTGTTAAGTTTCAGAAGTTAAGCGGCCTATTTCCCACCCACTGTTGTTGATCCTAACTGAAACTCTAATGAGTCCTTTTCCAGTGCTTGTGGGCATAACAAGGCTCTTCATCTTACTAAACCCCTTTTTTATTCTTTGAAAAAAAAAAAACCCCAGCTCCTTCTAGTTTTCCTTGATTTCACTATGATGTCTCTTTAAGATTTCTCTTTCCCAATAATGTGGAGACTTTGGACAAGACTTTGTATTGAATAGGGTTTTCTTTTTTTTCTTTTTTTGTTTTTACATTTCACAAATTTAGCAAAAACTTGGATGTGTTGGAGTCTTCAAGAAATATAGATTAAGAGGGTATGTCGCCATAGAAGTGAGTTAACCAACAAGTCAGACGTGAGGCCTATGAAAGCTTTGTTCTCATTTGTTTCAGGCATATGCCGTACAAGGACAACACGCGATCCCACAGCCAGATGTAAGTGCAGTAGAATTCTCTACATGCCCCCCCCCCCCCCCCTCCCATAATCACCAGTCTCCCTTTCCTTAATGCGCGTGCACACACCCACCCAAGCCCACCCACCCAAACCCACTCGCCCACCCACCCACACTTAGTGTTGGAGCCACTTGGCTGCAGCAGGACTCACCCCTAATTCTGTTATATTTTGTTATGCCTCCCTCCAACCCACCATTGTGAGATTTTGTGACCAGAGTGCAGCATTGTTGGTACCTTACATGTTTGCATAGCTCTTCAGCTGACTGGCAGACAGTTGGTAAATGAATAGACATTCGTTGTTTGTGTTTGTCCAGACTCTCCACCCCTCCATGAATAACAGTCTGTTCCTGCTGCTCACCCTTTCTGTTTTTCCTTTTTTGTTCTGCATCTCATTCATTAGTCTGTCCCAGATAAACATGTTCCCCTCCAACCCTTCATTATTACTTTGTCTCTCGTGCTCTGCCCACTTGTCTCTCGACTCAATTAATATTTCTTTTTTTTTTTTTTCTCATGAGCTTTCCTTCATGAGCATTGGATGTGATAGACCCGACATTATTAGCCTTACCTGCCATTGAATATTAGTGTCAGAACCAGGAACTACCACTCAAATATAAAACGTAACACGGTGACATTTATACTGTGTAAATTTGGGTTTCATTTTTGATCTGAGGCCCTTTAGCAAAGTGATTTGTTCATATTTGTCAAGGGGATAGCGGTTTTATTTTTTTTTTAGTTTTATTTTTTCACATTTTAACAAAGGTGACACAGTACCTCCTGACCTCTGCCCACCGTTATAGTGTGATGCTAAATTGAGACTAACTGTCTCAGTTGATATTTTTGGATCTTGTATTGGTGTTGGTCAGGTAATCCCCTGCATATTGGGAGTTCCCTACCTCCTGTATACTGGCTCTCCCCTCATCCCGAAGACTTCAAGCAAACATTCCCAAAGGGAGAAACCTGCACTTTCGAGGAATACTTTTGGGGTACCCAACATAGACAAGTCATAAAACACAATGATCAGGTCAGACAGCAGTGATCTATGTAGAGCTTTCTGAGAGGATAAGAGAGAAGTCCTTTTTGGGGGGTGTTTTTGTTTTTGTAGATGTCTGTACTGACTGTGATTCTTGTTCCCATCTCTCCTCTTCCTGTGTTTTCTCCATTTCTCTCCCTGCCCCCTCTCTCGCTCTCACAGTCTTCCTCTGCTGCTATCTCTCCACAGCTCACCAAGCTTCACCAGCTGGCTATGCAGCAGAGCCCCTTCCCCATCGCACCAAGCAACCAGGGATTCACTGGTAGGCAGTGCGGCCGGGCTCATGTCCTTTCAGTGAAAGGAAGATTAGTCCTTTGTCCTCATATTAACCTTTATAGGTTAACGTAAATAGTGACGTACCCATTTTCTTATCAGCTCCAGTCATCTCCTCCAATTGTTAATCCACCAAACAGACCTATCAATGTTCTGACATAATCTATGTATCAACTTATTTTGAAAACACTTTTCTGTTGCGCTCGGCTGAATTAATATCGCTCTGCATTTTCTCGCCGGTCCACAATGTGATTAGCACTTGTAATTCTTCAGTTTCCCATTGTTGCAGTGTTTTGTCATGGTTTTCCGTTGTGTTTATTTATGTTTGGTCTTTTTCTCGGCTTTCTCTGACTTTCCACTATTAAATTTTTTTAAATGGCACTTGTAACGGACCGTTGACCCTGCACGTTGCTCGTGCATCACTTTCATGAATTCTGCCAGCACCCTTAGAAAGCAGGTTGGCATCAGAGACATAAGGATGCTGTATCACCACGCTTTTACTGTGCCTGAACCGTAAACAAAATGGAATGGATAAACATACTGTGTTGTGTAAGCATGAATACAGTACGGCACACTAGTGCTGCGGAAAAAGCATCCAAACTCCTAGGCAACTAAAGTGTTTTTTCAGTAGTTGAGGTTATTGAAATGCATTGAATATCTGAGTCCAATATATATCCAACACATCATACGTCAGGTGTATGATTATAATAGTATTTGTGTCTCATTTCGTTTACTATGCCTCTTGAGATAGCCGGTTTGTTTGTGTTCTTGAGGTTTCGGCAAAATTCCACTATACTTTATCATACCTGCTATGATGGATATGACCTCAACACAGTTTATTGTAAATCCATATCTGTCAATTCAGAATCTTGAATTTCACAATTCTCCAGTTGGAATTTGTGGGTCAATTTTTGAATACCTTCCCTTTTTAAGGCAGCAATTGAAAATGGTGTTTGATGTTTTCTGTCGTCCACATTCTACTTGTAGATTGATTTTTAGGTTTCAGTGTTGATTTTGTTATCTGATTATTTGTTGGGTTATCTTTCTCTTGTTTATTTCTCTGTCAGGGATGGATGCTTCTGCCCAAACTAGTTCCCATGAGATGACCATTCCAAATGATGTAAGTACTTTACCATTGTTTTACAGTTAGACATGATAGACACGGGGCATATATATTATTAACATGCTCATCAGGGGCTCATCAGTGTTTCTGTAACTTCTTTCTTGCTCGCTGTAGTTGATTGGGTGCATCATCGGCCGCCAAGGGGCCAAGATCAACGAGATCAGGCAAATGTCGGGCGCCCAGATCAAGATTGCGAATCCGGTGGACGGATCCACCGACCGCCAAGTCACCATCACCGGCTCCCCTGCCAGCATCAGCCTGGCGGAGTACCTCATCAACGCCAGGTGAGATATGTAGGAAAACTAGCTCCCAACAGGTGATTTATTCATTCACAGGCTTCACAGTCCTTCTTACGAAATGTTCACATGTGGTTTTCAAACCATTCCTCAGCTAGTTTTTTTCCTTTTTGTTTGTTTTTTAATCTCAGAACGAGAACACTGTATTAGCAATGGATGTTAATAATCCTTTCAATTTAACTTGAAGTCACATTTCCTATTTGCATCAATGTAGTTTGATGAAATTCTACACTATGAGTGTTAAAATTAGGTTCAAGCGGTCACTGGGCCTTCCTGGTCAGTTTTGTGGTTGTATTCTTTTCTAAATTTGATCATTCATTCTGCCGTTATGTCCCATGCTGTTCTGCTTTGCCGCCACACTTTGATTTAATTTCTCCTGCCCTGCCAACCTTGTCAGCCATGCCTTCAGAGTAGTTTACTAATAAATTGATGCAGCTACATACCTGGCCTACCTACTTACCTATGCCATGCACTGACTCTGGTTGCTGTTGAAGTGAATCGGTTAGTAGCATTTCTCTCTCCACCCCTGCTAATGCTCAGCCGTTCCATCAATGCAATGTGTCTGTCAGAAATATCGCATTCATCACCTTGCCATTTG
This sequence comes from Centroberyx gerrardi, assembly GCF_048128805.1. Lineage (NCBI taxonomy): Eukaryota > Metazoa > Chordata > Actinopteri > Beryciformes > Berycidae > Centroberyx > Centroberyx gerrardi. Next base: position 15,244,791 of record NC_136001.1, read on the forward strand.
CCAGCTCTCTGTCAGGCTGCACTTAATGTTTATCCCCCTTTTTAACCCTTCACTTACCTCCACATTGATCCATCACCACCACCTTTCTTTTTTGGGGTGGCATAGGTCCCATTCATTTCTAATAAAGATTACTCTCCTCAACCCTTTACATCCTGGATTTTTGTTTTGCTTTGATCACATCCCCGAGTGATCCCTCCCCTCCCCTACCAGTTCCTCCCCAGTACTCACCAGCCTACCCTGTGACCCATCCCGACTGTGTTGTCCCTCTCTCTCCTTGTCTCTCTTTCTACAGTGTAGAGTCCTCTAAACCTCCTCCCTCCTCCTCCTCCTTGAACCCTGAACAGACCAGCCTGTGCCCTCCCTCCACTACTACTACTACTACTACTACCACTACTACCACCACCTCCTCCGCTGCTACCTCTTCCTCCTCTTCCTCCTCCTCCTCTTCCTCCTGTGTGGTGCCCCCCTCAGCCTCCATCCCTCTGTCCTTGTTGGCTCCAGGGCCGCCTCCTCCCTCCTCTTCCTCCTCCTCCTCCTCTTCCACTGATTCCCTGCTCCCCAGCTCTCCTGCCTGTGTCTCAAGTCTCCTCAGTCTCAAGCCCCTCCCTCTTCTAGCCCTCCATGTTGTCAGCGGGGCCAGTAACCCCACCCACTCCATCCCCCCCGAGCCCAAAATCGCCCCCGAGCTGGGCTCCAAGTCTAAAAGGCGAAGGCTCTCCCCTTACTAATGATGGAAACATAAGTCATCTACTACTACTGAAGTATTGACAATGCTCCTTGTTGTCTGTACCTGCACTTGCTTTTGTATCTGGCTGTGCCATGCCACGCTTATTACAAAAACACACACACACACACACACACAGAAATGTTATAAAGCCAGAAACATGGCTGCTGCCATATTTATAGGAATAAATACCTGTAGCTTGATTTGCCCTGTCTCCCTCTCCTTCCGAAGGATTGCGTTGTGAGTCCGCTATGTTTTTAAGGGACTTTGAACTCTTTAATTAGCATGGACAGTGAACTATTTCACTAAATTGACTTGTTTTACTAAAGCATTTCTCTCTCTTTGTGTAAGCTCTGCTCAGGTAGCGGCTCTCTTTAAGATGTCAACGCTGTATTCGATTTATGGGAATGGGTTTCATGTGTGGATAACCGCTAGTGAATTTTATAGTGACTATTAAGTGTCATAACGAAATGATAATGTGTATCACCATGATTTTTGCTCATATAAGGAACAGTTGTAATCGCAAATCCAAGTAATCTGCCCTCAGGTATCGCACCAAATCACCCTTTTAGATGAAGTAGTTGCTAAGTGAAACTGATAGGACCGACTTGTATTCGAATAGCCTTGTTCTGCCCCAGACACAAGACATCCGACCGGTTCAGCTTCCTCTTAGGGGGGGGCATCCAGTGGTCCTTTCATACCAGAGCATCAATTTCCCGTTAATTAATCGAAACGATCTGCTTATCTGAGTAACGTTTTATAATAATAGTGTAATGTAAATAAGGTTGACATTGATCCTGTCTGTCTGATTGCATGCCTTATTCTCTCTCCCTCCCTGGTCTCCCGGTATGTCTCTATCTCTCTCTCTCTGTTTCTCCAGGCTCTCCTCTGAGGCCACAGGACTGACAGCCAACTGATAAGACACTGCATCTGCACTAACTCTCACTTTTATACCATCGGCTCCCATACTCAGTCAATGCAACTATCCAACTTAAAAGTTTATATATTATGCCGCCTCTCCCTCAGTTGAAGTCATGTCAACCGCCACTGATTTGATCTGCTGCCTTCATTATTTATTTTTTTTGTTTTTGTTTTTAGTCAAAAGAAGAAAACAATTTGGTTTTTAATTCCCTTTTTGAGTCCAGTTGGAGGTTTTAATGATTTATTATTAGACTTTCTTTTTTTTTTGTTTTGTTTTGTTTTGTTTTGTTTTGTTGTTGGATGAAACCCTCGCTCTCTTTCCCTTTCTTTCTTTGCCATCACAAAAAAGTAGAGTTGGAAAACTCTGAATAGGCATATAGGTTTAGTTCTGTACAGTCAGTTTTTTTTCTTTAAAAAGGAAAAGACAAAAAAAGGAAAAATAAAAAGGTATCAAAAATAAGAATAGAGTGACTGTTTATTTACCCCCTTTCCTCCCCCAATCCTCAAAGTCGGTCTATCCATTATATATCTCCATACTTACATGCTTTTGGTATACACAGCCCCCCCTCCCACCCCAACACCCCTTTAATTTGATTGCTTGTATAATGTAAAACACCTTTGTCACCGAGGGGAAAATGTAGCTTGTACCTGTACACCGATAATATTTGGTTATGATGACAAATGGATCTAACACTCTGAACTGCAATTGAATTTTTTCAAATAATTTAAACTGTGTATTTCTACACGTGTCACTTTTTGTTTTTGTTTTTGTTGTTTTTTTTCTTTTCCCCCCTCTCCATGTCATTCCTGTTTTTCCACCCTCCCCTTTTGGCCCTGTGATCATGTGTTGATACTTTGCTGGGGATGGGAGGTTTTTGGGGTCGGGTTTGGCTCTAGGGGTAGGAAGCAGAGAGGGTTCTCCTCGCTTTTTTTGTAAAGACTGATATATACTAAAAAAAAAAAAAGTTGGAATATTTGTTTTAAATGGAGGAAATATTTTTTTTAACTACCAAAGGGGGATTAACTCCTGAACACTGACTGGTCTGTCTGTTAAATGTGATGAGGCTAAGAACTGAATCATTAAGCTCTGAAACTAGACAAAGAAAGGGTCATGAGTTAACACTAGTTTCCTGCTCCTTTGCTTTGCTCAAGTCAGATTTTATTTTGTTTATTTGCAGGAAAGAAAACTTTTGTGCACGTTTTTGAGACTGTAGACCTGGGTGCCACAACATTGTTTAAAAAATACAGAAATAAAGATGTGAAATGCTCAAACCACAAATTGTCTGAGAATTCTTTCGGCCACCTTTTTGAAGTAAACTGAACACACAAAATCAGATTTTGCATGAGGTTTTATTTTATCTTAAAGTGTTCGTTTCTTAAATATATTTATTGTACAGTTACAATACATAATGCAGTATAAAAAGCAAACATTTCAGTTCATTGGAGGTTGTTTGAATCGGCATCATGGGAAACATACAAGTACCTCCATGACCGAGACACTAGAGGGCAGTAGTCTTGCTTTTTGGCAACATTTTTATCCTGATTGAGGATTTGTAGTATTAAATGTTAGGGGGGCAGATTCAGAGTTTCAAGTGCTTTACAAATTGAAACCTGTCAGAAAATGAACACCAAAGAACTCTATAAAACACAGAAGCTGCCATTTCTAGCTTATTGAGTTGGATCAGTGGAACAGCATTTTCTGTTGCACCGTCAAATTGAAGCTTATGCTACAAGGAGGCTTGTCAAAGGACACAAACACATTGAGATCAGAGTATTTGTATATCAGACTGTATTATAAAGGAGCCCTTACTCCTGAACGTCTCCATCTCCAAAACTTCTCTCATGAACCACATTGTGGGGTTGTAAAACTTAAACTGAGTATGTCTGTGGTTGAAGCTTAGGGGTAGACAGCAAGTAAAGGTGGACCATGACAAATCATGCCATCATAGGCCTCATTTGTAAAAAATTTTTTACACAAATTCTGCCAGTAGGCCAAAGTTTAAGCCATAGTTGTCATCCAATGAAAAGGTTTTGATGTCAGAATCAGCAGTTCCCACTGATTTGCTCCTATGTTCTGTGATATATAAAATCAAAAAGTAATTTCTATCATGATTTGAAGTATTAGTGATATTGACATCATTCCTCTGTGTTTATAATCACTTTAAATCAATAATACAGTGAAATATAGAATTAAATGTGGCCCCAGGGTTGATTTTCCCAAAACAATCTTAGCTCTAAGATCATCTTAGTCCCACTGGAACTAAGTGAAGCCGGATGATCGTATTGTTAAGATATCTTTAGGAAACCCAGTCCCAGATCATTAGACTATGTATTGTTTGTGTTTACCTGTGTTTGCTGCCCCTTTCATCCATAAGCCTTGAAGTTTGTAGAAGTCACTAAACTGCTGCCAGAAATCTGCTCTCTATATTTGTTGGATTTGTCCTCATATTTCTCATATTGTTGGATCTAATATTTCACTTTGATCTGAGTCACAAACAGTGACAGTGTTTTGAGTCATAAATACGCAATAGGCTACCCATACTTTTTTTTTTTTTTTTTTACAAGCATGCTTTTTTGATGCTATGTACATCCCCAGATGCACAGGGTGAGGTTTTCAAACTGGTATTGCATTTTAATACAGTAAACACCCCAATACTAATAAAAGCAAGTCTGCCCTGAACAAAACCTGCAGTGGTTCCTTGGACCTTTGATAGGAAATGATGTCAGAGCAGACATATTGCTTTTTCATTGCTCACATATTGTTCCTCTTTTACCTGTGTTTTGATGCCCAAACATGAACAGCAGCTAAACTCTAGTACCATAAGCTTTTTGAGGTTCAAATACGGTAGCGCCATCTAATTGAAAACATCAGCACCATCAAATGATACAGTCTCACATTTTAAAAATTTGTTCCTTTTACAACGTCACATATTTACATTGATATTAAAACACAGATTGTAGAAAATGACAACATAATCCCTGATGCAAACATAAATAAAAAACGTAAACTGTAACACAAATGAAAAATGTAAACATTCGTTTTTTTTTTAAAATCTAATATCAAATGAATTCATTGTAAAATAATGATAAATTAGAGTCAGTGCATAATGTTTTGAGAGGAAATGACACAATGATCTCTAGGAAATCAGTACATTATTAAATTAAGTGCAAGCAGCAACATCAGGAGAACATCCCAGAAATGCTGACAACTGAATAAAATGTTACAGAAGCCCTGATAGGATTCCATAACCATGTTCTAATAACGGAGACATTTTACAGAAATATGACATGATGAAAAGTGAAATATGACATGATGTGAAAATAGCATGACACACATTTTCCAATGGGGGAAATAAGAAAAATACAAACGGATGTGGAAGATGACAAGTGACATTAACGGATAGTAGTACGAATCCTCATTTGAGGAACAGTGCGGTCTGATTTCCCAGAAGCCCCTGTCAGTGAGGTGTGTTGATCGTGGGCCTGGTGCTACAGAGGGACCGGAGGAGGTGTTGCACTGTCAGTCTGACTATTGCCCCCATTCAGTTTTGCATCCCCGTAACGCATTTATATTCAAAGGAATGTGATTTTCCAGGTGTTTTTTTTTTCAGGACTTCAGGCCTTTGGGCACAACACTCACCATTTTCCAAGGAGATTTCTGTTTTCCTGCTCGTTCCAGCCGTCGTTTGCTGCCTCTTTTGCGATGCCCTGATCATATCTCTGCATATTGTGAGGCCTGTGGAAGGGGAAAGGTCCGTTCCAAGGCCAGATCACTCAGGTGTGTGGGGTCTGAGTGGGTCGAGGTGTGAGAGCTTTTTCACCAGTTGGTGGGCGGGCGGCCGGGCTCTGCGCTGCCTGAGTGGTCCAGCTCAGCACTGTCACAGTCCGAGTCATCGTACAGACCCTGGTTCAGAGCAAGGACATGAAATATCTGAGTTAGAACAGCAATGAATTCTTAAACACTGACCTAGACTATCAGATACTGTAAGCATGACCTACTGTTTGCTTGCCACCGTCTAAATGTTAGTATGTCAGCCATTATTTGAGTATCTATTTGCCTGTAAGCAACATCTGCATGTCTACCATTCCTTCCTCTTTCCCTCTCTCCCTCCTCCACTCCCTCTGTCCTACCTCGTAATTGTTGTGATCGTTGGTGAGCTGGGTCTTGACCTGTCGCAGGGCCGCCTCCTTCTCAGATAGCCCGTCGGAGCCCAGCTGGGCCGGGTCGGCCGGGTCGGCGGGGATCTCCGAGCCCTGAGACAGCAGGTCGTCGCTCTTGTCGTCCAGACGCTCATCGGTGTTGGTGCTGACCACGTCCGGCGTGCCGCTGTGGGAGTGGTCGGTGGTGTTGCCCTCCTCGCCGTCCGACACCGACAGGTTCTCTGAGCTGAAGGTCGACAGCGACTGGCACTTGGTCATGCTCACAGGACGCCTGGTAGGAGTAGAGCAATTTGAGAGTAAATAAAACAAGAATGAATAAATATAGATTTTTTTAGATTATTTTTATGGCATTACTGCATTTTTAGATATTCCACAGTAGAGAGACAGGATAGGTGGACATATGATTTAAACCCAGGATGCCATAATTACATGGTATGCTTTCTAGCCGGTTGAGCCACATGAATATAAATTTAAAAATCATAATGAAAAGCTTATGCTTGTTTGTCTCTTCACCCACATTTTTGTAAAGGTGGCATGCAATTTTGGTTGTATATCTACTATCAGGATGATAGTAGAAATTGCATATTTTGTCGTAGTGACTACTCATGTGAATGTGAAATTTTGCTTTTGAGTTTGTAAGAAGAAAATATAGAGTTGTATTTCATGGGTGACATAGATCAGAGCTTTAGATAGAAATGTATATAGGTCGGCCATATATTTGATGCGTTCGACAACCCTTACCGTCTTCTTGGCAACTCCACTTCACTGTCCACTTCTCCTTCCTCTTCCTCTGATGACACTCCACGTCTCTGTGGAGTATAGTATTGAGTATAAAATATCAGTATTGCCCTATTTTCAATGCACACTACACAGAGATAAAACACTGAAATAAATCAGGGATTTGCTTAACTGGCAACAAATAAAACCAAAATGTCTGGATTTCCCAGAAGCCTCTCAGTGCTGCTAACTTCATCTTTGTTCCATTATAAGCCAAGAGTTGAGATGCCTTTGCTAAACTGTGCCAAAATGTCAAGTCTCACCTGACTGCGAGTGACAGCTGCCCTATAGAGCAGTGCTGAAGGAGTGAGGCGTTGACTTCTGGGTGAGCGCATGATGACCGGCCCATCCTCCTTCTCCTCACCCTCCTGGGCCAAACGGGGGTTCCCAAGCACGGACCCCCTCCCTGCAGCCGCCCCCCTCCCACACGGCGAGTCGGGGCTGCTGGAAAACGGAATAGACGCTGCGTCTTCGCTGGGCGTGTCACTGCGTGGAGGCGTCTCTGCGAGGTCATCATTCCCTCCACCCACGTCCGGCCCATCCTCCGGCCCTCCCCCTCTCCCGCCTCCTCCCAGCCCGGCCGAGGCGCTCTGACTGCCCCCTCTCTCCAGCCCCGGCCTGGCCTGTCCCTTCCTCCGACCCTCGGCCTCCAAGGTGGTGGAAATGAGATCGGGGCTGGAGGAGGACATCTTCTTCAGCAGCAGGTCGTGCTGCAGGCCCCTGAGGGCTGCGCTGGGGTCCAGATGCTGCTTGTTGCTGGGGACGGACGAGGTGCTGTTGACCAGAGCTAAGGAGGAGGACAGGGTGGCTTTCAGCTGAGCCAAGTCGCCGGTGCTGCCTTTGCCAACTTTCCGGTAGCGGGGCTTCCCTCGGCGAGAGCGGCCAGGGGAAGTAGAGCCCTTGTTGGGGATAGTGACCTGGGTCATGGAGGAGTCCAGTTTGGGGAGGATGACCTCTGACTTCAGTAAGTCTGGCCTGGAGAGGACAGGGACAGGATGAACAGTTAAAACAGAGGGGAAACAGTGGACTGTGGTAGAATAATAAACTCTTCAATAAGCATTTTTAAGAACAATACACATTTGTTATTAAAAGTGTTTGCTAGATTATCTTCTGCATGCTTGAGCCTACAAATTAGGTTTAACAGAGCCTTTGGGGCGCACATAATATTCAAGGGCAATTTGTCCATATGTTTATATAAATGCTTCAAATTTAAATAACTCCTTGCCGTCTCACCTCTTGCTGTGTGAGGGCAGTTTCTGAGGTACGTTGCGTTTCTTCATGAGTTTCTCCATTGAGTTGGAGGAGGCTGCCTGTCTGGAGCTGTAGTGCTTGTTGAAGCAGCCTGGGTACTTCTTATCCAGTGACTGCTCCCTCCTGAGGTTTAAACACAGAGGCAATGCTTGTTTAATGGATGTCAGATGCTGAGCTAAGCGTAGGAGAGCACTTTGCTGCATGCAATGGGCCTATGCGACTGGATGCAATGGCCATCCAGATATAGAAGCACATTACGAATCAACTTTTACATCCTCTTTCATTATACATAGCCTCAAAAACACTGCTAAATGGATGCCTATGGATATTAAGCTACTAGTAGAAAAAAATCCAATATTTGAATTATTCAAATGAATGTGAATTGAATTGTTTTTAGGAATAGAACTTAAATATTTGGGGAATCAGCTATGACTATTTTGGCTGATTATATGGCTGGCATTTACACACATACCCATTCGTTTTCAAATTTAGCTAGTGGTGTTAAGTTTGCACTAGCTTGGACTGAAATATACTACCCTCAAACTCCTCGATTTCCAGCCATGACTGTATCATATATTACTTTATCAAGTCAATATCAGTTTCCATACTTGAGCAGCTCTTTCTCTTTGAGCTCCAGCTGTAGCATGACAGCGTTGAGCTCCATGTAGAGGTTGTTGGCTCTCTCCAGCTTCCTCTCGTAGTGCTCCCGGATGTCCAGCGCATGTCTGTGTGGAGAGGACAGGGGGAAAGCGATGTAAATACACACACAAATATACACACTTTCTCAATAGTTAGGTTTCCTTATTTATTTTCCTGCATTGGGATCTTTTTCTCTATATATCTCCACCTCTGTATTTTAATGTATCCATCCCCTTTGTGTGTCCCTGTTCCCATATTTCTTTGCTAACCTGAGTTCCTCTCTGCGTCGTATGATCAGCTCCTCATCCAGCCTGTGAAGACACGTCCCCTCAGACTTGATCTTCTCAAAGTGGTGCCTCACCTCGTCTCTCCACTCCGCCTGGCGGGAAACACACAACACATCCATCAGAGCAGGTAGCAGCTATCAAACTGAATACTCCAATCCATCATTTTAGAGTCAAGAGTTAGGAAAATAGTTTTTTAAGGGCAAGCACACATGTTCATGTGCTGAAGAGGGTTCAGATAGGTAAGAATGCTGCTACTGGTTAAACATGCAAAACTACAAATTGTTCCACTATGGTGCAGTCTTCTTCTTCTTCTAATGAGAATGAGAATGAGAATGAGAATGAGCATGAGAATGAGAATGAGAATGAGAATGAGAATAAGAATAAGAATAATGTGGGGGACATAGTACATTGCACCATGGTCTGGTAAAATAGAAAATAGTCTCTTAAGTTGAAGTGAAAATGTGGTTCATGGGTGTCAAGCAAACCAAACCCATCAGGCTGTAGAGGAATAATCAATGCACAGGGAGCAAAACTGAGCATGAACTGACGTAACATGAGCACAAAAACGCAGTGTGGGCATTTTCTTGTGCACAGTGGAGCGTGACAGCTGTTATCTGATGCCTGTCATATCAAAGGACAAAGGGATTTAGATATGTGTGTGTGTGTGTGTACATGCATGTGTGTACTGTATACTTCATGTGTTTGTGTGTGTGCGTGTGTCTGTCTGTCTACGCACGAGTGCTGCTCTTCTTATTAAGCTAATGGACTTTGTGCGCACTCTCCTATATCTCCAGCCCTCTCTCTCTCTCTCTCTCTCTCTCTCTCTTTCTTTCTCTCTCTCTCTCTCTCTCTCTCGTTCCTCTCTCCTCCCTACCATTAAAGCAATCAATACACTCTACCTCTCTCTAACGTCACAAGAAAAATCCATTATAGGGTGGAGAGGAGAGTAAGTGGGGGGGAGTTGGGGGGTTTGGGAGAAAGAAAGGATCAAGGATAAGGGGATAGGGTGAATGAGGAGGAGTGAGCGGTAGGCAAGGGAGTGAGGAATGGTTTGTGTTTTGCATCATTAGATATAAGCAAGGGAAGAGGCACTAGGTTGCTGCAAATGAAAAAAATAGTAATTTTGGGTGTTTGTGCGCACACTTCTCTGTCTGCATGAGCTTCCTTGCATGCATACGCATCTGTACGCATGTGTTGTAAATGGGTCTGCGGTTCTACATGGCTGAGTAATGACGCGCAAGTCTTCCACACGTACACAGGCTACTTTTCCAAGGCCCTTGTCCTTCAGCTGTGTGGTTTCGACTAGCCACATAAATCTTCTAGCTGCAGACAGCAGGCTGATTGGAAGAGGAAGGCAGTAGGTAGACAGTAATTGGACTGCTACAGCTACTGGATGCTGTTCAGAAGAGGTTTTCTAGTGGCGAGAAAAACCTATATCTAACCCTGGTCCAATGGTCATTCCTTTTAGTTATAGGCAGTGGATCATTTGTTCATATTCAACTAGGGAGAAGGTGGCTAAGCAAACAGTTGTTTTCCCTTTATATTTCCCCCTATAGATGGCACAGGTGATGTATAGAATTAAGAATTGTGAGTGCTAGCAAGTGCCATTTGACTTCATCCTCCTTCAAACACATCACTTTCCTGTCTATTTTCACTGCGTTGTCTTATAGGGACTTCAAAATAAAATAAAATACTGAAGGAAGGCAGAAAGGCGGCTCTCCTTTAAAAGAGCTGTTGGTGATTTATTGCCTATTGACCTATTTTTTTTTTTTTTACAGTCAATGCTATCGACAGAGGGGAGGGTGGCCTACCTGAGACTGGAAGTAGGTTTCTTGTGGGGTGGACAGGATGTCTGCTGAGGCGATGTCCAGATGCAGGAGAATCTGCCTGAATGAAGGCCTGTTTCTTGGCTTGGAGTTCCTGCGATTAAAGGAAACAAACGTTTTGTCAGTAACGCAAGGGACACTGAAGAAAATGACCTTTCCTCTCCTTTTAACTGAGTCACTCTTTCTTACTATACGCAATTCTTCCCCCTGTTTGTGGAAATACTTATGATGCCTCCAACTTGCAGTTTTTTAATATTTCTCTTCCCTATTTATTTATCCTAGTATTTCTTGTACTTCCATTTCTCTACCCTCTTTCTCTATCTCATCAGCCTTCTCAATACCTCTCACTTCTTTATTTCTCCTTCTCCACTTCCACTTTACTTTTCCATATCACTCTTCTTGCCTCCCACCCTCTCTCCCTGGCCATGTCCTTCTCCCCTGCTCACCAGCATTGCCTCAGGAGGATTTTGAAGCCATCGGGACAGCTATCAGGTACAGGCAGCTGCAGGCTGTTGTTGCCCACTCCCCAGATGATAGCTGAGGAGTCCACATCTTTATAGGGCACCTCTCCTGTCAACATCTCCCACAGCACGACGCCAAACGACCTGCAGACAGATACGGTACATTTGCTTTCCACACACTGATAAAGATGCGATGTGAACTGATGAAGGGCAGCATGACTGAAATGTCACGCTTTTTACAGGACTTCACGGGAATAAATCATGCTTTTACTGCTGAGATTGTTGCAGCTGTCATCTCTGGTGGCTCTTTAACATGTAAAAAGACAGTTGTTGTCTCTAATGCAAATGCCTTCTGTGCTAAGCTATAAAAACATCATCACTGAATTATACCTAGGTTTAATCAGTTTGGTATGACAAATGTTTTATTGCTGCTAAGAAATTATTTTCTATTGGAGTTACATTCATGAATGCTCAAAGGTTACACTGGTAATACCAAACTAATGTATATAGGCAAACCTCTGTGTTTCCTCCTAGCCTATTTTCCATACTATGTCACTGGGGGTGGGAGGAGGTTAAGCAGCTGTGTAGCTGTGAACAGTTAAGGGGCCAGAATGTGGTTTTGTTTATATTCCTATGGGGCTTCTTCTTATCTAATTAGCACCAGGAATATAGGCTGGCATATGCTGCCAAAACAAGTGGTATATACTATACTTAATAGTAATATAACTGTTATTTAGCCAATTTATATGGCCCCCGATAAATGCATCTGAGTTCCATGAAAACTAAGTAACAGCTGGTCAAAAAGTAGTCTCAAAAAGGTAGTTTCATTGATGAGCTGGGGCTCTACCACTGCTGGGTCGGGGACCAAGGCCCATGGGAAGGTAAGGAAAGTTTGTTGTTGGTGGCACCTTGGATCGCCATGGTGACCCATGTAACCTAGGTGCCAATAGCATCACATGGCATTGAGGGGGTGTGTGATGTTGTGTTTACATGTGTATTTTTAGAGCTTCTCCATCTCCTTGTTTACCATTCATGATGTGTATGTGTGTGACAATCGTAACATTCACTGGTTTTCACGAGACTGGGACACTGCATGTGTTTCTTTAGCACCAGGCTAAGTAATGGAGGTTAAATGATGGCTTATAACTTATGGATGTTGTGTGCTATTTCTATACCAGCACTGTACAGTAAAATGTCATTCAATAATTTAATGAGTGACTCATTTGTCAATTCAGTGACTAATTTTAATGAGTGACTGATTTGGACTGTTTTAATAATGTAGAATACAAACATTGCAATTTTGTTGTGTATGAGTTATATGCATGTACTGTAAAAATTGTTAATGTGAAAGAACGAAACAAAGAGAAAAGAGAACAAGAGTGAGAGAATATTCCTTGGTGCACTGATCTTACTTTACTTCCTCAGCTCATTTTATCTTTCAATTTTTAATCAGGAGAGACAGTTATTGGTGCAGAATTGGGAGACATAGCACAGGGCAGAGCACTATGTGCAGTCTCTGCGATTGCATGAGTGCATGATGTGCATGAAGCAACATCTTTCTTTTACAACAATTAGATTATATTATGCAATGTAACATTATATTTGAGTTACATTATGTTATATTGTGTGACGTTGCGGTTTACAAAGTAACGTGAAGTTACAATATGTTGGGTTCATTTACGCTGTGTCACATTACAGTATGTCACTTTGCGTTTATTATTATTATTTATTATGTTACATTCTAGTTTTGTGTATTTGAGTATAGTTCAAATAAAAATACTGGCAGGAAAATGAGTATAATCTCAAATCTGACAGCTTTGCTTTAGGAAAAAAGTGATAAGCCAGCAAGCCCTAGATTTTATCAAGGGTTATTTGAGTTTTACTCTGTTCTCTGGTCCAACTGTCACAGCATGTTAGTACAAAACCAAACTAACTGCATATAACAAAAGACCTCACCACAACCTCTCCCTCTCTTCCTCTTTCTTTTTTTTGGTATGGACTACACTAGAGTAATTTACATAAATTTATACTAAACTGTATACACCCATGCCTTGTTTTCTTCCTACATCAAAAGCTTTTTAATCCTATTTTCACATCTCTACTAATGCACTGCTGGCCCTGGGCCAAACCATCCCCAGGCTTGGAAGGTTATTCCAGCCTCTCCTGAGCACTGCAGCATCTGGCAAATCAATTATTAAATTAGCCAGCGTTCCTTTCAGGACAGAGAGAAAGAGTGATGTAGGGCGGGTGAGGGAGAAAGAGAGAGAGAGAGAGAGAGAGAGAGAGAGAGAGAGAGAGAGTATATGTAGGGGTGGGGATTAGGGGCTAAACGCAGGCCAACCCATCAGATATGGTAGTGGGCCTATACAATTTCATGTAATGAGATATTGTACATAATACTGAATAGATTTTCTGGAAATAGGATACTGCACTGTATAGTAAAGTATAACTAATGAGATTCTATGTTGATTTAATGAAAGATTATACAAATCATAAGGGAAAATTGGAAAGGTGCATAAAATGCAGCGGGGCAGTTTAAAAGGGTTCTGACACTTACCAAATATCCACCTTCTCTGAGACGGGCTCGTTGCGTATGACCTCAGGAGCCATCCAGGCCACCGTACCGGCGAAGGACATCTTGGTGCTCTTGTCGCTAAGCTCCTTGGATGTGCCGAAGTCAGAGATCTTCACCGCGTCATCATAGGTGATCAGCATGCTGGAAGGAAACATTGGACATTATGCCTCAAGTTTATGTTTGCACACTTAAATTAATCTATGTACAAAAATGATGGACAACTAAGTTAAATATAATTAATATGTTCACTAAATATACAATGATAAAGATAACACTGTGAGATAAAAACCTCATACATCAAAAAGAAGGCAGTTCTTCAATATACAAGTGAACACATCATCGCCCACGAATGATGCAGTTACCCCCTTGGGCCAATCAGTAACAAGATGCATCATCCCTCCAAGTTTCATCAAAATTAGGGTGGTGTGGCAGTTATAGCCTTTCAAAATTAAAACGTTGCCCTCCATCAGGCCAATCAGTGTAAGTTTAGATGCCAGAACACTAAAATGCATCATCCCTCCAAGTTTCATCAAAATTGGACCAGTGGTGTCTGAGATATCACAGCTGAGTTTTACCAAATGTGTTACCATTAATCATAGCGCTCCCATCAGGCCAATCTGAGTAATTTTTTAAACACCAGAACAGAACAAGTGCCAAAACACATCATCCCTCCAAGTTTGCCTTTTAATTATCATGCTCCATTAGACCAATCAGTGTAATTTTTAAATGTTGGAACACAATGCAAATATGCATCATCCATCCAATTTTCATCAAAATCAGACCAGCAGTGTCTGAGATATCACCTGAGTTATCATGTTTGACAGATGGATGGATGGACAGGATGCAGCCTGTATATTAATTTCATCATGTTGCTCTAAAGTTTACCTCAGTTGGTCAGATGGTCAAATAGCAGCACAATGGCGCTACCAATAATGCAGAGATTCTGACATATTATTTTACTAATTTATGTTCACCCAACATGGGGATTACTTCTGCTGAATCCAAGCAAAATGTCAACTAATAAAACCTACCTACTCCTCATCAATGTTATCCTTATAATAAGGTCACTTCAAAATACATTTGTAATGTAAATGTAATCTGTAGCTTCTGTACCATGAAGCTAGAAACAATAGACTACCTATTTTGTAATTGTATTTACAGTGAACTCTTGTGGACAAATGGGAAAATTGTTTTTGAATGACTGAATCGGGTATTGTGTGATCCATCGTCTTCATGTGTGTGACGCCCATCTTTGTCCCTGTGTGAACAGCTTTCAGACCGGACGGTCCTGTAGTCTGACCTAGGCTTTAGTCGTAATTATGATCTGTTTGCTATATCATTGTCAGTTACACTTGAATCACAGTGCTCTTATCATACCGTTCCACAAACTCACTTGGGTGACTTGAGGTCTCTGTGGATGATCTTGTGGAGGTGAAGGTAGTTCATGCCCCCGGCGATGCCCATGGCCCAGTCCATGAGCAGGGAAGGGGTGATCTTCCTGCCTGCTCTCAGCACCTCGTACAGCTGTCCCTGGGCACAGTACTCCATGATGATGCAGTAACATGGAGCCTGGGTACAGATTCCCCTGACACCATGGAGAAGTACGTATGTTAGGATAGAACATATTAAGAGTTACAGTGACATGTTATAATGCCAGTGCAACGTTGTTGTCGGGTGAAAACACATAACTCAATTTTGGTTTCAGATTTCTGATTTTCATGTTTTAACTTCAATTGAAAGATCACATTTTCAGAACCTCCTACAACCCTTGGGTTTATGAAGCATTTTCAAAACCCTTTGGATAAACTCAAAAATGCATGGTCATCAATCTGAAAAACACAGTTTTTCTTAGTTCCTGAAAAGTTGACATTTGGGAGTTATGAGGTTTTCACCTGACAACAACGATAAGCAGAAAAGGCATTAGCAGAATTAGACTAGTAGAATATGGCTAGATAGAAAAAGGATGATAGAATGAGGATAGCTTTTAAAGGGGCATGAAAACAAAATGCAAAACAAGGTAGAGTAACACTGGTGGCATAATAACACTTATACACCGGTCATGTACAAACCTTTCTCGATTTGACCTCTGAGAAACCTCAATCATATGCATACAGAAATATGCAACATTAGTGGCACACTGCACTATTCATGGCATAAACCACCAACTCATCATTTCTACTCACTTGAAGGTGATGATGTTGGGGTGTTTGAGCTTGCGCAGGTGCTTGATGTCCGTCTCTTTGAGGTCTCGCACTTTCTTCACGGCCACTTCCTGTCCGTGCAGCTTGCCCAGGAAGACGGCCCCCTGGGCCCCGCTGCCCACCCACTGCAGGTCTGATATCTCCTCAAACGGGACCTCCCACAGCTCTGAATGAGGGGGAGAAGATGGAGGAGTAGTTGGTGAGTTTATCTGTGTGTTAACATCAGTCAGTTATGGATATAGAACAGATCTCAGATGGAAAGGCTCCCATGTCATTCATTCTCATTCCATTGTGATTGTATTAACCTGTAATGATTACAGATTGATTTTACCAGCTTGAATGTATATCTAAATACATTTTATAACTTTAATATATAAAACTCATGTTTAGCGCTTCCGTAATGTCAATCTTTAGAATTCTATCAATCATTTAATGAATGAAAAAATAATATATCTCCACACAAACAGTGTCCTCTGTGGAGGGAGGGACAGCCCTTAATTAACATTTGGATTAAGGATTTGTCTTTCAAGGCTGTGCCAACAAATGATGCTGCTAAAGACAAGCTGTTATGATGGTTTTCTAATTTCAAAGAAGCAGCTTTACAGATACAAGCCAGAATTTTATTTGACCATTTAAATTTTGGGTATAGGTATATTCACACATCATACCTCAAAATACAGGTATGTTTCCATATTCAATATATGTTTACAAACACTGCAAATGTAATCACGTCTTTTACAACCTCAAAACTCATGTTTAGCTGCCACATACTTACAGTCACTACATCAAAAGATCAAACAATGAAATTCAGAATCTAAGAAAAAAAAATCAATTCAATGAATCTCTATGTAAAACAAAGCCAGCAGCGGGGCATAGTGTTTCCACAGGGGGTGCCGTATTGCTGTAATAGGCTGAGCCTGTAACAGCCAAACTTGTTTTAAGACCTGCCTCATAGAGTCACACAGACACCAAGTGTGATACCTTGTTCTGTACTTGAACCCCACCTTAACCTGAGACTGGGGGTGTGCAGGCAGACAGACAGGGAGCTCTAATCCTCTGTGGGTAATACTCTCTCAGCCTCCTAAATCCTGCTTAGTGCCATTGTGGGGCTGACGCGAAACAGGGGTCCAACACTCAGGAGGGGGTTGGAAGAGGGAGGGGATTTGGGAGCCTAATGTGGATGTACGGTGGAGATGGAGGCAGAGGGGTAGTGGTGCTGGTGGCGGTAGTAGCGTGTGTGTGTGTGTGTGTGTGTGTGTGTGTGTGTGTGTGTTTCTGTGTGCGTAAAGGGAACGGAAGGGAGGGGGATTCCCCATGGATCGGCTAAGAACAGACAGTTAATACAGAGAAATATACAGCCCACACTGCTGCTGTTCTGGACCCGGGGAAAGATGATCCAGACGCATTTATCATATTAATCAGGATGATATGAATGATTAATGATCTCTAGTGATTGATTGGGGTTTCTGTCTCTAATGAGCCCGTAAAACATACCACCTTATAGGCATAAGGCTATATCTGATACACCAGAATCTCCCTCGTGTCTGCTCTCTTTGATCTGATAAATGGAATCATTTTAGAACATCTTACAGCTCCACTACGGTTCTTTGGAATCAATAGAACTGAAGGAAAATTCTACTGCTGTCAACTGTGCTACATTGTCACATCCAATCAAAGCACCAGAATGGGCCATTATGATGCAGTAGGTAGGCATTCAGTTCCAACACCCCTATTTATTTCACGCCTTTTATATCGGCGCTGCTCTCGTCAGCATGTGTGACTCCCTGAGATGTAGCACACAGGCGAGGTGCGGAGAGGTGCAGATGGGCTGGGAGTGATAACAGGACAGGATGAAAGGGAGAGGAAAAGGAGACAATGAGAGACAGCAGGGGGAGGGGAGGGGAGCGGAGGGGAGATGTGGACGAATATCAGAGGGGTTATAAAGACAAGTAGACGTATAAACACAGCCGCCTTCCTCCCTAGCATCACACTGTATGTATGTATGTATGTATGTGCCAAAGTGGGTGTTTGGTCTGTGAGAGATAGTGTGTATCTTATGCGATTGTAGGCGTGTGTTCATGTCAGTGCAAGATGATGTGTGTTTCTATTTGTGTGTGCACTCGTGTGTGTGAGCGCATTCACTCTAGGATGCATGCTCATATATATGCATGTGTGTGTGTGTGTGTGTGTGTGTGTGTGTGTGTGTGTGTGTGTGCGTGCGTGTGTCAGGTTTGTGTTAATAGAGATGAGAGGTGCAGGGTCAGAGCATGGCCATACATAATTCATGAAGCAGATTTGGCAGAGGGGTCCCGGGGGAGCTCCGCGCTATTGTAGTGGCTGCAGACATAAACAACACAGCGTCACAGGGAGCCAGCTTCAGTGGGGGGAGGGAGGGAGACAGGCAGGCAGGAAAGAGGATGGGGAATCAGGGGGGAAAAAAAGCCCTTCGAAGCTTTTATAGAGTAGGTGCTCTCTCTCTCTCTCTCTTGCTGCATCTCTTTCAGGTCAGAGAAAGTGTTTGTTTACAACATGGCCATTGTGGGAGTAATTCATCTACCAACTGGTTAATGTAATTAAATTGTGGGATAAGATCATATAATTAACATATCAAAGCTTCAGCCTGGAATTAAAAGGAAGGAAATTGGAATACTAATATAAAAGCAATCATTGATTCCAATGTGTGTGTGTGTGTGTGTGTGTGTGTGTGTGTGTGCTATAGTCAAGTGTGCAATGAATCCTGCTTGTAGTGCCTGACTGTGTTTGACTGTCAGACTTACCCTCCAGGTTGTGTTTGTGTTCTGTGGAGTAGGCTTTGCCAATCATAGTCCAGACAGGCCGCAGACACCCAAACAACCCCTCCAGGAAGCCTCCTCCCCCTCCATTGGACTGGCACTGTAGCCTGGCATCATGCGCCTGGCTCCTGACCGCGCCGCTGTCCGTGTCCTGCCCCTCTCCCTCTGTCCTCCCTGCGCTCCCATCGTTCTCATGGAGCTTCAGAACACTGTTGGCAAAGTGCTCCTGTTGTTCCTCGCTCGGCGTGGGACTGTGCCCGCAAGTGCGCCCTTCCCCTCCTCCGCCCCCTACGCCCTGCGGCTCGACAGCGGCCCCCGTGTCTATGGAGAGGACGTTGCGGAGGACGCACTGGGTGGGGGTCAGGTCCATTTCCGGGGTGCAGGGCGTTTCGGCATCAAGAAGCCGAAAGGATGGCGGTTCAGAGAGGGGCGTGTTGAAGCCGGAGAGGGATGGAGAAGGGGCGCGGGGTTCATGGATGAGGGCCATGAGGGACTGCAGTCATCAGAACAACCCAAGCACTGGGAGCCTTGAGAGAGAGAAAGAGAGAAAGAGAGAGAGGGAGAGAGAGAGAGAATGGACATTGTTAAAGGTCAAATCAAAGGGATGGCCAGTACCATTACCCTCCTACAACATGATTTCATGACAGTTGATATGAGAATTATATATATTCAACTATATATGTTGAATATGGAGTTTGTAGGAGAGTGACACTTCCAGTAGGTGTTTGTTTGGGCATGTTATATCTAAAATTGTTGCTAGTAAGTAAGTGGCAGGCAGACTGAGTGGCTAGAGAGACTGTCCTATACCCAAAAAGCCCCAGGTCTGATCCACCGAGCTCTGACCTGTCTGTGGATATGGGAAGGTGAAAAGGCATATTTCCCTTGGGGATCAATAAATATCACAGAAAAAAGCACATTCACAGTTTGCTATCCTCCTCTGAATCAAGCCAGTTTTCAGTGTGTTGTTGTCTCACCCAGACACCAGATTTTGAACATGCTGTGCAGTGTTCTGTGATGAAGGACTTCTAAATGAGGAGCTTCCTTTGTTAATTCCCTTTGAGTAATGATAGCACAGTTACATAGTTAAGTGTCTGCATGGGAGAGAAAGGACATAGGACAAAATAGGGTAGGTTATTATTACTTAACGACATTGGAGTTTGAGACTGAAGATTGACGTTCTGTTCACACCGCAGAAGTCATGCTTTTTTGCTTGCTGCACCACTTGTGCAATTTTGTGAAAGGAAAGATACCAAGTGATTATTATTCTACATTTATATGCCCTGTGATTGGGGCATTGACTTTAAGCAATGAGTCATGATATAGGGCTAAAGATGTCAAATCAACACTAACTGAATGTGAAAATTGATCCAGAGAGTGTGGATATAGGACAAATGAATTGTCCTTTGCACAATCTGCCTGGAATACAAATCTGAGAGGGCCTCAGTTACATATCAATACCTGCTTCAGTTCAGTGCCATCTTTGATGAAGTGTACAGAAGAAAATTTGACACCCAAGTAAAGTCAACTTGACTTATATGGCTAACACAGCATGACAGTAAATAAATGGAATAATTTCTCTAAATCTTAGAGAATATTCCATACATAGCATTACATTGTTATCATTATGGTTCAGCATGTTTATAATGAACAAAACCAAGGGAAAATCCAATAGGCAGAGTGGTGCCACTCTCCTTTATCTATATGCTACATTTGTGGGAGATCACTGCTATGTTAAATTGGATGAGATCAAATGATGCCGTTAAAATAATGAGAGAGTGTTGCAAGCCTCTTCAAAGCTTGTCATTTCTCCAAGGACAGCTTCCTCCACACATTCAGCTGAGAATGAAAATACATTATTTCTTTCTCTCATGGTAGACCCTTATGAAAGAATCCACACACCACCTCTACTGATTATGACAACCAAGTGTGCATGTCTTACCTGCTTAGAGAAATAATGATACAAATCAGATTCATCACAATAGCATCATTATTTTGTTGTATCACATAACAGACAAAATTAACTCATGTTTTCCTCTTCACAAATCCCCAATGTTGGGAATATCATTCAACATATCATCGAATCGTCAATCTGAGGTGAACTTTAGGTATCTTCTATATGGTATATCTGTCCATATCTCAGTCCCTTTGAAGGTCAATGAATGTGTGAGTCAAAATAATAAGCCTAAACATATCTAGATGCTACTATAGAATACTACATTGACCAGCCTATGGTGCTATGAGATAATTCTGAATAAAAGTAATGTGCTTGGCATCTGATTTGTGAGCTATCAGCCTACTGATGCCACCTACTACCTAGCCATACATTGGCTACCGGCCATCTATAATCTGAGACGAAAGAAAACGTAGCCTATAGATAATTCAAGACGAGGAAGAGACAGCCTGCGGGGATCATTAACCAAGCCACAACCATAAAGCTTGAAGTCTTGAAAAATTATCCTCATTATAATTTGGAGCGGAGAGAGAAACCTAACCACTGAGACACATCTGTTGTCTGAAGTCTTGAATAATCACATATCATTCACATGCGACTGATCTTGTCTCCTAAATATTCTTACTCCCGCACACTTTATTTCGAGGCATCAGCTGCGGGATCTGCAGGGGGAGGCTATGCTCTGTTACAGGCCAGTGCATAGTGAATGTGTTGTAGGGATGTCTTGCGCGCATCATTGCTTCTCCTCGTACCTCCTGCGGTTAAGATCCGGCGATAGCAGTGCAGCATCACCGTCAACACTCAAGTTAGAGTTACAGTCAAATATCCAACCACCGTTTATATTGGGGGAAAAAATGAAAGAATACGTTATGTGTGTGCTACGATCAGCTGCAGACCAGCTGCCTTCTCCGCGGTGACAGTATGTGGCTGCTTTTCACGCCCGCTGACAAAATGCTGTAAATTTAATGTTGCCCTACCTCAATGCCGAAAGATGAAGTCCATCGCTGCCGATTGCACAGGCTTATTCCACTTATAGCTTCCGACCGGTTATCTAATTTATTCTAACAACAACAACAAGGTAATTAATTCTGCTTTTCTGGTTGTGTTGGTGTAATCAGCGCCCACGCTTCTCCTCCTCTCACAACATCCAGTGACGTTTCTCAACCCGGCTGAAAGTGCGCTCATCTGCGTTCATTCCAACCCCTATGACAATAAACACAGGCTCTCCGATTCACCTGGTTTCCTCTTCCTGTACTCTTCCTTCTCCTTCTACCTCTCTCTGAGGATGCGATCTCCGCACACGGAGGAATTTATACTGCGCAGTTGGCTATCTCACCTATAGTAAACAGGAGAGGAGGAGAGGAGAGAGAGGAGATGAGAGAGAGGGGCGTGAGGTTGTGACGGAGGGATGCGGTGGGGAGGAGGAGGATGGTGAGAGAGATTGGGAGGGAGTCCTCCTATCAGAGGAGAAATGCGCTGTGACGGGCTCAGTCCGGTGAGACACGGGACAACTGCAGGTAGAGGGGTTTATGTGTGAGGCCACTCTGGATGGGGGATCAGCCGGTGTGTGAGGTTATGAAAATGATGTCATCCCTAAAGCATGCAGCATTTGACTGGACAGCGCGATGTAAATCCCTTCAAACCCTATTAACACACTCTCTGTCGAGTGTAATTGGTGTATAATCTGCGAGCACCCCGTCTGCCACAGAGGGAACACGAAGAAAGGACGGCAGGTCGTTTTTTATCATTTCCAATCTCTACTGACCCATTTCACTAAGATAGGCAGAGTGGGACAGCAAAGGACCTAAATATGATTTTCCTAAGGCATATTTTCTTCCCTGAGCGACATTCATTAACCTGAGTGAAATAAAAAAGACACACAAATTCAAGCAAATTTGTCAAGCAAATCACTCTTGAACACTAATCTTATATTGTGTTTTATCCTAATACATTCATAATCCCAGAGCTTCTCCTCCAAAGCTACCATTTTATGTTTGTAGTTATATATTCAAGGCTGGCATTCTTGTCATTAGACAAATCAGGGAAATCCTGCATGGTTGGATGCCAGTTTAACTGGGCTTGCCAATGGGAGATCATGAAATGTAAACAGTCCAACATCTTCCAAGAGTCAAACTATTTGGCTGACACAGAGAAAGATGCAGTTTGTGGAACAGCTGGGGATCCCATGTCTGAGCTTTCTATTACTGAGTGTCGAAACGGTTGTATGTGACCTTTTTTGAGTGCTAAATCCAAATCCAGTCCTTATCTCCCAGATTAAGCCCATGTTGGGCTTAAACCCTAAGGATGACATCATCCCTGTAGACAGCAGGGGAAACCCCAACCAGTACACACACCACGTGAGACTGACAAACTTGCACATACACAAGCCTTTAAAGCCTCTCTCCCCCTCTCCTTCTGCACTAACGTATCAAATCCTGATGAAACAAGGAAGAATTTATTATTTTATTTATACTAAATTTATACCTCCACAAAAATGTTTTGGCTCACCAAAGTGTTCTAGAGTGGTAAAAGAAGACTATTTGATCTATTTTAATTATATTTTAGAAAGGAATTTGATATAACTTGCTTACTATTAGATATGCAAACAAACATCACAATGGTACAAGATCTCACACAATAATCTATCACTTGCTGCATTTCAAAATATTGAATATTCAATTGCATTGTTTTTTTTTGCCAGTGGCCCACCACCCATGTTACATTTCAGCCCTTAGCATCTCAGGCTAAAATATCCAAGCAATATCAAGTTCTAGAGTGAAAAACACAAAATGTTAATGCTATCATTCTAAAGTTTCTATATAATGGAAAATAATTTTCGAATTCCCAAATGCATATTCAAAGAAACCTATGCAAACATTCAGTTTATATATGTTATGTGTAGGTTTTAATGTAATGGTTAAATAGAAATGGCATGCCAAAATCAGCTGCTTTAGTCATTTTGTACCTTCCATTTCTGAAATTCTTCTCCCTACTCTGTCTTAAATGCAGTCTGAATAGAACAGTAACACACCCTCTGTTCTATTTCCATCTCTTTCTCAAGACTTTCTCTATGATTTATTTATCACTGCTTAGTTGTGGGATGGTTCCTCGTCAGGGATGCTCAATCCTCAAAGCGTCAGTGCTTCCTCTGATGTCCACCAACACAGAAGCTTCTTCTGCTTCTGCTGTGGTTAGTCCTGGAGGAACGAGTACAGAATGAACGCTGCGGGATATCACTGTTGTCAGATGAAAACCTCTAAAACCATCAAAAAAAGTGTCAGCTTTTCAAAAAATGTACAAAAACAGCCTTATTTTCAGATTGACTACCATAGCTTTTTGAAAGTGTACGATGGACTCTGAATGGGCTTTGCGGGCTTTAGTGTCACGTAACTTACTCAGAACATAAAGGAGTAGGTCACCTTTTAAATTAGGGGGGAAAAAAATCTAAATGGGCAAAATTGGAAGTACAAGGCTTTAGCCTGACTGCAGAGCTATGCTGCAGCTACCTCTGAAGGAATGACTGTACAAGGATCGCTGTGGGATATCCAACCAAATGGCTGATGTAAAATGCTGCATTGTTTGGCAACATGCCTCACAATCTGTAGGAGGGAATTAGCTGTCGTGTTGCTGACTGTATGTTCTTGCAGAGGGATGCAGTGAAGGACATAGGGAGGAATGCCTATGTGTGTGTATGTGTACGTGCATGTATATGCATGTGTGCATAATCGTGTGTACACATGCCTCTACCAACGCGTGTTTGTGTGTGTAGAGTATGTTGTGTCAGGCCTGGTGCCAGGTGGTCACAGATTGTCTCAGTCCGGTTATGCGGGAAGGGGGAGGGGTTTCTAGGGTTGGGGGTAGGGGTGCAAAGAAGGGGTGGGGGGGGTGGGGGGGGCAGCCTCCACCTCTCTAGAGAGCCTATTTATGGGTCCTCATCGAGAGCCCCTCATGTCACTCATTGTCACTTCCACTCACACACCAATGCATGGGCGGGCAATCAACAAACCCACTCAGCTCTGTTCCTAAATGGAACAACGAACAAAAGAAGCAAAGATAATTGGCACTCTGATTCAGCATCATATTGACTGAAAACTGGAACGAGAAATAACAGATACATTCTTTCATATTTCTGATGAAAGGGAAAGGGTATGTGTGTGTTTGTGCTCATGCAATTTTGGCGTACGTGTGTGCATGCATGTTTGTGTGTACGTATTCTCTTGCATTGGGCTGTGTACACTCTTATGTGTGCTTGTGTCAGTGTGTCGAATGTGTGACGAAGTGATCGCTTCCTGACATTGACATTGTCATCAATCAGGCTACTACCACTGTGTATTTCATCCATATTGTCTCATGTTGGGATTCATTAAGATTGGCGCCAACCAGGATTGGTTGGGGCGGTGGTGGGGGCAGAGGGGTGAAAGGGGGGTGGGTGGGTGGGGGGGTTGGTGGTGGGGATTCTCCATTTCAACATCCAGGATGATCTCACCTCCTGTCTGCAGCTCAGGAAGAAAAGATTTCATTCACAAAGTTCCATTCATACACATACACACACACACACACACACACACACACACACACACATATACACACATACACACACTACAAACATGTCTCCCAGTGGGAAGCTGAGGAGACAGTTGAGTCTACAAGGCAATATTCAGGTGAGATCACTACCGGACATTGAGGTTTCATGTTTGGAGCCTTTGATCGTTTAACTTTGACTCCATTACAGCACCATGTTCTCATCAATAAAAACAATTAAACATCATGATATAAAACTGTTGGATTAAATGTACAGATAATGTATACACATTCAGTTGTATAGTATGTCTATATTTAATTTTTTTCCCACATTTACCGTAACTTCATAGATCACACTTTTGGGGCTCCCTTGTTGACAGCTAGAAGGAGCCTACCAGACTACTGGGGTGACTCATTCCTGCTTGTTCTAAAATATGCTAATCCAACATTTAGATCAAGCGGTGCTTTGATGTTCCTGGGAGATTATAGATGCCTCTGATTTCCCTTTGAAACCTCTGAGAGACGAGCAGCCAGCCAGGCAGCCTATAGAGAGAGCCTCTGGCAGAAGGCCGGTCAGGAGAGGGTTAATAACAATAAAGGGAGGTTGGAGATGCCTTCCTGAAAGTCACATGGTCTATGCCGGGAAGGGGCCAGAGGAGTAGAGGGAGGGGGGGTGGCGGGGACCAAAGGGGGTGGAGTCTGAAGCAGGTTGCCGTAGAAACAGAATCCTCAGTTGGCCAGTGTGAAGTCAGAGGCGTAATATTAGGCGCTGACTGCAGTTAGATGCTGCCGCCTGCTATTGCTGTCGTGGTGGTGGTGCGGGGTGAGGGGGGGTGGGGTGGAGTGGGGGGTGGGGGGATGTGACTCACACTTGAGGACGTACTCTGCATTCTAATGGACACACACACACACACACACACACACACACATACGCGCACACACCCTCCTTGGCTATATTATCCTTTAACTTTTAATCCTCTGTCCCTCCCGCACAGTAGAATCTCATGGTTGTTTCCACTAGTAGCTCATGTAGCATGGTTCAGTTTATACTGTGCTACGCTATTTCAGAGGATATCATTAATTCATTATGTCAAAGGAGAATCCATTAGTCTGGTAAGTCTTTGTGGATTCACTTGCATGCGTTGATAGAGGGCATCTATTAGAGGGAACCAGGCTGGTAAACTATAGTCATGTAATTGGTGACAGTGTAATTGCATAGTACACATAGCAATTAAAGAGATAATATGTGTAAACCACGCTCAAGATTATCATTGGATTAACTACACTTCCCAAATGCCTTTGAGTGTACACGCTTACCAGCTGTTATGGGGTAAGTGTTAATGATTATGTTGATGATTTATAGGCTATTGTTTTGAGGGTCTTCCTTTTGGCTGCAGGGAATTCAGTTCAAATCTCATTTGATCTGTTAAGGGGAAATTGTTCCGGTTGCTGAACTTTT
Source organism: Centroberyx gerrardi (assembly GCF_048128805.1). Taxonomy (NCBI): domain Eukaryota; kingdom Metazoa; phylum Chordata; class Actinopteri; order Beryciformes; family Berycidae; genus Centroberyx; species Centroberyx gerrardi. Next base: position 15,271,337 of record NC_136001.1, read on the forward strand.
CATCTCATAAACATGCATAAGCAACGATACTAAAGGGATATTTCCTCAAATGCACAATGCTAAACCCTAACAGTTCAAAAATATGAGCTGTGATAATTTTTTTAGGGTTGACAAAGGCAATTAATGTCATAATATACTTATGGCCATGGGAATGAGGAAATGTGTAAACTCACCAATTACATTTATGAAATCTGTTCTTTCACGCACACTACGCACACTACGCACACTACGCACACTACGCACACTACGCACACTACGCACACTACTTATTTTCAGGTTAGAAATATGTGATTCTTCTCCCCTAAGCCAGTTCAGTCTGCATTAGAGAACATTCACTGCTGTCTCCCATACTCAGAAATCCTTTGGAAGAAACAAGCCAGAGACACATCTACTATTTCCTCTAACATGTGATATCATACGCAGCTCCTTTGAGAGAGAAACAGAAAAGATGGAAAAGACAGAGGCTGGGTTGATTGTGTCAGAATAAAGGTACATTTTATGGTCATGAACTAATATTAATATCATAATGTCAACGTCATTTGGATGTAAATATTAAGAGAAATATTGTATGAGTTGACAAAGGCACTCTTCCATTCACTGTCAACAGAGCAACTCCAGTCTCTACACTGGTTTGATGCCATGTCAATTGGTACTCTAGTTTCTTACCAGAATTAACATTAACACATTAACACAGTCATTAACATCATAAATATTCAATGATGACAAATGAGTGCATTGCTCACGCAACAGCAATGAGATGCCTTGGTAAAAATAAAGATCCTTTGAGTGAATATGTAACATTGCTTTGTTACTGTTGTTTCCTCACAAAATAATACATTTCCTATTTTTGTTGTTTGGTTTGCGATTATTTGAAAGCCAACAAAACATACTCTCTGTTGAGGCAGCCACTGCAGTGTTATAACACCAGAGAATGTGACGCACACTCGCCCTATGGCAAATAATCGACTTCTTGCTCGAACGCTGCTCTCCCCTTCCTTTTAAGGCAAGCTGGGGCAGGTTGATTTCCCATCATTGCCGTGTGGAAAGCTGGAAGCAGCAGGGAAAATCACAGGCACAGTGACGTTTTCTCGGTCACCTCCCACATCTCTATCTCACGGCTCGTGGCGAGCCAATGAGGAACAGGCTCGCTGACTGATACAGTGCTGGGTGGTCAGCAGTGTAGGAGGCTGGCTACTGAACATGATCTTCACTCTTGTTTATTTCAGTTTGCCTGTGACCATGACTCATCCCATTTTTGGGAAAATGTAGCTGCTATTGTACCCCCCAAGACAAAACCTTGTCTCTTTTTGCTCCTTCTGCCTCTATAATTGCCTGTCCATCTATGTTTCTAGTTCTGTCTTTGTCTCTCCTTCTGTCTTTGCGTGTATCTGTTCTGTAGTTAATCAGTTTATCTCTGCCTGTCTCTTGTTCTATTTGTTTATGTAGCGTCCAGCAATGTCCTGTCAACACAGACAACTTGCTACAGAGAAGAAATGAGCCTAAATTTGCCTAATGTATTCAGCATAATGACAGGTAGTGGCATTGTTTCCCAAATTTGTATTCTGGAGGGCTAGTCACCAATTATACAGGTTATGCTAATTACCTACTTGACTGCTTCACATATTAGTGGTATCAAGAGTCAGTAATTCAGCTGAAGCAAAGAGGCCAATTATTATTCATTACATTATTGTTTTGGTGGTGGGACATTTAGGATGTGAGGATAAAAATGAGAGGGACAATAATTATTGTTAACTCAGTATCAAGAAGTTGTCTTCTATCTCTGTTTTTTTTAAATTTCTCTGTATAGAAGTGGTACCATCTTGCTTATGTTGACAATTTTGACTTTTTTGTGTGTGTATGTTAAATTTGTTTTTAACAAAGGCCCATTTAGGGACAAACATTGCAAATTAGTTTATGCTATAAATGTTATATGTGACATCAGACATTTTTTTTCTATGTATTTGTCCCTATTCAAACATTGAATGAATTACTATGACCATGGCATGCTGCAGCGTCCAGTGTGACGCGCTGTCCATGGTGCTGATCAAGGACTACCAGCCTACTCCCACACTGCAAAACTGCCCAAGTCATTGAATCTAGTTTGGAGTCTTAAAATCGAATTTATCTTGAGAGAAATTAAAATAAATAAACTATTTTCTTTTTTAGCGCAAATGATCCGGTTTGGGGAATTTTCTACAATCAAGTGACATTATCTCAAGTGCGTTATTTCAAGATGTTGCCATTGATAGGCCCTACTATAAAATTCGTGAAGCAAGTGTAATGGAAACAAGTTTTCACTCCACTGGCAGATTTTAGTTTATAAGACTGAATACTAGGCTACACCAAATAACTGGATGGCAGTTACTGCAGTGCATGCTGGCCATCAGACAGATTTTCCAGAAGGACGGAAAGCTCTCAATTCAATGAATTTTGACTGAAATATATCTGATATATCACCTTGTTCTCACCAATAAAAGTATACTCATGTAATTTGTTTGATAAGGGCGAGATATCATGTTGTTTTAAGAAGTGGATGGACGACAAAAATGACAGTAGGCGTTGACTTTTAAAGGTCTCATAAGGAGCTTCAAGAGAAACCCTATCGCCTACCCACTCAAGGAAATGGAACCCCCCCCAATCAATGACCATCGATTTCATTACGCTGAAAGAGGGCCTTGTCAACGTGCGTGGTGATGCGATCGATACCGGGCAGCCTGGCTGAATGCACGAGCTACAGCGCCACCTGGCTGTTGTAAACACGATCTGCATCGCATTAAATATTCTCCGACCGGGATTAATGCTCAAATCCGATATTTGTAGCCTAGGACGGACTCTCCTTTGTCATGTGTAAAATTGTATTTCTACATTTTGACAGCCTTACTGCCCGCATGCTCGTGCAGGATACTATGACATGTCATATGTCATTAATGCAGCCATATACCAATTCATCAACAACAGTCCGACCAGGTTTAGGCTTCAAATTTCAGATCATGAAACCAATCCAACACCCTAATTCAAGAAATTAAGTTGCAGCACAGAATGAGCCTGGATATGCAAACGCTGCGTCTTGATAACACGAAACTAGAGGCTTGATTGTTTTCAGCTACATTATATACTAGTCTACTATAGGCACGCAGTCTCCACAAGACTATTGCATGCATTCACAACGCACTAAACAGGATTCACAGCCCTGGAAGGATAACTACTGTAGTCTATACAACATTGATGAGCCTGTATCCTGCCCAGCAAACAAGGAACACACAGAAGGTTAACGGCGCCCTGCTATCAGACCTGAGAGTGAAAACACTTGCCTACCTTCTGCAGGCTCAAGGTTGGATGCCTTGATGAACCGGACGGTCTCGGTTTCCACTGGATCCTCGGTGTGTAAATAAAGAAAGGACAGCTGTTTTTTCCTCCACATGAGAGTCGTGAGCCCCTGAAAAGCCTCGGTGCCTTTCTGTTCAGCCTGACTACACGGGGTCCCATCTGGCTAATTACCTTATCAATAAACCTTAGAGGTGGTACCGCGAGAACGAGAGTTGGAGGTGAGAGCTGTCCCCTCCTTCCTGGTGCTGAAACAGCAGGACAAGCTTGACAAGTTTGACAATAGCTACTAAACTCCATTATTAGAAGTGATAACTCCAATATATTCAAGCAGTTATCACAGATTATAAAAACAAGGTAAACTCTGTTAGTGATTAGCTTGCTATTAATACTGATTAGCCGACTGCGTTGACATATGCAAACCACTAGAGGACCGTCTTCCTTTGGTTACTCAAACTTAATTGGCCGAGACAAACTGATCATCTTATTATGATCTGAGGGGCAAAACAGATCCTAGACCAGCCCACCCTTACACATGTGCAGTGGTTCTCAACGTGGGGTCCGGGGACCACCAGGGGTCCTTGAGGGGGTTCTAGAGAGTCCGCAGCAAACTGATGAATTGTTAAACTTCACCATCATTTAATTTACAAGACGTTAACACAATTAGACAATGTAGAAGAATGACTGTTTTGGTCATAATTTCACTGTTATCTCTCTACCTACAATACAGACAGTCTTGGAATTCTGGACAAAATCATACAATAAAAATATTCTCAGATTTGGGTCCGAGAGATCTCATCAACTAGGGGGTCCGTGGTCCTAATGTGGACTAAATTAGGGTCCTTGATATAGAAAAGGTTGAGAGTCACTGTGACAGTGTTGATCAAGGACCATTTTTTTGTGTGCAACATGGAATGTATAGTGGTTGTTTTGATACTGTCTTTATCCCTATGGTATATGTTTTCCCTATGGTACATATGTTTTAGTTTATTTATTTGTGGTATTTTATTTGCTTCTATCTTATGTCTTACCTTGTGTTTTATGTGTTTTAAGTGTTTTACGTCTTGTGGTTCATTTTAATCATTTTTTGTTCCTCTGTCTGTTTTAAGTGAGCTTGCCGAAATGCCTTCCTTTTATTCTTTTATTTAATACTCCTTTCATTTTATCCTCATAGATTTGCTATAATAATTGTATAACATCCGTCTAATTGTTATAGGATTAGTATAGGCTAGTACTTTTTATATTCGTTTTTTTTTTTTCTCTGTGAGATAGACATGATAAGGGGGCAAACGGTTCTCCTAGTATCCTACACTCACAACCATCTCCATAGAAAAATATTTTGTATTAAGCATGCAGCACAATATAAATATTTTCTTTTTCCTTGTTAAATGCTTTGCCGGGTTGCCCCTTGTCATCGCCTGCAGCCCCTGTGACTTTACCTCTAGCTGTTTCAATAAGAGTAAAAGAGTCATTAATTATTCTGATAAACGTGCGGCTTCGAATTAATTCAAGCTTGCATATCATTTCTTCGGCTGAGATACCGAACATTTTGTTTTTTTACACAGATATTACCCACAGGGCTTTAATTAAAAGCTGATACCCGTTCGCCCGAGCTTCGCCGGTTAACTAAACAAGCGCACCCTAGAAGTCATTATATCCGGTCCGGCTGCAAAAACCGTCCGCCACCGGTACGTCGCGTGTAAATTCATATGTGAATGTATCATGTACCTATGATAGCACTTAATCTCACTAAGATAACGTCTTTTATAAGCAGAAGCAAACCAGCAACTTCACTACTTCTTTCAAATTCACGCGCTAGTTGTCGTGTCTGCTCTGTAGTCGGTGTCCGCACAAGAATACGATACATGTCCAGCCAACCCAAGCGACTCTGCACCGAAAGCATGTCAGCTAAAAAGATTGGCACACACAACGGGACCTTTCACTGCGACGAAGTTCTCGCTTGTTTCTTCCTTCGCCAACTTCCCGAGTACAAGGTAACGTTAAGCATGCTGCGATAGAGAGGAGGGAGGGAGGGGGGGGGGGGGGGGATACAGACGCCCGGGTTTGCTGTTGCACTGCAGCCGCGTCGGTTCAGTCTGCGGCATTACAACTTGCAGTGGAGGTTTTTCATCAATCTGCATTGCTTCAATAGGATTTGGTGGGAAGTTTTATTTTATCCTGCTCTTCTGAGAGATCTCATGTCATGTTATAACACACCAAGTGGGGGTGCTGCTGTCCAGATAGACGGGTTGGTCTCTTCCCATGGTCTCTTCTTTGACAAAAACCCAAAGAAAAATAGGGTAATACTACATTATATCATACGTTTCAGAGGAATACTATTCAAATATCACAGCAAAACGTACTATATGTCAATTATACCATTGGAGATGGACAATACCATGAAGTACACAAAGGAGTACCACAGACGTGCCCCTATAGGAATATTATAGTGAATTTTCCTTTTAGTTGTTGTTAGGGAATAACCTGTAGAAGAAGACAATTAGAACAGAAACTGACACTCATCTAACACCCTGTAATTGGGATAGCTTAAAAAAATTGACAGCAGTTAAGGGATCACTAACATATTTGACAAGCATGAAGTAACAGATTGATATTTTAACTTGTGAATCCTCCATCTGACACACTAGATTTTGTCTGAAACTATGGGTCGGGACCCAGAAGGGGCTGCAGGCCTGTTTCTGATGGGTCCAATTAGGACCAGGTAGAATATTGTTTTTTGCATTTAGCTGTTGGATTTAAAAGGTTTCAGAACCCTTAATTAAGCCTATAGTTCATACCTAGATGTAATTTCTTTCGCTGGCAATGTTCTCTACCATGCTATACCAAATGCTTGATGATTAACAATTGCAGATCTAAATATCTTGGTAATTCATTTGCACAGGATGCTGAGATCATCCGGACCAGGGACCCAGCATTGCTGGCCAAGTGTGACATTGTCGTGGATGTGGGAGGAGAGTTTGACCCAAAGAGGCATCGCTACGACCATCATCAGAGGTACAGCATGGCTAGAGAGCTGCTGCATAACCCACACAGCAGGATTTGATTCACAGAGATGGCTTGAAGCAGCTGCTGATTTGAGAGAGGGAAGGGGGGTGGCAGACGGGATGAATGATAACCCGCCTGTTGGCCCAAGTTATTACATGGATTTCCCTAGATGTTAGGGCAAATCTGAAGGGCAGAAAAATCAAGAATCTTGTTTGTTTCGATTATAAGGTGGTGGTGCATTCCAAAAGGCTTAATTACAGCCAAATCCAAAATTGGAAGCACTCACTAAGGCTTCAAAGTAGATTCTCAATTTTTGCATTTATTGAAAGCCAACACATAAACAGCCACGTGCTGGCTTTCAATAAATGTAAAAATTGAAGCCTTAGCGTGCGCCTCTAAGTTTTCATTCAAATGTGAAAGGAAAATAACTGCTCACCATTCTCTTGTTAGTATTGGAAAATTGCCAAAAGTTTGCAATTGTTAGATTGTGGTCTTTTTTTTTTTCCGTTGTTCATCTTTAAAAAAAAAACTGAGGTGAAAAGGATTGGCAAGATCTATTCATTTCAGAAGTTTTTGTTGTGAGGCCTGTGTTCTCAAATGTAGAAAGATGTGTGATTCTAAAGCACTGGATCAGGAATGTATTGATACATGGGCGCAGATGAGCCTTTTAGACCTGGGTTTAAGTACACATCCTCTCCTCGCCCCCATCCTGGCTTCTTAAGCTATCGATTGGGAACCAAAATGGGTTTCAGGCGTGTTGCTGGTGGATGCCCAGATGACCAAGTGGAAGGAAATATATTTTCATTAGCCAGGCTCCAAGGATTAGAAAGAACATTTCTCCCTGGCTCCTGGCCTAAAAAACTTCAAGTACCCCTGACTAAGCCACTATAGCCCTTGAATCTAGGAACGGGCTCCATGTTTTCTGCTAAATTTCCTGATGAAGTTCCTTCCGACAGAGCGCATTCAGCTGAAGTCTCATCACGTTGAGTAATCAGCCCATTCCAGGTGTCTAAATTGTCAGCTTAATGTCCTGATGATAATCAGAGATTGCTTTTATGACCATGGTGATGAAGATATGCCAGGGCTCTCTTCCTGGCGGGCGGTTAGCGATAATTAGCGCTCCTTCAATTGAACGCCCCCCCCGCTGCTGGTTCACGAGGCACCGAGGCTGCCACGACACGGTTAGGGGCCACGGGAGAGTGTGGCTGTCACTCACATGCGCTGACGGGGGCAAGATGGTTGTGATGGGAGGGATGGTTTCAAGTGGGCTGGGGTTCTAGGGGAAGTTGGAGACGGAGCTGACAAGAACAATGCTAATCTTTATTTCTGTGGCACTTTTCAAAACACAGCTACAAAGTGCTGTACAAAGGAGTAAAAATGGAGAAAATTGACAGCAAAAGCAGTGAAATCAAGGTAAGAAATATAAAAGATAAAAGATAATTGCAAAGCAAGAGCATAAAAATAAACCATGAAAGGGAGGTCAAAGACAATTAATGAAAGATCCTTGCATAAAAGAAGTCTATAAAATTATTTTTAAGAAGTGATTTAAAAGATGATACTGATTTGGACAGCCTCAGCTCCTCAGGCAGGTTGTTCCAAAGTCTAGGAGCCCTGATGATAGAGGCTAGACTGTTATTTGTTGCAAATTCACATTGGGATCAGCAATATGTTTTATGAATAAGTATCAAACAATTTATAAATACATGTACGCCACATTAAAAAATGATTAGACGTACCTAGGAAAAGTCAAAAGAAAAGTTAAAGAAAATTGAAATTGCAAAAACCTATACAATTGTTTAACAGACCACACAATGTACTAACAAAACATTATAATACATGACTAAAACATGAATACAGATTAACATTCATAAATAATTTATGAAGCATTTATGTGTTATTTGTTAATGGTCAGCAAATAATTGAGCCTATACATCATTGTAAAAATACTGTAGGTCTTCATTAGATAATGATGTACAAATGATGCGCCAGGATTAATATTCTTCATTTAAAAATCCGATAATTCAACTAATGTCATCACTAATGAAGTACTACTCTGTTACAAGTATTCATGATGATATAAATAACTTATTATTGTCATTTAATTCATCAGTAACTCACAGTTTAAGGCTTATGAACTTTCATTATTCTTAAGTGTTACTGAACATGCTCTAGCAGGAAGGTAGGAGTTAAACCAGTGAAGATCCTGAGACTGCCAGTTTCTCCAGTGATCTAATAAAATGGTATGGTATACGGTATTGAAGGCCACTCGGAGATCTAAATGAATTAAAATGGAACGTTCCCGGCTTCTGCTGCTCAAAGAAGGTCATTGGTCACTCAGAGGGCAGCAGTCTCTAAGCTAGGAAGTGCTCTGAAACCAGATTGGAATTTGAGTAATGGAAGATATGTGTTGGGTTAAAACATTTTTCTTTCTTCTAAAACGTTGGATAAAAAGAGCAGTTTGGAGATGGGCCTGTCGTTAGCAGGAGACAAAGAGGGTCAAGACTGGGTTTCTTAAGGAGACGTTCAACCGCTGCATGTTAAGACTAGAAGGAAAAATACCACTGGCCAGAGAAGAATCTCTAAATAAAAAAAGTCTCTAAATATGCATTTTTGTTTAGTGTGTCCAAACAGTGCTAGGTAACACATTAATTCTAAACCTTTCCAATTTTGGGCCTTTGTATGCGACTTAACTGACTTCCCTTATGTTAGTTCTGTGTGGTAAGTGCTAGTCTTCCAGGAGGAATATGTTCCCATCTTTGATTCCACACAGACAGTTTGATGGCTCCTCGTTGGCAGGCATATCTCTTTCAACCATCCTCCTTTTCACTCTGTCATTTTCCTCTCCCTCATGCACTCCCATCTCCTGATAATCGGCACAGAAATGCCTCAGCTTGGTCAATTAGCTCTTTAATGGTCGTGATTACCCCCCCACCTCCCTAGCATGTCACTCATTCATTTGACGGTCTGTTTTCCGCTGTGCTGCAGCCCAAGCATCCTAATTAAGTCTGAATTAAATGACCAGCAGTGGCTCAGTGCTGGAGCCCACTCATCTCAGCACATGGCTAAGGAGAGATCTCCTCCGGTGGCTTTTATTTATGTGTGCTCACGCTTACAAACGCGCCTGAGCTCGCTCTCTCTCTCTCTCTCCGGTCAATGCAAACTAGCCCCCTGAAACTGAAGAGAATATTTATGGATGCAAGCGCCTTTGACAGATACACATCAGCTGACAACACCTTACAGCTAGATGCAACTGACATTTGATTGAAGGGGTTGGTTATTGGAGAAAATGTGAATAACCTCTGTGTTTTTGTACAAGACTTGAATGTTTAATGGCCCAACACTTTGCTTTAGTATTGCTCAGGACTCAGGAGTATCATAAGCAAATAAAGCCTACAGCCTATGCAGCTCTTTTCTAATTGCAAGATTGGCATAGGTTGCTGTGCGTTTGCTTTTTGCATGTTATAGACTTTGCTCTAGCTGCAATACATGAATACTGATATGAGCTGCAGCCAAAACAGCAAGCAAGTTGATTGCTCCAGCTCATCATTTGTCAAAAATAATGAAGTTTTATAGAAACAACACATAGTCAAGGCAACTATCCATCATTTGTCTTCACTACTGAATTATAGGTTAAGACTGGAGCTGGCTGGAAGATTCGATATTCCTCATTTTAAATCAATCAAAATGAATGTATTGGCTATTGTCTGTCTGTGGTCAATATCACTCCATCACGCTTTGACTTCCAACCGTAGATTAGCTGATCGTTTATCTGGTCATGATCAGCATGTTATGAGAAGAGATACACAACTCATGAATTTTTCATGATTTAGGCCTAGACTTGGAGCTTATGCCAAATGTGATTCATATCTGGTTTACAATGGCACAGTTGGTTGAGGCATGATGTCACAGAATACCCTGTCAGAAAAGACTGCATGTCATGTTCTGTATATTCTCTGTGGACCACAGGAAGACTAATGCTGATAAACAAATTGTTTATTGATCAAATTACTGAAATGTAGAGCCATTCAGGACCCAGATGAGGGCAGATGAAGGGGAAGGCATCTATTACAAAGTGATGCATCGCCCATGTAAGCTATACATTATAGGGAAAATTCAGGGCAAAAATGATCTGCTTTACATCTTTGTTATTTCATGAACTTTTAACAAATCACCTACTGTGCGTTGAATATTGTCTTATTATGAATAGGCTAGACTGTTTCTGTAGCCCGTCAGTCAGCTAATAGGTTGTCTTCCTTCTCTCCAGGACGTTTTCAGAGAGCTTCCACAGCCTTTGTCCGGAAAAGCCATGGGTGACCAAGCTGAGCTCGGCCGGCCTGGTCTACCTACACTTTGGCCGTCAGGTGCTGGCCCAGCTGACGGAGCTGAAGGAGGGTGACAGGCAGCTGGAGGTGCTCTATGACAAGGTGAGAGGGGAGAGACAACAGATTTATGGTAGGCGATGGGTTAGCAGCACTGATTGTGTTATATTCACAACACCGACACTTTATTGAAGACAGATGTTTTCCGTTGCCCCACTCACATCAAATAACCGCCTTGGTCGATGAATCAAACCTACCCATTGTGAATTTCAATATGGACCTAGGGAGACAGGGGACAGAAAAGTGTATAAGGAGGTAAAGAGGACAGCATGTTAGCCACTTTTGGTAAAGTGACATTGCCATGGCTGCACAGATCCCCATAGTTATCACATGTAAGGGACTTATAATATACAATATAATCAGACTGCACAGGTGAGGCGAGGCTCTGTTTTATGTGCAGTTGATCCATGTTGGTTGTTTATGAAATCAGTTTTAGAAAATAGAGCTTTGTAGATTAGAGTGTATCTATGAGTATTGTACCAGACGTGACACTGACTTCTGGTCCCTGTAGTACGTGTTTGAAACCGCGTTATGCAGAATGTTTTGATGGGCAAGCACATTAAGTCAAATAAATCACAAGACACCGTGAACTTTATCAATATTAGCTCATTTTACAATTAGCCTTTTGATGTGTCAGTTTCAAATATATATAAAGCCATAGGTAATCCATTTACCCATGCTTGGGGCTTTATTTATTTTAGGATATTGCTTGTCTACTCTTCTGCCAGGTCAGAAAACCTAAGCCCTCTATTTTTACCCCCTAAGCTAAAGCTCCACTTGTAAGCCACTCGTAAAATGTCAAATCTTTGGTGATTGACCCTCATTTGTACTGAGGGGTTGACTTTTCAGTAGTAAATAGACCTACTTGTCTGCTCCAATTCTCCTAGTTCTTCCATTTCTTTCTGGAGTTCTGCCAGTGAACTACAAAATAGCAGCAATTTGGGGGGCCCTTTGGTTTAATGGCCTAGCCATGCACTTTCCTCCTCGGTAACTGCCAATGCACTGTGACCAAATGGGTTTGAATCAGTATAATGGAATTCTACTATATTTCTTTCTCCTCAGTTTCCTGTCGGTCTTTAATGTTGTAGCTGGAAAAAAGGAGGGTTTACTGCCCATTCTCCTTTGAAAATGAGCAAAACCCAAAGAGCTGATTTCTTTGTCATTAGGTGCATAACCTCTCATGTCACATCTCTCCTTCAATTCCCTGCAGCTTTATGAGAACTTGGTGGAGGAGGTGGATGGTGTAGACAACGGCATTTCACAGTGTGACGGGGAGGCCCGCTACGCTGTCTCTACCACACTGAGCTCACGTGTCGGCCACCTGAACCCACGCTGGAACAGCAAGAATCAGGACACTGAGGTGAGTGAGCATGTGAGTGTGAGGGTGTGCATGTGTGAGGGTGTACCCACACTTAGTATTGAATATACAGAAGGGTGTGTCTTATGCAGCACTTATTAATCTATTGATATTAGATTGATGAGACGGAAATGTGAATAGGATTGAGATGAAACATACATCTTTAAAAACTAAAGGCCCCAGATTACGTTTAGTGTGTGTGCGTCTGTGAGCACTCGCGTATGTGTGTCAGTGTCTGCATCTGTAATTTTAGGTTACTAAAATGGGGCACAACCAGTGTGTGTGTGTGTGTGTGTGTGTGTTCTCGTATTTTTATGCTTATGAGGACCAAATGTCCTCACAGGGATAGAAAAATTTGGAAAAGCCTCCAAAGTGAGGACATGTTGCCGGTCCTCCTCTTTCTTTAAGAGGCTATTTTAGATGTAGTGTTTGGGTTTAGGGTTAAGGTTAGGATTAGGATTAGGTTTAGGTTGGTTATGTAGTGCAGAGGTTTAACATCAGGTAATGAATGCAGTCAATGAAGGGCCTTACATGCATAGTAATATAAACATGTACATGCACATGTTAATGTGGGCATGGCTGTGCACCCCAGTTGAGTCACAAGGTGTAACTAAGTATCGTGTGTGTGTGTGTGTGTGTGTGTGTGTGTGTGTGTGTGTGTGTGTGTGTGTGCGTGCGTGCGTGCGTGTGTGTGTGTGTGTGTGAGACCAGCCATACTTCATGCAAGGCTGGATCAGGTTCTTCTGGAGTCAGTGCATCAGCATGAGACATGTAAAAGGAGGAAACATTAAAGCCTGTCTGTCTGCACTGTAGGTTACACATGAGTGTCTCTGTGCTCTAGGGACAAATGAGAGTTCTATCACTGTCTGGATTTCTTTGACTCCTGGGTACACTGGCTGATACTGTACAGTATATCAAGTACTGTGTTTGCTTAAGTAAAACAAGTGAAACACCACATAACAAAAATAGTGCCACATAAACCTACATATTGAAAGCATGGACGTCCCAAATACTTAAGTTTTATATACAATTATCAGTAAAGCTAATATTCTTTCCTGCCAACCAAAATAACCCCAGGAAGTAAACAGGTGTTTGGTTTCTTCTCTCTTTGCTCTATTTAGAATAGAATATACAGTAATTGTAAATATCCCAGGGGGGCATCTGTAATAATCAGGATTAATAGGCAACATGTTGCCTATAACAATACAAAATGGCTCATAAATTGTATCGTAAAACAAGACAAGTGCAATCAGCGCTCATTTTTAGAGCCGTACAGAAATAATCCAGGCCCACATGTGGCCTGGTGTGACTCGTCTCTCTCTGATTAGTGTGGGAGGGGAATGCCCGCTGGGAAAAAAGCACCTGTTTTCTGCAGACTCTCATGAGATCCCTCCAGCCTAGCCTTGCATATATGTTGACTATGCCAACCGCTTTTTTTTTTTTTTCCATTGTTGATGCTGTCTCCGTGGAGTAGCTGGCCTATTTGTTTTTTCGCATTTCAATTCAGATGAGTATACCTCGTTGTCCTGGCAATTTCCTCCGCTCCCCACACTTCCACTACCCAGACTGCAAGACAAAGCAGCACTTAAAAGATCAGAAAGTGAGACTGATTCTTTGCAATGCGCTGAAAATGTTCGGTAGATTGAGACACCTTGATGTCGGACTGACCCGGTGAAGACTCAACAGTGGCAGTTTGTGATAATTGAAAAACCTAATGGATTTTCATCTCCTCCATCCATGACTGTTAAAGCTCACAGCTGCCACGGGCCCCTCAGTCAGATGCATGCAGATTAGAGTGCTGCATGACAAAGAGTAGATCTGTTTGTTTATGTATGGCTGTGTGTGTGTGTGTGTGTGTGGGGCTCAGTGTGCGCATGTGTGCTTGTTTGCATGTGTATGTGTCTGTATGCACGTGTCTGGCTGTCTCTCTGTTTCTGCTCATGAGAGAGTTAGGCCATCCCAGGCTGGGATTTGTGAAAGGACCTGTCAGGCCTGGAGAATCTGATGAGCAGCATTATTCTCAGAGCACAAGGGGGGGGGGGGGGGATGTGGGGGTGTGTGGGGGTAGACGAGACTTCACCACCACCCCCCCACCCCACCCCACCCCATCTCTACCTGGTACATTGTCTGACTTGAAAGTATTTGCAGTCAAACTGTGTTGAAATTCAGAGATGATGGACTACTGAGAAAAGATGTGAGTGATCATGAACTAAAAGGATTTCGAACCACGAGGAGGATACTAGTGGGGTTCAGCAGGTTCAGTGGACTGTTTTTTATTTTTTATTTTTTTACCAAAATTACAGCTGATCTTTTCAGTTGTCAGTGGCTGGCTAAACATGAAAGCTTGTATATTTCTGCATTTGTAATGTAATATATCTTACTCTTACACTGTATTTGACATTAGCGTGTGCGTGTCCTATATGTTTCTCCAAGGACGGTTTCAAGAAGGCTGTGGCGATGGTTGGGGAGGAGTTCCTGGACCGTCTGGACTACTACCGGACCTCCTGGTTGCCGGCCCGTGAGGTAGTGGAAGGGGCTGTTCAGAAGAGGCATGAGGTACAGGATACTCCAGTCTGACATGGACAAACATAAATGTACACGTCTGTTTTTATTTATTCCTTGGTAAACCACTTTGAAGCTGTTTTTAAAAAGTGAAAAGCTTTCGAAAAATTGATAAGGACTTCTGGACCCTGCAAGAAGAGTTAAACATAAACATGCACACCTGTATGTTCCTATTTCTGTTTTCACCAGTAGTATTGAACCGGTGTTTGAGCGATTCTTGTCCCCCATCTTGATAGAGCCCAGTGGGAAGGTGGTGGTTCTCCTGGAAGGAGCCCTTGTTAAATAATATATATTTTTTAGTTTTGTAATGTTGACAGTCACAGTTGTGAAGCTGTGAATAATCAGCAAATCTATGAGTGATGCTCATCCAATAAAACTGACTACAGAGCTATCATGTCCATTTCTGATAATGATGGCTGGTTCACTGTATTTAAAAAAAAAATACTGCAACACCACTGCAATGGGCGCAGATAAAACTGATCGCAGTTGTATATCAGAGGTGGGCAGTGTCGCCCTTTCCCCATGGGTATTTTTTGCTTCTAAGGAGTACCTGTTAAATAATATTAATGTATGATTTAATATATAGAGACTCATGGTAACAAAGCAGCCAATATCAAACATAGTAGTCATAGTGCCAGAGTTAGCCTGAAAGTATTATTTTCATCTGTAATCCTTGACCAGATTGTCATAAAAGCCTACCTAGAAATAAAAGCAAATATTAAGACTTACATTTGCAGAGCGTGCTGTAACACAATTAAACATACAGGGAGAAATTTAAGCAAACATTAAGGGTGACTGAGCGACAGTTAAGCAAGTATTAAGGCACGAGCGACTTGGCAGTATTTAAATAAGTGTTAAAACACACGAGTCAACACTTGTAGATATTAGAACACATAAGCGGCATGGTAGCATTTAAGCAGATATTAAAACACAAGGGGAGACTGGCATGCACATAAAGAGCAAACACACAGACCAAGATGAGCAGTTATGCGGAGAACCACAAGCAGACATTTGCTCAGTACAAGTAGCAGAGCACACAGACATTTGGCAAGATATAAATACAAAAGGTTAGTGAAAGCATGGACAGACGAGAGACGGAGTGTTATTTTAGGAAGATGGAGACAGAAAGAGCATCTGTACTTTAGTGCTGGTATATTTGATTATTTATGAGCCAGGATCTTGACTGATAACAGAATGACCGGTAAGTATTATATTCTCTGATATGTAATGGTACTTCACAAGGGGTGGGGGATTCCAACAAGCCTTGACCTTTCCTGTGTCTGACAATTATAACTAATTATTAGTCGCTCTTGATGAGAGGGGAGGATATATGCCTAAATTGTACTTGATGGTCCAATATTTTAGTTTTCATATCCCAGCAAAGTAGACACCAAGTGGGGAAGTGTTTGCATTTTCAGAGGCTGAGTGAGGTTGTCCATAGCATCCTGTTAGACCATATATTATTTTATGTATGATGATGTTGAGAGATGTGATAATAAAGCTGTAAAGATCAGACACTTGTTTGTTTATTTGTCCTTATTTTTGAAGAAATCATAAATGAAACGCACAAAGCTGTCAGTATCTCCTCCATGCGTCTGTCCTCCATCCTTCACATTAACAAACCACATTTGTCTGGTTTTCTTCTCATATCCAGGTCGACCCCAGCGGGGAGGTGCTGGTGTTCTCCCAGGGCGGCTGTCCCTGGAAGGAGCATCTGTTCGCCCTGGAGAAGGAGCTTCAGGTGAAGACGCCCATCAAGTTTGTCCTTTACCCGGACCAGAACGGACAGTGGCGGGTCCAGTGTGTCCCCGCCGGGCTCAACACCTTCCAGAACAGGTGATTTTCAACAATACCGACGCAACAACTACTTCACTTAAAGTCTACTATTACTTAGACTTTGTTAAAGGTTATCTGAATGCCATTTCTGCTCTTCTCTTGAGACAAAGTTGAGATTGCGTGTTAAGGTGGAACACCTTGAAAGACCATCTTCACAGATCAAGCATGCAGAACTCGGGAGGGATGTTATGACACTCATCCACAAGAAATTCTGCCAGACAGGGTTTTTTAATGGTGGTGGAAAAGACAGTGACAGGCGCAGCTCCAGAGTCTCCCAGACGTGTTGAATTGAGCTGAGCTCTGGTGACTGAGACGAATCATGGTGTACGATTTTAACTTTGGTGCTTATCGAACCATTTGACAACCGCTCATGGAAGGGTACTCCTGGCGGGGTAGAAATACTTGTTTGTAGGATGAAGATGATCCTGCAGTCAAGGCAGTGGGGTTTTGTGTTCACTTTGCCGTCTATGGGGATGAAACACACTCCACACCACAGTCCTTTCACTACGCTTTGTATGCCTCTCTCACTCGGGTGTCTCTTTTTACTCTGGCAGTTAATTGCACCCTCTGCTCCAAATACAGCACACTGGTGGATTTATGATGTTGGTTTTTGCAGTTTGACAGACACTTTCATTTACAGCAATTTACATTAACGTACTGCATGAATACTTTTGCATGAATGTGAATGCTAATGAATGTGAAATGTGAGAAATTTGAAAGTGTGAGTGGGCAGCGCCGTGCTCAATCGAGCGGCACGGTCTAACTTTAAATTTCAATATCATATTGGCCTACTCTTTACTTGAATTTGAATGAACATCGTATCTTTGTCAAATACCTTATGCGCTAGTCCCCACTGTTGTTGCGGAGCGTTTCCGCAGGTTTTAGCAGTAGTGGGCTCTTGAGACTTTCGAGTCTGGTACTTAAATGAAAGGCCCCTCGCCCAGGCTCATTAAATTATATTAGCATTCTTGTCTTGTCACACTGCACAGCGTGACAGGTATGACAAGACAAGGGCCTTCTGTGTGAAATTGTCAGGTTATTAACACCTATCACGTCCGCGTTAGTTGCCTCTAGAGGGACATTGTTTACCTGAGGAGCCTCGCGCCTTCAGACGTCATCAGCGTCCCCACTGGAGCCTCGCAGTTGATGTGTTGTTAGTTTGACAGCTGCCCTAAATCCCAGTGTACACATTAGCAAAGTATGGCCAAGGAAACGTGCTCCCCCCTCCATCCTGCGTCTCATCCTGCACGTTTGATGTAAACATCTAGGCTCGGTGTTTCTTTAACTGCCTGCTGTAAGAGTAGGTTTGATGAGCCTGGTTCCCACGATGAGACTAATAGTGAAATTTGGGTCCTGTGCTCCAAAGGCTTCATGACCTGTGTTAATGTTTGTTGCTTGATATCTCTCCCTGCTTTTCAAGTTTGCAAGTGATAAGCATTGAGTGTTCACTTCAGTACCAATGACCGAGATGGAAGAATATCATATGCGGTTATTAGTTTGATCGGCAACTTTTGCACTTTTTGAAGCTGTGGAGATGGACAATATTGCCTCCATCAGGGATTAGAACTGGTTCAAAATCAGCGTACATAATATTGTAGGATATGAGGAATACAAAGGTCATAAAAATCCCATCAGTCATAACTCTTGGCAGAATTTTTAATCTACATTACCTCAAAACGTTGCCTGTGGGTCATCTGATGAAGGGGTTCAGACTAAGTGAGGTGTGTGTATTTGTGTGTGTGTGTGTGTGAGAGAGAGAAACTGTGAGACCCCGCTGGCTCCTTTCTCCATTATCAGAGCAGTGTGAGTCACAACAAATTGAAATGTAGCTTTTCTTAGTCTTTCATCACACTCACCGTCACACTGTATTCACACTCCACTTACTGACATCGCATGATTACAAAAAAGTCTGTTATATTTTGCACACAGAGAATACAGTGGCACCTTGTTCAGTGAGAGTTGGAAGTTATTAGATTTTGTGGCAAAGGATAAATTGTTTTTTACACAAAATAAGATGACATCCTACCTTATTTATTGACTTCTGCACTCCAGAACTTCACTTCTGAGTGTGCGCTCATTCATGTATTAGTTATTATTTTCCCTCAAGCACAAATCATGCCGCTTCCAATCCCATTTTTTTTTGTAGCTGAGTAATTATTATTGTTTTCAGATTTCAGGAAGCAATTTCTATCCAGTTCTGGTGCAGATGCATCCAGAGGGAAAACCTTAATAGAAAATGTAATGGATTACATTAGTGATGCCCTCTTCAACAAGTTTCAGAATCTCTGAGAAGATAATTTTGTTTATAGCTGTGACAACTCGTAGTATGCAATATTTCCACTCCCTGCTTTCAAGGTTATTTCTATTCATAGGAATTCTCCAGAGCAAATTAAAAAAATGATTATGTAATGCAAGTGTGTGTCAAACCACACATCTTTTTCTCCCTTTGGAAGCAGGTTAGTAGTCTTCTTTTGGTATTTTTTTTTTTTTTTTTTTTTAGATTTTCAGCAACACATGGGGGGAAACAGAAACGTAACAAGGTACCTTGTGCTAGATTTGAGACCTCACTATCACAGCAGATGGTTTCAAAGGCACCCGAAAGTCCACTCGAACACCATGTTCCTCCGCTTTAATGTCTTGTTACCATTGACAGTATGTGCCCTTATGTGTTTATCCTGGTTTTGACATGTCTCATTATAGACACAGTGTGCAGTGAAAGATGGGGTGATTGAAGAGCAGCAGGGGGCCTCCTGGGCACATATACTCATCCGCAGGAGGGGGGTGGAATAGTCTATTGAATCCCTTTCCGACCCGTGGCTGCGCTATCACATGCCTCCTATTACCACCTCTTTTCATGAGCTCACCTTGCTCCTGGCTCTCCCATTAGTGTTTCCTCTTATTCTCATTTTTTTCTGCATATATATATATATATTTCTGTCTGTCTATCTGTCTGGCTCATAATCACTCATAATCACCTCTTCTATTTCATCACCTTTTTCCTCCCTCCCTTGCTCTCCTTCCATTAATTCTATTTCTCCCTTCCCTCCCTCATCTCACTTCTCTCCCCATCTCTGTATGTCTCGCCTTTCACACCTTCTATCCCTCGCTCGCTCGCTCGCTCCCTCCCTTCCTTCCTCCCTCCCTCCCACGTCCCGTCCCTCTCTCAACTTTTTTTCCACTCCGCTGAAAAATCTCATCAGAAGTGTCTGCCAGCTCAGGTGACCTCACTTTCAACTAAAAAGAGCGGTACCTGCTTATGGTCGTGGAGCACATCAAAGATTCCATTTAATGCAAGCATGGCGGTTGTTGTGGAGCCTGATGAGAACAATGGGTGTGAGATGGATAAAAACATGGCTCCAGATGGCTCTTTCTCTGGGTGGCCTGGTTGCTCCCAGTAGGCATGTGCCGACTCCACTCAAAAAGGGTGTTGTTATCACCTGTGTCCCTGCTACTGCACCTGGAAAAAAAAAAAACGCTCTATTTATATCAGCGTCACTTTGCCAAGGAAATGTGAGCAGGGAGAAGGGAGGGACTGGAGGTCTTGGCTGACATGTATGCTTATAGGTTCACATGCCATCTGAACTGAACCAGAAAATATACCTTTATTCACAGGAAATCACACTACTGTTCCTGTCACAGTTTATTTTTCTGTTTTTTGATTCTCAGTGGAGCTGTGCATCTGTGTGGCATCACAGATTAAGGGAGGATAAAAAATTCAGCTCTTGTTTCTGGTTGTGGGAGACAGAAATGAGTGGGCACATATGCAGACTGAATTGTCGTAAGGCTGTGGTAACACTGAAATAACTCTGAAATTCAGTGTAATATCCCTTTAAGATTAGCAAAATTATGTATATTTCTTGTTTTTTTTGTTCTTGGCCCTGTCGGCTAAATCGCTGGAAGGAGAAAATGTGTGAAGTGTGTGACATCTCTAGTGCAGAGATGGTGTCCATGGATTGTGAGTCAGCAAGCTCCAGGAGGATTCAACTTTAACACCTCTGCATTTATGCAAATGTCTCTTGTTATTGTCTTGGAGAAGAAAATTGAACAGAAGGCAGCTTGCATAGGCTCTGTACAATATTGCCTAAACACAAGCGTCTGATATCTTAGATTTTAATGACCATCTATCTACAGTATACCCTTTCTTGAGTCACTTTTTATTGGTAATGAGGCACCAATTTATGTCTCATTATGGTAATGTAAGGTCTTGGGGTTGTGGAGTTATCTCTCACGAGTAGTTAATTTGCTAACTGTGTGTTTATTTTTAGATTGGTCATCTTGAGAATCAGGTCTTCCTGGTCTGTCATTATAACAACAACAGTCTCATCCCCCTCCTACTCCTTCCCTCATTACCAGCCCTGTTGACCTTTCCTTGGAGCTCGTTTTCCAGCCATACTGTGGAGCTATCGATTGGTTGATTCATGTAAAGTTTACAGGGATTAGGGGATTTGCCATGCTTTCCTCCCCAGGTTGTCCTATGGCAGTCTAATAGAGATAAGACATTGCAGCATTGGGATAACAGCAAATAAAATAGGCTAGCGTTTCATTGCATATTTAGATATCCACCACGTGAAAGTATGATTCACTATTGAATATGATTGACGTTATTAACTATCTTGAGCCCCTTATTTGCTAAATATTAACATTTTAGAGGATGTGATCAAGAATGGTAATGAAGAGGTTGTCATGTGTAGAGGTTGTCA